>NC_065422.1:7865762-8486387 GCF_024362695.1 Pectinophora gossypiella
GACCGATCTCGACAACTCTGGTGTCAGGGTTACTATTAACCCGCCAAAGGCCCTGACATGGCTCGTATGTATGTACGTATGTTCCATAAAACTGGAACGCAATTTGTCGATAATTTCATTACACGATGACGTCACCGGTCTCCGACGCAATTTAAGTACGTATTAAATAAAGCTTTTGATTTTTCCCGTGGATACGCTTGCTTTTTTCAAGTAATAAGTATATAATTTTTACCAACTGTTTCCTGGAAGCAACTGCTACTTTAGCAAGAAGGCCGCCTTTTGTACCTACTTTTATTTTACCTGTATTCCCGAGTTGTATGATCCTTCTGAAGTAATGTGTATTGGATTTTATTTTATAAAAAGAAAGCGGACTAAGAATATCTACATTCTGACGAACTCTCCTATGGTATATTGCCTATTCACCTTGACCACCACATAGATTTCAACTCCCAGTCGAGTCGACTGTATCTCCACCAAAGCACAGTGGAGGTGGTGGAATGTCTCTAACATGGGCTGGAAACCAACCAGTCTCCGTATTGGTCATACATAACATATACATAAACTGCCTATATACGTCCCACTGCTGGGCACAGGCCTCCCCTCAATCAACCGGAGGGGGTATGGAGCATACTCCACCACGCTGCTCCAGTGCGGGTTGGTGGAATTGTTTTTACGGCTAATAGCCGGGACCAACGGCTTAACGTGCCCTCCGAAGCACGGAATCATCTTACTTTTTCGGATAATCAGGTGATTCAAGCCTGAAAAGTCCTTACCAAACAAAGGACAGTCTCACAAAGTGATTTCGACAATGTCCCCATCGGGAATCGAACCCGGACCTCCAGATCGTGAGCCTAACGCTCTAACCACTAGACCACGGAGGCGTATTGGTCATAATATATTTTTTTTATGACTTCAATATCACCTCAGCCTCGTGTTCACTAGGCAATATTCGTCGGCCGATACGTGTCCCCGATATCGGACGTCGGCAGACATCGCACGACATCTAATTGTCACTTAGTTGGAACGTCGGGCGAAGGCTGCCGACGATAACACCCAATGTCTGTGGGTTGACAAATGTCGCCCAAGACACAGCTTAAGTAAGGCTTAAGTCGTCTCCCGATAATTCGTGTCCTTATCCAACCCGCTAGCGTTACGGGCGCGATCACCCGCGCCAATAATAACTATGTACGCAAAAAATGCGTCGAACATTATTCGCCCCCGCTTATGACTTTGCAAAACAAAAATCCCTCTTATGCAAGGAAACGTTGTAATTAATTTGATTAATAGCGAGTGGCGTTTAGGCATTCCTCTGATGAGTAATGGAGGGCCGTTTGACTTTCCTCAAGTTACTCTTCAAGCTCTCAACTTGGGAAATTGGAAAATACAAAAAGAACCTCACAAGATTTTAGGAGGCATTCGTTAATTTATTTCTGCTTTTAAAACACATACATTATGGACTGTCTGTGAAGATACTTCGTAATTTAATCACCTTATTAACCGAAAACAAAACTAGTGGAGCAGTGGAATAAGGTCCAAGTCCACTGCTCCACTGCGGGTTATTGGAGCAATACCAAACCTAATATAGTAATACATCTATATCTCTTATAGAGGACTTTAAAATTGATAATCATTTTGAGTATAGACCTTTGATAAGTATGAGCGTTTAAAATACTCGATATTAAAATAAAAATGGTTACGGTCAACAACCTTAGGTATCCTGCACTAAATAAGTCGGTCCCAGAGATAGATAAAGTAGTGTGTAAAATAAAATTTAGGTAATTTATGTTCTGCCACTAATGAGTGGGTGTGGTATACTAAAGCCGCCGATTCGACTATCGAAATGCGTTCGTTTGTTCAAACAAATGCATGGCTCGAACGCTTTTCAATAGTCGAATTGAGCTTTGAGCCCGGGAACTTGATAAAAAAGTGTATCCCCCCTCTAAATGGAAGGTCATCGAATTCTACGTATATATTTATCCCATTTAGTGAGGTATGTTTGAACCTGTATGATTGAGATGGGACGCGAAATTAATTTAGGAGCAAATACAATATAATTGAAAGTTTTAATTAGTAAATGTTTACACGCTAACTCGTTTGCATATAATGGTTCGATTTATATTAAAATACGTATATTATACATCTATAAGTACTTTTGATATAACTTTGTACACGCTTCGATTACTTCATGAACATACTTGGTATAGAGAAAGATTCGAAACGAAATTAGTGACAATTGCTAAGCGATGTAAAAAGGCTATAAAGCGTGCTCACGATCCGGAAGTCCCGGGTTCGAATCCTGGTGAGGACAAATAAAAAAAAACTTTGGGATCCCTACTTTAGTTAGGACATTACAGGCTGATCACCTGATTGTCAGAAAGTAAGATGATTCGTGCTTCGAAAGGCGCGTTGAGCCGTTGGCCCCGGTTACTACGTACTGATTGTTAGTAATCAATAGTAACTTTGATACCAGGGTTGATGAGATTGGTAATTCACCTCACAAGTACTCACAATCCACACGTTAGAAGACGATGATGAATACATGGTACGTGTCCATGTTAAAGAATCAGCGTGGGAATCTTATGAATACATAATTTAGAAGAACGCTTTATAATATTAGAACAAAACGAAATTAAACGGAAAGAAAGCCCGATATTTTTCAAAGACAATGTTTAACATCACTTAAGGAGTCTTACCTGGCTAAAAGAATAAAGTGGCAGCCCAGGGGTTTTACCAACAGCAGGGCCCTAATTCACCTATTGTTGATACAACCCAGGTAAAAATTCCTTAGAAATGCTTTTCGACGAACACAAACTTAGTTTTGCATTCATAATAACAAACTTTGCCTTGCAGATAGTTCACAAAGTGTCTCATTTAACAGCACTTTTATTTTTGTTTACTAATTCCTTTGAACGAAAATTCCATAAAACTGTTTAAAAATTCCATAGAATGTTTAGTCATGGGAAAATGGGTTAAAATTGTTTAAAACTCTAAAAGAAAAGAACAACTAACTTTTAAATTTTCTCAAAAATACAGAGTAAAAGGACATAAGAGAAACCCTTGGCTAAATCAATACAGCAATTTAGACATAAGTCAAACGTAGGAACTGGATGAAACGGACTTCAATTCGTACAGTATAATTCGGCAAGCTATTAATCAAATCACGCCGAGCGACTAACTGAAATTTGAATGGCAAATCCCGGATGGAGACAGGACACGATACGATGGCTTACCTTAAGCTGATATAATATATAACTGTTACTTATGACATGTACTTGTCGTCAAAAACGTCAATGAATTTAATCTCCTAATTTTTCAACTTGATGAAGTGCATTGTTTCATTGGTATTTATTATTCCTCAGACTCAATGAGAAATCACATACAACGTATGACTTAAAACAAATTATTCTATTAACGACTATTCCTAGTAACGCTTGATATAATATGTTATAAGTAACCTTATGATGTTCAATAAGAAACAAATGATTGAGTAATTGATTCGAATGATTTACTTCAATTAATTAGTATTTTTACAACAACAACATAACATAAGCTCACGACTATATCCCAATCGGGGTAGACAGAGGTACATCCCTCGCAAGATAAACCAAGTTTATTCGGTGGTGAGCCGTCTCGTCGTCTATAACGGTCGAGCCCACTGTGTTAGTGAAATTATTATTTTTAGAAGTTACATAAACGCTTCCCGCTTCGCTTATGCAATAAACATAAACCACTACAGCAAAGTCGGATCTTGTACTAATAACTATTTGAACTATCACGTGATAGAATCCCACACCAAGCCGGGATTTCGCTTAACCGCAGCAACTTCAGGGCTGTACGTCTCTGATTGTATAACTAACCTGTGCTGTTTATACAGTGTAAACCTTCATATTATTGCTACTACTTTTTACCGACTTCAAAAAAGGAGGAGGTTCTCAATTCGACCGTTTTTTTTTTTTTTTTTTTTTTTTTTTTTTTTTTTTTTTATGTTTGTTCGGGCATATCTTCGTCGTATATGAACCGATTTTGATAATTCTTTTTTTGTTTGAAAGGAGATATACCCAAGGGGGTCCCATGTTAAGGAAGTCAGGATCTGATGATGGAAGACCAGAGAAATCGAGGGGAATTTTCAAAAATCGTAGGAGCGACTAGTGCGTTTGTAAAGTCATATTGATCGGATCGATCTTTAGGCTTCGGGAAAACTTCCCGACCTTCGAAAACTGGTCAGCATCAGGGAGATACCCTATGGCCTGGCAAAACTATACAACCTGGAGCAATTTTTCTTTCACGAAACGTATTTAAATCTTGATCAAATTCAATCGCCGGTGCAAAAAAAACAAAATGGCGGAAAAAAAAGATGGCCGCCATACAAAATTTTGTTGATTTTGGAAGAAGCCCGTTTGGGTAAAAATAATGTATGGGGCGCTTACTCAAAACGTCATGTAGAGTACGGAAATACTTTCTGGTCACCAAAAACTGCTCCGCATCAGAGAGATACTCTACGGCCTGGCAAAACTATCGCACGTGAACCAATATTTCTTTCAGAGCACTTATTTAAATCTTGGTCAAATTCCATAGCGCGTAAAAAAAAAACAAAATGGCGGAAAAACAAGATGGCCGCCATACACAATTTTGTTTTTCCAGAAAATGTCTTGGGGGTAAAAATGATGTATAGGGGTGTGATCGGAACGTCATCTTTGAAAACTGCTCCCAATCAGGGAGACATCCTACGGTCTGGCAAACCTATTGCACCTGGATTTTGTTTGTTTCCACGACACCCATTTAAATCTTGGTCAAATTCTGTCGCCGGTGAAAAAAAACAAAATGGCGGAAAAACAAGATGGCCGCCATACGAAGAGGGACAGTTTCGAATAAACAGGACACGCGAGCTGCTTTAGCAGCGAGCGAACCACGCGAAATCTACTGTATCTATATGTATGCGTGAGTGTGTATGATAGCAGCTTCCACTGACAACCACATGTGTGTATGTACACATACACATGTGTGTGTGTGTGTGTGTGCGTGTGTGTGCGCGCGCGCGCGCGCGTGTGTGTGTGTGTGTGTGTGTGCGTGTGTCTGTGTGTGTGCGTGTATCTGTGTGTGTGCGTGTGTACGTGCGCGTGTGCTCGTGTGCGTTAGCGCGTGTGTGAGTGTGTGTGTGTAAACATGTTCATCAATAATAATTGTGATCACTACTAATAATATATTATATTATTATATATGAATATAAATCAGAAAATCTGTCTGTCTGCATCCTTGCTCGGTCTAACCATCACTTAAAATCGTAAAATAAAATAAAATTTTTAACAAAAAAAAAACCGACTTCAAACGCAAAACTAAAAAGCAATAAATAAATTTACTTCGCACAAAGTAATTAGTACGTATTTTCAATTAGTTAATTTATAATTCTGAAGTCGGTGCCAAGTAAATGCTACAACAACCCTACTACAATATCAAATTACTATGTACACACAATATTGTTTAATACCTATATCAAAGCAATTACAAAACAATGTCAAACAAAAAATTACAAAACAATCAGTATTGAAAAATATATGAATCGGTACTTCGTTGTAGCATTTCCTTGGCACCGGCTTCAGATTTATAAATTAACTAATTGAAAATACGTACTAATTACTTTGTGCGAAGTAAATTTATTTATTGCTTTTTAGTTTTGCGTTTGAAGTCGGTTTTTTTTTTGTTAAAAATTTTATTTTTGTGGAGTAGAACTTTTGTAGTTGTTTAGTCAAAGGCACTATTTCAAAGGCGTAATACGTTTCAGTTTTTAATACCTCTGACATAATAAATAACATAAGTGATTGAGTGAGTGAGTGTGATTCAAGTGCAATAAAGAGTTTTGTATTGTATTGTATCGTATAAGCTCAGGAAGAGGTACATCTATTGCAGGATGAACAAGTAACTCCACCGAGCTTTATGTTAGACCAACGTGATGGGTGGTGAGCCGTATCGCCGTCTATAATTGCCGAGCCAACTGTGTTAGTGAAAACAAAAACTCATTGATCCGGTACTGGGGTTCGGACCTTGACATCAAATGCCTAATTATTTTACATATTGTCTTCTCGGTAGATGAATTATTGTAGCTGCACTTTAAAATATTTTTTTCTTTATCTTGCGGACTAGGTGAGGAAGCAAAAGGTCCAAACATGATGGATATATTTGGCGATGGCTGGTAAGCAAAAATAGCATAAAGGTCCCACTGCTGCTCACAGGCCTCCCTTCAATCAACCGGGGTATGGGGCATACTCCACCACGGTGCTTCACTGCTGGTCGGGAAAATCGGCGTAAGTTATTTTATGAGTATGCCGTACAAACCTGTACTTATTTCATCATCATGAATAAAGAAAGGGCTAAAAGCTAAAACGAGCCGTATTACACTAGTTCACAGACCTACTTTCTCCCTCCGGTTGATTGAGGGGAGGCCTGTGCCCAGCAGTGGGACGTATATAGGCAGTTTATGTGACAGACCTACTTTCAGGGAAGGCAGAGATTAAACTCACAGCGTCACCTCGACACAACAAAATCTTGCAGTTTTAAAATTATGTCTTTAAGATAATAGGTTACCCAACCGGATGGTTACTACCGGATAGACCCTAGCATTATCCCGATTTTCACAGGGTCCGTTTACCTAACCTGAAGATTTGACAGGTCAGGTTTTTTACAGAAGCGACTGCCTGTCTGACTTTTCAACCCGTGAAGGGAAAACCAGCCCATTACAGGTTAGGTCACATACAAGTATCTCCGAAAATGCATTGCATGAATTCGAACCTGCGACCTCAAAGTGAGAGGCAAGCGATCTACCAACTGGGCTACCACGACTCACCCAAACATACACCCGAATACAGGTTACCCAACCGTCGTTTGTAACAGTATCCGCCACGTTAGCGACTATGTAATCCGGACGCAGGTATGAATAATATTTTATGTGTTTTTAGAAACCTCAGACCCACCGAGCCCAGCAGGCCAGGCAGCCAGGCAGAGCGGCGGCAGGCGGGGTGGGCAGGGCAGGGGGAGGCCTGTGCCCAGCAGTGGGACGTGTATAGGCTGTTTATATGTGTATGTGTGTTTTTTAGAAACGTCTATTACCCTGCGTCAACGTTTTTCTTGCAGCTTCTTTTCCTCAACTATACAGGTTATGAGAAGCTGCAGTAGTTTTAGGCGGATGAGATATTCGTTATGTAAAAATTGACGATTCAAAGTGTAACTATATTACCTACTGAATAAAGATATTTTTGAATTAAAAGCAATCCCCAGGTTCGAACCCACCTTGGGTAAGAACATTAACAGTATTACGTTTATGTCTTTTATTCCCTATTCGGAATGTATATTATAAATTATATATATATTGTTTCGAATATATAATTGTATTATTTTTTTAATATTATTTTGGAATAAATGTTTATATTTGGGATGTTTCCCTAACACCAGTTGCTGGGTTCTTACGGATGTGTAAAAGTTTAAACACAGCGATATGCGCAGCACATACGGCAGTCATAAGCGTCAATTCTTTTTTTTTAAATATTTATAAGTAAATAGATATAGTAAATGGCGGTTCATTATTCGCACATTATAAAGTAATAAATTATATTACATTATAGCACGAGGTTCGTTACCCGACAGTTGAAATACGTTGCTATGACATCACAGTTTGGCCTTGAGATGGTTATCATTGTGCCTAACAACGAATATAAAGTTTAAAATACTAAAAAAATGCAACATTGTCCGTTACTATACAATAGACTCGTGAAAAGGTAATTTTAAAAACACGCCAGTTAAAATTCTTACAAAATGTATTTCTAAATCACTTACGTTGAAGTTAGAACGGTTTAGAAATAATACGTAGGTACCTACATCAATTAAAAAACAAATTAAACAAAATACAAGTTTTTTTCTCATACAAATACCTACTTATCACTATAAAAAAATTAAGTGTCTACTTACCAAAGCAAACCAAATCCGTTCATTAAAAATCAGTCTTCTTTGCCAAACTATTCAATTAAAATATTAAATTAAACACAAACTTACTAAATTAATACTAGAAACACGCTTATTACTATCGAATCACTAGCGGACTACTATTTTGGACACAATGACTAGATTTCTCTGCGAACGCGCGAGACAACCGATCGCAACGGCGGTCGGATCATAACTGACTGAATGCGAGGGGGTCAAGTTTTCGAAAAAAAAAGACGCACATGCAAAGGCACCCATACGTTACGGCCGAGATGACTACAACAAAAAGAACCCTAAATATTATCGCCCGAAAATGTGGTTCTCAAATATTCCACGTGTAATTTTCGAGAAATTAAACTATTATTTTTAAACAATTTCGAATAAGGTCCTTGTCCTTATTTCAATTTAATTACAAATTTATTGAAAAAATGCTATTATTGTTTCGTGTTTTTATCACGAAAAAAAGCACTTGTACAGGTGTTATTATGGAATTATCTGAAGTAATAAAAAAATAAAAAGCTTATTAATTGTTTTGTTTTTGTAAAGATCTTTCGAATCGAGTTCTCAAGGCGATCTGGCTACGTTCATTGTACTCAAGTTGAAATGTTTAAAAAAAGCTGTTTCTGTGCTTGTAAAGTATTATTTTTCACTCCAATCAGTCTAAATGATCTGATCAGTTCTGACTCATGACTAGGTACCATAAATTATGTTTAGGCAGATTACTATCCATCTTGACTTTTAAAATAAAAATGTGACTGGAAGTTGAATGACCATATTTGATAGGTAGAAATATTTCCTTGACAACTAGATCTCGACATTAATACATTTGGTGTTGATGTGGGAATTCCTCAACGTATTAGCATATTTTTTTACCATACTATATCAGTTACATTTTATCCATTTAGTAGACAAGTAAATAAAGACATAGTTGTTGTAGTATTCACCACGTGTGCTTACTTTTTTCCTGATTAATAGATACGTATTGTAATAAATTAGCACATTAATTTAGCTACAATAGACGTATACAACTGTACAAACACGCACGACGTTAATTCAAATTAATGGAGTAAGGCAAAGTCGGTATCCTGCAATAGTTAATGGGAAAAGTTTGAGCACCTCTGGCGGTGGGATTCAAGTTTTGCAGCTGTCGAATACACACACGCATACAAACTTTAGGGCACGCGTATGTATGACTACATTACATGCATTTACACACGCATACATAGGGGTGTATGGTTATACTTTTTTTTTGTATCAGAAACGAATCGATCTTTTGTGTAGTTATAACTAACGGGAGTAGAAATAATACACAATTTGTTAAATAGTTGCAGTGTTAATTTATGCAATTGTTGTTTTAATTTACGAGTATGGCAGCTCGTAAACCTTTTTCAACACTTGTTGAATAATAATTTGCTAAATACATAACTAAGTTTTATTGTTGAGTATTTAGTTAGTGTACTTGGCAGTATTACTACACAAATCGCTGAATAAAGTCAATTTTAATTAATATTACTTCTAATATCTGGAGAAAAGAGTAATGGAGTTAGACATACATACATAAACTCACGCCTGTTTCCCACCGGGGCAAGCAGAGACTATAGAATTCAATTTGCTTCGATCCTGACACACTTCTCTTGTTTCCTCCACATTCATCAATCGCTTCACACACGCACGCCAGAGTAGATCGTATTAAACCTTTTCTAAGGACATCTCCATTTTGGTCATCGTAAGTCCTTCTCGGTCTTCCTCTGCCAGCCCTACCATCAACTTTTGCTTTAGAATATAGTTATTAATCATCTATCTAAGTTTCATATAATTAACACCGGTTTTCGTGCTCAATATTGATTATCATTGATTTTGAGATTTATATTTTTCTATAAGTATGTTATGCGCAATAAAGTACGCGTAATACACTTCTCATCAAAAAAATCGAAACACTTCCGTTTTCATTGTTTCTGTCCGAATTTAACACAAAAAAGAATTCATACGATGAAAAAAAATACATAAATGTATAGCTGGCAGTTTGGCCATTACAGTAATAAGCGAAAATTCTAAATTCAAAATTAGAATTTCCTTTGTTTATCTTATAAACGAAATGAATCACTGTTTTGAGACAAATGTGTGTTTAGGGTTGGAGTACATTTAGCGTTTAAAAACTAAAAATTGGCGCCTATCCTTAAACTTTTTGTTTTTTATTTCAATACTGTGACTTTGGGACGTCTGAAAAAAGGTTTTTTTTCTAAAACGTATGGATACTTCGCCCACAGAAGCCGCCCAAGTTGTGGCATTGCTGGATTCTGGCCTTAGTCAGCGTGTTGTGGCTGCAAGACTGCATCTAAGCCTGTCATCTGTTCATAGAGTCTATAAACGTTATCGGGAGACTGGTTTGTTCACGCGCCGTTCAGGATCTGGCAGGAATCGGGTCACTTCTGAGCGAGATGATCGATTTATTGTAACAACTTCTTTAAGAAATCGACTCCTTAACGCTTTTCAACTGCAGCAGCGGCTTCGTGTTGTACGAAGGGTGGCTGTAAGTGACTCAACAATTAGAAGAAGGTTGAAGGATCGTGGACTGGTACCGCATAAGCCAGCAAATGGGCCGAAATTAACTGCAGACCATCGAAGAGCGCGCCTTAACTTTGCACGTGAGCACCTAAATTGGTCATACCTACAGTGGAGCAAAGTTCTCTTTTCTGATGAGTGTAAAATTATGCTGTATGGTAACGACGGAAGGAACAAGGTCTACAGAAGAGACGGAGAATGCTATGCACAATGCTGCATTGAAGAAAAGGTCAGCTATGGTGGCGGTTCGTGGACGGTTTGGGGAGGAATCAGCGCCGACGGTAAGACAGAGCTTGCTTTCGTGTCTGGGCCACGTCTGCCTACACTAAACTGTCATCGGTACATCGAAGAGTGTCTCGAGCCTCATGTGATGCCCTATGCACATTTTATTGGCAACGGCTTCATATTCATGCACGACAATACTAGGGCTCACACCGCGGGCGTCGTACGAGATTATCTTAACGAAGTCGATATCTCTATTATGGAATGGCCAGCAAGAAGCCCGGACATGAATCCCATTGAACATCTGTGGGATGAATTAAAGAGACGAATTCGAGCAAGAGATCCTGCCCCAGAAACACTTAGCCAGCTGCAAGATGCAATCCAAGAGGAATGGGACAATATACCACAGCATGTGATCGTGACTCTCATCAGATCGATGAAGAACCGTATGGAAGCAGTAATTAGAGCTCGGGGAGGGAATACAAGTTATTAAATAAACGTTTTTTAGCTTTTTTTTTCATTTACGTGTGTTGTTTTATCCATTTCCTTTATACTCCATACGGAATAAAAATGACTCATTTAACAAAATACGAAACCTATGAAAAATTCATTTAAATTTAGAACATTAACATTAAGATTTGATAAGCTCATATTACTCACTATTAAACGACATTTAACATTTATTCCTAAATGTACACATTTTTCTGATAATCCTGACAAAACGTAAACTTGCAAGGTGTTTCGATTTTTTTGATGAGAAGTGTATATAGAAAACATTCATCATTAATTTAAGAGCCACGCTCTTGTCGGTGTATAATTCTCCATTCTTGTCTATCAAAGGCCAATTCGATTATAAGATACGACGTTCACCTTATTAATCTGTTCCTTGTAAGCTCTTCTTGGTCTTCCGCTTCCTCTCTTTCCCTGTAGTTTCCCTTCTGTGAATAAATAAATAAATAAACCTTCTGTGTGGTCTTTAAACTGGAAGATCCTATAGCTTCCAATGTCGAACAATGAGGATTATAGTGGCCATTTAAGTTTATTGAAATAAGTAAAATTGTAGACAGGACACGTGCTATTTTAGTTTGTCTATTTTAGGATTGTATGCGACACTAAAATTAACTTAAAAACGGCAAGGTGAAATGAGGTGAGTACATTTTTTTTTTTTGCAGAAATCAGTCATTTTTGTTTAATATTCTTGTCGGTGTACATAGCATATATTGTATATGCAGTTATTGGAAATTATGGTTATAAATGTTTTTATTAATCAAGTCATTCAAGCTTCGGGATATCGTTTTAGTGTTGAAATACAAATTATAGCCAATAGTGACATTATTCTGAGTGAGGATTGATTCAACATTGTCTCTTTTATACACAATTGCACTGAAACAAATATAAACAGCCTATACGTCCCACTACAGGTCAAAGGCCCACCTTCAATCAACCGTACCGTACCGTGGGGTATGGAGCATACTCTGCCACGCTGCTCCAATGCGGGTTGGAGGTGTTTCTACGGCTAATAGTCGAGACCAACGGCTTAACGTGCCCTCCGAAGCACGGAATCATTATACTTTTTCGGACAATCAGGTGATTCAAGCCTGCAATGTCCATACCAAACAAAGGACACTCTCCCAAAGTGTTTTCGAAAATGTCCCCATCGGGAATCGAACTCGGACCTCCAGATTGTGAGCCTATCGCTCTAACCACTAGACCACGGAGCGAAACAAAAAATAAATATAGCTCACACAAGGATCAGAAAAAGTCGAAACCTCTTAAGTTCTTGTTCATTCATTTAGTTTTTCTGTTTCCGCCACTAGACAAGTTAAGATGCAACTATTAGCAAAAAAAAAAAAGACCACGTGTTCTCAAAATGGGAACAGCGGAGCCTTTGACTAACTTTTACAAGCAGCCGAAATATTTCGAAATAATTTTCAAGATTCTTGGAAAAAAACAACCCGAACTTGAGAGGCTACCGTAGGAATTCTTAAAAACGAACTTATAAACTCATAAAACTAAAGTGTCAAGGATTCGAAAGTATTATGCATTCAAAGGGCTAATAAAAGTCACAGGTCAAATATAAACTCACGGCAATTATTCGTAATGGATAGGGCAGAGCTACAATATAATGTATTAAATTAATAAGATCTTTGAAACAAGTATTGTTTCAAGAAGTAAAATTCTCCTAAAAGGTAAGATGCATTATTTTAAATCTATATAGAAAATTGGAGTTACTATCTGAAACACGCTGGTAAGTTGTTCTCATAAATGATATATTGAAACTTATTGTCTCATGTTCCAGTATAAAAATATTACGTGCATTTTTCTGCAATTTGTTACAGTAAAAATTTACGATTTGTAAAAGAGAAGAAGAAAAAATCGCTTTTTATATACTCGGTATTTTTTGAATTAAGAATAAACGTACTATAAAAGGCCAGTCCACGCGTGGGAGTATTAACCGGCTCTTAAACTATACGTACATTATTAATACCTAGCGAACTATACCTAGTTATATGCAACATATCAACGTATATCTGCCGACTGCACATGGCGCATACAAACGTTGTCACGTTGAGGTAGGCCGGATGTGCTAGCAATTACCTATTAATACCTAAAGGTACCGACTGTTACCATATTGTACGGGTCAACGCCCGGGGCAATGACCCGACAGATGACGCCATCATATTTTACGACTTAAACATTGATGCGTTATGATTCATGTAAATGTTTCAAGTTTATTGTTACTTTGTCTGTGGACTTTAAGGTTGTTGAAGGTTCGTTCACATTAACACACGCATAACACGCATAAACAATTGTTACGTCCTCTCATTGACCACAGGTCTCACAAATCAAACGGATTAAATAATAAATTCCACCATATTTCATTGGTTGAAAAAATCCAGAACAATCTAGATAAAACAGGTTTGTATTCGGACGAATTAGGTGGCTAGGGAGCTAAGCTAGGGAGATTCTTAATAATAATGCTGCAAACAGCCAATTATTATTTAAATATTCTTACCCAATATTTAGAAAAAGAATCCCACTATTATACTATTAAATTTTGTGTCATTTACTAGCACCAAGAGATACTTAAATATCTAAATATTGAAAAATATTTTTTGATAATTGGCTTTCAATATGTAGGTTGCCTCGCTATGATGCTTTGGAGCTTTTTTACTTGTAAGGAATTGTATAAATTATTCTGTTTGTGGATTTTAATAAATAGATGAAACTGTGAGGAATTTAAGATTTGCGAAAAAAAGAGAGTAGGTAAAAGAATAAGAATAAAATAAATTTATTGCCAGTAACAATTTACATTTGTTAAAAGATGATATGAATTCTGCAAAAACATTTTGAATCACTGTTTTTCAAAGAAATCTTTATTATGAGGATTCGGATAAAAACCAGTAAAAAAATGTAGTCTTTTTTACTCATATATATTTTAAGAGTATTAATCTGTAAAAATAAATAAATAATGAGTAACAATACAGGAGCGGATCCAGCTTTTATGTCAGGGGAGGAGGGGGGGATTGATTCAATGTGGCCTTTTAACCCTCAATTGTTCAGATAATAGTAAGAATAAGCAAAATCTTTACCCAATCTCGAATAAGTTTAGATTTGAAATTGTAAAGAACATCTGCTCCCACAAAATACATAACATAAAATAGCCTATATACATCCCACTGCTGGACACAGGCCTCCCCTCAATCAACCGGAGGGAGCATACTCCACCACGCTGTTCCAGTGCGGGTTAGACCCATAAAATACATACAAACAAAACACCATGCAACTTTAATTTACCGCAGTAAAGTGAAATGTGCATTACCATAGCAATTCGAAGTATTTACTTTTAAAACAGGATCTATACAAGGTCACGATACATTCACTTCCGCGCCTGCGCGTACAGTCGAACTAGTCGTCCATTATGGTAACATCGACTCGTAAAGTCGTAACGTAGGTGTTAATGTTATAGTAACTGATTGAAATTGAAAGTTTCCATTGAATATGTTTCAGTATTGTAGTATATTTAACATATCATTGGTATTTAATTATCAGAAATGAGGAGATCCGCAGGAGAACTAAAGTCACCGACATAGCTCGGAGAATTGCAAAGCTGAAGTGGCAGTAGGCAGGACACATAGCGAGGAGAACCGATGGCCGCTGGGGCGGAAGGATTCTGGCATGGCGACCACGTGTCGGACGACGCTCAGTGGGTAGGCCCGCTACAAGGTGGACCGACGATCTGGTGAAGGTCGCGGGAAGCCGCTGGATGCGGGCAGCGCAGGACCGATCGTCGTGGAGATCCTTGGGGGAGGCCTATGCCCAGCAGTGGGCGTCGTACGGCTGATGATGATGATGGTATTTAATTTAAGAAAAAAACTACACCTCCACTAGTTTTAACTTGCAAGTCTTCCAACCCCAGTTTCGACGTGACTCATTGTAGATTTGTATATATGGCATTAACTAAAAATATATGGTGTTAACAGAAAGTGACATAATGTGATATGGTCCCATGTATTTTTACGGCCACTGTTGTCCTGTGGTACACCAACTTGCTTCTCAAACGGGGAGCGCCGGTTAGAACCCCAGTACCGGACTTGTACCAATGAGTTATTTAATTAGTTTAAGTGCACTTTTCACTAACTCAGTTGGCTTGACCAATATATATATGGTGTTATGGCTCACCTATCAGTTGGTCTAATATGAAGCTCGGTGAGCTGTGGGTACTTAGTGCATCTTGCGATGGATCTACCTCTGACTACCCCAATTGGGATATAATCGTGAGAATATATAATGTTATACATTTTTAACACTGTCTTATGTCATTTTGTAATCGTTTGCAACTTGGTTAAGGTGTGGGCTGTCTTATTACAAGATTTAACAGTTTCCTCCACTTTTACGACATCCGGAACGATAATTAATCAGTTTAACTCTACTACATTATGCTACACTATACTGGTCTGTACACACACTACACTACACTATACACATACTGCGCTACACTATACACACACTGCGCTACACTATATACACACTGCACTATACATAGTACAGTGTAGTGCAGCGTGTGTGAGGTGTACCTCAGCCTACCCCTTCAGGGATATGTCTATAATGCTATGGTATGTGGTTGTTGCTAAACTCTATTACAACAATATTAGAGTACTCCTCTACAGTATATCAAACGTCTTCTCCATGTACTAGACATATCGACCGAAATCCAATAGCATTCCAATATAGGAAGTATTCCACATACATTTACTTGGCAAAATGCATGTACCATGTTAGTTACACCGTACCACACATATCTTACTCATTTCTCCTGCAGCATATCGAAACGTTATTTCCTAGTAATATTGGAAAATGTTAGAATTTCTACAGGATACCCAATACCCAGCTAGGTTGAGTGCTAAAGTGGTTTCACGTACAAACTCCATCTGTTTGGGGAGATGCGAGATATATTGGGAAGGTGAACGATGTGCTTGTCTAGTCTAGTACTTTCAAGGTAATTAAGTGTCACCTTAGGACTCTGTCTCTTTGCTGGCTGAAGTTTTTTAGTGATCGATTTCTCTGTTAGAACGAGAGTAGAAATTGCATTTTCCGAATATGAAGTCAGAGTGAACTAAAAGATTATCGTCCTTTCCATGGACCAATTCATCTGGTGGGTTAAAAAGGCCACATAAAACCAATTCATCTAAAAAGCAATGCGCAATATCAAGAAATATCAAATGGCAATATTGCTTTTTACATGAATTGGTTTTATGTGATGAATTGGTAATACGATTAAAGTCACGGTGTAGCATAGATATTTTGAGTTTTTATTTTTGTCCCATACCATGCAAGGGAAGTAAAGTATTCCATAGTAATGCAAATACTCGGTAGGAAATAGGTTAGTGATTATTTCGGTTATGGAAACGGAAGTGTCGGTTCGAATTCTGGTGGGAAACGTGGAATATCATTAGGCAATATTTATTGAAACACACGGCCCGATCACCTGCTTCCCTCTGTCGGAGGGGTGGCTTAATGAAAGACTAGCGGTTGAAATAAATTACAGTTTGTACCAATACAAAAGTCAGTTGTCTGTGATCTCAATACCATGGGAATATACTTATCTACCTAAATACATCATGGAAACTATATGGGGAAAAATAACAGACTTGTCATTTTGATTTGATAGGCCACAGAATAAATAATAATAGGTAGGTATAGAACTGTAATTCTCTGCCCCGCACTAATTTGTAGCGGGCGTCGAGCTAGATTTACCTCACCTCCTCTGGGGCTAACTAAAGAGTAAAAAGGAAAGCGCGCGGAGTGCCTGTCTCGCTCGCACTTACGCGGTAAGGCGAGATACGGTAAGAATGAGATTTTTGTATCGAGTGTCCTGTCAATATAAAGTTTATCATAATTCAACCAACACTATGAGAACCTAGTTGAGCTTAAAGACATATATAAAACTCATTATCCCGTTTTTCACAGGGTCCGCTAACCTAACCTGAAGATTTGACAGGTCCGGTTTTTTACAGAAGCGACTCCCAGGTAGCACAAAATTGCTGCATAAGCGCTGAACAAGTGCTGGTTAAGAATATCAATGCTGTATGACGGTATTTAAATTGGCTGTATTAAAGCTGAAAAAGCGCTTTTTCAGCCAAAAAGGGCCCCAAATTAACCAGCCTTTGGTATTATAATGGCTGAAAATAGGCTGTGGTTTACGTTAATAAAGGCTTAATTAAAGCTGCAATAAACACTTTCGAAACGTTTCATTCTGTTTAAGATTACCATATCCAGCGCTTGCGCAGCTTTTGACGTACCCGGTATCCAATTGAAACGTTTTTTTCAGCTTTCCATATAAAAATATTTAATCTTTTAAAATTTTTAACGACAGAAGAATAAGTTTCTATTCAACAGCGACAGGGCACCCATTTTGAATTAAAATATTACTGCTTCGAGTTACGGTAACTTAAACCAGTGATTATTATAATAAGTTCAGATTGCGAGTGCAACTTCATCGTGTAGTATATACTAATTTATAACTAATAATTGATGCGCCCTTAGAATTATTTAATTATATCGAAAGAAATGTGTACATAAGTTTCGAGTGAAAAAGCTTTTGGTAAAATTTTACTTGTAATCATATATAATACCCTTTTATGAACGTACTTTAAGTTGAAACAAAGTTATTATGTGAAATAAATGTGTAGTTTTGAAGAATTTAGGATTTAAAATTTGATACAAACTATATTTTTGAGGTTAGTTATGGCGTCCATAAGGTTTCAGCTTAAGTCGTTGAAAAAATATCTTGTGATTCTATTTGCTGAAAAGAATACCAATAATCAGCCACAGGCTGCTTATGTTCTGCATAAGATACTTTCAATTACACTTTTAGTTTTTACAAGGTTTTGGGGTACGCAGTTCTAATGACTAATGAGGTATATCGTATTTCAGCAACTACTTTAAGCAGCATATTAGGGCTCCTTTGGCAAATAATAAAAACCGTTAAACCGGTATTATCTATCTATATTATATATTATACAATCCTTTGTCCTGAATGGCGGATCACAGCCCAAACCGGAGTCATCAAGAGCAACAAGTTCCATAAGGGTTTGCCGGGATGTGATAATCTTTATAAAAGTACGCATAAATGACACTACGTTTCTATAAGAATTATAAGCCACTTGTAAAATTATACAAAACAGCTTTGCAATCCAAGCTGTTAAAATATACGACTCGATACACTTTTACAGCTTCAGGAGTAATTAAATTATACTTTGACGTATTTTAAGCAGCTGCAGGCTGTTTAAAGTATTTATTTTACAGCTTTAACCCGAAGTCTGTTTATTGGTTTCAAAATAGACCACAAGTAGTGTAAAAGCTTGATAAAAGATGCCTTCACCAGCTTTAAGCGTTAGAACACCACTGGGCCGTACCGTTAACCAGCTGTCGTTATAAAAGAATATTTTTCAGCCATTCAACAGCAAAAAACGTTATAAAACACTAACTATGAACTCGTATGCAGTCCACAGCTTAATTACGTATTTTAGATGTACCTTTTACCAACCATTGATTAACTAACTTATTTCAAAGTTTCATAACAGCCTATGGAAGCTAAAAAAAACATTAAACATCTTATATAACACTTTTACACTTAAATAAGAGGTAGGTTCGACATTTAATCAGCCAGTGTGCTACCTGGGCTGTCTGTCTAACCTTACAACCCGCGAAGGGACAACCAGCCCAATACAGGTTAGGTAACATACCTCCGAAAATGCATTTCTCTTAAATGTGGGTTTTCTCACGAAGTATTCCTTCACTGCTGAGCACGTGATAATCATTTATGATCCAGACATGAATTCGAAAACAAATTCGGCAATCATTGGTTTAGGCCTGTGCTGGATTTGAAACCTGCGACCTCAAAGTGGGAGGCAAGCGTTCTACCCACCGGGCTACCACGGCTTAACTACTACTACTGGCTTGGCTGACTATAGAGACGTATGTAAAACTAAATAATTGGAGATGTCCTTAGAAAAGGTTCAATACGATCTACTCTGAACCGGCGTGCGTGTATGAAGCGATTGATGAATGTGGAGGAAGCAAGAAAAGTGTGTCAGGATCGAAGCAAATGGAATTCTATAGTCTCTGCTTACCCCGGTGGGAAATAGGCGTGAGTTTATGTATGTATGTATGTAAAACTAATTTCAATATAAACAAAACGCAAAAGTATTAGTAAAATATCTCTTAGCAATAAATTCGTGGTCACAAAACAAAGGTTTGCATGTATAAAAGACTGCGGAGGAACAAAATTGCAGAATAAAATTACATAAGTTAGCGGTTACCGAGTCCTTCCGTTTAGGGTTGGATTGCAACGCATCGATATCTGTAATACGATTCTTGTGTATCGATTGCAGCTGTAGGATGTCGAGGTTAACTACTAGTGTTCTAGATTTAGATAACTCAGTCATGCGTGAGACCGTTTCCACATTTCTGAGAAGTTTGTTTTTTTATTGAGAAAATACAGCTGAGATATTGCTAGAGTTGATTCGGCACGAAAATCTTGGAAGGTTGTAAGAGATCGAATATCATTTTTAAACGTTTCCAATCCACACAACTATGTCATAACCGTATCGGGTAAGAATACAGTAACAAGCGGACCTCTTTTTAAAAAAATGCCGCAGCCGAATTCCACATGTTTCACAATTGTTGCAACTTTTCGATAAACACAAACGAACTTAACTAGGAAACGAAACAGAATACACACTCCCATTGATTCCGTATGTTTCACGGAAAACACAATTTCATTTGTTGAATAGAAAATGAATCGAGAAAGCAAGCGTAATTCGAGTAACTTTCATGTCAAAATGTAATTTAATTCTGTACAATCAACTGAAATGAACACAAATATATTCTGATTTCAGAAATATCGGTTTTCGTCGTAATAAAGTTACAATAGGCGAATTGTATTGATTAATTGGTTTAATTAGAGTTTGATTTTAAATTCAATCCGTGATAGACCGTTTAGAGAACGCCTGACTTACATATATGTCACGAGTTTGAATCCCGGTACAGGCTTCAAACCACTGAATTCGATTTTGTGAGTATGAATTTCTGTTTATGCCTTGCGATCAATGAATCTCAGTTGGGAATAGGTATAGTCGTAAGCTTAAATAGTGTGTGTATCTTAAAATTGAATCACGTCATAGTATAAAAAAATGCGAACTTATCTAAGGACACGGCAGCGCGCATGACAAGTTCTCGAAAAGCACGCATATCAAGCATTATTTACACGAACATTTTCGAGTCATTCGAATTAGTAATCTTCAAATTTAATAACTTAGTTCTGTATCCTTTCAGCAGCATAAGCCACTAGATAACGACATGGCATAACGACTCCTCTCCTTCACGATCCGAAGGTCCCGGGTTCAAATCCAAGTGGGGACATACCGCAAAAATTACTTTGTGATCCCTAGTTTGGTTAGGACATTACAGGCTGATCACTCGATTTTCCGAAAGATGATCCGTGCTTCGGATGGCACGTTAAGCCGTTACATGAGCCGTGTCAGGGAGTTTTGGCGGCTCAATAAACCCTGACACCAGGGTTCATGAGGATGGTAATCCACCTAACAACCCACACGATAGAAGACCATATAGCAACTGAGTAATTTTCTTTTGTATAAAGGTTTCATTATTCAATGAACCAATCACCCTGATTACTCTATTCAAACTTCTTATTTTTTCAATTTCATCAAAGATGTTATTTAACAAGTCAATTTGTAATTTATATTTGAAGTTGAAAGGTTGTTTACTAAAGCACAAGTATCAATTAGTGTTTAGTTGCGTAGGCGGGTTATAAATATAAATAATCTCTAATATTAACAAAGATTTTTTTACATCTGATGGGTTTGCTCTTGGCCCCAGACTTGTCCGAAGGCGTTGAAGAGGCTTAAGATAGGGCGAGCTCGCCATGAAGGTGCTTGTTCACTCTGCCCTTGAAAGCACCAGGGTTATAAATATGTATTCGTAAATACAGAAGGCGGCAGAAAATTCCACTCCCTAGCAGTGCGCATAACATAAAATAAAAATATACATTTAAGAATTTCTCGACTAGAGTGCAGTAAATCCAAGTGTACCATAGATAAGGTATTTACTAATTTAAACTACCTACACGTGTGTTAGAATCCTATCTGACTAGGACACCATTACGTCGCTGATATCGCGAATTGACGTATCTCCAATTTTTGGCGAAACTGATTTGCACCTTTTGCAGTTGTCAAAAAGACACAAATCACTTTAGCAAAAAAATACAGATACGTCATTTAAAGTTAGCCACGGTTTTATGTTTGCACCAGAGGGAAAATATTCGGGATTCGGTAGCCGGTGAGATAGCCCTACCCATTATACAACTGCATAAAAATCTTATTGATACTATGTCATATATTACAGGGCCTTAGCCTTTAGGTAGATAGACAAATACTTTAGTCATCTTCTATCGTGTGGGTTGTGAAGTGAAAGAAAGAAAGAAACATTTATTACTCCCGGACACCATAGACACAGACAGACAGTTACATTACATTCTACACAGTGAATGACCAAGTGAGTGTTTAAGTGGATGACCATCCTCATCAAGCCTGATGTCAGGGTTATTATTGAGCCGCCAAAGGCCCCTAACGTGACTCAAATAACGCCTACGTACTTACATCAGTAAGTAGTAACCGGGAACAACGGCTTAACGTGCCTTCCGAAGCACGGATCATCTTACTTCTGGACAAGGTGATCATCCTGCAATGTCCTAACCAAACTAGGGATCACAAAGTGATTTGTCCCCACCGGGATTCGAAACCGGGACCTCCGGATCGTGAGCAGAACGCTCAACCACTGGACCACGGAAGCCGTTAAAGATAGTTTAGTGAGCACAGTGGAGGACGCAAGTAGGTAACCAGTATTGCAAGATGTCTTCTGACGCGTGGTACTGCCTACCACAAAAGGGATTGCGGGCGTGAGTCACGTCTGTCTGTCCGTCTGACAAGAAAATATATATTTTCTCTTCGCATCCCCAGCTAACGCTAACCTAAATTACGCTTTCGCGTTACATTTCCGTATTTTCCATGTAATTGAATCGAACGTACTGAATTGAATAAAGAATTGAGATAAATCTTTCGCAATAGACACAACAATTACTCGAATTAAAAACGATGGGCGAGCAAGACTGCGCACTGTGGAATATTTGGGTGTGTTTCGGATCAAAAATCTGTAGCTCCGTCAATTTTAAAGATAGAGCGATGTAATTTTGCACTAATATAAAGGAATATATAAAAATTCATATAAGTATGGTTTGGTGAATTGAAATTACGCGTAATTTTTTTTATTAAATAAAGAAAACTCACAATCGTTTAAAATGCTATATATTTATTGAAATTTATATTTTTAGTTATATTATCTTACCTGTATTTCTTAACACTAATTACTCAATTAACATAACTTATCATATTAATGATAAAATAAAATAAAAAATGGTACAGTACCTATAGCTATACATTATGCTAAACATAGGAATGAATCAAAATTTTCTTAATATTATTAATTTAACTAGCTATGTAATAGGGTTTCTTGTTAGGTTCATTGCTTCTTCATCTGTAAGCATTTTGATTATTTTTGCGTTATCAAAGTGATTCAAAACGAAAAGCTTTTCAGAATCCAGCCAATTTGTGTTATTTTTTAAAAATATATTCTTATTGCGTGCTGCTTCTTTCCAGCGTCTATTAAACGCAGGGATGATAGTCTGTTGAATTTTACCAATTATAAAACATATATTGTCTTCTGATACTTGTTTTTCCTCCAAATATGTCGAAAGTGCCGCAGTCGTTTTACCGCCTTCTATATAAGATTCTATTAATTCACGTTTACTACAGTTAAAAGTAGACATTTTGAAGAGTAAAATAGCCGTACTATACGAAAATACCACTGAAATTGTAATGGAAACATATTTTGTTACCTCCCTTTATATTGTTTCAGAATGTGTGAATTAATTCAGATATCTATTTTCTCACGGAAAATGACACCAAAATGATAAAAACTTAACAATATAAAATAATCAATAAGTATAGTTAAATCAAGTCAACCACGAAACCGCAATTGATAGCAATTTCCGTTCCCTGACTAGGATTCGATTTTATCTCATATCTCCAAAGTTCGCAAAAAATCGCAGCTAATTTTTATATATGTTGTTGATAAGTAACTAAACTATCAATTAACATTAAATTCAAAGCACCGGTAAGCGCCGGTAAATGTTAAAAGCTTCGACGAAGTTGAAGAAAACCTTTTTTTTCCTCCATTTCTTCTTTAATTTTTTTTACGTACATATTCGTATTAAAAACAATCAATTTAATTTGTTTAAATTTTCCGATAGATAAGCTTTTCAAAAATATATAATACCATATACCTTTCATTTTAAGTTTTAAAACTATCTGACTTTGAAAATCGTCAATGAGGAACTTGATATTTCCCAATTTCATGAACCTTAACTTTACCACATGAAAACAACTACTTTCACCAAATATAATATGAATTACGCTACAGAATATGAATCTTCGACTTTCGAACTATTAAATTACATTGATAGAAGGACCTATTTCAATAAGTGAAAAAATGAATTTTGATACGCGTTTGTTCTACCATATTCCATAGTGCTGCGGTCTGAATTGTAAAGTGTTATTTAAAAGAAAAATATTACGCCTTTCGTGTTTGTTTTGTTTGTGTGTGCGTGTATTAAACGATTGATGAATGTAGAGGAAGCAAGAGAAGTGTGTCAGGGTCGAAGCAAATGGAATTCCATAGTCTCTGCTTACCCCAGGCATAATTATGTGAGTCAACTAGACACTTAGCAGCTATCCTACCCACTAATTAGCTACTTAATCCGCTCGGGTTATATGGACCCAACACAGATATATTTTCCGTTCTGAGATACCTAACTACGCGTGAAACAAATCGAACATTCGCACCGTGCAACAAACTTGCATAGCAATGTAAACAGGGACGCCGGCGATCGATATGGCGGGGTAAACACGGCGGTTGCCATGGCAACGCGGCGGGAGATTTCGTCACTTCCTACCCCTCGCTTCAGCCCCCTACCCGCCCGGTCGCCGTTCGCAGCGGGTGTGTTAGCAACACAGGTTTGTCTAGCTAGTTAGATTTAATTATTTATTGGACAGCGTGTTTTAGATACCTACCTGTCTTAATATAGACCGACGATCCCTCTTTTCAGCTTCATGTAACAGCTACGATTTTGTGCCAATCTTAGAAAAAGAAAGTGCTATTCTGGTGTTTTCTGAAGGCTAGCAGGAAAAGCTTGTGTGTAGGTTTATGTGTACCTATACCAATTTATATGATAAACAGAAGCAATTAAGTTCGAATGTAACATTATATCAGTAAATACTGTCATAGAAGAAAATCATAATTTATCCTCTTTGGATGTTGTCTTAGGCGATTTTACTATTTATTTACGAAGTAGAGGACATACACATTTGTAATATTTTATGATATGGGGCTGGCATTTTTTTTTAATTAAAGGACCAATTACAAAGATTTTTCAATTATAATTTTAATTTCTTCCCTAAGGACTGGCTGTAGTTATGTAAATCTCCTTGTTATGACACGCCATTGTAGATGCGTTCGAAATTCAAATCGTAACGCATATTTATGAGCGCAGGTTTTATCAGCCAATCAATGCCCGGGACTTTGAAAGGAAAATCTCTCGTTTTCGGTAGCCAATCAATTTTGGAGGAAATTGAAGTTTGAGCTGTTTGAAATTCAAGTACAGAACAATGAAAAGGGGATGGATTTACTTAGAATAAGTGTTTAATGGTGCAAATTCCTGCAGACGCCTTCTAATTTTATTTTAAGTTATACCTGTCATTTTCTTATCCGTTGATAAAGAAAGGGACAAGTAATCGACAGGCATAAAATTGATGGAACACACGTCAATTTTAAGCAGGTATCTAAAACAACCGTCTAAAAGTTTTACATCGACCAATAACACGATAGAGTTAAGTAGACAGCACGTCAATCGGAATGCATACCAGGGAGATGCCTATTTTATTCGCGCGGGTTATTCATTCGTTTTAAAATTAACTTGTTGACAATCATCCGTCCCTTTCCTTTTCGGCGGATTAGAAAATGACGGGTATATGTTAAATAAAATTAGGAGGTGTCTGCAGGAATCAGACCCAATATGTGCCTTATAGATTTATTTATTATTTCGAGAACTTTTCCTGAAGTACATACACACAGTACTGGGGGGTTAAAATGGCCACATTTGTTTGCATTGCGCACTTTTATATGCGCAAATGTCAAATTGCAATATTGCTTTCTTAGATGAATTGCTTCGGTGTGGCCATTTTAACCCCCTGTGCTCTTAAATTAAGTATATGAGCTTACTAAAATTTCTCACGGAACGCCACGGTACTTACCTGAAAAAATAATAAAATTTGATCAATAAAACACAATATTTCAACACAAAAGAGTATTGAAACAAGCCCTTGTTTCAATACTCCGTAACGGTTCAAATGTATTAATAAGAGCTTTGTTGTAAGAAGCCATTGTTTTTGCACAAAGAGAACTTTACGTAGACACAAGATTGGAATCTGGGAATGTGGTTGGGATTTAACACCATTTAGGATAATACATACATAAACTCACGCCTATTTCCCACCGGGGTAAGCAGAGACTATAGAATTCCATTTGTTCGATCCTGACACACTTCTCTTGCTTCTTCCACATTCATCAATCGCTTCATACACGCACGCTGGTTCAGAGTAGATCGTATTGAACCTTTTCTAAGGACATCTCCAATTTGATCATCGTAAGTCCTTCTCGGTCTTCCTCTGCCAGCCCTACCATCAACTTTCGCTTTATATACCGCTTTTGCAATTCTATTATCCTTCATCCGCTCAACGTGTCCAAACCAACCTAACATTCCCTTCTCAATCCTAGTCACTATATCGTCTTTTACACCACATCTCTGTCTTATCACACTGTTTCTCACTCTATCACTCAACTTCACACCGCAGATGCTACGCAAAGACCTCATTTCTACGGCATTGATCCTACTTTCATGCTTCTTCTGCCATACCCAACATTCACTACCGTACTTCAGCGTAGGGACAAGCACTGCATTGTGAACAGCCATCTCGGATCTTGCGAGATACATTTAGGATAATATTGTTTTCATTTCTAAGCATATTATTTCTGAATAGTTATGTTCAGCCGTGGCCATATGCCAATCTGTCCTAAGAGTTTGCTTACCCGGTACGTTCACGAGCATTAATATGTATACACTTTGATACCATGTTACATTAACTTTTTTGACAAATTGAACCGTAACTCTCACTAAATGTCAAATATGTTAGTGCGACAGAGTCCTAAAGTGGGTACATTATATTACTCATATACAAGACTGACTGTACAAGGCATACGCCTACGGCTATCTTCATAACACGTTGACAATCCAGTGATCCATATACGGGTCATGACGGACTAGCTTCATACGTCCGTGACCCATACATGACCCATACACTTGGATCCCGGGTAATTTAGCAAAGGTTGAAGTAATATGCGGGACTTACAAGGAAGTCATAATGTTTTGTATGGGGACTGTCAACGTGTTAACATCACTATTCGGAAGAATGACCGAGAAATATACCTATTTTCTTGTTTCATACTTTTTAGAGCGTGATTTTCCGTAGTCGGGTTTTTTAGTCTTTAAACTTATATGTTTTATTACAAAAAGACGAAAAAAGAAGAAAATGAAACTAAGACAAAAGAAGAAAAACCCAACAAAAGACTAAAATACTTTTGTTTTTGTATTTTGGTCGAAAAGTCACATGGCAGTGGGGACCTCCTCAATAAATGGATGTCACTGACCATAAGCCGCATAATATTGAAGAGATCAAGAATAGACAACTTTTCCCAATCGAGAATACAACCAGGTACAATTTTATCAGTCATAGGCAGAACGCAAACTGATTTGAGCGGTTGTCAAAACCTATACGTTATATAATCATCGTTACATTTCCATGTACTAACAATATTATTGGATTGTTTCATCGAATTAATACGTATTAATTACCCACTAGACGTAGTGATGTAATATTTTAACATAGTTCACAATAAGTACAGAATATGCTACGCTTCGTTGGTAAATACTTTAAAAGCGTCCTTACCAGATAGATATAATAGGTACCCAAACATCTCACGACTGACATCCCTATTGGGCTAACTACCCAAGTCAAGTAAAAAAAGTATTTAATTTGATGTTCACATTAAGTAAAAGAAAAAACAAACGCAAATGGAATTCAAGTCTCTGCTTACCTCGGCGTGAGTTCATGTATATATTAAGTAAAAGAAATATATTATTTTACCAAAAATATAACAATTATTTTTTTAACCTACGTTGATTCTGTCTTATCGAGTGACTCAACTGAATATTTGATTGGTAACTTCACTATGCAATCCCCTTTGAAGTAAGGGGTGATATAATTTATTATGGCTCACTGCAAGAGGGTAGATTGCGAAAACGTTAGTAGGGTCTCCTGCAGAAGGTGCTTAGTTGCAATATAAATGATTTTATTTATAAGATTCCACTCTCAGTAAGGAAACTAGAAATCCTTAGAATATGTTGTTTATTATTTTGTTGTTAGACTAGCAAAAATGGGAATATACTCGTGAGCTAATTTCACGTTATATTGTTTAAGTATATTGCTTGTCGTTCTGGACCACCTCTATGGTTTTACAACAGGATAATAAGGCTATTTCATCATCATCATCATCATCAGCCCATTAACGTCCTCACTGCTGGGGCACGGGCCTTCCCTATGGATGGATAGGGAGATCGGGCCTTAAACCATCACGCGGGCCCAGTGCGGATTGATGGTTATTAACGACTGCTAATGCAGCCGGGACCATCGGCTTAACGTGCCTTCCGAAGCACGGAGGAGCTCGAGATGAAAACTTTTTTTTGTGGTCACCCATCCTATGACCGGCCTTTGCGAAAGTTGCTTTACTTCAACAATCGCAGACCGAGCGCGTTAACCGCTGTGCCACAGAGCTCCTCACTCAAATAAGGCTATTTATGCATGCCTAATGTATGTATGTGTTTAGCATTTAGACATTCAAATTGTTTGCGAATAGGTCAATAATCGAATTAATTTTGAAAGATGGAAAGAAAGAAAGACAAGTATTTCTTATCAGAAGACACCATAAGTTTACATAAAGTGACATAACAGAAACATAGGAGAACATCATCTCTTTCGCACGGCGTCCGCTTACCTAACCTGAAAGTTTGACAGCACCTTTTTTACAGAAGCGACTGCCTGACTTTCCAACCCGCGAAGGGAAAACCAGCCCCATAC
Organism: Pectinophora gossypiella; assembly: GCF_024362695.1. Classification (NCBI taxonomy): domain Eukaryota; kingdom Metazoa; phylum Arthropoda; class Insecta; order Lepidoptera; family Gelechiidae; genus Pectinophora; species Pectinophora gossypiella. Next base: position 7,894,406 of record NC_065422.1, read on the forward strand.
AGGTGTGATCACATACCTTCGGAACGCATTTCTCGGGAATGTGAGTTTCATGGTTCATAAGCATAAAGAAACAAAAAAAAAATGTTGGTCGAAAAAGTCATTATGGCGGTGGAGGACGTCCTCATTAATGGAGTTTGCTTAGGTATTAGTCTCGGTGCTTCACAAAGTGGTGAACTCGTTTTTTTTTTCTTTTCGCAATCCATGAATTATATGAAGTATTGCATCATATGAAAGTTGAATACAATCCTGCCTACTCGTAAATTCTCCAAACTCTGAAATTAGGCAGTTACAAGGTTCGATAAACCGTATTTCTTCTAGGTACAGATTTATTAACAATCCAGACTGATGTCTTTAACAAAAAATAGTCTTTAGAACAGATATTACAAGTAGGTATAAAAGTTTTAATGAAAACAACTTATTGTAGCTCTTCGAATCATTAGGTACTAAGTCGGGCTGTTACTACGTGTAAAATCCAAAGTCAATGGTTTAGAAAAAAACAGTTTTCAAAACATTTTACGTCTGAAATAAATAATGATTCTATATTTTCTCGAACAAGACAGAAATATTATTAAGATTACGTATGCTTACGTTTATGCAAAGTTCTCTAACATGATGAGTATATGTTAAATAATTACGTATCTCAATATAATATGCTAAACATTTCCATTGAAAATTCAAGGGCTCGAATTAATCATGATTACCCTAAGTCCCTGGAGATGTTTAATGTTGCTAAAGTACCTAATACATAATTAGCAAGCGTTTCGTATACAAATACACACAGACACACACCTCTAATAACACAACGGATTATTATGTATGATTAGATATACGTATTATTATGGGTAGGTGAATTCAAACCCCCCAAAGATGTATTTATCTTATAGTGTCCTATGTCAGTCATCACTACGTCAAAATTATGAAATTCTGATCACTAAATAAAGACAGATCTAAAGGTGACAAAAAACGTTTTCTTTTGTCTATTTAACTTATTTATTAATTTTATTATAAGTATATTAAAGAAAAATATAAGTGCGAAATTTGGGCACATTTTCAATTTCGTGTTTTGACGTTTAGTAAAACGTAACTGATTTGACTAGTTGGAAACTAACCTACTGGTAATATACAGGGTGGCCCAGAAGTTCAGGTTCAAAATGAAAAATTAGATAGAAGGGCTCATTAGCTACCAGAAACACCCCCATGTATGTTCAGCAATTATTTACGGTTTAGGAGATATGACCCATTTTGTACCTTTTGCTAGATTTTCTACCTTACTTCAGAAATAATCATTTTGTCGCTATCTCTTTCTTAATAATTATTTTATTTTACTTCACAACTATGCCTAAGGCTGTGTACCGCTCAATCAAAGATAAATCAAAGTCAAATCAAGTATAAAAAAAAAAAAAAATTGTCGGAAGTCAAAGTGAGAATTCGACCAAAATTGTTACAGGTGTTAAAACTTCGCCGAAGAATAATAAACATATGAGATTGTCATGGACCCTGAAAGTATTTCTAAAAACTGCTCCATTTAATAGGCTTTTAGAAACATCCAAAAAAAGTACCCTTAATACGGGCATAAAACTAAGTAATTAGCCCTCAAAGATTGTAAGACAGACAGATTTGAAGGAAAATTTGACATTCTCATACAATGTAGCTGCTTCTTTCTATCGTTGTTAAAAGTGCTCAAAGACAGATTTTATTTTAGTATCCAATAGTATGAATCACCAACAGTGTTTGGGGATAACTTTTTCCTTGAAATCTATGTACCTTCATTAAAATACGAATACCAAAAGTGACTGCAAGTTTTGTCTTCGGATTGTTGCTATGTCTACCCTGTTAGCGATTATAAGCGTGATTTTTATTTACTTTTAATTGAAAATGTGTCAATGAGCACCTTTAACAACGTTAGAAAGAAGCAGATACATTGTATGAGAATGTCAAATTTTCCTTTAAATCTGTCTGTCTTGCAATATTTGTGGTCAAATTACTTAGTTTTTTGCCCATATTAAGGGTACTTTTTTTGGATGTTTCTAAAAGCCTATTAAATGGAGCAGTTTTTAGAAATACTTTTAGGGTCCATGACAATCTCATATGTTTTTTATTCTTCGGCGACGTTTTAACAACTGTAACAATTTTGGTCGAATTCTCACTTTGACTTCCGATAACTTTTTTTTTATACTTGATTTGACTTTGATTTATCTTTGATTGAGCGGTACACAGCCTTAGACATAGTTGTGAAGTAAAATAAAATAATTATTAAGAAAGGGATAGCGACAAAATGATTATTTCTGAAGTAAGGTAGAAAATCTAGCAAAAGGTACAAAATGGGTCATATCTCTTAAACCGTAAATAATTGCTGAACATACATGGGGGTGTTTCTGGTAGCTAATGAGCCCCTCTATCTAATTTTTAATTTTGAACCTGAACTTCTGGGCCACCCTGTATAATTGTCCAGTGGTTGGGCTCACGGTCCGCAGGTCCTGGGTTCGATTCCCGGTGGGGATATATCACAAAAATTACTTAGTGGTCCCTAGTTTGGTTAGGACATTACAGGGTTAGGACAATCAGGTGATTGTCCGAAATAAGATAATCTGTGCATCGGAATGCACGTTAAGTCCCTGACACCAGAGTCGATGAGTTTGGTACTCCACCTCACAACCCACACGATAGAAGATATACACCGAGTTAGACTGACGTCATTGAGGGATATTACGTTACTAGTAGTCTAATCACGTCTTTACTGTACTTTGGTGGAGGTTTCAAAGTTAGCGAATTCAATAAATAGTCAGTATTTACCTAAATGCTTCTAGTTCTACATCTCAAGTGAAACTACTACAACCTACAACTTTGTGCCAATAGCCGGAACCGTCTTCTAAATAACTCCTTAACAATACAGATTTAAGATCACTAATCTATCGATAAACCACAGAACAGTTGTACTTGTCAATATAATTCAATGATGGACTTTCTGGGCCGCTTCCCCATTACTGAAAATTGAAAATTTACCCGACCCGATAACCCTAGACAATGTCATGGCGCCGCAAAATTAGGAGAGCCGAGCCCACCTAAAGTGGGATAGCACAAGGAAGAAGATGGATTTTCTGGGCCGCATCATATTTTTATTGGGGAACGTCGGCTGAATAGTTCCTGCACTTATGTCTCTCTCTTCTACGATGATAACATCTATTATTAATATACCTATCGAATATTAATTATTCAATATTTCAATAAAAGTAGTAGTAGTAGTTTTTTTAGTTTGGTACTCCACCTCAAAACCCGCACGATAGAAAAAGATTAATAAATATAATATATATCGAATATTAATTATTCAATATTTCAACGTAAAAATAAAAGTTTAAAAAGTAATACCCGACTACGGAAAAATCGCGCTCTAAAAAGTATGAAACAAGAAAATAGGTATCTTTCTCTGAAATTATTTTGAATAGTGATGTGTAGAAGAAAGCCGTGGTCGTAGGCAAATTTGTCATTATAGTTTGTTTACTACGGCATACGAACACGGCCATCTTTTAAACATACGGAAGGATTTCAAATACTATACGGAAGGATTTCAAGTCATGAGCAATATTATGTACCCACTTTAGAACCCTGTCGCACTAGCATATTTGACATTTAATGAGACTTACTGTCTTATTTGTCAAAAAAGTTAATGTGACATGGTTTCAAAGTGTATACATATGAGTACTCGAGACCGAACATACCTCTTTTTAAAAATAAAATTGAATAGTGTATGTATTAAATCGTTTATTAGGAGTGGAGAGAGATTTCTCAGGAGAGAAAGGGATGGCAGGTTTTATGTCTATGTCATCAGATCCAGGACGTTTTAAAGAAAGGTCAAGAGTAGTGTAAACCGGCAAGTATGCATGAAGTCTTTGATGAGAATGTAAGAAGCGAAAGTGGTGTGTCAGGATTGAATTTTTTTTTTTTTTTGACGTGACTTAATGTAGATTTGCCGCAGATGGCATTAACTACTTGGCCGGACAAATGGGGAGCGCTGAAGGCTCTCACCCGGTACAACGTTTAAGACAACAGGCCTGAGGGTGCCCAGTTGGGCGCGAACCTCGGCTCAGGGCGTCGTCTGAGAGGAAAAATATTTGAAAGAATTAATCGACCCTAGTGGGTCGATAGCGATAAGCGCTGAATGAGGGAAATCGTCGACCACGCCGGCGGGATCGGTATCGGGGACCTGAAGTGTTTGGTGTCGCGAGCTGATTGGCTACCTCTATGGCTAGAGTGATCGGGTCGTCGGGATCGTATATTACGTCCTTCGGACGCCGATACTTTTCAGTACCGTCCCTAAGCGGAATGTACTCGGAAGCCGCAACTACCAGGGGATTTGGGGTCAGGATTGAAGCAAGTGGAAATATGCATGATTTTATGTATGAACACGAGTATTGGATCTCAAGGTAATAGGGACCTTTGTGGAGGACGCTTAGCGCCAGTTAAACGATAGCTCACTGTCACAGATTACTTTTATTGGATGTTCTCTGTACGGATTTCGACACAAGAATGGTACAACTCTTCTCACACACGAGTGTGTGGGGAAACCTTCTGGAGCTCCTGCTCCTTAAGGTGGTTGTCTACGCCTTCCGCAGCTACGGAAGGGTCCCTGGGTTTAGGTCCCGCCTTCGCGGTCTAGCCCACCGGGTGAGACCCCGTTTAGGCGCGGGCTGGTCTTCCTCGTCTGCGTCATCAGGTTTCTTCCGTTGCCCTGGTTCCCTCTTCCCGGGTGAGAGGAGATCCCTTGGGTAACGATGAGGGCGATTTGGTACAACTCGTGCGGCTCGCCGTCTTATAAGGCTGTTCCCACCACCGTACCTTGCATGTGTGTCGAAAACAAGTGCAGGTGTTGTTTGTTGGCTAGCCGCACGTGTAATGTACAGTTAATGTAATATTTAGATTTTCAATATTTCGCTGTCGCGCTATCATGTATGCGTGTATTTGAGCATGAGTTATGTATGTATTGAGCCTAATTTAAACACACGAGTACCTCGACTCATCCCCTTGCTAATCTTCGCACGAGTGCTTTGAGTTCGTTAACCCGTTATATGATGTCTGGCTTAGGAGACTTTGCTTAATAAGTTACGACTTAGTCAAAATTATCTGCGTGATTCCAATGTTAAAGCAGTGAGCAAGGATGTACTCAGGGGGGTTCGATTATTCGGTATATTTCTCAATTTTATCGAATATATAGGTACTTTAGTACCATGTCATATTAACTTTTTTTGACAATTAGAACTTAGTCACACTAAATGAGAAATATGTTAATGCGGCAAGGTTCTAACTTGAGTTCTTCAATGATATTGCCCATGACTGTACATATCTTTATGGCCTATGTGACATTATTCTCTTAGGACTTTAACACCAGCTGTGACTATAAGATATCTTCTGGTGACTTGTAATTCTACCTACACCGGTATACATTGCGGGCATGAGATGTGAGTACCTATGTTAACGACGGCCCCCGTGGTCGTCCCAAGTTTTGTTCTTTTTTAAATATATTGTCCTATTCGTTAAGTTCTGTTGTTTTTAAATGACAGTTTTTGGTTCTAATAAATCAGCTTACAATGTTTTGGCTTTCGTGATATTTTTTACTGTATGCACACTCAACTACCTACATCTTATATGATATTTCATGTGCCCATTTTAGAACCCTGCAGCATTGACATATTTGACATTTGGTGAGAATTACGGTGCAATTTATCAAAAACGATATTGTGACATGGTTATTATATTGTATACATAATACTTATCCGTAACCGTATCTGTGTCTATCTCCATACACGCAAGATAACGTCATATAAGTTAACACGTTGACCATCCCCATACAAAATGGTTTGACTTCCTCGTAAGTCCCGCATATTACTTCAATTCTTGTCAGCTGATGTCTATTTAGTTTATTGAAAAAGTAAAGCTGATATTAAAAGATATTTTTTTACTAAACCTTCAGTCACTTCAGCCTTCATACAGGTGGACAGTAGCATACATCAAACATACTGGAATACAAACCTTTGCTAAGTTACCTGGGATCCAAGTGGAGCACCCGCCCTTAGTGCGTACCTGGTAGTCTCTTAGAGACCCATGTATGGGTCACGGACGTATGGAGCTAGTCCATCATGACCCTTATATGGTTCACTGGACTGTCAACGTGTTAACTAAACATAAGTATTCATAGAATTTTTAATATACGAAACGTTTGTCGAGCATAGGGTTAAAATAATAACAAGATGTTCGTATTACATACACACGTTCCGTCGCTGTTATTTCCCTTGGGATCAAAATTGAGCTTTTAATTCGTATAATAAAGTATTCTTTATTAAAATTACTTTTGTAGCAGCACCAAAGTGCGGATAAATTGTTTAATCTTCAGTAAGTATCAGAAAATATTAAAAACTATATTTGAAAAATTACTTTTGAATTTCAGCACGAGTGAATTGGTTTTCGTTGCGCTACATCTGTATCAAGTATATTATTTTGAAAATGAACAGTATTATCCAATATGTTAGTGACATCGTAACGAAAACTTTGAGGGATGATTCAGACCATGATTCTGGGTTGGTATCAAGTGGAATTTTCATCGCAAAATCATGCAAAAATAAATTACTTAAACACTAACATTTTCATGAATTTTCTGACGGGAAACTCCACTTTATATCAACTCAGAATCACGGTCTGACTCATCCCCCTCAGTATTCGTTACGATGACAATACCACCCATACGTATTTGTGTGACTACCTGTACGTACTTCTACCGCGTGTTAAGTGTCGTAACGAACACTGAAGAGGATGATTTAGCTCATTATTCTGTTAATATCAAGTGAAATTATCCATCGCAAAAGTATAGAATTGAAAATAATTTAAAAAAAATCATGAATTTTGCGACGATATGCGACGGAAAATTCTACTTGATATTAACATAGAATCATGGTGTGAATCATCCCTCTCAGTATTCGTTACGATGTCACTAACACCCTGTATAAAAAATCTGCATTAGAAAACTATAGGTAAAAATATATAAATGAAATAAGTACCTGTTTTTAATTTTGTAGTAATTTAGTAATTCATGTATAATATGTTACTATTGAAAGTGGGTATTCAAAGATATACTGAACTCACGAATATTATTATGTCCTTTCAATTGTCGTTAATTTTCTCTTTCATTTATCATACGTGTTTTTCTTTGTATACCCAATAGCATGCGTTAATTGAAAACTTGATTGGCTGCTGTACTTCCTAATGTATGTTATATCTATATGTACGTATGTATGTTTTCTTTTAATAAATAAAATAAAAATTACAGTTTGACAGCACTCAAACTTAAATGCAGATGATAAGGAACACACACACACACACACAACAAACACACACGAGCACACACAACACTATTATATTCTATGAATAATTATGTTAGGTACATTAACTAAAAATCTTGCTTATGAATATAATTTCATGCATTTGCACTTTAATTAAATATCTATAAGTCAGAATATTATTGCTGTTTCTCTCATGTTAGCTTAGATACGAAAGGAATTGAGTAGTATCTTAAGCGAAGTACTTACTTCTTTAGTTACTTTAAAACATTATACTTAGTATCCTACACAAGGAAAGGACTTGTCGGCCTACTAAGCAAAGTTAATGTTTTTAAGTTCCCTTTACTCGACATTATTCTACGGCCCATTAATTAATTAAATAACAAGATAGGCCTAACGCAATCTTTTACAAACATTTTCAATGAAAGTATCATTCCTTAAAACCTTTTCAAAGACGCTGGCTGATCTCATTTAAAGTTTTATTCGTTCAGAAAGTGATTTATAATTCAATGAGGTGAGAATCGTAATACATTATTTTGTATTTGGAAATTGAAAACCAAAAAACCGAACGTCATCGGCAGAACTGAAGCGTGCTCGACTCAATGTGACCACAAACGCTATAAGTGGACCATTTCTGCGCGAAATTAAACGTTAATTATTCGATAATGGGTTTATAAACGAAAATCCCGACGTTAAAATTCATACGGGCGAAAACCACTCGAAAATGTGTTATGTACATAAGAGCATTAAAAATCAATACACAGCGAAGCGTCGAGTAGGTATTTCTGAAAAAGTATTAAAAGTCAACTTGAGAAAGAAGATTCCAATTATGACGTAGGTATAACAACGTAAGCCACAAAATAAATACCTTCTAAATTATTCGGAGTGTTTTTTCAACATTTCATTCAATTCGTATAAATAAACATCTCGAAATCTAATTTACTTTTAATCTGTCGAGTATAAACAAAATTAAATTTGGAATTCTAACGTTTCAGAACGTTTCGAGTTACCATAGACAAAGGGTTCTTATCTCTTGTCGAGTGCCTCTGAAATATAAGACGTTATTCGAAACTTTATTGTCGCGAAATACAGTTTAAAACGTTGTTGACTGTGGAAACATGATTCATTGAATTCATAGAAAAATGGCGTTTAGACATGCGTAAGAAGAAATGGTTTAATATGGACTTCGCGTGTCTGTTTTAAAATGAACACGGTCTTTAGACAGCGACATGATCAATAATAAGAAAAAATGATCCATGATGCTTAATAAAATAGAAAAACAAAAAACACTTCTGACGAACCAAGTAATAACTCATTCAAGAGATTTGGAGTTAAGGCGTAACAAGCCAGGTGTTACAACAAACTTAGTCAAACATTCCTATACCTACAGTATTCAGACACAAATCGATTACATAACGTCTCTGACGTCAAAGCAATATGACGACCAACTTCAAATGCCAATCATAAATAATTACCAGACTGAAATAACTTAAGAAATCAAACAAGTACAATACGAACAATACAACGCATTTGATATAATAGAAATTCTACTGGACACGCGTTTTCGTTTCCGTTTCAGAATAAGAATCATTTATTCAACGTAATTATCATGGATAAACTTGTTGAAGGTCAATGTAACATTTTTGAATTTACGTCATTTCGCAAGGTGTCATGGCTGAAGAGAAGAAATGACAAGAAACAACAGCAACACATCTATTAAATCAATAAGGGTATACATTACAAGTTACAAGTCATTTAATAACTAGAGGAACACATTTAATACCAGACATTTCAATTTAAAGGCATTATAAGTATACGTTAGATCAGTGCGTAGTCGTTAGATGAGCCATGTCAAGGGCTCTCGCAGCTTGCTGGGGTTGGTCATCTACCTCACAACCCACATGAGAGAGAGTCATGTAAAGTCATACTTCTTATCCCTAAGTCTCTCACAGAGTTAGTTCGCCCATTATAGCTGACGATACGGCCACCTATCACATTGGTCCATCAGAAGGCTCGGTGAGGTGTAGGTACTTAGTTCATCTTGCGATGCATGTACCTCTGGCTACTCCCATTGGGATATAGTCGAGAGTTTATGTTATGTTGTTATGGTCACATCACTAATTTGAGCCACGCTCTTGTCGGTGTAGCATTCTCCATTCTTTACCTTATAAGACATGACGTTCGCCTTCATTTTAATCTGTTCCATGTAAGCTCTTCTTGGTCTTCCCTATGTTGTTATGGTACTTATCCCTATTGGTGTTAGCATACGGTTCATCATATCCAGCTTAGGACTTCATATCAAAAGTGACTGCAAGTTACCTTGTGGCACTGCCCACCTCATTAGGAATCATGGGTTGATTTTATGTATTGTAGGTACAGGTACAATCCAGCTCCATTGCTCCGTGCATGAAACGAATTGGCGTGAACATCAATTAAAAGTTGACTTCTAACGTAACTCTCTCTACGTACTTCTCCCACTGTATTCCTGTCACTTAGCAAAGTTTATCTCGGGTTTCAAAATGCTTGTTAATATACCAGCCAATGACAACCGCGCCACGGATTATATCGAGCCCTTCGACCAATAAACAATACGAATGCTATCTACGTAGATGGACGTCAAACGGCTATTGGTCGAAGGCTTCGATATGATTCGCGCCGCGCGCGCCGCGTTTACCGTGCAGAGCCTACTAATGTATATATTTGTTACAAAATTATTAAATAAATGAATAATAAAAGTATAGTAGATCTTTCTAAATGATTTTGTCAAATTCCTAAGTGAGTTATCCCACTTGTCAGATGGCAATATTCCCGAACGTCTAATATGCCGTTTGCATTCGGTGCTAGTACGCAAATTAACCCTCGTTTCGCGAATTTCGAGCGAATTATTATATTCTTCACTGCGCCGACGAGTAATTAAGGCTGACGTAAATTAATTTATTGCATGACGACACCAATCCGAGATATACCTCTATTTAACGTCAAAATTATATGACATTATGCCGTATCTTTTGTTAATGCTGTTTGCTTCGGAGCTACGTTTCAGTTTATAGACATTTTATAAGTATTTCCTCAACTTCAGTGTTAATTACATAACAAAATTTAAGTCTTCTATAACGCATATTTCGTTGTAGACTACACTTTTTTCGTCAGATTTAATTAACAAGCGATACCACGGGCTCATAATAAAGCTAAAATCAATTCTCGCAACACAAAATAGAATCTACTTCGCAATTCCAGGAACCCAATCAATATTACTTTGCGGAATAAGAGACAGTAGGCATTAAACGAGACAAATAGGTAATAAGCACTGACAGAATTGGCAGTTGGGGGGATAGAGAGGAATCGAATAAAAACCATAATTGACTTCTTTCTTTTCATTTTGGGACGAAGGCAATTTCGTTTAATTCTGAATTTACAATGCCCAATAAATTCCTTACCTGTTGATTGTTTCCCCGATACTATTGAGGGACAGAAAAATATATTAAGTATATTATACAAAGCAGGTGCTTTGTATAATATACTTACTACACTTTTTTCGTCAGATTTAATTAACAAGCGATACCACGGGCTCATAATAAAGCTAAAATCAATTCTCGCAACACAAAATAGAATCTACTTCGCAATTCCAGGAACCCAATCAATATTATTGTAGGCAGGTGCCTACAAAGTCTTTGCGCCTGGAAGAACTCGGGGGGATTGTTTGACGACTAGACGCGTTCGGGCTTGAATTGTTAATTTTACATAATTATGTTTACAATTTTTTGGATAGAATTATAATAAATAATTGTCATTGTAATGTTATATATATAGAGAGAAGGTTATTCGAGGGTTATTCTATTACCCTACCCTCCGAAGCACGGAGCATTTTACTTTTTGTCGATGAGGTGATCAGCCTGTAATGTCCTAACTTTGGTTTGGTTTAGCTGGCTAGCTAGCTAACTAGCTAGGGATCACAAAGTGATTTTTGTGATATGTCCCCACCGAGATTCGGACCCGGGGCCTCCGGAGCGTGAGCCCAACGCTCAACCACTGGACCACAGAGGCCTTTAGGCCGTCTGAATGAAGTAAGAGAGGGGGTGAGGTGAATCTAGCTCGGCACCTGATACGAATTGGAGCGGGGCGGAGTTACCGTTCTATACGTAGTATTATTAAACGTCATATTATAAACATAGTGATATAATATGACGTTTACCTCACAGAGGGAGTTGGTTATTAAAAATGTATCCCTGGTGTAAACTATAACATATTTAACTAGCAAACTGTTGAAGTTTAGCGAATTTATAATAAATTCAGACGCGAGGCGAATCTTCATTACCATAGCTCCACTTGGATTTTGCTGTGGAGTGTTTCAAGTCTAATGTAAATCTTCATATACTACGAATAGTTGCTAATGTTTGTGGCTTTTGGGTTATTAGCCGTGATATATTATGCACGTACAATCCAGTACAATTAGCCGTGATATATTAAGCGCGTGGTGTCTAACAAGGTTAGCAGACCCAAAATAAATTAGGAGACAACTTATAGCAATCTGGGTGCCAATCCGTAACGCAGTGGTGCGACGTGGTGAAGTATGCTTCATATTCCTTCCAGTAGAAGACGTCTATAGGACCCTATCACACTAGGACACCATTGTAACGCAAACACGGTTGCGCCACCAACAAATGTTTGCAATTCAAATTTAAATTCAAAAATATCTTTATTCAGTAGGTAACATAGTTACATTTTGAATCGTCATCGTAACGAACGTCTCATCCGCCTAAAACTACTGCAGCTTCTCACAACCTGTATAGCCGGGGAAAAGAAGCTGCAAGAAAAACCTCGGCACAGGGCCCTAGACGTTCTTTAAAAAAAATAAACATAAAATATTTTTATACAATTGAGTAATTTAGCTGCCTAATATCAATCAATAATACTTTATTGCACAAGAACATATATAAAGGACATAAACAGTCAGTAGTTATCAGTTCTCTTCTCTTTCTCAGTTCAATTGTATAAACGCTACCTCACCTTGTATCTTGTTGTAGTGTCGTTGTCGGTGTCCTAGTGAGCTAGGGCCCTAAAAGCTACACTCAGTAATGGTTTCCATATAATATAAAAATATCTAAAAAAATCATACCGTACATTATTGTTTCCTTTTTTCGCTCAAAACAGACGCATCATTTCTCACAAAAGAAAAAAAATAGTTTGTAATAAAAGAAAAACAAAGCCCCTATCCGTTTTCCTCCATCACAAAAGGAAAAAAGTATAACACGTTTATCTATCTACAATAAACAATATCCATTACTTTTCGGATCTCCGCTCGCTTAGGCCGAAGCCGTAAGGAATGCCGAGCCGAAACTCTATGAAAACATGAGCAATCAACGTAGTGCGATAAATCATTTCGTTGCCATTAGGGTCGCTATACACTTATTGGAATCGGTATTTAGGTTCATTTTATATATCGAAAATCGTTTAATATCCAAACTGTACATTGTTTCGAAGTTTACACGGTTATTATCATAAATAAAACACATAACAGCGTTCTTAGAAAATTATGTATCAAACCTACTCCAATTTCATCAGTCATCCCGTGATCTTGGCACTTGCAACAGAGTTGAAATATCGGGAGTCCCATATACCTGTTTTTAACGCGGTAAGGACCGGGTATTACGTGTTTTAATCTTTGTATTTACTTATATCTATTTTGCCATCGCGTCTTAAGATGCTGATACGAAAGTTGAACAAGTCGAACTAAGGACATCAACTGTTAAAAACCACTAACGAAATTGATTAAATAAGTATGTAAGTATAATATCTTGATTATTTATTTATCTACGAGTATATGTAAATTTACTTTACATATTTATTATTTATTTTAGTAATGTCCTAACCAAACAAGGCATAGACTTACAAAGTGACGTTTTGTGTGCTCGTTGGGAATCGAACTCAGGACCTCCGAATCGTGAGCCCAAAGCTCAACCATTGGACCGCGGAGGTTAGTGTGCGCGTTAGATAGGACCCCGCATAAATATGTTTATGCAACAGTTTTTTTAAAACAGATAATTTATACAAGACATTCTGTCCGCGAGATATAATTGTGTGGACCTGCCTCTATTTAGTTTCCATCTAATATTTGTCACTCTTTCACCCAATACTTCGCTCTGACGCTTTCATGCCGTTAATCATACAGGAAGCCCTATATATCAGCTATATGTATTGCGATATGACCTGTATTTTTAGGCTTAGCATTCCGCTCCTCTGCTGGACTGAGAGTAAAGAAAAAACATAGAATGCGTTCAGGTGCTTAACTTCCCGTGCATGTCGTAAAAGGTGACAAAGGGACAGCAGCGTTCTGTCGAAAATGATGTATCATCTGTAAGAGCGATAGGCTGATCCCCTATCATCATACGGTTTATCATTAACCATCTTAGGACTATGTATCAAAAGTGGCTGCAAATAGTTTTTTGATTATTTGTAGTTCTGCCCACCCCTTCGGGGAATACGGGCTTTATGTATGTATGTAGCATTCCGATTTTAGCACATATACGTACCATTTTTAAGCTATATACCTACTATAATCCAATCCCTTACTAAAAAGTTCGACTAGTTAGTGTCATCGTAACAAATACTGAGGGGGATGATTCAATCCATGATTCTGAGTTAATATTAAGAAGATTTTTGTGTCTTCTTCTATCGTGTGGATTGTGAGGTGGATTACCACCACATCGACCCTGGTGTCAGGGTTATTACTGAGCCGCCATTAGGTCCCTGACATGACTCATGTAACGACTACGTACTTACATCAGTAAGTATTAACGGGGAACAACGGCTTAACGTGCCTTCCGAAGCACGGATTTACTTTCTTTTTGGACAATCAGGTGATCAGCCTGTAATGTCCTAATCAAACTATGAATTACAAAGTTATTTCTGTGATTTGTCCCCACTGGGATTCGAACCCGGGACCTCTGGACTGTGAGCATAACGCACCACTGGACCATGGAGGCCGAAGAAGATTTTTTTGTCAAAAATGTATGAAAGTTGTGTGGTGGTTACTTGTGGGTGTCTCCACGCTAGAGATTATGCGCGTGCGTGTATGCTACAATACTATACTTACGTTTCGATATCGTTTGTGCGATATCTAATACATGATCGGCGTCCAGCTTGCCTCGTCCTTCAAGTACACTGGGTTCTGTAACAATAGGAAACAAGAATTAATATATTTTTCTATCGTGTGGGTTGCGCGGTGGATTATCAACCTCATCAACCCTGGAGTCTTGGTTACTATAGAGCCGTCAAAGGCCCCTGACATGATGGCTCATGTAACGACTACTGAAAGTAAGTAGGCTTACCGCTTCAGCCTTCTGTAACACGGATCATCTTACTTTCGGACAATCAGGTGATCAGCCTATAATGTCCTAAGCAAACTAGGAATCACAATGTATTTTTTATGGTATGTCTTCACCGACCACGGAGGTCTTTATTTTTTTGTAAATTCATTTATTGTATGTTACATGTGAAATATTTCATCAAGGCAGCTTTATACATGAAACTATAACACCCTGGAAGGGCATAACAACTAATGATAATTACAATAAAATATAATATTATATTTACATATTATGTTAACATATTTATCTGCTGCAATAATTAAACAATGGTGTTTGGATTTCAAAAGAAGTGGGTGCAAGTTGTATAAGGTCTGTTTAGAGACAACATAAGCTCATGCCTATATACTCAATTGGGCTAGTCAGAGGAAAAAGCATCGCAAGAAGACCTAGCGCCGCCGCCGCCGGCGTGGGAGCCTTTGCCCTCCTTTGAATAAGATGATTAGCAACTGTTAATTTTAAAATGAATGAATAACCCGGGCGAATAAAATAGGCATCTCACTCATATGCAACCCGACGTGTGCTGTCAACTTCATTCTGTCGGGTTACTGACCAATATAAAATTTTGGAAGTTTTTGAAACTGCCTAAAATTGACGTGTGTTCCATAAATTTTATGCCTGTCGATTACCCGTCCGTTTCTATTTCAGCGGATAAGAAAATGACAGGTATGTTGGCAATTTCAAAAAAGGAACGTCACGTCACTTTTTAAGAGAAAAACGTTTTGGCGGGTGTTCCGTCTGGGACTACGAAGAAAAAACAAGTGAAGACGATTATTATCGAGAGAAGCGAAAACTGAAAGACTAGTTGCTGTATTCTTTTAGTTTGCTAACAGGTATAACTTAAAATACATATTATATGGTGTGTACAGGAATCACCACCATTAAATAAATTATCAAAGTTAAGCTCTTCCGTTACAAGATTAACGAAATATTTCACGATTTCACGACTCTTTTAATTCTAACTACATCTAAGCTAACAAATAGCCCAATTTAGTTCATAATCATATTTAACGGTTGAAATAAATAATATTACTCATAGAAATACGTTATCCATTTGTATGCCAGCGGGGCACGTTTAAGACTCTATAATGGTAACCGTCAACCTTGGACAAGAAAGGAAAAAAATAACTGGGTGACTGCGAGTCTATGTTGAGAGGTTCCGTATATAAATAAATAATATTCAGGGGAGTTAAAACGGCTACATCAAAATAATTTATCTAAAAAGCAATATTGCTATTTGACATTAGTTGACATCGCGCATTTACTTTTACATGCGCAAATGTCAAATTGATGTGGCGTTTTTAAAACCCCTTGGTGGCCAATAGAATTAGAATATTGAGAGGTAGAGGGACACAAAATAGTGTTTAGAAGTAATTCATCATAAGTGATCGGATATATTGAGGAGCTCGATGGCGCAGCGGTAAACGCGCTCGGTCTGCGATTGTTGAAGTTAAGCAACTTTCGCAAAGGCCGGTCATAGGATGGGTGACCACAAAAATAAAAGTTTTCATCTCGAGCTCCTCCGTGCTTCGGAAGGCACGTTAAGCCGTTGGTCCCGGCTGCATTAACAGTCGTTAATAACCATCAATCCGCACTGGGCCCGCGTGATGGTTTAAGGCCCGATCTCCCTATCCATCCATAGGGAAGGCCCGTGCCCCAGCAGTGGGGATGTTAATGGGCTGATGATGATGATCGGATATACAGACTTCTTCGGTCCAAATATCTGTTTATCATAATGTGGCAGTAAATTTTGTTCCGAAGACCTCTCCTATAAAAGCTTCTTGGGACAGAAGGCAAGAGGGAAACCACTGCCCTATTTTTCCCTAAAAATTAGCACAGAGAATGCTGCACCGACAAGAGCGTGGCTCTTAAATTAGTGATCATGGCCTACCCATGTATGTATAAGCAATTTAGTAAATATGAATGTTCCTGGTAAAAAAAAATTGCCTTCTAAAATACATTGCTTATTAAGATTTATCGATGATAAAGATGATGATAATTAATCAAAACTACATAACAGACAGACAGAAGCTACATATTTGCTTGTGTGTATTTTAACCCTTTCACGGACACAGATCATGGATCATTGATGGTTCATAATATTACCTATTATGACAATGACACCTTGAGATCGGAACGTCAATAGACGTTCTGTCCTCGAAAGTGTTAATATGTTATGTGGGTGTTGTTTGCAGAATGTAACATGATAGTAGGGCAAAAGCTGCCACGGAGTGGATACCTCTTGAACGCAAAGGTAGAGACAGACCTAGGAAGCGATGGAAAGACGTCTTATATGCGTTTGAGACGGATTGTGGAGACATCGCTCAAGACTGGAGAAGAGGCAACTCAGAGGGGAGGTTTTTGCCCAGCAGTGGGATAATCCAGGCTAGTAAAAAAGTCTATGTGTGTTTGATATTGTCAGTGTGGCGTTCTCGCATAATAAAAATATTTTGTTCCTTTCTTTATTTTTCTGCCGGTGGAGTCACCAGTTTTTAGTATTTTTACTAGCGAACAACATATAACAACGAAACGTCTACCGTTTGGACACACTGACTTATCGAACCCTAAAAGTGAAGGAAAAAAAATATCTCGAGCAGGTAGCAACAGGACGTGATGTGGCGGGATCCACAGGTTTGGATGGAAAGCGAGAATGTGCTTTGTCTTGCTTCAGTCTTTTATACCGTAGAATGCTTCGATAGAACGGTTGGAAAAAAATAGGTAGGTATTCCGTCAGAGGCAAAAAAAAACTGTATTTCGAGTGGTAAAACGGTTGCGTTGAAGTTAGTTATGAAAACTAATGCGATGTCGCGGGGTTAGCTGGCAGATATATAACTCACGAGTATATCAGAAGTCAGAGGTACATCCATCGCAAGATGAACTAAGTACCTACATCTCAACGAGCTTTCTGTTAGATCAACGTGTTAGGTGGTGAGCCGTGTCGCCGTCTATAACGGTCGAACCAACTGTGTTAGTGAAAACTGCACTAAACACATTGGGACACTAACACGCATTTTGTACAAACTACGTACTTAATTGTGAATTTTATTAGTAGGTAAAACTTATAAAAAACGAAAGAAAGAAACAAAGATATTAGGTGAAATAAATAAAATATGAAAAGAAAAGTGTGGATAAGAACAAAAACCAGATTGAAACCCAAATTGTTTATATAATTTAGTTGCTTTTTGTGCAATAATAAGTTGGTTGTATTTTGTTCTGTATTGTTAGTATATTGGTGCTCGTAGTAACAAAACAAGTGTTCGCTTCATAACTCATAACTTACCTAGACCCAGGTTTTGCGGCAAACTAATGAATGATTAAACAGTAAATCAATTTGGTCGTTAATTTACACGGAAGCATTCGTATAATGAATCGTGCGGAATTGGATCTCCGCGACTGTGGTAATGAACTAAATTCAAATTCGATTAGGCGTTCGAGAACGTTCCTTTGTCTTCTTTTCTTAAGGAAGGTTTTATTTTAAAATATTATTCAAATTCAGAATGTTTTAAAGTAAGAACAGGGGGTTAGAATGGCCACATCGAAGCAATTCATCTAAGAAAGCCATATTGCAATTTGACATTTGCGCATGTAAAAGTAAGTGCGTAATGCAAACAATTGTCAACTAGCAATATTGCTTTCCTAGATGAATTGCTTCGATGTGGCCATTTTAACCCCCCAGGCCATGTGTACTTTAAACAGGCGAGCATGTGTGAGTAGAAGGTGGCATATCATCGTAAGTGAAATTCCGTAGTACCCCAATGGGAAATAGGCGTGATTTTATATTATAAATACGTCATCATCATCAGTCCATTAACGACCCCACTGCTGGGGCACGGGCCTGCCCTATGGATGGATAGGGAGATCGGGCCTTAAACCATCACGCGGGCCCAGTGCGGATTGATGGTTATTAACGACTGTTAATGCAGCCGGAACCAACGGCTTAACGTGCCTTCCGAAGCACGGAGAAGCTCGAGATGAAAACTTTTTTTTTGTGGTCACCCATCCTATTACCGGCCTTTGCGAAAGTTGCTTAACTTCAGCAATCGCAGACCGAGCGCGTTATCCGCTGCGCTACCGAGCTCCTCTATATATATATATATATTATAGATACGTATGTACCCTTTATCTTTCATTATAGATACAATTTATTTCAGAAAGCTATACGTGACAAATTGACTCAAGTAGACAGGCTTTTTGTAAAGAACATATTTATTCTATAACACCTTGGGGTAGAACAAACAAGATGATGAGAAGCTGTAGTCAAAGTTTGCATGTGGCGCCTGATGATTGATCTTTCAGATTTCGACGCCAGGCTTATAGCTAAAAGATAAACACTTCAATATATCAAGTTTTCTTTAGTCTCAGCGACTTTCTAAGTTCATCTGCGCTTGTTGCCTTCAAAGCCTCCAGAGCTCCTCATTAGTCCCACCCTCGAGATAGCCCTACAATATGTCATGTCAAGAAAAAAAAAACTACTTTTTATTTTAATCTTAACATAACATAAGTTCACGAGATATATCCCAATTGGAGTAGTCAGAGGTACATCCATCGCAAGATAAACTAAATACCCCGTCATCGATCTTTCTGTTAGACCAAAGTGATAGGTGCTGATCCGTATCGCCGTCTATAATGGACGGTACCAACTGTGTTTGTGTGTGGTTTTAATTTTATTCCTAAGTATAATTATTTTATTTTTATTACTTTTATTTTTACATTGCACTAACCCGCTTCTATGTATTTGTATATTATTTTGAAAAAGAAAAAAAAACAACATATAAGCATATAAACATATATGCATAGGTTGCCTGTTGTGTATGTTTTATATTTCTCCTATTTTCTGTATTTTATATTAAAGTGTATTTTTTTTTTCGATGTGACTTGTTGTAGATTTGCCGCAGATGGCATCAACTACTTGGCCGGACAAATGGGCAGAGGGACGTATTCATCTAATACCTCCTACCAATTATAGGCTTTATAAGTAATCTGTTGACACGCCTAATATTTCACAGTTATTTGTCAAAAGCCGGCGAATGACTGCATTGACCGGCTAACAATGTTATTCGGCCACAAAGTACGATTATACGCGAATTCGGAACGTAACGAGCCAAAACCGATGCCTTTGATCGACGTCCGTGTCGGAAAGCAAACTCTGTAACACCATTTGTATTGATTCAAAGCCCGCAGCGACCAATTTGTGGAATTTTACGAGTGTTTTTATTGTTTTTAACACAACACGTTGTCGGAGCCACGACAAATGCGACTCGATGCGACACACCGCGACAAACGCGATCAGACAACCCTAATGGGATCCCGACAAAATTGAGAGAAAACGAACGTGATTGATAAGATATCGTGAAGTATTTTCACTTGACGCTCAATGGTGCAGCGTGGTGAAGCATGTTTATTGGTGAAATGTTCCTTCTGGTAATTTAATTACAGATTGATTAAAAGTTGTCCCCACCACAGTTGGCACGACCATTATATACGGCGATACGTCTCACCACTTAACACGTTGGTCTAACAGAAAGCTCGGTGAGCTGTGGGTACTTAGTTCATCTTGCGATGGATGTAAAGATACAGATAAAGATTTTTATTGTGTATAAATTTAGGTACAGTTATAAATAATAGTTGTAGTTATGGATGTACCTCTGGCTACTCCTTTGGGACGTCGTGAGCTTTTATATAATGTATTTTAAGGTATCTTATTTCTAATGCAACAACACTGTGTACTACTACACTACGAATATACGGAATGCGGTACTTTTTATTGCATACAGTGCAACAGGTGTTTGCAAGCAAAATGCGTCGCCCAAGGACGTCTTCCATCGTTTCTTTGTTTTAAAACTGCGTATTCTGTCTTTTACACTCATTATTGAATATTTTTAAACACAAGCGTTCTTTGTGTTGGCAGGGATAGGACAAAAAGACAGAAATAATTTACGTTCATAATTGTTGTTGAAGTAGGCAGAACTACAGGTCAAAACTTAAACATACATAAACGCAGGGGGTATGGAGCATACTCCACGCGGCTCCACTGCGGGTTGGTGGAGGTGTTTTACGGCTAATAGTCGGGAACAACGGCTTAACGTCCTCTCCGAAGTACGGAAAAAAAGACAAAAAAAGAGAAAATTGCAGCAGAACTTGATATTCAAGTAAGATGGATACGGTGAGCCGTACGTGACTTGAAGGTAGCCAGACACAGAGACCTATTAATAAAAACCAAAGGATAAAGAATATTATCGGGCGCCATACCTCACCCCCTCTAGGTCTTACTTTGGCCGTAAGTTGCCAAGGAGAGAGTGGTCGGTCTCATTCGCACTTATACGGTAAGGCAGCACACGCTAAAATTAGTTTTTTTTTGTGTGGCATGTTTAGAGGGAGGGAGGCCTTTGCCCAGCAGTGGGACATTGATTAGGCTACAGAAAAAAAAAATGTTTAGAGTGTGACGAAACCTAACCTAACCTAACATTTTTGTTATAATAATATAGGCTCGCCCTAGAAGAACCTAGACCTAAAAGGATGTATTTAGAACAAATAGGAGATGTCCTTAGAATTCAGTAAGATCTACTCTGAAGCGGTGTGCGTGTATAAAACGATTGGTGAATGTGGAGGAAGCAAGAGAAGTATGTCAGGATTGAAGCAAATGGAATTCCATAGTCTCTGCTAACCCCGGTGGGAAATAGGCGTGAGTTTATGTATGTGTATTGTATAGGCTCACGTTTGACCAGAAATTCATCATATAAAAAGTGACGATGTGGTGTAGGGTGGATCACGCAACAATGTGTTCAAAATACTTCAAGTTGACTTCTAAATACCTAAGTCTAACAATGACTTGCAACTTCAGTTCAAAGTCGTATAAAATAAAACAAACGAAACATAATATTAGATTTCCCAATATCTAATTATAATTTGTTCAAGGAAAATATTTATCTTCAATCAAACGTTTCAAAGTTGCTAGAAATGCGTATAAACACGAACTTTGGAATCTGTCTCCTAAAATATGCGGTTGAGAACTCGTCAAGTAGATTTTGACTGCATCACTGAACGGAAAATGTATTGGAAGGTTTGAAGCCTTTACGAGAAAACTTGGAAATTTAATATTGCTGGATACTCTTGTGTAATGTTTGTGTAATAACGTTTCTTGAGTTTTATAATATACAATTTACGTTTTCTATGTATATTTACTAGGGATATTGCGGAACTCCGTTACTGAAAACCGAATCTATCTAATATCCGAAATAAAAAGCTACATATATTCGTAACTGATATAAAAGTTTCGGACAATTTTGGATTACGTTTGACAGCTTATGTTTCTTCGACACCGAGTCCTATGCATGTATTATTTTTTCTATTACGAAGCGGAAACTATCCAAATACAGCTTAGCTGACATACCACGAAAACGTATCTCTCGGGAATGTGGGTTTCTTCACGATGTTTTCCTTCACCGCCGAGATAATCATTTTTGATCCAAACATGAATTTGAAAACAAATTCGACAGTCATTGGTTTAGGCCTGTACTGGATTCGAACCTGCGACCTCAAAGTGAGAGGCAAGCGTTCTACCAACTGGGCTACCACGGCTCCCTATTTCTTATACTATTTAATATCCGTATCGCAAACAATTATACTATAATATATCGTTACGTCGGGATCCAGAGGTCCTTGGGACTTCTACGAAAGCGTTCTACGCAGATTGACAAATCCTTTCTCGACAGGACAACTCAGCTTCGTCACTGCCGAAAATTTAATTACTGTAACTTAATCATCTACGTCGTATAACTTATTAACAAGAAACCACATACTCGGAAATGTCTCTTAGGTTTACTTATAAAATTTTCCTAATTTCTGTTAACAGTTAAGTTAAAGCTAACTCGGAACTAACACACAATGTCAACACATAAACTGTAACTCGTTTAAACTTGGAGGGAACTAATGAATTGGGAGGGTGAGGGAGACAGGAGGGATTTACACTATAATGTTGGTTGTCCAGTTCAGTGTAAAGGCGCTTGTCCATTGCGGTGCCGCGTACGGAACCCCGAAGGTTACGCCGTAGCTTAGGGCACAATAAGCATAAGCGACTTATGACCAGATAATGATGTCTGTGTAGATAAAAGTCGTACGAATCTATTCGAAGCCCGCAATATTATGTCGCGCCGCGTGCGATAGAGAATGCCGGTCTCATTCGCACTTATGCCCTAAGGCAGCACACGCTAAAATTTGATTTATTTTTTTGTGTGGAATGTTTAGTGTGTGACGAAACGAAACACTAGAAGAATCTAAACCTAAAAGGATGTCCTTGTTCAGTAAGATCCATTGTGAACGGGCGTGCGTGTATAAAACGCTTCATTATAGTTAGTTATGTTATGCATGCAGTCTTATCAACTGTGCATGGCGTGCGTGTCTGTCGGCTCAGTGGGTGATTCCGTCCTACATTTTCAAGAGAAGACTAAAGAGCTGACATACATTTTGCGATACCTCAAAGTAACCCTGATTATGATATTAGATAAAAAAGTACCCCTATTTCCTGAACTAGGGAAGTCTGTATCTCAGGAAAATGAAGTTGATACGCGTATGCCTAAAGAAATACCTATTTTTTTAATTTTTTTATATGTCGATCATCACTTTCCAGATGTTTATGTTCAATACAAATAATGCCGACGTTACACCGACTCTATAACAATGACAACTCGGACAAATCATGGTGACAAGGGTTGACCGAGGCCTCGAACACAGCGTTTCAGCGGAGCGATGAAACACACACGTTCGTATGGAGCTGTTCTCGACAGCGAGAACGTCCAGCGGATTTTTGTAAAATAATCAAATGAGCCAAAGCATTCGAGGAATGAGTACAGTCATGAGCAATATAATGAACCCACTTTAGGACTCTGTCGCACTAACATATTTGACATTTAGTGAGACTTACAGTTCAATTTGTCAAAAAATTTAATGTGACATGGTACCAAAGTGTATACATATTAATGCTCGTGACCGTACATATAGGCGGCCACGCCATTGGAACAGCAACCTTATACGAAAATAATATAGATCCAATGACTAAATCCATATTGGTTTCATTGATATTTTATTTCCTATGAAAAAGACTCATTTTGAATTTGGATACAAATGAAAAAGCACACTGTGATATCATAGACAAACGTTATAAAATGTCGGACTTATTATTAAGTTTTTCTTGATTAAATAAGTAGGTTTAATAGGAAAAAAGAAAATGTTTTTCGTTAGTTTTAGGTCTGTCTTTATTTAGTAATCAGAATTTCAGATTCCAAATTCAGATTCTTTAGTAAGAAGCAGTAATTTATTAATTTGTGGTAGTGGGGCACAACAACCAAAGAAACACAATAAATAAGCTAAGGAAAACGAAAGGTGTTATACATTTCTTTGTACTTTCTTACGGCTTCGTAGTAGTCGCCGCCCCACTACCCGCTGTTCGCTGTAGTCGTGACGCGACTAAAATTTATTCCCGACATCCGAGCGACATCTGACGTCCTCTTTCATTAGATCGAACCGTCCGTATGCTAAACGAGCGATCCCTAATTACCGAGCCAGAATTGTAATGCGAACGGGCGATGTTATTGTTTTCCTAATTGACGTTCCTAATTTGGTTTTATTGTGTTATTGTAAAGGGTGCCGTGCCGTTGGAAAATTGAATTGTTTTAAGTCAAATTATGGCGGCAAATTAAGTAGGTATATAGCTTTTAATTACTTTGGTGTAAATCATTACAATAGAAATAGCTCGGGAATTTGATACCCATTAAATAGTATCTACAATAAATACAATTTGAAGCGAATGTACCTTTTTTGGTCGATTACGAACACAATTTAGGATTAGGATTAATCTATTTGGTACATTCAGAATTCTGACCCAAACCGAAATATACGTATAAATGTATTGTACAAATCCAACCCGACAGTATGAATAAATAAAATATCAAAATATGAAAAAGATTGTTAAAATATTTTCAGGTTTAAAATTAAAACAATTTCAACGGGAAAAAACATCATGGCGGAACGTTACCTGCTACCCGAGTAAAGAATATGTAAAACGTAAGCGAACAAAATGTTACATGGGTTAATTACTGGCGGGGTCAGGACTCGGCAGCATCTGAACGGCAAAATTTATATTAACCTAATTTCAACTAATTAATTTTCAAAATTATTGCAAGGGTGAATTTCGCAGGACTGTTTCCTTGCCCATTGTGAACCTACCTACTAAATTGCCTCGTTTCCAAATATATGAATTTGTCTTATTATGGAAGTGAAATTTTCAATCATTATTACTTTTTTTTTTACCTTTGATGGGTTTGCTCTTGGCCTCAGACTTACCCGAAGGCATTGACGAGGCCTAAGATGGAGCAAACTCGCAAAGAAGGTGCCTGTGTTAGATTTTTTTATTTATTTTATAAATGACTTATTAATGATTTGCTGCAGATGGACACTACTGGGTCGGACAGAAGTAGATTTGTTACCGGCGTGTGTTTATGAAACGATTGATGAATGTGAAAGAAGCTAGAGAAGTGTGTCAAGATCGAAGCAAACACGGAATGTCAGTCTCTACTTACCCCGGTGGGAAACAGGGTTGAGTATATGTACGTATGTATCAAAATAAGTTACTAAATTGTGGCCACTCATTCACATTATTTTTGTGTAAATAAAGTTATTCAAGAATTGATAATTATAAATTAATCTTATCCTGTTTGCTTAAAAACAAATGAGGCAAACGATCTGATCACTATAAAACATCTAATTAATAACTTTTAAATACTTTAATTATCAGTAGGTAAGTATAATAATAAGGTTTTATGAAAATATATAAGGGGAATCAACGTTGAACACAGTTCCTGTCTTCATGCTAATTAAATTTAGTATATTTCTATATTACTTTAAAATTGTTTTAGTAAACATTTTAACTTTCAGACAGCTCCTTATACCAAGTTTAACACAATACAACAAAGGATCTGTTATCTATATTTGTACCGGATTTCCGTACAACCATAATCGAATAATAGACGCTGAATTAAGGATAAAAGGAATACAACTCGAACGACGTCCATTAAATCTTCCTCAAGTTGGAATTAACTTAGAAAGCCGGAAAGGGAATGTTCTATCAATTACGAAAATCGATAAAAAGATGGGGAACTTCTTGTTATAAGGCATCAAAAAGAGCCTTTGAACACGTCAAGTTATATACTAGCTAGAATATTTCCTTAAAGCCAGAAGTAAATGTGCTAGTATAAATATGCAGTCACCAATATGTAGTACCTAACGTTCTTGTTGGGTTATGTTCGAACTATGTGGAATGGCATCTAAGCTGAGCGATGGGTTTCTTGGACCTTATATATTGTAAGTTACCTTGATTGTTATGGTTTTTCTATTTTATTATTTATCTAGGTGAGTAGAAATTTATGTTTATTAGATAAGCGCATCTCGCCATCAAACGTAACAGTTTGGCGGGTTAATATTGTACATAAACAGCCTATATACGTCCCACTGCTGGGCACAGGCCTCCCCTCAATCAACCGGAGGGGGTATGGAGCATACTCCACCACGCTGCTCCACTGCGGGTTGGTGGAGATGTTTTTACGGCTAATAGCCGGGACCAACGGCTTAACGTGCCCTCCGAAGCACGGAATCATCTTACTTTTTCGGACAATCAGGTGATTCAAGCCTGAAAAGTCCTTACCAAACAAAGGACAGTCTCACAAAGTGATTTCGACAATGTCCCCATCGGGAATCAAACCCGGAGCTCCAGATCGTGAGCCTAACGCTCTAACCACTAGACCACGGAGGCTGTCAGACCACGGAGGCTGGTTAATATTGTAAGAAATGTAAAATTGTACTTACCAAATTATTAATAAAAAAAAACAAAAACCATTGGGGTACAACAGGTAAACAGATCATAATAAAATAGTGTAGGTAACTATATAACACAGCACCTGCAGTTAAAAATTGAGACATAGGGCTGAAAAATATAAAGAAAAGATTGATTACATCAGTTATTTGTCTTCACCTCTCCAGCGATATCCCGTTTTGACAGGGTCCGCTTACCTAACCTGAAGATTTGACAGGTCCGGTTTTGTACAGAAGCGACTGACCTTCTTGGAAGCGTCTTCTAAAACCAAGCATTGTTTATCGCGTGGGCCCTTTCATTGTATAATACAACGTTAATACGTGTTGTGGGTATAGAACTATAGAGTCCGGACAAACCTTCTCGGGGTTTAACGACGTCATATTAATGATGTTTATAACAATGTTTTGTAACAATAAATGTATAAAAAGAAAAAGGTAATCTACTCCGCGAAAATCAGCCCAGTACAGTCACGAGCAATATAATGTACCCACTTTAGGACTCTGTCGCACTAACATATTTGACATTTGGTGAGACTTACAGTTCAATGTGTCAAAAAAGTTAATGCTCGTGACCGTACAGCATAAAACAGATACTTATACATAACATCTACCATCATCATCATCATCTCATCTTGCTTCTATGCTGTTCTGGGAGCAAATAAAAAACATAGAACACGTTCAGCTGCTTGTCTTCCCGGGCATGTCGTAAAAACCGACAGAGGGATTGCGTCCTCTAGCATGATGGACTAATGTTATGGGCGACAGGCTGATCCCTTATCACCATAAGGTTCATCATATCCATCTTAGGACTTCGTATCAACAGTGGCTGCAAGTTGTCTTTGATTACTTGTGGCTCTGCCCACCCCATTTGGGATTACGGGCGTGAGTTTATGTATGTATGTATGTATGTTATACATAACAATAATATCAGAAGCGACAAATCCCATAAGAACAAGTTTGATCAATACACGAGTTATTAGTGTAATCCCGTGTAAGGAGCACAATGCCTTTATCTGCCTAAGCGAAATTTTCACAAAGGACCAAGCCTAACGATCTTACCCTTTACAACTTGTGATCCGGGAGTTATATTAAAAGACGTCTCAAGTCTCGTCATTAACTTGGAAGCCACTTTAAATATGTCGTGAGGCATTCGTGATCACCCATCTATGAATATAATTGGCCCAACAAAGAGGGATGCTTGTTAGTTTAATGTAGTGACGTCGAGAGGTGAAAATCGAGTAAGTTGGCCGGAATTAACTGGGAAATTCTATTCGATTTGTTGGATTCAAGTATTTAAAAAAAATCAAATACTTATAAAAGACTGAACCGATTTCAGATTTCAAGTATACTTGAAACATCCCTCAAATACAGTGATATATAATTATATATAGATATACAAAAACCTTCACCACTTTAATTTTGTATTGGGAATCAATCAGGAGTTCAGAAGTAATCGTTTGCGTCGTAAGCACATGAATTTGCTTCCGCGAACTGTTGTTGTTTTTCGGATTCCGTGTTTGTTACTGAATTCGAGTTGAAGTTCAACCGTATAACCGAGAACATCGATTCATTCTATTTTCAAACCAAGTTTTTTCTTCTGTACATAGGCTACGCTATTGTCAGTGTAACATTTTCTTGTCATTGCTATCCAAAGCGTTCTCTTTGCCTTCGCACGAAGTTCGTTATACTCTTTGATTCGCTCCATGAAAATCGAGTTACTTGAATTACGAAATGACGCGTCGTACATCACTAGCCTAAGTGAAAAGTTGGGGCTTTGATGTCGGTTGGGTAATTATATATGGGGGTCTAAACGCATGGAATCCGAGATGTACGGGATTCTATGTGAGTGTTTCTAACAATTCGCAAGGGGCCTGAGAAATGCAGACTTGACCGCAAATAAGGACTTTGACATACGGGTAGCGATTTACAGTGATTCACAACAATTAGTAATTTGCTTGCCTTTACAACGCGTGTAATGGGGCCCTCACACAATTAACATAGGGGCGAACAAGACGAATGAACTCGCATTAGCAATGTTGAAAGATGTATGACTTAATAAATAAAGGTACTAGTTACAATGTTCAGTTTATGAAAAATAATGTAAATGATAATTCTTTACAACGTCTATGTTAGCAAATATAATGCGTTTAGCTGCTTATCACTCCCACCGAATTGCATATGTGGACTAAGGGTGGTATTAATAAACTAATCTCAGGTTTGAGACTGCTCTCAAGATCATGTCAATGTGACAGTTCTTATGTAAAAACAAGGAATTGAGCATGATCTTGAGGGCAGTTTCAGCTGAGATTAGTTTATGAATACCAGCCTTAGTGATTTTGTCTAATCCAACTTTGCCGGCGACTTATCAGCAAACTCAAACTTAAAAATATTCTTGTTTAGTCGGTAACATAACTACATTTTGTTGAACAGTCAATATTTGCAAAAAAAGAAAGTTTTTATTCGAACGTGTCATCCCCTAAAACTACTGAGGTTTCTGACAACCCGCAGCCTGGGGAAAAATGCAAGAAATCCCTCGGGACAGGGCCCTAGACGTCCCTAAAAGAACATATATGGTTCATAATGTCTATCCGAGGACTTCAATTTATGAATGTTGTCTTAAATGACCGTTTCTTAACACCGGAAACACTTAAACATTAACCAATATACACAGGCAGAAAGTACAAACAAATAATACTAGGGTTGGACGCCGATGGATCACCTAAATATATATGAAAGAACAACGTGGCCTAAGCAAACATAATAACTTTTGTAGTGACGGATAACACGTCCCGGATCGTGTAGATACGTAAGTATTACATATAAAATTATATCAAAGTACTTACCTAAGTAAATTCAACTATGTGTTTGTACACGCTGAAATCTATCGACCCAATGGTTTAGGAAGAGATTACACGTTGTTTATTTATTTATTAGCAATGCCAACTGACACAAACACTTCATAACCACTCCATAACATATTACGCGTCAATCAAGGTGTTAAAAATAACCTACAAAACATGATCTACTCGTCAACCCATTCCATCCCACAAAAGCAGACACAGAGGCAAGTTCAAATTACGTCAAAACAGTGCGTGTAAGGGCCAAGGCACAATAGTGCCCATTGACGACAACAGATGGCGTGACTGAAGAGATAAGGGCAACGCAAGCACATGCGGGCCGCACTTGACATGACAGCTGTGTCTTTCGTAATGGCGATATGGCGGGAATGTAGAGCGTCGAATGTCTCAGTGCATTCTTTTATTTTGAGATTAAGTAAGTCTTCATTAGGCGGCCATCTTCGTTATATTAATATTGTAAAATGATGGATGAAAAAGGGAGAAAAGGTTGTGTAAGTTACTTAATACATTAAAAAGAACACTTATACGTAAATGATTCATTTCTCGTCACAAGAAACTTCAAAATCTGTCTAATAAAAGCTAAGAAATACTTAATAAGTAAATAGGCACCTACTTATTTTGTTGCATACATACAATATTTGATTTTAAATTATTAAGTAAAGACTAACATACCTATATGAATATTCGATTATTATTACTATATAAATATTTTATTAAGATAGAAGGAGGACCCAGTGGTGTAATAGTTAACACGCTCCTCTCGGCTTGACTCTTGCCAGGTTGCTGAGGGTTCAAGTCCCGTCCGAGTCAGATTTTTTTTCGATAAAATTTTCTCTTTGTGAGTTTCCCTAAGCACGGTTGAGTGCTATAAAAACGAAAATCATTATAGGAATATTGTACAATTCCAACAATATTCCATACATACAATTTATTAAGCTCCTTCCGTGAAAGATTATTTTAAACACGTAAAAAAATCATCCACATTACGAATAAGTTAGCTTTTGCTTTTATTTAGAAACGTTGGTTGATTTATGAACAGTAATCCATTTAAAGTCAACAATAACTTATTACAAGCGAAAACGAACTAACTAAAGCAATAAATTATGTAAAAAAATATATAGATTTTTATAATTTAAAGGCCGTACTAACTTCGCCAGAGCCACTCACGAAACGTCAAAATTGAAAAGATAAATCGTACCGCATTCGAAATTTGAATTTGAATAAAGAATGCTTGGCGTGAGGTCAGCGTCATTTGGTGGCGGTTTTAAAACGGTGACCGGTTTATTAAGAACTGTGGATGTCTGAATGTTAACCCTTTGTGGGTGAATAACTGGTGAACAGGGAGGGGGGGTAAGGTTTTAAGTTGGCTGGTTGGCTTACAACGACCGAGCGGCATGCGCTACTGGGAAATGCCTGGAATGGTTTTGTGCATAGCTTTCGTGCCGTTTGCTATACCAAATTAGTACGTGTTAAAAGGCCTTTATACCGACTCATGAATTACTACGCTGTCGTATGTGAAAGGGAATTGGCGGGTTGAAGATAATCATAGTTTAGGTTAGCTTATAAATTTTTATAGGTAATGTCTATACTCTCCAGTATATTACATTAGTTATCTCAAGGCGGTGGAATAAAAGTACTTTCCAAGCAAGTGTGTTGACAAGTACGGGTATCTGATTTGATAGTCAGGTTCAACCATTATACCAAAGAATTGGTCATGATATCAATTTCAGAAGTCGTCGACATTTAAAAGAAAGTAGAAGTTATTCTTATGTCTCTTAAATCACAATCACAAAAATGTCTGCGAAAAAATGAAAAAGAAAAATATGTGAGACAAAATTAGTATCGGTTTAAGCATTCTTAAATCGTCTTCAATAGACGATGATGAAATTAATCAGAACTTGAATCGCAAATTAGAAAAAAATACACTATTAATTTCTTAAAAGGACCTTCGTTGACAACTGAATACTTTCCAAATAGCTTTCAGAAAAGTTTACTGGCATTAATTGAAACCTTATGTTTCAGGTTAATTAAAGTTATTATGTTTCGAAAATACTAGTACACAGACTTCAAGAAACAACTACTTACTAGAATAGGTTCAAAGGCATAAAATATGATTCTAGACTTTAATAGTCATTACAGCTCGTTAAAAGTCTCAAATACATAATTACTGAGCGTAAAAAGTACTTAGGGAACAATAAAAGTAAAATATTGTTACATACTTAGTAGTTACTGGTGTATACAAAGAATCTACCATCTACAAGGACAGGATTTATAATAAAAAGTGTAATATTTTTTAAATGGAAATTTGAGTCCATATTCTTCTACTGACGAACATACAAACATCTACTAGATACAAATTTCAAATGTAAGTATTCTATCTGTATCCGTTATATCTACATATTTAATAGGTCCATATATTCCTTTAAATTGACGTATCCTATTTGCATTGTCTTTGTGTTGTTATTAGCTAATATTATTTAGTGCTTTTGTTATGTGGTTTAAACACCCATAAATAACTTGTTATGTTTGTTTGTATTGGTAATGATCATTTATTTTGCTTAACTTGGTATATTGTGCTTTGGGATATGATATTATTATGTTTTATTTGTAGTGGCTTAAGATTTGTTTACATTATAGGCACGCGTAAGTGTGAGCGAGACGTAGTCCGCGCGCTGTCTTTTTACTCCTTGGCGGCCATTTAAAACTAAAGTAAGACCCAGAGGGGGTGAGGTCGGCACCCGATACGAATTGCGATTATTCTTTATTCTATGGCACAAACAAACAAAACAAATGAAACAAATAAAAGAGAAGGTGCAGGTCGTGTCGTATCGGGAGGTGAAGGTTTTGGCGGGAAGAACTCCACCGACAAGAGCGCAGCTCTTAAATAGAGAGAGAGAGAGAGAGAGAGAGAGAGAGAGAGAGAGAGATGGCACAAGTAAAATCAGAAAAAAATGTGTTTCATCAAGACACAGTAACAATAGTGAACGCAATTTATTTCCTATAATCACTTGCTCTACCCATGTTAGTAAAGATTTTCAAATTAAAATAAATAGGTAGGTATTTTTAATTGCTTTTAGATCGCAAAATCTCGGCTACAAAGCACTTGTTACGTAGATGCAGGCTAAAGAGAATTAAAAAGCGAAAGAAGTGCCGAAGCAACTTTGGTAGAGTACCTATACGGGCTGTTGCAGTAATGAGTAAACGCACACGATACGGGCGCCCTCTGTTGGTGAACAAAGCAAACAGCGCATCTTTATAAAGACTTTATTTTTATATGCACAGGAAAATTTAAACAGATAACGTAATTAGGTATAAAACTTATACAGTAGTTATAGTTATCTAATTTTTAGGGTCTCTGGGTGCAACTAGAGAAAAAAAATAGAATGTAGGTACACTCAACTGAATGCATGTCTGACTTAAAATATTTCGAATGGTTAGAAATACTTCAAATTACCAAAAATTGTATGTTACATACACATAACGCCAGAAAAACCAATTTTACTTGCAGACAGCCAGTTTCGAACTTTCCAACAATTTTCTGTCATGTAACTGACAAGCGGAAGTCTAAACTCGAAAACATTTTTTTTATAACAATTCTTAATTTGAAATTAAGTTCACTCCGCCTCCGCATGACTCAACTCACTGACTCGTCAGCCCTTGTTCATCGTCCCCGTTAATCCCGAAACAAAGGGTGGGTTGACAAAGAAAATCAACAGATGGCAGCACGATAGACTCGCGTCGAATGGCGTATTATGAAAATAAGGGATCGGGGTCCATTTTGACGTGATAATTTCGTAGGGACCGTGCGGGTCGGCGTCGCGCAGATTAGATTACGACAGGATATTTTACAAGCGATGATGTATGATCATTGAAGATGGAGTGCGGATGCAAGGGTGTAGGAAATTTTAGGGTTTTGAATGTTATTGTTCTATACGTGTTCTGAGATGATATTTATAAAGGCGATGTAGGTATAACGCTGTTTTTTTTTCTATCTAGGCTGTATTGCCGCAGTGCTGAGAAAAGGCCTTTCCTTAAGATTTTTATGCGAAATCCCGACCTATAAGGCAGAATGTAGAAGAAGGAGCTCGGTAGCGCAGCGGTTAACGCGCTCGGTGTGCGATTGTCGAAGTTAAGCAACTTTCGCAAAGGCCGATCATAGGATGGGTGACCACAATAAAAAGTTTTCATCTCGAGCTCCTCCGTGCTTCGGAAGGCACGTTAAGCCATTGGTCCCGGCTGCGTTAGCAATCGTTAATAACCATCAATCCGCACTGGGCCCGCGTGATGGTTTAAGGCCCGATCTCCCTATACATCCATAGCGAAGGCCCGTGCCCCAGCAGTGGGGACGTTAATGGGCTGATGATGATGAAGGTAGAATGAGATAAGCGAAGGATTGGAAACTTCATACTCTATGGTTCATCTTATCAGTCAAGTGTGACTGCAAATCGTGTTGTACGGTTTATTTCTCTGTCGCTCTCCGATCTTCTGCTTGTCGTTTCGATGGTGTATTATACTTTTATACACCTCGCCTACCTCTTCCGGGATAAAGGCGTTATGTTATAAAACCCAAAACTGAAATCTTTTTTAAGCCCAGGTAATATAAAAGAAACCGCAACGGGGCAAAACAGGGGGCGATACGCTAAAAAGCCCCAGGTTTTATGTGAATGCCCACATTAATAATTCATTTGTAATCCCCTAAGTTGGCGGGGGCAGAAGGTAGTTTACGACAGAATCCTCGTGTTGTATACATACATATATATCTACATAAACTCTTTTTAACACAAGATATATAATATATATATATATATATATATACATTTTTCTTGCAGACGCTCTTGGTATTGCCTATATACAAAACCACAAGAGCTAGGCTATCAATATATATTTGAGTTCTTCTTCTTCTTATTGTGTGTGTCAGTCAGGGTCATTACTGAGCCGCCAAAGGCCCCTGACATGGCTCATGTAACGACTACATACTTACATCAGTAAGTAGTAACCGGGACCAACGGCTTCACGTGCCTTCCGAAGGACGGATTTCAGTTGTTAATAACAGATCTTCAATGCCAAATAACATAACGTTAATTGCTTAAAGACATCGATAATTTCGTTTACGGACTCTCAAATTGTAGTTCATTCAACTTATGTTTAGCGACTTTGAAAAAGTTGATTTAAAAGCAATTTGCGTGGTTCACTGCAAGCGATTGGCGTCTAGTCTCGTCTAGGTTCGGTTGATGAGGTCAGTAATCGACCTCATAACCCACTAAACAGAAGTATATAAGGCAACAGTCTTCTTCAAATCCATCGAAGAGAGTATGTATAAAATATACCATCATGCAATTCGTATAGTTTTAAGCTATTGCATAGCTTCTATCGCGGGCCTTGAGCGTGGAGACCGAATCCAGAAATTCCGTAACGAAAATAACCTAACACCCCCCACTCCGACCGGCACAGCGGTGATACTTTTTAGTTTTTTTTTTAATTTCGTGTAATAATCACTGTGCCTTTTATAACCCAGTTTCTTTGTTTTCAATATTTATTTATTATTTACCAAATGTAGTAACATAAACAGCAAGACAAAGCCTACACAATCGAACACTGTTTAACAGAAAGCTCGCTAAGGCGTTCAGCTTGTGATGGATGCGACTCTCCCAATTGGGATATAGTGAGCTATGTTATGTTATGTCATGTCAAAAAGTAGTTTACATCTTTCGCTTTATCGCCGGCACAAGAACAGACGCCTTCGGGTGTGTTCATTAGCGTTCCCGGACAAAGTAAACAGCGAGGGAATTTTTTCATCAAAATTTGACTTAAACCATCTGTTTCCAGCAATCTTGGCTGGGACAAATATTTGGGAATTTTTCAGAGCCACCCGGTTATTACTGCCTACTGACGCGGCTCCGTATTTGGATGGAAATAAGCTAAAAATACTTTTAAATAAGTTTGTATCTGCAACACGGTTCTATGGGCTGAACCCGTAAGATTGAACAGAAAAAGTACTACTTTAGACATAACGACCTCAGTGGTCCAGTGGTTGAGCGTTGTGCTCACGATCCGGAGGTCCCGAGTTCGATTCCCGATGGGGACATATCACAAAAAATTACTTTGTGGTCCCAAGTTTGGTTGTCCGAAAGTAAGATGATCCGTGCTTCGGAAGGCACGTTAAGCCATTGGTCCCGGTTACTACATCACAACCCACACGATAGAAGAAGAAGCAATAAGGCTACCCATTATAGGTTCTTCTTTTGTCCTAAAGTCCTAATTGTAATTGTACTAGTTCTCATGTTTTATGTCCAATAAAAAGATATTGTATTGCAGAGAAAATATTGTGTAGAAAATAAACTTAATGGAAACACCAACTTGAAGATTTTATCTAAACATCTACCAATTTCTAGACACTCTAAATCGCAGGTTACTTCGATGGTACGTGACAATCAGCAATTTCTTTTGCAATCCACGTGTTTACGAGCGAAAAGTAATCATTTATGTTTTCATTATATAAAAAGGTTAGAGATGTACCAACTAGCCGGGAAAGCCGACTTTAAGTCAGTCACCGACTATTAACTAACATCATCATCATTAATTTAAGATAAGAACTCTTACTTTTTTAAGGGTCAAATAGAGCAGTGGTTTTTCTCTTGCCTTCCTGCAGTAGTTTCAGTAGTTGTCTATTTGAAAGCCGTACTAGGACTCCTATCCTCCGCCTCTAAATAGTATTGATACCCTATGCCACTGCTGCCCTCTGTCAGGTTCCAGGTTACAGTTCCGGTGACTTGCCCCTTCCGTCCTGCATTGCCATACCGATGGCTCCCGTCTCCGTTTCTGCAACCGTTGAGGTCTTCACGCGTATCCCTTGGCTAACATCATAGTCAGTAACAAGTCGGCAAAACAGCCGACTAGTCGGCATTAAGTATTTTCATAGCTACGTGAAATAACAGCTCAGTGAACATGAATTAATCAATATTGACACTAAATTAATAAAATATGTATACCGCTTTCGCATTGAATAATCATTGATAACCATTTCTTTCGACGTTATTTATGAATTATGAAATCAGAAATCAGAATCATTTATTCAACGTAATTATCGTGGATAAATTTGTTGAAGGTCAATGTAACTTTATTGAATTTACATCATTTCGCAAGGTGTTATGGCTGAGGAGAAGAACTGACAAGAAACTGCAACAGCAACACATCTTTTAAATCAATGAGGGTTTACATTACAAGTTATTTAATAACTAGAGAAACATATTCTAGACACACGCATATGCTTTTCATAATAGGATTACGAAAGCAGTATATAAAGCGAAGATTGATGGTAGGGCTGGCAGAGGAAGACCTGGACGGACGTACATTGACCAAATTGGAGATGTCATTAGAAAAGGTTCAGTGCGATCTACTCTGACCTGTCGTGCGTGTATGAATCGATTGATGAATGTGGAGGAAGCAAGAGAAGTATGTCGGTATTCCCTCTGCTTACCCCAGTGGGAAATAGACGTGAGTTTATGTATGTATGTATGTATGTTTTTCATACTTTCTTTTACTTCAGAAAGTATTTATCTGAGGGCGAATAATCTAGTCAGTAGTCTAGTCGACCAAACTCGTAGTCGGCACAACCCTAAAAAACCTTTTGCACTGGGAATAAAAAAGGTCTTATAATCCCGAGCAGTCATAAAAGTAGAGGAATAACCTTCAATCTAACACAATGGACGATCTATATATATGGTCTTCAGGCCCAAAGGCTGTTTAACTAACATAGCACCCCGCCTGTATCTCTCAAGGGGTAGGCAGTGTTTTAAAGTACCTATACACACCCACTTCTCGCCATCTATGTTTAAGTCACATTGTTTAACTTTTTGATTTTTTAGTAGGTATGTTAAATACTTTAATACTTTAAATACTAGCATAGCCGTTGGTCCCGGTTACTACTTACTGATGTAAGTAAGTAGTCGTTACATGAGCCATGTCAGGGGCCTTCGGCGACTCAATAGTAACCCTGACACCAGGGTTGATGAGGTTGGTACTCCACCTCGCAACCCACACGATAGAAGATAAGACTTTAAATACTTTATTGCACTCACAGAAAAAACAAAAGATAACTAGAGTACAATAGGTGACGTTATTTCTAAGTTGCAACCTCTTCCAGGAAACCTTAACGTTATGTTTCTTCTGACGACTTAAGAGTCAAAGTTATATCTAACCACCTAGAGAATACAAGTAGGTATGTATAAATATGTTATTCAGAACAGCTAGTTAGAATCAACGTAAGTAGTACCAAACCCTCTCGCTTGTTTATTAATTCAATAAATTCGCCTTCGTATGCTAACTCGTACAAAGACTGCTCACTTGTGTTTCGTAAAGTAAACACGGGTAGAGTTGCCCCACAACATGGGAATACTAGGTCCCGTAACGTCCCGGAGTCTACATATATTCCGGGCATTGCTGTGCTAAACTCAGGTGACATACAGCACATTTGTAATGAGCTTGTACGTAAGGGTGTTATGTAATGTGTGGTACTAGTATTATGGGTGATGGGTTGATCACCTGTCACTTTACGATCACGACTTCGTATCAAAAGGGGCAGCAAATCGTTTTCTGATAACTTTTGGCTCTGCTTACCCCATAAGGATTACGGGCGTTAGTCTAGTTTATGTATGTTAGTTTTTGATATTTTTATTAAATTGGAATCACGGATATAACGTGTAAAAATGTAAAAATATGATATTTCGTTTTATTTTACTTTGAAAATCTTTAGATTACACCTACTTAATTATGTGTTTTCTTTAAAGAAGTCATACTTGTTATTACTTTTTTTTTAACTCACAAACTGTACCTACCCCTTGGGAATTGCGAGACATTCCCGCCACAAGTATCCTAGGATTACTTAATGGGAGGTCTCGGCCTCGAGGCTAAAAACCTCGTGTAACTAAAAATTTGAGAAATAAAGAATATTTTATTTTATTTATTTATTTTATTATTAATGGAAATAGGCTCGCCCCCTATGACATGGGTCTTCAACATAGCTGGCGCGGAGTGTGTTTAGTATACCTCTGCCTACCCCTTCAGGGATGCAGGCGTGATACTAATGTTATGTTAAGTACATTCTTATCATCCCGGGGGTGTCGTTTAGTCGATTAAAAGTTTATATGCTGTCTAACGTAATAGTCTAAGATATACACCGTGCCTTAGCTAGACCGTGTAAGGTAGGATTAAGATAAATAATTAATGAAGTTCATCAATAGTGAGTTTACCTACACGTCTCATATAACATTCATGGAAGTGTTAGTATTAGAAACACGTGATTAAATAGTCTATTTCTACAATAACTAGCGTGCGCAGTGTATTTGTCATAGAATACGTATACATTATTTTTGGGACAGTTTTACTGCAAGAGAAGCTTTAATTAATTTCCTTTAAAGATCGTTAGTAAGTTCAATTCCTGGCTATGATAGAAAATATTGCGAATTGAATGTGAGTGTTCTGTTGGTACACGAAATAGAAGAAATAAGTTGGAAGGGCCAAGTGAGCGCAAAACGCGCGCCATACAAGTATGAGCAAATAGTTCATACTTTAACTTTGCACTTCAGTCGTCCGCCAACTTTACGACACACGGACCTCCGAGAAAATATATTAAAAGCTCGTCTTGTGTATTGTACAGGGTGTTAGTGACATCGTAACGAATACTGAGGGGGATGATTCAGACCTTGATTCTGAGTTGATATCAAGTGGAATGTTCCGTCGCGAAATTCATGTTTTCTTTTTAATTATTTTTAATTCTATACTTTTGAGAAAGAAAATTCGACTTGAAATTAACTCAGAATAATGAGCTGAATCATCCCTCTCAATATTCGTTACGATGTCACTAACACCCCGTGCAAGTACATACAGAAGCCATACAAGTAGGTATGGGTATTAGTTACACCGTAACGAATACTGAGGGGGATGATTCAGACCATGATTCTGAGTTGATAACAGGTGGAATTTCCTGTCGGAGAAGTCATGAAAATTTTAGAGCTTATTTAAATTATTTTCCGTTCCATACTTTTGCGACGGAAAATTCCACTTGATATCAACTCAGAATCATGGCCTGAATCATCCCTCAAAGTTTTCGTTACGATGTCACTAACACCCTGTATATTAAAAGCTCGTCTTGTGTATTACATATAACCTGCAGGGCAAGTCACATATCGACTATCAAGGAGATCCCTCCTTATCACAAGAAAGCTAAGAACCTTAAGGCCATGCGCGCACTACGAGTTTTTCGCCGCGCGGCAGAAAAGAGCAGCAGCATAATGTCGCACTGTAATACTGCGCCGCTGCGGTGGCTCTGCCGTCAAGTGCGCGCAATACAATTTAAAACTGTTTGGTAGAGAATCACAGTGCGACATTATGCCGCTGGTTTTTTTCTGCCGTGCCTGGCCTAATATGATGGGTTACTTATCAAACAAAAACCTTTGTATGCAGTATCTTACGAAAAGTAATGATAAAATTTTAGTCTATCACATAAAATATAGAACTCCGGTAAAGTGGCTATGGAATTTGAAGAATAATACTGCTTTCGTAGTTATCTGTTTGTAGGAGTAGTAGTGAAAGAGAGTGGAGTTGTACCGACGATAAAGGTACTCATCCAAAATGCGTGTTAAGTAGGGCCATTCCATCCTTTTTCATCTATTCCGTAGCAAAATCTACGCCGTACCTACCCATACATACATACATACATAAACGGCCTATATACGTCCCACTGCTGGGCACAGGCCTCCCCTCAATCAACCGGAGGGGGTATGGAGCATACTCCACCACGCTGCTCCACTGCGGGTTGGTGGAGGTGTTTTTACGGCTAATAGCCGGGACCAACGGCTTAACGTGCCCTCCGAAGCACGGAATCATCTTACTTTTTCGGACAATCAGGTGATTCAAGCCTGAAAAGTCCTTACCAAACAAAGGACAGTCTCACAAAGTGATTTCGACAATGTCCCCATCGGGAATCGAACCCGGACCTCCAGATCGTGAGCCTAACGCTCTAACCACTAGGCCACGGAGGCCGTACCTACCCACGGCGTAGATTTTGCGCATCATCTGAATCCACAATACGTATATCAAAACTAGAAGACTGCTAAAGTATAGCACCATATGGCTATGTTTACAAAATATAATGTTGATATGCGGAACTGGGAACGAATGAAAAATAAAGAACGCA
The DNA here is from genome assembly GCF_024362695.1 of Pectinophora gossypiella. NCBI lineage: Eukaryota > Metazoa > Arthropoda > Insecta > Lepidoptera > Gelechiidae > Pectinophora > Pectinophora gossypiella. Next base: position 7,935,009 of record NC_065422.1, read on the forward strand.
TTCGCCTATTTATCTTTCTGGGTGCGTCGCAAAAATCGCTCTTTTAACGTGATGGACCATCTTACATTAGTAAGATGGTCCAAATTAGGTTAGACTTAGTTAATTATAACAGAAAAGCTCGGTGGCGTGAGGGTACTTAATAATTACCCCAATTGTTTAGTTTCCTAGGTCAAAGATAAACTATGAAATTCTGATTACTAAATAAAGACAGATCTAAAGGTGACAAAAATCCTTTTCATTGTACTGTATAACTTATGAATTTTAAATAAAGAAAAATGTAATAATAAGTGCGACATTTTGTCACGTTTTTCTATGACGTCACAGGTTGCTTTTCCAAACACATTCCATAGTAATTTCGTGTTCTGACGTTTAGTAAAAAGTAATTGATTTGACTAGTTGGAAACTACAGGACATTGCTGTCTTCTCATGGTCGGTCTGTCCACCCCACCGGGGATTACAGGCGTGAATTTATATTTGCAAATTTCTTTGAAGATATTTTATTTATATCTTGTAATGTTTATAAAGAAATATGGTATTTTGTCGTCCCGTAAACACGTTCTCGACAAGGAAATAGAAACTCTATCTTCAATAAACATTAGGAACAATCTCGTTCACTCACTGGCATTGCAGCCTGCTTGTGTATTTACCTGGAAACAGAAAATTAGGTCAGACTTAGGAATAGCGTATAGTATTCTAGAACTAAGAAAATTTATATTTAAGACTAAAATATAAATAGTTAAACTGAAATAATGATGAAGATAACATTAAGGCATTAAATAATGATAAAAATAACATTTACACATGCCAGAAAAACGGGGCAGTAGCTCGCATTCTACTTTAGGTAGAGGAAGTAGGACTGAAAAAATAAATAATTTAACAGATTTTTGATAATCCTTTAGTTACTGATTACACACTAGTATTTTACAATTTTCTTTCACCCTGTCCCCGCTAGATGGCGCTGCACTAAATTCGAAAATTCAAATAAGGAATCCACCCACACGATTCCTAGTAAACAAAACACTGTCGGGAAAAGAAAAAGGAAAAAACACGCGTTAGAGGCCGCACGTGGTGTAACCACGGACACACGGGGCGCGCCAGAAATACTCAAAGTAAACATTGAGGAGTAACGCACACTTGCTGGTTAGTGGTTATAAATAGAAAAATAAACTATGTGTCGACGTTCTATCTATACGTTGATAGACGAACTTCGAATTGGGCTCGTCCTTGCAAGGGTTGATGCGTAGTTTTGGGCTGGTGATGACAATAGCATTGTTTTAGGAAATTGAGTCTGAACTAAGCGTTTTAACCTCTTAACGCCGAGATTTCCAGACACAATAGTTAAACAATGGGTTTTGGATTTTAAAAGAACATTCGGTCTTACGGCTATAAAGGAGTATAGAAAATTGAAAATAATCGTAATCATTACTAATGGTCATGGAGATTCCTTCCTAAAAGACGCTCGTTCTAAACGAACGGATTGGTCTAGAGGAGGAGTTTTAAATATATGTAGGGATTCAGTGGCCATTCAAGATACATCGGTTTGAGCCCTGTCTAATGCAAATAATAATAATCATCATCACTAATGGTCTAAATATCGCTAAGCTAGAAGCGTGGGTCGACTAAAGTTCTATGGGCAGTGGGCTGATCATCATATCCATCGTAAGACTCCACAAACAAAAAATGTTTGTACGTACTTTTGCGTGTGGCTCTATAGTCTTATGTAGTCCCAGTACCGTGTAAAAAGTACAAATATACTCCTAAAATAAGGAGTCCGAATTCAGGTGATTTGGGTTGACCCAACGGACCCCCATCAAAGTCGCGCGCACTCAATCTCAACAATGCGAGTAGTTCTGACAATGCCACTTGAGAGGACCGATTTTACTAATTAACTGTCTAAAACAGATACGCGGCCTAATGGTAAAACGGAACGGATTTTACATTTGAAATTAGAATGTTGTTTTTGATTTAGGTCTTTCGCTGAACTGTGAGTACATACATAGAACACGGGCTGGTAATCGTAATACCTAACTATACCACAGATTAGATAATAGTTACTACACCATACGGCTCATCATATTCAGCTCTAGACTTCTATCTGTTATTTTATGAATGACAATAGCAGTGATTGATCACGATTTTGGTTTAATGGATATGTTATTATCGGCTGTTTTTTCTTTGGCCTAACAAAAAGCTCGGTGAATTAGTGAATTGTATAAAATGGTAGTTATAGGTGGGTCTTCTTACGATGGATGTACCTCAGTCTAAGCCCAATAGGCTACTTGACAGACGAGTCAAATGAAATACTTTTTACGAAACGACAAAACGAAAGTTTCCTTAGGAGTTTGTATGGAAATAATGTCCTGTGACGTCGTCAATAAAAGCGATCAAACGTCGTACTCATTGTTACTTAATTCATATATAAAATTCAAAAATAAGACGAAATTTAAAATCAGTTTGATTTATGACCATCTTAGAGTGGCTTCTATTTTTAGATTTGCATTTTATAATTTATCTTTGCCCCAGTCAAATACGCTATTAGGATAATTCTAATACCCTACATAATCTCCACATAGGTTATGGAATTATTTTTAATTATTTGTCATGATGGAATAATGTTATCACCATAAGGTTCATCATATCCAGCTTACGACATCGTATCAACAGTGGCTGCAAGTTGTCTTAGATTACTTGTGGCTCTGCCCACCCCATTAGGGATTACGGGCGTGAGTTTATGTTATGTTATTTATCATCATAACTATATATTCCCTCTTGTCTTCCGTCCCGCAGTACTCTGACGCAAGTGGGATGACGCCTAGAGTAGTCTACTTCAAAGCCCTACTAGGACTCCTGTCCTCCGCCTCTCAATAGTACTGACAGTTACTGCTGCCTACTGTCAGATTCCACGTTAAAGTCTCTGCGACTTGCCCCTTCTGTCCTGCACTGTCCTATTTTTACCTACAAAAGTAGTATGTATAATGCTACACCGACAAGAGCGTGGCTGTTATACTCGTATATTATGTGTGTATAATTATAGATAAGCTGTGTAACATACCATTTAAACTCCTAAACTCATTGAAACTATGTTGACTGATACATAAATTACAGCCTTCAACATCAGTATTCCTTGATTGAATCATTCAATCATATTCCGTTCATCAAAGGCAGTAAGTAGTATCAATATTTGGTTTGTCAATCAAATTGCGTGATCGGTTCAAAGACCGTAATTGCGAGTGTATTTACATAGGTACGTCAAAGTTTGACAACATTCTGTTATTATATGCTCTACAGACCAGCAACAGAGCAACCTGGTGGAGTATGCTCCGTAATAAACACATACATAAATACATAAACTCACGCCCATGTTCCCCGAAGGGGTGGGCAGAGCCACAAATAATCAGAAGACCATTTGCAGCCACAATTTGCTCTGTAATAAAGTACTATTTTTATGTAAAAATATGTTGTAAAGTAATACCTATTCAGTTTTGGAACGTATTATATAATACAGACAGAAAGCCTGCTAAATATTTTAAAAAATATTTATGGCCGTAAGTTTTTCTCAAAATAACATTAATAAATCATTTTATTTCCGCATCATAGCGCTGTCAGAATTTTCAGTTTTATATTATATTACAATCCCAATCACAGAACAGAACAGTCGATTTTTGTTTTGTTGAAAAGTTCAGATGCCGTCCAGTGACGTCACGCGCCGAATTCTACTGATGACGTCACAATGTTCTATGACGATAAAATATGATGGACCATTTGGTGACAGGTCACCAAATCGAGAGATGTAAATAGATATACTCGATGAAAAATGTGAAGTCAAAAAGGGGTCGCAATTATGTAATTTTTAAATTTACGTACATTATAAAGTTACATAGTGATGTACAGTACATAATGATTACGCACAGCCTTGTTTTCTTAGTATTATTATTATAAATATAATGCTTCAACCCGAATTATCTTTAAGTAATATAATTACAAAGATCCGAAGAGAAGCCCGGTTTACGTGACACAGAATACTTATACAACTCAGTCGCATTTAAATACCCATTACCATTCACTTAAGAAAGCAATTTTTAAATGTCATCGCGTTCAGGACAATGAAACGTAGAGCTAGAAGAAAAAAGTTTTATTTTTGTTTCCGAGGCTCCGTCTCGAAGCCATTGCTCCTTCAAAAAAAAAAACATGGCCGGCCCACGGATCTTTGTTGTGGTGGTCAGTGCCTCGCGCAAAACAAAAATAAGATAAAACGAACGGGATGAAACGAGTCTTGCCTGTTGGACCAACTTGGAACCCGTTTGACCGCTTTTGACCACTTTTCTGGTCTTTAAACAACTTTAACTATACCGGCCGATGGAGCGAACATGCCTTTACTGGGGCCCTTATGCTACGTCATAGCGTTTCAACTCGCCTGTCTTTTGTTTGGGAAGGGTCCGTTCGTTTGGTGGATAAGTTGGGCTATGATTTAAAACCATTTCGATTTCTTTAGGAATTTGAGCGTGTAATATAGTCTGTAGAAATAGGTAAGTATTACAAGGATGTTTGAATAATTGTGTTAGGTTAAGAAGCAAACATATTCAAGTACTGTTTAAAAAATCCAAAGAAAAAAGGAATTTTATGATGAAAATATACATTATAACATCAGAAATCTTATTACTGGGTATTTAATTTAAACGGCTTTGTGTAAAATAACTTTTTATTGAACATCAAAGCTCAAATACTTAATTTATTAATTTAGGTTATTAATATTTAAATGAAACTTAAAAGAATTTAAATTGTGAACAGTAAAATTTAATCTAAATATTTGAAATTCATTAAACTAAGCTAGCTAATATATTAGGATTTACAGCTTTTTAGTAATCTATAACCTACTTAATTAAGTAGAATTATAATTTTTTTTCGTGAACAAAATTCAAAATGCCACCTCGTGAATGTCTTGTATAAACTCTTATCTCTTATTAGTAATTATGGAAATTTTATTATTTGTGACTTGAAATAGAAAACACGTACGACGATAGTAAGATAGCAACCCATCGCTTTTTAAAAGCCAATATTACAACAGATAAAGTGAATTTGAAATAGATGTAAAAGAACATTTAAGATACACATGAAATAAAAGCGAACAAAAAAAGAATCTGTAAAGAATTTACATACAATTAACAAGCAATGAAATAGGCTATTTTAGTAGCTGTAAAAAATCTTTGACGAACACCATAAGGGGGAGGGTAGACTATAAATAAAACGACATCGGGCGCACAGTGCACTAACCAGACATTCCTTCTCAAGGCCAGCAAAAAGACCAGAAAACATATGGTTGAAAAAAGAAAACATCAACACAAAGCCAACCAATTTAACAAGACCCCCTCCACCCGACAGACTTCCTTTATTTCACGTTTTAAAATAAGAACATTGTGACTGCACTGGGTTCTTTTTAATCTGGTCTGAGCCATATATACCAGTTTAAGTGAAGACGTCATGAGGTTCGAATTTCGTCTCGTTTGGTAAGAAAAGCAAGGCGGCCCAGAGGCGTGGGGGGTCAATATACGCTGGTCGTACAGTCACCCCAAGCAAAGGTCCCTTGTGGTCACTGACCATGGACGAGAATAGCTAGTACCTACCTGAGCTTGGTCGTGACGTCACACGATTTATGGGAACAGAATGAACTCAGAAAAAGATGTATGGGATTAAGATGAAATTAAAGTTTAAAATAACTTACAAAAATCTTCGCTCAAGCTAGTTTTCAAAGGAGAGTCACGCAAAGCAACTAAATCAACATAAACACATCTAAAAAAGAGCAATCTGGTATTTTAGAATAATGAATATACTGGGACAGGACCTTTCAAGCAAGCACCAGCATCGTATGTCGTGGCCAAATCTAGAAATGATCATCTCATGATGTGCTCCATCATTTTATGAAATGGTCATATTTCATGAAAAAGAATATCACTCGTTGGCTGGATCAATGAACACAAAACGTTTAACGATATGAGCAACTAAATGCATGATAACTTCATGATATGGACAAACATTGGCAATCATATCGTAAAATTAGTAACATTATCCACCGGTAGTGGCGCTGGTGTCGATTGTATTTAAAACTTGATTGATATTATAATCGATGAATCTGTACAATTTTCCATATTCAAATTCAAATATATCTTTATTCAGTAGGTAACATAGTTACACTTTGAATCGTCAATTTTTACATAACGAACGTCTCATCCGCCTAAAACTACTGCAAAACTATAATTTAGGTAAATAATTTTGAACTTAAGAAATGAATCGACTATTCGCATTTTTATAACACCATACTTTTTTAATAGTGGACTTCTTTCCAGGTTTCCAGGATATGTGCTTGATGACAATAGACTTTCCCCCTATCTAAACATAGCTGGTGAGGAGTGTAGCTCTGCTGACCCCTTTGCAGATAAAAGCGTGATGCTTTCAGACGACATTTACTTCTAGTAATAGTAGCATAAGCATGCAATAAGCAAGTTATAATTAGAAAATTAAGAAAGTTAAATACAATGAAATATCATAGAAGGAAAAATTTAAGGGAAGAGAGAAAGAGGTAGACCTAGGTGAACATTTATGAAACAAATAAAAGAGAAGGTGCAGGTCGTGTCGTATCAGGAGGTGAAGGATTTGGCTGGAAGAAGAGAGGAATGGCGATTACTCCACCGACAAGAGCGCAGTTCTTAAATAAAGAGAGAGAGAAATACAATTAAAGTAATGCTCACAAAATTGTATACAGCTAAATGACAACGCTTCGCCTAATTAACCCCTAAATATCTTAAGCTCATTATAGAAAGGCGTAAAAAATAAATTAAACAGATGATAACGTCCCCTAAGCATCACAGCGACATTATCTTAAGCAAACATGGTACTAGAGATGTACCCAAAGAATTTCTAGAATATTCGAAACTTTCATAAAGACGCGTTCAAAATAATGATTTTCATAATACTTCTGCTATGGACTGTCAAAAAAAATTACAATGTTTAGAAGAGCGAGGTCTCCTGGCACAGGCATACTTTGCTTAAAAGGAGACCACAGTAATTTAGTTTTAAGATTTACTATGTAAAAGGAAAAATAAATATTAAATTTTATTTTATATTTTTATTTTAGTCATATATATAAATTAACCCCTGAGCCCTAATACTATGAGGAGAGTGTCTAATAGTCCTTTATTAGTAATACTTGTATACAATGATAATAATGCATTTTTTATCACTAATTTTATTTTACGTTATACGCGTCATTTTCTTATCCGCCGAAAAGGAATGGGACGGATGATTGACAACTGTTAATTTTAAAAATGAATGAACGAATAACCCGGGTGAATAAAATAGTCATCTTGCTGATATGCAACTTGTTATGTTATGTTACCTTAGGTATTGGGTTTCGGATATTTCCTTGGAATGTTTTATGCTTCACACAATACAGCCTTACTTTACGTTGGAGAAACACCGTTTTCCTGTATCCGGGTAAGTTCACCTGCTTGACGTTACCGGATTTATAACCCAACGAAATTAACCTTACTCCAACATGGAAGATTTATATGGAGGAAATGAGACTAAGTACGTATTTTTAAAAGCAACTCGACGAGAACGTTTGGAGATCAAACAACGCTCTTATAAATTCTATGAATTTCGTCTGGTAGGTTAAGGAAATAAAGCCGTGCCGTGGTAGCCCAGTTGGTAGAACGCTTGACTCTCAATTTGAGGTCGCAGGTTCGTATTCCAGCATAGGCCTAAGCCAATGATTTTCGAACTTGTTTTCGAATCCATGGATCATGATTATCACGTGCTCAGCGGTGTCAAACATCGTGAGGAAACCCACATTCACGAGAAATGTATTTCGGAGGTATGGGACGTAACCTACCTATATTGGGGTTGGTATTGGGCTTTCACGGGTTGAAAGGTCAGACAGGCAGTCTTTCTTTATAGGAAATCGGACTCAAGAATGTATTCAAATCCTCAACAAAAAAAGCGACGTAATACCTATACTATTATACTACATACTACTACTGCTATTATTATATAATATAATCTAGTCTACGAGATCCTACTGCTGGGTTGGATCCCAAAGGTTGCCTGGAAGAAATTGCTGCATGAGCAATAAGTCCTGTTGTGCATTTATGTATCTGTTGTCCTTATCTCTGTATCTTATGTCCATTCTGCTCAATAAAGTATTTTATCTATCTATCTATACATGTTTTCACGGAACTAGTTTTTTTTAATTATCAAGGTACACGACCGCGAACCGAATCTCGGATTTTATTGGAAAACTAGCTTTTGCCCGCGACTTCGTCCGCGTGGAAAGTATTTTTCCCGCTAATTCCCGTTCCCGTGGGAATTTCGGGAATTCCTTTCTTAGTGCACCTCTACGGTATCTAAGCTACGTCCCTTCCAAATTTCAAGTGCCTACGTTTAGCCGTTTAGGCTGTGCGTTGATATATCAGTCAGTCAGTTTCTCCTTTTATATATTAAGAAGATAACTTCATAGGTAATAAATAATATGTGTGTATGAGACATTTTTCTATAGGTATAAATGTTTTTTGCTGAGGTCAAACACCTAACAATTAATGGAAAATTTTATTTTTATTACGTTATGTAAGAAATAAGGTTATAGAAGTTATTTGTAAATTCTATAAAAGAGACGCGAAGCAACAATATGTTCTAAAAAGAACCAATTGGTAACACCCCAACACAATTAAAAAAAAAATTAGCAATCCGTTTATATAAAGGCCCATTCGTATATAACCGCTGAAATACTGGATGCAGCGTCCTCCCCTCTATTCCTCAGCTCATAAAAGAATGGTTGTTTAACACATATTCTATTAATTTAATTAATTTCTTTGTTATAATAATGTCTACACATAATTAATGTACTTACCATCGCCTGTACCATTGACATGTAACTTATGTTACCAATAAAGATTTGTATTTCTATCAATCTATCTACTCAGCCTGTATCCATCAACTGCTGGATATAGGCCTCCTCTCTTTCACACCATCCTTTCCGGTTTTGTGCAAGTCTCATCCATAGCTTTTCGGCGTACTTAACAATGTCATCCGACCACCGGGCTGATGGTCTGCCTCGATATCGCATACCATCCCTTGGCCACCATTCAGTAAAAGCCTTAGTCCATCTGTTGTCTTCCTAAGTCGTCTTGCTAAGTGTCCTGCCCATCTCCACTTAACAACACCATGTGTGTATTTGCATGGCCTAAAATGCCTATGATGTTTTCATCACTGTTTGTTTGTATCTCGAGCGCAAAGGGTAAATTTTATTTTTAGTGATAATTTATACCATGTATGTTCGAGATACGAAAGAAACACAATTTCGGGTTTATTTCATGGAAACAAAGCACGTATACAAACGACTGCTCCTAACAACCCACAATCAACACAAAAATGTCGGCCTTTTACTGCTATTAATCAACTTTTTCCATCTACGAAACATCGTCGGTGGTCGCTTTGAGGGATCGACGAAAAAACAATTAAGTATACAGAATAATTTTAGTGCAAGAGTGAAATTTGAATTTCAAAAGTCTCAGTTGAACCTAAGGTTTTGAATTTTAAAACCATTTACATACACAAATGAGTCATCCACGGCATCGTTACGGTGTCTGCGCTTCATTTGTACCTTATAATTTTTCGACGACACAATCGCAGAACCCGAAATCCACTGCTGTGCCACATCTCTACCCCGAAATACTTTCGAACAATGAACGCGCAATGAATGTTTAACAGAAAAGAGTAGTTACAGTTTCGAATCGAAGTTCGTTCCCAATTATTATTCACGTTGAGGGCGATCTTTCAATGAAATCGAAAAGTCCAAAAGGCTATTTGCATTACAACGGGATGAGTTCAACGGAAACGATTGTTTAGCACAATGGACTTTTTGGGAATTTATGTAGGAGTATCGGCGCGGCGGAAACGGGACGGCCGCTTCCGAAAATTAATAAATACATATTGTTGATTCCATTGGCTCAATTGTCGACCTCTGTGTCCTAGCTATTAAGCACCTTGTTTACCTACCAATTGATTTCCTTTAATAAAATTGGTTTGGACCAATTAGTAGAGTATACATACATACATCGCGTCGCTCAGCGGGCAATGGAGAGAGCTATGCTCGGTATTTCCCTGCTCGATCGAATCAGAAATGAGGAGATCCGCAGGAGAACTAAAGTCACCGACATAGCTCGAAGAATTGCAAAGCTGAAGTGGCAGTGGGCAGGACACATAGCGAGGAGAACCGATGGCCGATGGGGCGGAAAGGTTCTGGAGTGGCGACCACGTGTCGGACGACGCTCAGTGGGTAGGCCCGCTACAAGGTGGACCGACGATCTGGTGAAGGTCGCGGGAAGCCGCTGGATGCGGGCAGCGCAGGACCGATCGTCGTGGAGATCCTTGGGGGAGGCCTATGCCCAGCAGTGGGCGGCATACGGCTGATGATGATGACATACATACATAAACACACGCCTATTTCCCACCGGGTCAGCAGAGACTATGGAATTCATTTGCTTCGATCCTGACACACTTCTTTTGCTTCCTCCACATTCATCGATAGTTTCATACACGCACGCCGGTTCAGAGTAGATCGGACTAAACTTCTTCTAAGGACATCTTCAATTTGATCAACGTACGGTCTTCCTCTGCCAGCCCTACCATCAACCTTCGCTTAGTAGAGTATGATCTATAAAAGATCTTTCACCGAACGAAGTTTGGATATGCAACATTTTAAGGATCAGGGGGGTTAAAACAGCCAGATCGAAGCAATTCGTCTAAATAAGCAATATTGCAATTTCACATTTGCGCATATAAAATTAAATGCGCAATGCAAAGAAATGTCAAATAGCAATATTGCTTTTTTAGATGAATTGCTTCAATGTGGCCTTTTTAACCGGGGGGTTGCATCTGGGGAGATGATCTCATTGGCCATCACGTAATAGAGTAGTGGAGTATATCAATAGCTCTCCTAGTATACTGAAGTATTTTTCCTATAGCCTAATGTAATAGAAATGATTACTCATTTCAGAAAGGATGTGATATAAAGTCAAATAGGTATAAGACATGTGATATCGAAACATCAACATAAAATATAAGATACAGTTTAAAAAATAACGTTGTATTGAATGTTTATGAATAGTTGCGCAACCACAAACACTGTTTTGAGATTTTTATATAAAACTACTTCGATGGAAGTACTTTTGTTTTCGCTTTATAAGGCTCTCTTTCACCTTTAACTCGCAATATAGTGGGGACACGAAATCTGGACTGTTGAGAAACTTGCGTACTTTAAGGATAGTAGCATCATATTCCGTAGATACATCATATTCCAATCAACTTGTTTTAAATTTCGAATGCACTAAAACTACAACAACAACAAGCAAGCTAATGAAGTACGACTGCATCACTGTCATTGCTTTACCCGTAATTTTATAAAAAATATTTCATTTTTTAAATGTAGAACTGGCCTTTCTTTAAGAACCGTCACGCTTAATTTCCCCTTCAAGCCGCCCCCAGGACCGCTCAAAAAAAAATCAGTCACGTAAAAGAGCCCCCTAAGTACGGCGAACCCCACGAAGGTGAGCAACAAAATGTATTACGCAAAAAACACCTTACTTAAGATCCCCAAACCTATCAAGATAATCCCCAAAGAATCCGACCCTGAATAATTTAGCTACGATTTAAAATCACTTTATAAATTCTTAAGTTCCGCCACAGAAACCGTTTTTAATATTAAATGGACGAAAAGAACAAACAGGGTGTTATTTTTAATCTGCGCATAATTTCTGTTGATTTTCTTGGACGGTGAAAGAGAATTATGACTCGGGGAAAATCTCTGGCTAAGCTTAATGTTTTTGAAGAACCCCTTCGCTAAGTAAGTGGAATAAATACTTAGAAACATAAGACAAGAAACTTGAATATATATAGGCTTATATAAAATATATTATAACAAAGATCTTTCCAGACCTTGAAATCCTTCCAAGCTTTTATAAGAAAGGTACAGTAGCACCTAAGTCTAAAACAGAAATTAAAATTCAGTGAAACGGATTTATGTCGAAATATTTCCTTTAAAGCAAAGTTTTTAAACTTTAAAAGCGTAAATTCGTACGACTGGCTATAAATAGCTACGCCAGCCCTATTGAAGTCACCAGTACCAAAAGCCACATCAATTAAGTTTGTTTTAGATGACCAGCTCGAGTGCAAAGTGAGGTATAATCGATCTTAAAGGTCATCAGTCATCTGCGTTGCGAGTTGACAATACTGTTAAATGATGGATATGACATTCGTTTGATTGATTCAGACACTAAGCGAGAAGTTTGTTCCATTTTGTTCTCATTATTTCTTTTAAGTTTGCTTTTACGATCCACGTTGTGACTTGTATAATTTTCCTATATTATCTATAAATGGCTGATAACTGTTGAAGACATTTACTACTATTACTTCGGTCACATTTTACACAACATAAGCTCAAAGACTTGAATCGTATGGTATCAAACGTCACACACGCAGATGCGCGTGTACGATAATGTCAATGTGCAGTGTCTGTGTAAAACGAGGCTGTTTGTATGAAGAGTCCGGGATGTGGTTCAGCTTCACCTTTTAATTTCTAAACGATTGAAGGAACGATACACGAAGCTCATGGCATATTATAAGTTTAAATCATTTGACAGAGTCAACCGCAAGTGCAAGTCGGAACGAGAGTTCCGACTATAGTCCTCTACCAATGTACATGGTCAGAATAAAGTTTTTGTTCGAATGCGCTATGCTTAAGCTACTTAGTACATTGTACGCATTTGAGTGTGCAGTAAAGCTTAGTAAAAACATTAGCAAATACACCAAGTGCAGCCAGTGTAAGCAAAACCTCTTATCTAAGAAGCTTAAGTCCAGCTAAACCTCAAAGACCTGGTTACGTGTTTATGCATCGTTTTTGTGTGTGTGCAGCAGAACTAACTCTTGAGTTATTCTTTCCAAACTTCATACTAGAAACCCCCGAGCTCCGAAAGGGTTTTGAACAAGCACGTCGTTATCAACACGATTAATCTAAATATGTAATAACGTGTAACGAAGCCGTGTCTGTACATGAGATGCCCCGAGCCACGGCTTAAGCCGTAAGATAAATTTTGACTTCCCAGAGTAATTTGTTTAGCTTCTTAGTGGCTATTTTAAGCTTCTCAAGTTATTTATTTTACACAGACTAGCGCCACCTAGCGACAACTGGCGCAAGCGGAGAATCAGAAATCCAATAGACTATTTCACAACTAAGTCTAATTAGATACTTTATACGAAACGTAAAAAACGAAAATTTTCTATTGAATTTGTCTGAAATTACTGTCCGTGTTACGTCATCAATAAAGGCGGTCAACTATCGTACTCAATGTTACTTAATTCGAAAGATAAATGTGACTGACTTTTGATCATCTTAGACTGCCTTCTATTTCTTTATGTTAATTTTACAATTTATCTATGACCTCATCAAATACTTTATTCTGTCGCTTATTTTTTTGTTATGAAGGCTTCCATTGTAAAAATAACTACACGTTCTACTAACACTATTGTCATGGCGATACAAGAAATATTATGTATATACTAAATTATGCAGTCATCATTTCGAGAGTAATAAAATCTGTTGAATACAATAATATATTAAACATTAATTTCGACTATATGGAGCACTTTAATTTGCATATTATATATATAGAATTTACTATAAATTGATGACCAAATTATTCAAAACGTTAACCCTACGCGGCTGTATGACAATGTTCAAAATTTCCTAACAAGAAAAAGAGTTTTGAATCCCTTGATTAATAACCTAAAGGCATCTTCCTGTGACAGGTTAAAAAGTGAAAAAAATAAAGGTGACACGTCACATCATCCGACCCAAATCAAAGTCTATTCAAAGTGACAATAGACGAACCAACCACACTCGAATATATACCTTACTATGCTCTATTAAAACGACAGAGAGTTCATATTTAACGCACCTCGTCACACCACCCTTAGTTTGGATTATTTTGTTCCCTATGGTGATAGTGTTAAAGGGTAGAATTGTGTGGGGACGAATGGAATTCCAAAATGGAAGGATGCGGGCCATAAAAAATATGGTTGAATCCGTGGGCGGCCGGTTTGATAGACCATCACAATCTGAGGGAAATATTAACCTTCAAACCAGGAATGACTTTACTAGCTAACTTTACGTACCTCGGAATACTTTTACTTTTATTATTTTCTGATGGATTTTTGATTTGAACGACGTAGAGAAGGTGAGTGTTCACGTGGGCGCATCCCGGACACTTCATACAAAAAACCTCGTTTCACACAGACATTACACATTGACGTTATCGTATACGAGCATCTCTCTGTGTGTGACGTCTGACGCCCATACGATTGAAGACTAAAGTAAGACCGAGGAGAGATGAGGTAAACCTAGCTCGGCCATTGGAAGCGGAGAGTTGCTGTGTAGTCATCATCATCATCAGCCCATTAACGTCCCCACTGCTGGGGCACGGGCCTTCCCTATGGATGGATAGGGAGATCGGGCCTTAAACCATCACGCGGGCCCAGTGCGGATTGATGGTTATTAACGACTGCTAATGCAGCCGGGACCAACGGCTTAACGTGCCTTCCGAAGCACGGAGGAGCTCGAGATGAAAACTTATTTTTTGTGGTCACCCATCCTGTGACCAGCCTTTGCGAAAGTTGCTTAACTTCAACAATCGCAGACGGAGCGCGTTTACCGCTGCGCCACCGAGCTCCTCAAGAGCTATGTAGTATTTATACCTTATTTTATGACGTGGGTAAGAAATGCCAGTGACGTAACATTGAAGAATAAAAATGAAAAGAATAATAAAGAAATATTAAATAAAATATTGACGTCAATAAATAGTAAGTAACTTAATTATATAATCACCGCAGGTGTAATGTGAGCTATTTCATATACATATAATGCGTTCTGAGTGCAATAATCTCGAACAATGCGAGCACATACCAATACATTACCAAGTTATAACGTCTATGAAATTTAAATCGCAATAAATAAGAAGCAATGTAAGGCGATATTACGTATATGTAGTCGAGAATGACAAGAGATATTAAAGATTTTGTAACTGGATACGACTGACTTACATGAATCATATGGCTATGTCAGATGTTATTTGAACTTCGTTGCAGATTATCATTTGCCCCTGAGTTCATAAGAATCATTCATTGAGGGATGACTAAAGCATTTAAGTTCAAATTTAATTTCTACTATTTAGAGATACACCATCAAATTGGAGATGTCCTTAGAAAAGGTTTAATACGATCTACTCTGAACCGGCGTGCGTGTATGAAGCGATTGATGAATGTGGAGGAAGCAAGAGAAGTGTGTGAGGATTGAAGCAAATGGAATTCTATAGTCTCTGCTTACCCCGGCGGGAAATAGGCGTGAGTTTATGTATGTATGTAGTTTGTTAGAGATACCTATCTATATGAAATCCGTAGACTTCTTTCAGCCGTAGAAGTTTAAAAATGAAGATACAATTATTATTTTTCTCTCGTGTGAGTTGTGAGGTCTGTTATCTACCCTGGTCAGACCATCACCCACAAAATAGTGATCGGGATAAAAATCTGATGAACACATCTATGTGTGGTCAGGACCCAGTCCAGTAAATAAGGTAGGTATATATTGCTCTACGTAGGATATCAGTACCCGTGGTAGCCCAGTTGGTAGAACGCTTGACTCTCACTTTGAGGTCGCAGGTTCGAATCCAGCACAGACCTAAACCAATGATTTTCGAATTCGTTTTCGAATTCATGTTTGGATCAATTATTATCACGTGCTCAGCGGTGAAGGAAAACATCGTGAGGAAACCCACATTCTATAATCTAACCTAACCTAAACTGTATTAGGCTGGTTTTCCCTTTGCGGGTTAGAAGGTCAGACAGGCAGTCGCTTCTGTAAAAAACCGGACCTGTCAATTCTTCAAGTTAGGTAAGCGGGCCCTGTGAAAAACGGGATAATGCTAGGGAGATGATAATTTCACTAGGATAT
The DNA here is from genome assembly GCF_024362695.1 of Pectinophora gossypiella. NCBI lineage: Eukaryota > Metazoa > Arthropoda > Insecta > Lepidoptera > Gelechiidae > Pectinophora > Pectinophora gossypiella. The sequence goes on from NC_065422.1 coordinate 7,951,060, forward strand.
AAGGGCGCAACCACGGCCTCGTCATCAACAAAAATGTATGCAGTTGACACTTGGTTCCGCAATCAACAAGACATGTGAGATTTGATACAACTGCATATTTTTAGTTGATGGTGCGAACATGATGCTGATATTGGTGGTGTGTCCAGGACACCATGGTGGCCGACTAACAAACTTAGCAATTTTAAACATATGACAGATGCTTTTTAATTCATATTTCAATGTAACGTTTTGTTTCAGTCGCATCGTCATCGTTTTCAAGCAATAGAAATAATATCTGTGAAACAAACTCATAAAAGAAATATGATTTGTAAGGTTTCTACGAAAAACTTTACAAGTATCATAATAATTGTGGTAATATAAAACTTCTATTTTTCTGAATGAGTTCGTTGGACGATTCTAGGACTTTAATGGAGATTATGATGAGATAGTTGCTAGTTGCCAAAGATCAAGTAGGATACTAACAAACATTATTTTGCGTCAGACCGACAGAGGGATTGTGTCCTCTAACATGATGGACTAATGTTATGGGCGATAGGCTGATCCCTTATCACCATAAGGTTCATCATATCCAGCTTAAGACATCGTATCAACAGTGGCTGCAAGTTGTCTTTGATTACTTGTGGCTCTGCCCACCCCATTAGGGATAACGGGCGTAAGTTTATGTATGTATGTATTCTTTTGCGTGACACGCGTTTCTGTTGCCCTTTCTAACTCCCTGATTTCGAATGAAATTGAAATAAAATGAAGCTATGGCTATAACTATTTTATTTTTGTTTCAATTCATAGACACATACATACATAAACTCGCGCCTATTTCCCACCGGGGTAAGCAGAGACTATGGAATTCCATTTTCCTCGATCCTGACACACATCTCTTGCTTCCTCCAGATTCATCAATCGTTCCATACACGCATGCCGATTCAGAATAGATCGTACTAAACATTTTCTTTCGATTCTGTTTTTAAAGGCTATCAATTAATGTCTATTTTGAAAAACGTATATTTTTTGTGAGAAGCTGCAGTAGTGTCAGACGGATGAGACGTTTGACAAAAATACATGATTTATGTTAAAATTGACGCTTCGAGTGTTACTATGTTACCAACTTGTTAGCGACACGAATTAAATGTGCCTAATATGACAGATTAAAAATAAAGGGGCAACGTATTACTTTTTCTTGTGCTGTTTTTTTTATAAAAAAAATTTTTACGTTATTTGGCGCGGGCACTCTCGGCGCTAGATGGCGCTCGTCTGCGCGTCACTTCATTTTGATATTTTTTCTTTTTTATCCTCTCTGGCTAAGCTCTCCGCCGCGCACCACGCTCTTCGGTTGCCCACACGCAAAAAGCTTTCTTATCAAGCGATCCATGTGTTTTATGTTTTACCATCGCACATACAACGCAAGTGATCTGTCATGTACGTACAAAACAGCCTCGCAACACGCGCGGCGATTTCGTATCGCATGGAATTCGCTCGATACCAGCGTAACCATAATATCAGTGACGTAGCCTTAGGTACTCCGTTCCTATAACAGACTTACGCAACGTGCATGCACACGGTAAATACACGTGACATTCTATTGTATGAGGAAACCCCGCCTGAGTATAATGCACCAGATCGAGATAATATTTCTTCCTATTCAAAATAGGTGTAGGTTTATCTCTGCCGCACCATCTTCTTCTTCTATCGTGTGGGTTGTGAGGTGAATCACCAACCTCATCAACCCTGGTGTCAGGGTTACTATTGAGCCGCCAAAGGTCCCATGACATGACTCATATAACGACTACGTACTTACATCACTAAGTAGTAACCGGGACCAACGGCTTAACGTGCCTTCCGAAGCACGCATCGTCTTTTTTTCGAACAATCAGGTGATCAGCCTGTAATGTCCTAACCAAACTGGGGACCACAAAGTAATTTTTGTGATATGTCCCCACCGGGAAATGACCACAGGGCTCCGGATCGTGAGCCCAACTCTGAACCACTGGACCACCGAGGCCGTTACTAGCTGCACCATTAAAAAGTGGAACGGGTTGCCGGCTCAAGTGTTCCCTCCTTACAACATGGAGTCTTTCAAGCGAGGCGCGAAGAAGCACCTAGTAGGCCAGTATGGTAGTCGCAACTGATTCGAAACTGACTCATTGCGTTGCTTTTCACTTGCTACTGCAATTAGGGCTTCTTTATGTTTACCATCAGGCATAGTTGAGCCAACATACTTGGCCATTATAAAAAAAAGTTTATCCGTGGTAGCCCGGAGATAATTCTGAGAGTGTGATTTACATCGTGGTGTCAATATGATTGTCACAGGTTCGGATCTCGACGTTATGAGTTTGAATCCATGTTTGGATCATATATAATTGAAATCACGTGGTTTTCAGGATTTGTGGCCGGTTAATGGCAGTAGGCTCGCCCCCTATTATATGGTACTTAAGCATAGCTGGCGAGGAGTTGATGTACAATAATATACAATGCACCTCTACCTACCTCTTCAGGGATAAAGGCGTGATGCTATGCTATGTGGTTCATTTCAAATGGGTTGTACACAATATACATTATCATAATTAAAACACACAATAACGGGTTCTTACCGCGTTTAGATGGGGATATGAGACTCCCGATATTTCGACACGGTTTTCGGTGCGGTTTGTCGTAGTGAGTTTGGTGCGAGTTCAGATGGTTCCGAACATTCCGATATCAAAAACATATACAAGCGGCAAAGAAAGAGGGTAGACAGATGATGAGATGTCTGCCCGTAGAAAATTATGGATCTACCTACTCCACTCCAATCTCATCAGTCATCCCGTGATCATGGCACTTGCAACAGTGTCGAAATATCGGGAGTCTCATATCTCCATTTAAACGCGGTAAGAACCCGTTATTATGTGTTTTAATTATGATAATAACCGCGTAAACTTAAAACAATGTACATTATCTGTGATGAAAGTAGCAAGTGTTATTTTGTTACCTTATGGTATCAGTAATAATCAGCGATATTTACCTGAAAACAAAAAAAAACTCATTAAATACAACATAGGAAGTACAATTCCGTAGTCTCTGCCTACCCCAAAGGGAAATAGGCGCGATCTTTTGTATTTATGTAAATACTACATTATGGGAACATCTAACGTTAAGTTTAAAATAAGGGATTCTTTAGGTTTTAAAAATATCTTATTAGGCAACAGTTTGCTTCTATGCTGTTCTGGGAGCAAATAAAAAACATAGAACACGTTCAGCTGCTTGTCTTCCCGGGCATGTCGTAAAAACCGACAGAGGGATTGCGTCCTCTAACATGATGGACTAATGTTATGGGCGATAGGCTGATCCCTTATCACCATAAGGTTCATCATATCCATCTTAGGACTTCGTATCAACAGTGGCTGCAAGTTGTCTTTGATTACTTGTGGCTCTGCCCACCCCATTTGGGATTGCGGGCGTGAGTTTATGTATGTATGTATGTTATTAGGCAACAGACCAAACCCGATGTTTTTAGAAAAAAAAACGGTAGCATATATTCTTAGAATCCCTTGGAAATACAGCTTTATTTATTCTTGAACCAGTTTATTGTTTTAAATCCTTCAACATGTGGTCCGATCTTATCCCTTTACATTCGGTCACAAAAACGGCAATTCCAAAGATTAACAAGTCAGAGCTTAGGGCCTAAACACACAGATATAAGGGACCTCACACACTCTCACGGTGGTTTCCGTTAATCCTATGTTTACGCTGAGCCTTCTGTGTTTAAACGGCATACTGACAAGAAATTCGACTAAAGCAAAGACAGGATTATTTCATCTATCAAGCTAAAGAATAGCGTTCAAAGTAATATGAGAGAAAGCAATATTTTTTCAACTTTATAATCGATGATAAGAATATTTTTTTTTTAATATTCTGTGATAATACTACTGCTCTCAGGTGGGGAGCTCTCTTGAATAATGTTATATTTTCATAAACAATGTTAACTCTCCAACTCTTCATAGCAGACTGATTACTCGTACAGCAACCGAACAAAATTCCCGCCACCGCCTTTTAAAAAGGCGGGAAAATGGTCCCGCGGTTAATGTGACAATCAGGTGATTCAAGCCTGAAAAGTCCTTACCAAACAAAGGACAGTCTCACAAAGTGATTTCGACAATGTCCCCATCGGGAATCGAACCTGGACCTCCAGATTGTGAGCCTACCTAGACCAACTGTTACTGTACTATGTAAGTAAATGTTAAATTACGAGCGTGCGCTAAGAAGCTTGTATGAAATGGATCTGCTGTATACTATGGCATTGTTTTGCCTGCATGGTTGGGACGGTTTTTAATAAATCTCGTAGTACAATGCCTAAGGAGGAAGTATGGCATAGAGATAATTTACACTGGGGAAGAAAATGTATTAGGTATATAAAACGGGGATGAGGATGACTTTATTAATAAACTCTAAATTGAGAGAGGCTACAGTGAAACATTCAGCTCTACTTTGTATGTAAGCAAACCAACTGCAAACTGTAATACCATTTTTATTGCGGATAAATAAGTGTATTATTTCATAAGATTTGTGTCAGTAACCTGTTACGTGTGTTTATTAAATAAATAAATAAATAAATTATTATGAATTATGATTTAAGTTTATTTTTATTTACTCATGACTGTTGCTGTTCACTACTGCTGTAGTTTTTTTAAACCCGTCGCCCAGTTGGTAGACCGTTTGACTTTCACTGAGAGGTCTCAGGTTCGAATTCCATATGGGCCTAAACAAATGATTTTCACGTGCTCAGCGGTGAAGAAAAGCATCGTAAAGAAATCCACATTCCAGAAATATGCGTTTGGGAGGGTATGTGAGTTGTGACTTAATCTGTATTGGGCTTCCCTTTCGCGGGTTGGAAGGTCAGTCAGGCAGTCGCTTCTGTAAAAACCGGACCTGTCAAATCTTCAGGTTAGGTAAGCGGACCCCGTGAGGAACGGGATGACGCTAGGGAGATGATGACTAGTAGTTTTTGTAGAAACGATACCAAATATATAGTCACATACCTACTATTATAGTTTTTGGAGTTTTATTCTCACATCATATTATAATTGTTACTAATTTGTACATTTTATTATCGATAAATTTATTCCCATGTCTAACACGATTCTGATTATTCATGCGAAGATTTAAAGTGTTTAAAACAATTCGTTGTCACGCTTAAATCGCGCCAACTTCCGTATAGTTTAGTGACGTACTTGTTTAAAATATAATATATTAAATAATACAAGAGCACTAAGTGGCTTACCTACTGCAATAGTGCACGCTACACATGCTACGCATGCATACAACGCACGCAACACGCATCTCACGTAAACCGGGCACATGCTACGCAGTTTCTGTCGTACATAGTAAGTAACCTTTATAGGCGATTGTTATAAAATGAATAGACTGTCTTATTACAAATGGTTGTTATTATTCATCTCAAAATTATTTCAAATTTCGAATTCATAAATTCTAAATTCAAAATTCGATTTGCTCATAAATAATGTCTCATATTCTTTAATATGGTTTTTCTACTCCTCTACTTTAATCTGGCATTTAAATAACCAAAAAGTCTAATATAAGTACATACATAATTAAACTCTTTGAAAAAGTGTACGCTCTATGGCCTATAAAAGCATTGTTTACAAAGTGTAACTGTACTATAATGTCGCCAAAAAAGCATTGTTGTTGTTTTTTTTTTTTTTGACCTGGAAACTGGCACCTTTACTTTGTTTGGTGCCATAGATATACTATAAAAAAAGTTTACATTTGCCGCCATTTTCCCGCGCGTTGGAAAATAAATTGGAAAATTTTTGTGTTTCGTTTCAAAACACTAAAAAGTATAAAATAAAAAGGAAAAATGGATGAAGAACTATTGATTACCATATCACACAATACCATTCAAAATTTACATCTTCATTTTTATAAATAAAATATTTCTTTGTATAATTTTTGTTTCATTTAAAATTACGTCGTCGTAGAAAAAGTATTGTATGCAACGTTGTATAACTAGGTCAAAAAATGCTCGTGGCGTCTCTTATTGCGATGTTCGCCAAGGCTCACATCGCAACTCACGCCACTCGCATTTTTTGACCCTTCTTATACAACTGTTGCATAAAATACTATAATTTAATTTCTAAAGACCACAATATACACGGTTTCGTCGGAATCATTAAATGATAAGCCTGTTTTCATTAATTTCCGCTCATATTGGGATAGATTCCGAACTTACAACGAGCGAATATCAAGAAGCGCAAGTTTCGCTAAGCCATAATGAGAGTACACATATTTAAGCTTGTATTAATTATTAACGAGATGATTAATTACTTTCCAAGAATTCTCCTTTAGATTAGCGCTTGGGTGGAAGCCTTTGTAGCTCACGCTATCTATGTATTACGGAAGTAAATAACTTATGAACAAAACATTTATGTCAGGTAAAATATAGTTCATTGACACTTGGTGCTAATTCCGACAGAATTAAGTTGCTACCTCTCGTCGAGTCGTTCCAAACCAGCGAGATACCTATTCGTCCAGTATATTGTTTCATTCACTCATTCATTTGAAAATTAACAGCTGTCAGTCGTATGTCTCTTACCTTTCCGGCATATAAGAAAGTGACAGGTATAAAATAAAATTCAGTGGTGTCTGCAGGAATCAACAGCAATTTTTATTTATAGGTATGTAAAGAAAATCCGAACTTAATAAATTCAAGATAGGTTCCGGAGACCTGAACGAAGACGCTAGGGCGATGATGAGACATGATTCACATCTATAATCCCTGCCGGGATGAGTAGACATGCCGTTAGAAGACAACTTCTTCAAGCAGTGTTAAAAAGGGCCACATCAAAGCAATTCACCTAAAAAGCAATATTGCTATTTGACATTTGTTTGCATCACGCACTTACTTTTATATGCGCAAATGTCAAATTGCAATATTGCTTTTTTAGATGAATTGCTTCGATTTGGCCTTTGGAACCCCCCTGGAAGCCACTTGTATTACTTTGTGATGTGGTTATCGATCAGAACTACCATTCATCACGCCATCATTTACTAAATAGAATCGAATATCCGACATGCGTAGGCTATTCTTAAACAAGAACAAAAGGTTTTATCAAACGTCATCAATAGACTAGAACACATTAAATGAATCAATTAATTAATTTCCTGTTTCCTACACCTACTCGAATTGTATTTCAATTACTGTTTGTTCTAGAGAAAACTTGGCCTTTCAAATGGATAGTAAGGCGTTTAACAACAGATATATCGATAATTTCCAAGAAGTAAAGTAATTTTCAATAAAGTTTGGGTTTTAATTTTAACTTATTTTAACAATAATTCTATGTATAGAAGGGATACTCTCCGCCTCGCATCAATACATGCTTGATTTACCTCACTTCCCCGAGTAGGGGCACTATCGATAGGCATCGGTGCGGCTCGGTACAGCTCGACCGCCGCACGGCAGCTTCGGAGGTCTTACGGTGGTTTCGGGCGCCTGAGAGCTGCCTCGGGCGGTTTTGGGTGCCTGAATTCTGCTTCGGGCGCCGTCGGCTGTTGTAAACATACCTGAGGACGCCGAGGATAGTTTCGGTTAACTAGGGTATAATTTCTCTTCTTCTTCAGCAAGATGAACAATGAGAACTAAGTCCCAATTCACCGTTATAAATACACACGCACAACTGTTTTCACATAACGTTACGAGTGCTCTGCGATGTGTTTGTTTAATCGAAGTTAACCCAAAACCAGCCTCGGCGTCCTTAGGTATGCTTATGACTGCCGATATGGCTTTCGGGCGCTCGAAACGGCTTACCCCTGAAATACTTTAGGGCCTAAAGTAGAAGCGCGGACGGTCTGTCTCGCTAACACATACGAGGTAAGACGACACACGGCGAAGAATAAACATGAAATGTGTTGCATGTTTATTTTGATGATATAAAAGTCAACTAAGACATTGTGTCTTCTACATCTCCTTATAACCTAACTTGCCCTCGCAGCACGGCGCCGCCAATTATATCGACCAATCGCTGTACTGTAGCATTCGCCCAGTTTATTGGTTGAAGCCCTCGATATATTACTCGTAATCTGCGCCGCGCGCGGCGCGAATGTCGTACAGACCCTAGTGGCACCATACGGTTCATCTTATAACTTCAATACCAGGTTCGAGGCTGTAAGTTATCTTCTATTTTATCTAGCACAGTCAATAGGTTAAGCGAGTGAATATGTATGTTCTCCGTCATCGCGTCAAAACTATCAAGTTTGGGCCCTAATTTTAACATAACAAAGAGGAGGGTTGGTCTGTCACAGACTATTGTTTCGCTCAGACGAAGTTTAAATATTCCACCGACCAGACGGGCTCACGACTTTTTGTTTTGTACGAAAACTGAGAGACGTGCATTGAATGCCTAATATGGGACGATTTACATCTATGTCCTTTGATAAATTTGGAGGTTATAAGACGGAATGGGGATCATGTGAAGATTATGAAGAGCAAGGAAGTCTGTAGTAAGTTTGAAGACAGTTGGTTGGAAAGAAATATGTGTTTCTTAGAGTTTTTGACATTTAGACTTTTAGTAAATCCAGACCTACTTATCTATTATTCATAGATATAGATCACGTGCATTTTTTAATCGCAACTGGATTTTTAACTACAACATAAACAAGTACTCACTATAAATTGAATTATCCGTTACAGAAAGGAAACTTCTATTAAATTATTTACCTTTTTGTACAAGCAATTTAAATTCCAAATAGCGTTATATTTCTAGAACCGCTTTGGTTTTCCGCCGAGTATCGATAAGGCAATTATCGAGCAACCACATCACTGATTAACGCTTAAGTAACAAAAGCAATGTGATCGACTCACTCCATTGTCCTCGTATTTATGTTTTGACAGTGTAACGCACGTGCGCAGTGTATTTCCCTTTTGTATATTATTAATAACTGCCATGTTTTGGATTATGTGCGAAGGGTAACGTCCAAGACATTTCTTTGCGAGGAGTTTCAGGAAACATCTATGTTTTCTTTGAGCTATTCCTAACAATTTTGCGTACTCACTCACTCCATTGGGGTAGGCAGAGACCACGGAATAATAATGAAATCCATCCCAACGACAACATTTTTTTAATTTAGTCTATTTTCGAATTTTTTTTTAGGAGACCCTATTGATTAACGGCGAGGAGTTTTCAGCTTGTCACTTGGGTCGTTAACAAGGGTTAAGCCTACGCGTTGTTACACCTGATGAAGTGACCCTTTAACCCGTCCACGCATGTCTACAAAAAGTCTCGTAACGCCACTGAAGAGAAAAATACACAGTCATAAAGCATATAACATGTCACGAAATCGTTTTACGAGCAAACGGTGATAGGAACCCTTATAGATCCTATCTAGAAGATCCTCTGTCAGAACCATCCTCGGCTCCTTTTCCTACATCAACCGGTGCATTGTGATTTAAATTCAATCCTCCCTGAATTTAGAGCGAAATTTTATGGGTTGTCTGTCGCGTAAAATTCAAATATAGTGGTTGTGCACGACAGGTTAGATGTGAAGGTTTTTTACTAGGGATGTTGGGATGCTTTTAGGCGGCTATGTATTATTTATGCCATGAATTTTTGGATGTGGAACCTGCTAAGAATATAATAGAGGTAAGGATATAGGGATTGGAATAAGGTAAGGGGATTGTGTTTGGAATAAGATTCTAGTAACAATGGTATAGAGAGTGGATATGTCTCTTATCGAGCATTCCGAAAGTGCCAGCTTCACATCAGAAGAAAAGTTAATTAAAAAAATTGTGATCCGTGGTTTGGTTAGTACATTACAGGGTGACCAACCGATTGTCCGAAATACATGAGTCATGTCAAGGGCCTTTGGCGGCTCAATAATAACCCTGACACCAGGGTTGCTAAGGTTGATAATCCACCACATAAAAGAATTAAATAATTCTGACTGTTATTCATTCGACTTTAATTTCGTACCTAAAAGATAGGTTAAAAATTTGATGCTGGTTGTTGATTTTTCCAAATGTATTACTATCGAGTCGACTGCCACACATTGTACTATAAGTGCGTAGAATTATACGAATTCTGTGCTATAACTTTAACTAACACTTTTACAGCGTTTTTCGGTTTCATCAGATCCTTCTTAGACCTTTGATACAAGCAATAGGGCCAACATATTGATGAGTACGTCAATGGGACGAGTATTTCAATAAAATAAGTAAATTTTTCGATAAAATACCCAACCACACTCAAGACTATGTCCAAAGTGATGCGTCCAACGACGTATACGCACACACCAACAAATTACGCATATCGCTGACTCACTCGCACATCTGCCGGGATGACTAAGCGTCTCTGTCTTCCGTCGATTCATTATTTTGTTAACTATCTTTTGTCTTGGCTGGAGAGAGACAAGGACGGAAATAGGGACTACATTACAAGACAGATAATATGTGACGAGAATAATGGATGAAGTAAAGGTGAAAGAATTATGCAAAGATCGCTACGCTTGGTTGGTCAGGACCTGTTCTTGGAACCAACTATGATGACAACGTAGATAGGTGCATAAACTCACGCCTCTAATCCCTGACCGGGTGAGCAGAACAAGTAATCAGTACAGAACTTGCAGTCACTTTTCGTAGGAAATCTAAAATCTTAAGACAGACATGACGAACCATGGGTGGGTGGGTCATGGGTGTGGATGACAGGTAAGTAAGTAGTTTTTATTTTTCATAGGATACAAAAAAATGTAGATACAATAAAAACCCCGCAAAACCAATTCCTCGTTGTGTCTTTCCAGTCCCACAGACACAACTGTATATTGTATCATTCATGATACAATATACAGTCTGCAACACGGGCTCAGTCTATTTCAGACACTGTACCTTATTTTAATGCGAAATGTAATGAAATTAAATAAAATTAATATCTAGACGGTTTAAATTACATACACGAGAAGATCATTATAATCATTCCACCCGCATACATACATACATAAACTCACGCCTATTTCCCACCGGGGTAAGCAGAGACTATAGAATTCCATTTGCTTCGATCCTGACACACTTCTCTTGCTTCCTCCACATTCATCAATCGCTTCACACACGCACGCCGGTTCAGAGTAGATCGTATTGAACCTTACCCACCCGCATCAGTCTCTTAATTGTCATTGTTACTGTGTGGTGTGTCCTTTCATAAAAAAAAAAATTACTTTCTCTGTTTCTATGGACAGTTCTGGGGGGTTAAAAAGGCCACATCAGAAATTTATTTAGAAAAGCAATATTGCTAATTAACATTTGTTTTAATTGAGAACTTGCTTTCATATGCGTAAATATCAAAATGCAATGATGCTTTTTTAAATTCCCCCCCCCCCCCCCACCCTTCCCTCCGCCGTTTTTCGTTCGCGTTCTTTAAGACAACAGGCCTGAGGGTGCCCAGTTGGGTGCGAACCTCGCCCAGCATAGAAGCCCAAATCTATAAGTTTTGCGCCATAAAAGCTTTGCTCCCCATAACTAGTAACACTACACGCGTGCCGTCAAACAAATGCCTGTTTTAGAAACTTCATTAAAGCTGTCTGAGTAACGGAAGGCGTAATAAAATATGTGAACGACTAAACTTGTATTTCTAGAATGTTCAATTTATTTTAACTAAAATAGATCGACGTTTCCGTTCTGGGGTTAAGGGCAAGGGAGCTGTTTGCTTTACTCGATGCGTAAGCGCCCGTTATGTTCTAAACTAGAACGATGTGTTGAATATTGTTTTTTTCAATTGGCATAACCATAAAAGGGAATTTTGATGCAGTCCTTGAGGTTCAAAATGACATGAGATTTCTTCCTTAAAATAAAAATAAAATATTCTTATGTATTCACAACGTCAAATCAATTCCTTTTAGAACATACATAAGCACAAAGCACATGCCTATTTCCCGCCTCGAATAGCAGAGACTATGGAATTCTTGGAAGACTATGAATTCTCTTGCTCTTTCCAGAAAACCTATATTATTGCATTATTACAGGTTGCCTGGAAGAAATTGCTGCATGAGCATTAAGGCCGCCTGTTGTGCTTTTCTGTATATGTTGTCCTTATCTCTGTATTTTGTGTCCATTGTGCTCAATAAAGTATTTTATCTATCTATATATCTATCTATCTATTGGAACAAATTAAGCGATGAAAATTCATTCTATTAAAGATACTTTCTTAGGAGCTTACATTCTGTATAATAAATTAATAATTCTGTAAACAATTTTATTCATTTTCCTTAGCCATTAAGAAAAGGAGCCTCTACAGCGAGAGCTCTAACACCGTCTGCGTGCTATCAAAGCTTTAGTGTTATAAAAACTTTATAAAAGACATCGATCCTGGAAAATACATTAACGGCATTAATGCGTCTCAACGGGCCTCTCCTGTTACCTGCAGGTGGCAGACGAGACAAAAAACGCAGCCTTATTCATCGAACCGGTCGTAGAATGTCGATCAAAATAAAACACAAAAATCTCGAAACTAAGAGTCGGCGAACAAAAAACCCCCAAGTAAAAGTTTGTCTTCGACTTATTTCTGCATTTTCCTTTCAAACAGTTTCCCCATAAATAGAAAAATTTCCTCTGACAACACGATGAATAGACAGTATCTTGAAAAGAAAATGTATTTGATACAAATTCAAGATGGGAGTGAACAGAAGTGTTTTTATTGGTGTTCCGGGGGCGAAATTGGCAAAGCGGAATACTTGCGGAATCGGTTAATCGGTCTTACTTAAACTCAGCCCTTAAAATTACATAAAATAACTTAAACAGCCTGTATAAGTCCCACTGCTGGGCACAGGCCTCCCCCCAATCAACCGGAGGGCTTAAGGGAGCATAAAATTCCACCACACTGCTCCACTGCGTTAACCTCACGATCTGGAGGTCCCGGGTACGAATCCCGGTGGGGACATATCACAAAAAAACACTTTGTGATCCCTAGTTTGGTTAGGACATTACAGGCTGATCACCTGATTGTCCAAAAAGTAAGATGATCCGTGCTTCGGAAGGCACGTTAAGCCGTTGGTCCCGGTTACTACTTACTGATGTAAGTACTCATTACATGAGCCTTGTCAGGGGCCTTTGGCGGCTCAATAATAACCCTGACACCAGGATTGATGAGGTTGGTAATTCACCTCACAACCCACACGATAGAAGATGACTATTCCTTAAATTATTAAATATTATTGTGAATTTTTCAAAGACCAGTAGTAGTGATGCCTGCGTATAGCGTGATGACCTATTTAAATTGAGCCAATAGAATTAGTTTGATTATCGCATAGGCAGTGTAGCCAATAAAAATGGTTCTTTTATCGCGTCGCGCGCGGTATGAGAGCAACATGTTACGGCATTTTTTTTTAGATCAAGACATTCTAAACGATACACGCGTTCAGCCTAGAATTGTATTTCGTCGTCTGGCGACATTAGGTCACTTGAATAATGTAGGTCATAATAATTACGTCTGAACTATGCCAAAATTATACACGTGTTTAATTACGATTACATTAAAATTACTGCCAAAGTAAAAACTGCACGTCTTTTCGCTATCATAATATAGGTATACACTCTATTTTGTTTATTTAATGTTTTTTTTTTATTTGTTGGGACTTACATAATTCTTTCGAGATGTGTTTGAATGTTCTTCTTCCCCGAAAAGACTTTTTTTTCCGAAGTAGGAATAGCGAAGACATCTTTGGCTGAATCTTTGGAAGACCAAAGGTTGTCTGGAAGAAATTGCTGCATGAGCAATAAGGCCGCCTGTTGTGCCTTTAAGTATCTGCTGTCCGTATCTCAGTATCTTGTGTCCTCAATAAAGTATTTTACTATCTAAGACATTTGAAATAGCTATTACAACATGTCTTTAAGAAGCAAGCATGTTTTTGCATGAAGCCGTTGAAACTATGTCTTGTCTCCCGTACTTATTTACTTATTAATCATATTAACGCCAAGTAATGTATACTTGATCCCCCTACGACCCTATGTTTTTACTCTACGAAGCTGTTATCAAAACATAGCATGCCAAGAGATATTTAAACTTTTCTTCCAAAAAGCGAAAAATAAGGGACAAAATTCTTCGCGGAATGAGAGAACTTTTGTATGTTATTTGCGACATAATGTATAATGAGTAGATGCGTCCCGATATAAGGCAAAGTTTCTGAGCCGACACGGCCTTTCCGAGATGTAACATAACTCGCAAGAACTTAGGTATAATCCTATTATCTTATACAAAGTTATGTCTAATAAGTAGTCCTTTTAAGAGGACAACCAGGCTTGTAGTGAGGTTATATTTGTCTAATTGTAAATGTAATTTTGTAAAATACTAGATTGTACGTACGTCGGTATTTGGTAGGTTCTTTATATGTTCAAAGACAGTTGTCAGTCTGAGAGATTATCATCTGGACTTGTCGTCGAGTGTATCGAAAATACGCCTCTACCTTCGGTGATACAGGCGTAATTATGTTGACGTGTCGTTTCTAATAGATCTAGGTAATTATTTTGTACCCTCAAATAAGTATTATAACCCAACCCGCAGAGGAGCAGCGTGGTGGAGTATGCTCCATACCCGCTCCGGTTGATTGAGGTGAGGCCTGTGCCCAGCAGTGGGACGTATATAGGCTGTTTCTGTTATGTTATGAATGTTTATAAGTAACAATTCTATTAATATATTTCAAGCATTTTTCCTACCCTGTCGCCATATTTTGTCTGCCAACGTTTCTGAATTTCATTTCATAATAATTCCCCTTTTAAATTATATTACGACGTTTAATATTCCGTATTTCGATTTCACGTACACAATATGCCTTTTTGATACAATTATAGGGAAACTGATATAGGAATGAGGGTTAAAAATGATTTCTGCTGTAGTAACGCCGTCATAAATTTTCATTTATATCCCCATAGCCACTTACTCCGACCCCACGCAGCCATAATCCTCTAGGTACTTTAACATAGTTCAAATTTATTGTTATTAGGAAAAATATAGAATTTTGCGTAAAACCAAGCACTGGTGGTCTGGGAGTAAAAAAAACAGAATGAGAGTAGTTAGCTGCTTTACAACTCCAACATGTCATAAAAGTCGATTATTGAATATTAACTTTCCAGTATGACGGACTATCTCATACAGATGATAGGTTGGGGCTCTAAAAAGGGTCACATTGAAGCAATTCGTTTTCGCACAGAGAGCTTAGGACTTGAAATTCTGTAGTTATAGCTCGAAATTTGAATTTGAAAATGTGAAATTCCAAAAAGATTTTATTTATTTTAAAGCGAGCTTTATTTTCTGTTCTGAGAAGGCGGTACTACGCGGCTTGCAGCGTACAAAAAAATTGCGTTATGAACACATTCAGTAGTAGTAAAGTAACATTTTTCTTCACTACATCATTCCATTGAGATTTATTTTTCGCTTTCCTGTCCTCTGTTTTCTCGGAAAACTTCACTGTAGCGTACATTTTGCTTCATATTTTTATTTGGCTAAGAAATATGTTGCTAATATATATTCAGTTCTAGAAATATTCTGTTCAGTACGTTATCGTAATAATTTCCGTTGTAATCATCTATCTGTATGAATAAAAAGATTGAATTTCGATTGCTTAATCTGGATTTAATCTTCCTTCTGGGTGTGTATGCCATATGCACCCAGACAACTGCACCAAAATAACTTAACTGGGTCCCACAAGACCGTCAACGCAGAGGTAGACCCTGGGGACAAAACACTTGGCAACAGGACTCACAGCATAGATATAAGACGAAGGGGGAAGGGGGACGCTGTTGCTCAGCAGTGGGACATGAATAAAGTCCATCCACATACCTATACCTAACTATAGAGTCGGGCGTACCAAACCTTATCTCCTAACAAAATCGTGCAGCTAATCTCGATTACAAGGGTGTTTTTCCCTAAAGCGCGTGCTGTTTGATTTAGTGCGATCCAAAACAATGTGTAAGCTTACTTGTGACTGGGCCACCTGCTATGAAAATAAATTGCGAACAGTACTTCCTTAAGGCCGTGTTTATAAAGACGTGGAACATTAAGCGAAACACAGTTTATTCCGTTTTTTTTGATGGATTGGGTGTAAAGAAAAAGAAATGTTAAAAAATTTAAGTAGGATTATGCCCAACATGATGGACTATTTGTATGGCGGGTTAATGACTTCAGTACTCGATAATCTGCCAACGATGACGGCGCGCTATGTATTTATTCTACGTGAATCGCTTAAGAAAATCGCGGCTCCGTGGATGCTCACATACATCGTCATATGTTTGATTTACCCGCTTATCGCCGCGAATCACGCTCCCTATTCCTACAGTCGCTGCGCTCATCCCGTACATTGTAGTTAAATTAATATTGCAGAATAATAAGAGATAAATTGTTGCTTTCCCATATTTCTTCGCCGGGATAAAATTGTTCTACCGTAAGTAATAAATAGTATTAATGAGACCGTAATATCTGTTATATGGTCTGAAATAAAGATAATGCTTAGGAATGTTTCATGATGCTTATTCCTCCTGGGTCTCATAATAATACAATAATACGGCGAGGCTCGCCCCCTACTACACGGAACTTGAATATAGCGAGTAGTAGGTGTATAGTATATCTTCAGGGATACAGGCATGATGTAATGTTTGTGTTATATACGTCAACTTAGCCTAAAAAAATGTTTTAATGAATATTAAAATTACATACGTAACGACAGTCACACCCCGGACACTTCATAGAAACAACTTCGTCTTACACAGTTATCGTATGTATACGCGCATCTGTGTGTGTGACGTCTGACACCATACGATTCAAGTCTAAACTATGTTCGAGGGGGGGTGAAGTAAACCTATCTCAGCCGCTGGTGGGGAGCGGAGAGTTGCCGTTCTATACGTATTCCTTATTCTATGCTACAGTGCAACAATATGCCTACGAGTATACCGGTAGAAGGATTATGGCTTTTCATGATGGACCAGAATATGAGCGATGGGTTAGTCATCATAGTCATCTGGTTCATCATATTCATCTTAGGACTTCGTATCAAGAGTGGCTGTAAGTCAATTACTTGTAGCGGCGTCAGTTCATTTATTTATTATTTATTTGTACACAATAGAATACAGAAAGAACCACATAAAGAAAACAGACAGTACAGGTAAGCTTATCTCTAAGAAAGATATTTCTTCCAGCTGACCTACGTGATAAGGATCACATGCAGTATATATAATACTACAGATAGACATACCTATCTACATACGTACGGTTTATGCACGGTATTTCAGTTTGATTAAATTCGGTGCCAAAAACAAATAAAGCAATTATTTCCTTAGCAATAATCGATACATTATAATAAAATGTTCGTTATCCGGTTCGATCACCTCAGTAAAATTCCTACATGCCCCGAATCGAACAACGGCTAATAATTGACGATCCGTTGCCTTATGTAGAATAACCCATGAATTTGTGGCAATTTCACGATATTCCATAACAAAAAAAAAAATGAAATAGAGTACCGGGACGCTTGAAACTTATCCTGAATAGTTTACTTTTTACTTCATGTACTATAAACCAATTTTCTTATAACTTAATGGCTGAATTGCAAAGAATTCGCCGTGGTTGTTGTTTTGTTTAGAAATCGTTATTGTTACATAACTGCGTATCTACTTACTGGTGATTAAGTACACATGCATTTTTGATACAAGATTTTTACAGCTAAACGAATTTTGCGGTAATCTTATTTTTCGACAAATGCGTGTCAAATTTATTCAATTTTAAAAGTATATGCGGAACACCCTTTCGGGTCTGTTTTGCTTAATACTTATTTCGTTGTTATTTTATTTGGTTCCCAACAAATGCTTGGTATATCGGACGGTATAATTTAGTCGAGCACCCACCGTGAGAGGTCAAAACACCCACATTTTATATTACCTTCATAATGTACAATCTGGTACAAAAGACAAGTTCATTCAACAAAGGAATTCGAAGCAATCATTCTTTTTTAACGAGTTCTTTGTTTGATTTTTGCTTCACTATTTATTGCTTGGTCGTGAAATGGGAATGCTCATTGAATTTTTTTTATTTTCAGTAAGTAACGATAAAAGGTTTGACCTATTTGCCTTTCATTAGTTGACCTGTGATCTTAAAGCTACCTACGGGTAAATACCTTAGGTGCATTTAAAAAAATGCATTTTTTGTCCAGCCATACGTGGTTTTTTCCCTGATCAGACAGCAAATCCCGTCAAAAAATCACTTTATACAAATATTTGCCGTCGTATATTATAGTTTTAATGTAGATTTTCGACTTAAATTTCTACCTAATAAAGCCTCCTTTTGCTTTTGTAAGTGCGTTTTCATTATATTAATGTGATTAAGTGCTTTTAATTTATTATTTGTTTATAAATAAATAATATTGTAGAGGTACATGTATAAATAAACACAGAATGTATAAAATAGGACTGATAATAACTTAATTCTATCCGAACCACTTCTGACGCCAAGCTTACACACACTGACTCACCCCTGTAGGGATGGCCGCAGGTAAGGAAACGCACAAAAAACACGGCCAAGAGCGAGTAGACCACTAAAAGGGTTCCGTAACATAGTTGTTACTCAATGTTGTCAACATACTCAAGGTACACTCAATGTAAAATGTTATACCACATTTAGTAATAATCCTTATCACATAGTAGACTATCTGATAAGGATTATTTAAATACAAGTCACAAGTTAAATAATGTGTGGGATTTTACTTGTTCTTTGCATTTGCAGACTATACACTACCTACTACACAACACTACATAATACTATGTTTCTTTTAGCAATCAGTACAGTGAAATAATACTTTCCCGATATTATATGACATTATAACCTATTAAGACTAGCCCAATAATTATTATTGTTTAGTTTTAGAAATAACCAATTTATAAATAACCAAGGTACCTGTAGGATATATCTTAAAATAATTCCGTTTTTCCTTTAAAAGTTGGATAATACTTGTTTAACTACATAACATAAGCTCAAAATTATATCCCAATTGGTGTGGTAAGAGGTACAATCTTCGCAAGATGAACTAAGTACCGATATTTCACCGAGTTTTCTGTTAGAACGTGATAGGTAGCGGTGGTTTGTTTACACTGCATGTCTCCTTATCACGTAGGTCAGCTGGAAGAAATCTCTTTTTTAGAGATACGCTTACCTGTACTGTCTGATTTCTTTGTGTGTATTTTCTGTGTTCTATTGTGTTATATTTTTTCTGTGGTCTATAAATAAATAAAACGATGCCTATTGCCTAGATATTCCGTTCGTTCCGTTACTTTCACGCGGATCTTTTACGGATCTTTTTCAGGTAATTAAGTAGAATTATTAAATAAAAAACTATAAAATTTCATTCAGATTGTTTTTATTTCTTAAAATTATGATGAAAGCAAGATAAAATATCACTGTCATTTTTTTTTAGAAAATAATGATCCGTACCCGTATCCGCGGATCTTTACACTAAATATCCGTATTCAGATCCGTATCCGCGGATATACATTTTTAACGAACCGGCACATCACTAGTTTATAGTACGGATCCCTAAAAACGCACGCACAGGTAACGCGTGAGGGAGATAACGAACGACGTCGTCACGCTTCTACCTGTGACCCTGTCTACCTAATCGGAACAAAGGATTTCTAGGAATTACGTCTATGATATAAAAGAGTTGTTATCACTGTGATCATTAAGTTCAACCTTGAGTGTTTGACTAGGCTATCTGATTCAGGTTGGTTTAAATAAGCTTGCTGTTGCCTACGTGGAATTTCTTTCTCTTTTGCTCTGTCTAAAATATGTCAGAAGTTAAATAAATATTTTTATCCCTTTCTCTCTCTTTTTGTAACATACAATACAATACAATACAAATACACTTTATTGCACCAAAATAAAAACACATACACACATTGTAACATATTGGTGCTCATTCCAATACACACCATCTAATTTTATTTTAACTCATACCTGTCATTTTCTTATCCGCCGAAAAGGAAAGGGACGGATGATTTTCTACAAGTTAATTTTAAAACGAATGAATAACCAGGGCGAATAAAATAGGCATCTCGCTGGTATGTAATCCGTTTGACGTGCTGTCTACTTAACTCTGACGGGTTATATGCCGATGTAAAATTTTTAGACGGTTATTCTAGATTAGTGCTTAAAATTGACGTGTATTCCATAAATTTTATGGCTGTCGATTACCCGTCCCTTTCTTTTTCAACGGATAAGAAAATGGCAGGTAAACTTAAAATAAAATTAGATGGCGTCTTCAGGAATTAGCACCATTAGCACGATACCCCCGTATCACACGGGGTGCGGTATATGAACCCGTTCCATCGCCTAGGAAGATACCTAATTTGTTTATTTGTCGCGTCGTCGTCGTGCAATGTATGCTATGCTACTGGTATATTTAGGTTGTAATTGTAAATGCTTGCGTATATTTATTTATAAAAAGAAGCTTATAATTTAGTTTTCTATTTATATGACTTTATATTATATTTCTATAGAGTAAAAACAGCTACAGATTAATTTTGAACAAGAAAACAATTCAATTTAAAGCAAATAAAATCTGCAATATACTGTGTACTATTCCGATAACAATATTGCGTTTTATTCTAAATCGGTTCCTATAAAAGTTAACCTAATAAGCTTAGTGGTCGCAAATGGCCATTTAGTTGCTTCTGCCACCATGGGGGTAGACAGTACTAAAAAGTTCTATCTGCCCCCACTGGTGGTAGAATTGGTGGTGGCAGACGGGAATAAAGGATAATGGAGAAATATATTTTGGGCAATGCTCTGGTAAACTGTCACCACGAGGTTCTCATAGCCATCTTGGAATTTGAGATTGGTATCAGCTAGCTCTGCACGACAACCGCGCCGCGGGGCGTATTATATAGAGGATTAAAAATGTGTTCCTCTAGTTATTAAATAACTTGTAATGTATACCTACATAGATAAGATGTGTTGCTGTTGCAGTTTCTTGTCATTTCTTCTGCTCAGGCATAACACCTTGCGAAATGATGTAGATTCAAAAATGATAATTTGACTTCCAACAAGTTTATCTATGATAACACACATACATACATAAACTCATGCCTATTTCCCACCGGGGTAAGCAGAGACTATAGAATTCCATTTGCTTCGATCCAGACACACTTCTCTTGCTTCTTCCACATTCATCAATCGCTTCATACACACGCCGGTTCAGAGTAGATCGTATTGAACCTTTTCTAAGGACATCTCCAATCATATCTATGATAAATAGTTTGAATAAACGATTCTGATTTCAACCGCTAGACGCAGCGCATGATATCTACATGGCTAGACGTCGTGTCTATAGAACCCACTTTAATAAGGCACTTTCCAGGCTACGTTCACCCAAACACATTATAGGTGGCGCTGTCCAGATTAACGTGATAATTACCTATTTTCTCAGTACTCGGGTACATAATTATTCAAATATACAATGTAATGGCAGAAGCATATATAAAAATAATTGTTGCTTGATATTTGGATCACATTATGTATAGAATTATATTGCTACCTACATTGCTTTTGATTATTTTGGGTGTAATAAAAAGGGTCCTCATTCATACCCAAAAACAAAGATAAAAGATGCATGTGTCTGTTATCCATGAAATAACATGAGATCTCTACGACGATCGATCCTGCGCTGCCCGCATCCAGCGGCTAGAAGAAGAAGAAGGAAACGGGGGGGGAGGAGGAAGGGAAGAGGAAGGAGGAAGGAGGGACGGGGAGGAGGGGGAAGGGCAGGAGGGGGAAGGGGAAGAAGGGAAGAGGAAGGATTAGAAGGTTAAACGGAGGAAAATCTTTACAGCGCATTGTATGTTGTTTTTGAGAAACATAGCCTGGAAAATCCCTCGTTACCCTTATTCACAAAGAAGCACCTATCTTCAGACAGCCAAGGTCTAGTACCACCATTAAGATACGTGGTGTCGCGACATGATTCTATTAAAACAAGACACCGACTTGATTACTTGTCAAAACGTGTCGGCTTACGTAACGTGTTACCGACTGATACGCGGACACTTTTTTTTGCTATAGCCGTCACCTACTTATGATCGACCTTATTCTTATTATGTTACGTACAATACAAACTACACCATATGACCCTGATCGGGGTAGACAGAGCCTCAAGTTGTCATAAAACTTTTGTGTTCAAAGAATGTAGATTATGGTGAGGTATATTTTTAGTAAATATGTATTATATTATACATAAACATAACATAAACAGCCTATGTACGTCCCACTGCCGTGCACAGCATGGGTATTATATTGTTATATAGAGTATATATTAATATATGTACGTATAGAGTAGTTATTAATTAACTTTAGTTTTGGTTTAAAAAATGTTGTTGTATATGTTCGTTTCCTTTTGGTGGTTGCCTGGAAGAAATTGCTCTAGAGCAATAAGGCCGCCCAAATTGTACTGTATTCATGTGTTATGTCTGATTGTTGCAATTTAGTTCTGTGCAATAAAGTATATTTGATATGATTTGAAAATGATTTTTGTGGGCGAGGCTAGTGTACTGGCATGAAAATAAGACACGAAAACACCAAGTTACTCTCTTCTTCTTCTATCGTGTGGGTTGTGAGGTGAGGTGAAGAATTACCAACCTCATCAACCCTGATGTCACGATTATTATTGAGCCGCCAAAGGCCCCTGACATGCCTCGTGTAACGACTACTTACTTACATCAGTATGTAGTACGAGACCAACGGCTTAACGTGCGGAAACAACGGCTTAACGTGCCTTCCGAAGCACGGATCATCTTACTTTTTAGCCTGTAATGTCCTAACCAAACTAGGGACCACAAAGTGATTTTTCTGATATGTCCCGACCGGGATTCGAACCCGGGACCAAGTTACTTAGAAGTCTAGTCATTTTTCAAACCTTTAAGTTGAAGGCAACAAAAGGCATAAGGAACGCCCAAGTAGCAATCAAGAATTGTGATTAAGTCATATATGTCTAAACTTTAGCTAAAGTGAGATTTATCCAAATCAAATAGGACTTATTAGGACTTCATAAATTCATTTCCTTCTTTAATTCTATATAGTTTTCAACAAATCCTACTTTAGATAATTTAGAATACACAAAACCAAGTTAAGTATTCACAAAACTATTTAGTCTTATCTCAGCCTACTGTTAAGTCTACAAGTATTCTTTTACTTTACTCAGATTATTTGAAGGCTCACTTAACACTAAATTGATTTAGTGAAGTATCAGTTTAGTCTTGTAAAGTAAAAATTGATTGCCTAGATATACTTAAGGCAATTTTTATTATTTGTTGCTCCTATACAAGACTGTTTTATTCGTTTTTGACTACAATAAGTAAAACATAAGAAAAGTCTATTCAATGGACGATAAAATCGAAATAGAAGCAAGCAGAAAGATGGATGAAGTCCAAATAATAAAAGGATCTGGTGGTTTTCGAAGGCAGAATATTAAATACAGAAAATTAACCTGTGATAATGCACATCCCACTGTTTTTGTTAGCGATGCGATATCTTCTTCATTGCCATCATTTTTTTATATCGATTGGTATAACACAATCATTTAATTTTGGCAAAAAAATCGTAAGTTCCTGTTTTTCAAATCCGATCCAGCGTGTGGCGGCCCAGGTACCTACGTCTCGCACAAATCTTCTCAAAAATGACTAAGCTAGTCTAACCTAATCTAAGCGCACGGCAACACTACACCATGAAAAATCGAGTTTTATAGTAAAACCTGCTAAGTTCAAATATAAAATTAGGTACCTATTAGTCTAATAATAAATAAATCCAATCAAAAACATAAATGTGAAATGAGAGCCAAGTTCAATATTATGCAATGCTTTGGTTGTTGACTTCAACGACAAAAGAAGTGAGATCTAAATGGGTGCCAAGTTCAATGGTCAGTCCTGAATTTTATTTATAAGTAACAGTATAACATATCATATCTTCTTATAACATAAATATATTGTAGCCTAAGGTCTGTCTTATTGTAGGTAAGTACATATCCTCGTAACGCGTGGGTCCTTTTAAAAGGACAAATTCAAAACTAAAAGTCGACTTTATAGATATAATACATTTGAATACCTATTAAACTCGTTTAAGATTCACGTTAAGTTAAAAAAAATAATATACCAGTAAAATGGATGTGAGTTGTGTTGTATCGTGGGCGAAAAGCTGACAACCTATCACCGCTAAACACATGTTCCAACTTGCTTACCTACCCTTAAAGTACTTGTCGAATATGGCATCAAGTGGTTTTATGATCACTTAGTGCTCTGCCTACCCCGATATAGGCGTGATTGTATGTTATGTTAAGTTAATCCACATACCTACCACAAAAAGACCGGCTGTCATGAGTTTTGATTACTTACTGATTCTTGCATCTATAGTTAGGTACAGGCACTAATTAGGTATTTATGTTAAGCGTTCATAATAGAATCTAATTATTTTTTGCCAGTTTATTATTTTTTCCTTTATATTCATCTAATTACCTATCTTACCAAATACCAAATTTTAACTCTCTAGGATCATCTGGAACTGGGTTAGAGTTTTGATTTATAGGTCAGTCAGTCAGTCAATGATAAAAATGAGGATTTTTGTACATTAATATCTAAATAACCGTTTGAGATAAGCTTATGAAATTTAGAACACTTATATGTATCTGACAAGTCTCAATATATGAGCCAAATTTACGATACGATACGATTTGATACGTTTATGTAAAATAGTTTTAATTTATGAGGGGGTCAAAAGTGGCTGCAAATGGTTCGTGTAATATTACACACGGTGCGGCTCGCCAGTTCTATTTCTTGAACTTGGCTTGATACGCTACCGCGTGTCTAGCTACTTTTCTTTCTTCTTTCATTCTTTCTTTTAATAATTTTAAAAATGTACCTATTTTTAACTAAGCTTTATTCACAATCATAAACAAAACATATCTATTTTAAGTTTTGTGTATGGTTAAATGCATTTAAAGTGGGCATTAGATTCGATTCCTTTATTTTTTTAGCTTGATAAAGTCATCGGGAATTGGGCCGCCTTTTTTAACAATAATGTTTTTGGTGGGCTTAGAAACTACCGCGCACACACACGACGTTAATCAAATTGCAAGGGTTCTTCGTATATACAATATTCAACGGATACTCGTAAATTTTTACAATAATCACATTGTTTCCGTTGGCAATTAGAAGCGCGGTGATCGTACCTACTTTGCGTCAGCGAACCATGTAGGTACCTATGAGAATGTATGCGCGGAGACTCATTAGCAAATTGAGTTTATGTTTGTTAGTTCCAATTGCGATAAATATTAAATAATTAAGTAAATCACATTCCTATCCAAGTAAGAACTCAGCATAACAATATTTTTATCTTCCACGAGTCGAAAAACTTACCTCTCAAACAAACATACTTTCCATAGGTTTTAAAAGCTTGTTCGATTTTAATTGTTACTTGTTACATAGATGATTCTGGCACAAAATAAACAAACATGATTTTACGACATTACTTTACTAAATCAAAATAGAGGATCACTTTAGACATAAGAGTTTTAAGTAGGAATTCACTAAATACTTTTTGTCTTAAGTTGGTATACTCCTAGACAATTGAAGTAAAATTTATCTTAACTAGTACTTGATGAAGTGCAACTTGACTTTACTTTTCTAAACTGATTCTTACGAAATCAATTGTTTCTAAAGTCTTACTTCATTTAGAAAAATATTACTTAACGCCATTTTGCACTTACAGGAAGAAAACATGTAATATTTTTTTGACAATATTATCGTCAAAAACTGAAGTAAATTAATACATATCTCTGTTGTAGTAACAATTACTGCGTTCAGCTGTCACATATTAATACAAAATGAATTTCTCTATACTATATGTCACCATTTTTTTTATTTGCTGAATAATCAATCCAAATTTTATTATTATTTTTCTGGTATATTAAAGGCCCTTCTGTTTTTTAACATTTTCTATCGATTTTACACGAGAAACAATCATGCGTTTATAATTTCCTGTATGTGAAACGGCAGAATAACCTTTTGTTAAAACAACTTAACAAATATTTTAGACGCCATTTTCTTACAGACTTCATTTCTTGTGTTAATGTAAAATGTTCGCCATTATATTCTAAAATAAAGACGCGTGAAGTAAAAATCGTTTTAGTATGACCTGAAGTTTTACTTCGTTAAGTTACAATTGACTCAGTGCAATTCAATCCTATAGTCTTAACTAAGTATTGTAGATATCTTCAAGTATACATTTTTGGTATTAAGTGATACTACAAGAATTCTAAGTTTAGAATACGCAAGAACATTGTCTAAAGTAGGGTTTAAGTCTGACTTAACGTTGTCTTAAGTCTGTCTTGTATAAGAGTTAAAGTATGTGCCCACTTTTACTAAACTGTATCTTCAAGACATCTTGAGGGATATCTTGGAGACATATAAGACTTATCCAAGACAAGGGCTTGATTTAGTCTACTTGCCTTCAAGATATCTACAATTCTCTTTTAAGACAATCGGTTGCTACTTGGGCGGTTGAGTAACCATCCAAATCCCTTAGCAACTATGCTGTTGGAAGCTAGCAACAGGGTGAAGAGGCTCAAAAGGAAGGATGTTCTTGGGCGCTGAGTACTATGGAAGATGGTGGCATTGGTTGCTTTACTTCTAACTAATCAATTCACACACCAAATCTGATTAAAGTCTTGCGACTGATTGTAGATATTTAAAGGAAAAAAAAAGTTGAATTATGAGCAATAACAAAATGCAATTACATTTGATATTCACATAAACGCAACCATTTATTTATGTTAGGGCACATTAAAAACGCAATCTAAAACAATCATCAATGTTGTTGAATCTTTCATTGCACTTCAATCAATACACGAGTAGGCGTAACTGCGAGGAATAAAAGTACTTACTCAATTAAACACTGAGCCACTCATTTACTTAAATAACTATTGAGTAAAGACGTTGGTAATACGTTATCGACCTCATATTTCGAACATATACCAACAGCAATAAAGATACAGACGGGTCATTGCTCTGCTACCTGCCACCCATTGCGCCTCTGTGTTATTGTACCTACTTTGGGCCGTGACGTGCGCAGTGTATTGACCGTGCAGTTTCAATGTACGTGTTTGCGTGAATTATTGACTTAGGATGTCCAACAGATTGCTAATTAATGAAATGGAAACGTTTCAGGTTACCACGGACATGTTACTGGTAATTTATATGGCGTTGCAAAAAGGTCGCAGTCTTAATTAAGTGTTCGTTGACAAGGGTTTTTAAGGGTTAATTAATAAAATATTCCTTTCATTCGAAGATAATCTTAATCTATGAGGAAAAAGAAGGAAAAAAGTAATCTAGTTTGCGAAGCAGACAGCTGACAAATGTAATAGATTCATCTTCACTTTACTCTCGTTCGAGTACGTAGTTAGTCATAGATTAAATAGAGTAGACACGACACCCTTACGTAATTTGTCTTTCGCTTCCTAGAATGATGTCTCCAGCTGTCAACAACGTTTCCTGGAGTGCGTGACTATCCAAATGACTACTAATGTCTGCTTCGGTGCTTATTTGGATGACAAAAAAAAAATAAGTGAACAATTTGGTAACATTTTGATTTAGCTTCAAGATTACGTTGGTGTGCGGTAAATTTATAGCGATTTGGAAAAAAATAGACGTTATAAACGGGCGAGACATGTCTGGACGTGCACTGAAATTCTAACGACTGTTTCGCCTATTAAGGATGTACCAACCTACCAATAATTATTTTAATGTATCTGTCTATGTATTATTAACCTACCAGACACTTCATGACGTAATAACATACTGGGAAAACACTAAAAGCATTTCATGCAGATTGGCGAATCTTTTAACAACAATGGCAAGGCAAAGAGATATATAATATTGCAGTGATTAAATATGCCGACATAACGAAAAGCTAGTAAACTTCTCGATATAATTCCGAGTGCAACGCAACGTGGTGGAGTATGCTCCATACCCCTAAAGGTTGATAAACATATATAGGCTGTTATATATATTTAAATGGTCAAAACAACAAAAACTTTCCACGAGTATATACAAAAATCGAAACCTTTTCGACCTTTCATCTAAGTTCCGAGATTCTGAAGCATCGTAATCTACCTGGTGTGATAAATGTGGATCCCTAAGCTCATTGGTCCTAGTTCACCTGTTCCAGGGGCTTTGAGGCACCCAAGTGGGCTGTTAGTGCCTCGATTCAATTTACGAGCGGAAAATACAGTATTGGATTCGCGAAAGTTGGCCTCGCTTTTTCCTCTTCATATTTTTCTATCTCCGCGAATTGGAGCCACGTAAGTACTTACCAAGTTTTAGTGGAGAAGTTTTTCAGGGATAAAAACGAGATGTTTACCTGAAAAACAAGAAAAATTTTTATTACAAAATGTTATTATTTTCAATCAATATAATATAACAATCAATATTATATAATGGTATAGTGCGATGGATATACCTCTGACGACCCTAATAGAATGAGAATCCTTTAGTTCCATAAGGACTACTTCCCATATGGACCTTCTCGTAAGGTCTACTTAAGGAATATTTGATTGACAATGATATTGAAAATGTATGTTATGTTTTGTAATATAACAACTTTACTGGGCTGACAGAGGAAGACCTAGAAGGACATACATTAGCCAAATTGGAGATGTCCTTAGAAAAGGTTTAATACGATCTATTCTGAACCGACGTGCGTGTATGAAACGATTGATGAGTGTGGAGGATGCTTGAAGAGAAAGAGGTGTGTGTGTTGATCGAAGCAAATGGAATTCCATAGTCTCTGCTTACCCCGGTGGGAAATATGTAACTTTACTGGACTATGAGACAAATCTTCTTAGCCCGTTTATCTAACCTGAAGGTTTAGATAGATGTTTTTTCCAGAAACAACTACCTTTTAACCCAAAAGGAAAACCATATCAATTCCTTCACAACACTACAGGCCATCAAAAATAGATTTCAGTTGGAAAGTGTAAATTGAAATAGCGAATGCGTTCAGCCATTATCAGTTTATATTATAGAGTTGCTTGTATACAACTAAGTAGTACAGTATTACAGTAGAACGTATTGAATCGGAACAGTGGCTACAATTACGATGATTGCCTCGGATTAATCATAAGACTATCACACAGTAATCTAATAACAAAGCTACACGTTTAGTGATTCAGGATCTGACTAATACATTTCCTTGTATCACGGACAATCGCCATCTAGTGCATATTTTAGGAACCAATTAGTTCGCTTCGTTCGTTCGTTTCTATTTCAAAGTCAAGATAATTGAAAATGTAACTTAGTTATCAAAAAATCTAACAGATCGGCATTTGGGGGGTTAAGAAGGCCACATTGAAGAAATTCGCCTAAAAAAGCAATATTGCAATTTGACATTTGCGCATATAAAAGTGAATGTCAAATAGCAATATTGCTTTTTTAGATGAATCGCTTCGATGTGGCCTTTTTAACCCCCTCGAATAACTCGACACAAATAAACAGAATTACCAAGATGGAGTGAATGCCGAAACACGGCGAGTCCAAAGACGAGTATTTGACATGATCATTTACTTACAAAAATAAGATGATCCATGCTTTGGAAGGCACATTCATCCGTTGGTTTCGGTTACTACTTACTGGTGTAAGTGCGTTATTGTTATATGAGTCATGTCAGAGCTCTTTGGCGGATCAATAATAACCCTGACACCAGGGTTGATGACGTTTGTAATCCACCTGGTTACCCACACATCGAGGAATGTACTCATAAGCTATGAGCTCATTCTCCAGTTCTCTTGTTACCATCGGCCTTACAGACGTAAAACTGGAATCCATCCCTACTTGGTGGCTATTCCTTCTCATCATCATTTATTATAAAAGATAAGTACACCACACCGGGAGTAGTACCTGCACATCGTGAACCTTAGCCTCTAACCACTAGACCACGGAGGCCATTAACCGTAAAAATGTCTCTGCCCACCCCGATAGGAATACGGGCGTGAGTTAGATGTACTTGGTATTATAATGCGTTACTTAAAACCAGATTTCTATTGTCTGTGCGGTGTTGATTTCTTTCAATACTGATTAATTGCACGCTAATTGTTCTGAAACCGGTTTTTATAACGTACTAAAGTACATTCGGATCATAATGTCTATTCTACTTCGATATGTTCCTGTTTGTAATTCAATTTCAAATTAAAATTCTAATATGTCTTTATTCAGTAGGTAACATAAGTACATTTTTTACATAACGAACGTCTCATCAAAATAATAATTGTATTTGAATTTTGTAACTAATTATAGAGGAGCTCGGTGGCGCAGCGGTAAACGCGCTCGGTCTGCGATTGTTGAAGTAAAGCAACTTTCGCAGAGGCCGGTCATGGGATGGGTGACCACAAAAAAAAAAAGTTTTCATCTCGAGCTCCTCCGTGCTTCGGAAGGCACGTTACGCCGTTGGTCCCAGCTGCATTAGCAGTCGTTAATAACCACCAATCCGCACTGGGCCCGCGTGGTGGTTTAAGGCCCGATCTCCCTATCCATCCATAGGGAAGGCCCGTGCCCCAGCAGTGGGGACGTTAATGGGCTGATGATGATGATGATGAACTAATTATATATTCTCTATTTTTACGTCAAATGATGTAGTGTAAAAACAACATAAGCTCACGACTATATCGCAAATGAGGTAGTCAGAGGGACATCCATCGCAAGTTGAACTAAGTACCCCACACCTCAACGTGCTTTCTGTTAGGCCAACATGATAGGTGGTAAGACGTATCGCTGTCTATAATGGTCGAGCCATCTGTGTTATATATAGAATGATCATTAATGTATAGTATCAATGTTTAGAATGAGGTCAGATACCCTTTTGTGCTATGTTATGTATGTTTGGGGTAATCTCGGGAACCGCTGTATGGATTTCCATGTGTTTTATTTTTTCTGTTATGATCTGCATATCTGTAAGACGCAGATAAAGAAATAATGTTTCCAGCCGAAGTCGTAACAAATACATCTTCGTGCTGCTTATGGTACGGTCACTTTGAAACCATGTCACATTAACTTTTTTGACAAATTAAACCATAAGTCCCAGTAAATTTCAAATATGATAGTGCGACAGTGTTCTATAGTGGGTACATTATATTGCTCATGACTGTGCATCCTTTGCAGATTGGCTTGTGGTTAACAAATCACCACGCATGTATCCGTAAAGGGGTAGACAGAAGTTTATATTATATAACTCCCACTCCTCGCCTGTCACCTCTCTCCTCCTGGCTCTTGTATCTTTCAAATTGAATCTTAGAGTAAGTATTCACCAGTTCATCTTCATAATACCAAGCATAGACTGCACCTTTGCACGTCTCAAATCTCTGCTCTATTACGTGTGACATAAGACAAACTTTCAAATTGCCCAACCGTAATTCTAAAACTAAGTCTTGCGAATCTCATGTGACCCACAATTGGTAACCGGGTCATACTTAGGCAAACTGCGCAAAAAAAACGCACAATATGCAAGTACAAATCGAGCGCTAGTCTGGTTTGCGTAACTAAAGCGAATACTAAGAATGGCAAATCATTCTTTCATTTTTGCTACACTGCAGTTCTATATTACAAGCCCTGTATTACAAGTAATCTTCTTGTAAAAATGTTCATGATTACAAGAATAGAAAGAAAGAAAGAAAAGAAAGAAAAAATATTTATTCGACATACTTATTGTTTTCACATATTAAAACAAAATAGACAAAATATAATTTTGACGAAGCTTGTGCGGATTTTATTATGTATGAATTAAATAAGCTTTCCCTTATTTTTTTTTTATTTTATTTATTTTAATATGAATGTTGGTACTAACGAAGCCTGTGGTGGATTTACATTCTGTTTTTTATTATTATTGTTTCTGAATAAATATTTTTTAAATAAAACAAAAATTAAAATTAAAAAATATAATGTGTTTATCAAAACAATAAATGTAAATTACATGTTACAAATGTCAATATTTATTTTACAAGTATATTTTACAATGCCTCTACTTTTTGATAAACGTAATTTACACGTACTTTTGAGTAACTTGTATCTTGTAACTTTTTGATAATCACGGCACAGTTCTCCAGGGCTTGTAAGTGGTAAGTTTAAGTTTTTGACGACGTTACGAGACAGGACTTTACATGGAACAGATTAAAGAGAAAGCGAACGTCGTATCTTAAAAAGGAAACCAAGGAATTGGCATTTGATAGACAAGAGTGGAGATTGCTACACTGACAAGAGCGTGGCTCTTCAATTAATGATGATGATACTTTGGTAAATATGTATTACGTAACCATAATCTAAATAAACTTTAATAATATATAATAATCTATACACACAAACACAGACAATACAAGTATAGAAATAAATAAAATACATCATACATAATAATCTTCTTCTATCGTGTGGGTTGTGAGGTGAATTACCA
Organism: Pectinophora gossypiella; assembly: GCF_024362695.1. Classification (NCBI taxonomy): domain Eukaryota; kingdom Metazoa; phylum Arthropoda; class Insecta; order Lepidoptera; family Gelechiidae; genus Pectinophora; species Pectinophora gossypiella. The sequence goes on from NC_065422.1 coordinate 7,983,537, forward strand.
ACCTCATCAACCCTGGTGTCAGGGTTATAATTGAGCCGCCATAGGCCTCTGACATGGCTCATGTAACTACTACTCACTTACATCAGTAAGTAGTAACCGGGACCAACGGCTTAATGTGCCTTCCGAAGCACGGATCATCTTACTTTCTGGACAACCAGGTGATCAGCCTGTAATATCCTAACGAAACAAGGGATCACAACTTTGTGATCAAAAAATCACTTGATTTTTGTGATATGTCTCCACCGGGATTTGAACCTGGGACCTCCGGATCGTGAGTCCAACGCTCAACCGCTGGACCACGGAGGACATTATACATAATAGTAATTACACATACATAATAGTAATTACTAGTGCATTAATACACTATAAATATCCGCATAGGGGTTCAAAATGAGCAGGTTTCTGAAGCTCATACACCATACGTATTTGTGTCATCATCATCAGCCCATTAACGTCCCCACTGCTGGGGCACGGGCCTTCCCTATGGATGGATAGGGAGATCGGGCCTTAAACTATCACGCGGGCCCAGTGCGGATTGATGGTTATTAACGACTGCTAATGCAGCCGGGACCAACGGCTTAACGTGCCTTCCGAAGCACGGAGGAGCTCGAGATGAAAACTTTTTTGTGGTCACCCATCCTATGAACGGCCTTTGCGAAAGTTGCTTAACTTCAACAATCGCAGACCGAGCGCGTTTACCGCTGCGCCACCGAGCTCCTCACGTAGTTGTGTATCTTTTTTTTTTTTTTTTTTTTTTTTTTTTTTTTTTTTTTTTTTTTTTTTGACGTGACTTATTGTAGATTTGCCGCAGATGGCATTAACTACTTGGCCGGACAAAAATGGGGAGCGCTGAAGGCTCTCACCCGGTACAACGTTTAAGACAACAGGCCTGAGGGTGCCCAGTTGGGCGCGAACCTCGGCTCAGGGCGTCGTCTGAGAAGAAAAATATTTGAAAGAATTAATCGACCCTAGTGGGTCGATAGCGATAAGCGCTGAATGAGGGAAATCGTCGACCACGCCGGCGGGGTCGGTATCGGGGTCCTGAGTTGTGTATCGAATGTTATATGTAAGTAGGTAATTTTCCTTTCAAAAGGCTTTCAGTCGCGCCAATAAGAATGCGAGAGATATTTTCATCACATCTTGACGTTTGTGAAATTGGTCCCTAACGAATTGTTCTGGCCTTGAACTGAACTACAAGCGCGTGTTACAAGTTTTCCTTTCTGCCCTGTTCTATTTATAGAACAACGTAATAGATAAGACAACCATTGGTGCTAATAACTGAACACAAATAAGTCATGTTGTTTTGTCAAAATACAAACAAAATCACGTGCCAGCGTGCCACGCATGTTAGGGAAAAAAAAACTTATCTATGTCGCCATTTATTGAATCGATCGATAATTTTATCACGTTGCGCATTTTAGCCCTGCATAACTATCTACCTTATTGAGAAAACCACGTAATCAGCTTTTTTAAAAATACTGATTCTCGATTTTTTACAATTTATTCCATTATGGGTAAAAATTGAGACCATAAATTTTGACCTGGATTGAAATTTGATACTAGCGGGTTTATTGCGAGGTTTTGTTAACAAAAACCACATCCGAATGTGACTTTTCAAAAAGGCGCTTACGTAGTTTCAACTATAAGGCTGCGTTAAAACATATTAAAACTAACACACTCCGTGGTCTAGTGGTTAGAGCGTCAGGCTCACGATCTAGAGGTCCGGGTTCGATTCCCGATGGGGACATTGTCGAAATCACTTTATGAGACTGTCCTTTGTTTGGTAGGCACTTTTCAGGCTTGAATCACCTGATTGTCCTAACGAGTAAGATGATTCCGTGCTTCGGAGGGCACGTTAAGCCGTTGGTCTCGGCTATTAGCCGTAAAAACACCTCCACCAACCCGCATAGGAGCAGCGTGGTGGAGTATGCTCTATACCCCCTCCGGTTGTTTGAGGGGAGGCCTGTGCCCAGCAGTGGGACGTATATAGGCTGTTTATGTATGTATGTAATTTAAAACTCTAATAAATACTAAGGTGCAGGTACACAAGTTTATCGTCTACCTGCGCGCACCGTGCGCAGTGGTACGCGGCACGACGACCACGGACAAATACCAAAATTATTTATAACGCGTTATAAAAAACGTGGCGACACGACACGCGCGTCCGGCGAGCCTCCGGTTAGATAAGGTGACTTATGGAGAACATACTAAGTGAGATCAACAACACGTGTAAACGTGCCTTCAGGTCATGACACTTGCGTGGCGGACTTTATGACGGGCACGAAATACTTAGAAAAACGGCAACAGAGCACTGTGATGGAGCAAACTCCCACAATTTATCGGCAGATAAAAGGCATGCGATGGAATAAACGCATTTACTCTTTATAAAAGATAAAATTTGTAACCTGTCTCATTTTTATACAGAAATTCAGATCTTAACAGTAAAAACCGCATTGTTTATATACTTTATATAAGTATACTATACCATTAAAATAATGAAGACAATAAGGCAATAAAACCGAGGAGGTGGTACATATGCATAGTTATCCAACGCAAGAATGATAAAAATGAAGGATAAAAGGAAGGGTTATGAAACCATTTTTTACTATCTGGTTTATACGCTTCCCTAATAATAAAGGGATGCATGCACAGTGAACCGAATATATTTTTTATCTCTTCTCGATCCTTCCTTTGCATATTTGAATAGGGAAGTTTTATAGAAGCTTGTAAGGAAAAGTACTGTTGAAGAAAATTTGTTATTTAGTTGACACTAAAGTTTAATTTAAATCATTTTAGTTCATATTACGACGTGACGTTTGTATTTTCAATTGACATACATTCGGTGTAATTTATTAAACTCGTTGACTTCAGTAATATCATTGTATTAGTAATATAGTGATTATATATATACTTAGAACCTACCGAGGATCGCACTCAATAACAGTTCGCAATACAGTAAACCTCTAAGGTATTGATTTGTGTCATGATCTAAACACTAAACCACTTGTAATCTCATAAGTACTTACGTCACGAACGCCTTATGACGTGAATATGTTTATATCTCATTATATCTAGTAAACAAATGACCTTTCGGTTTATGGAGAGTTTAGTACTATCGACAGTGCCTACTAGGTACATTTTGTTCCTTTTACAACTGAACTTTTGAAACGCAGTGAGATTTTTGTCAAACTAGAAATTCCATGATACCCTTCACAATCATACCATCCCATCAGTCCCAATGATACGCGAACAAAGCATAAAAATGTTTAATGCCATCTCTTTATACCCGCGATAAAACATCGGCCTCTTCCAAATTGAGACATTTTATTATTAGAAATACGATTTTGACAGTCGTAAACGAACGTCAAACCCAAAGTTACAATATAGGTTTACGAGTCGGAGTAGGTACTACAATGCGGGCTTGAAAGAAAGGGAGGGAATATTTACAATTAGAAATGTAAAAATTTTACGGTCAAGCTGTCATTGGGTAGTGAGCTTCCTATTTCAAAATAAAAATTCGAAGTAAACATGTCACGGCCAGAGCACAATCAGTGAATGTAAATATTCAGTGTTTTCAGGTAGTTCTTTGTACACCGGAACTCAATATCATAACGGTAAACGCAAAAAAAATCTATATCTTGTCTTTTTGCAAATATCTAGTCAGGGCTTAAATTTTATGTCGCCAACGTACGTAAATTCTAGAAATCTTCTGGAAATTTGCAAAAAGGTCAAAGATTCTAAGATTCTTTAGCGTTAACGAGGTTCACCGCCGGTGAAGATCTACACTTTCACACAAAGAAACAGATATGAATATGACATAGTGTAGATACCTGTAAGATTCTACGACTGCCAAGTTCAAGAGATTTGCATTCAGCTCGAGTACATCACAATTACTTCTGTCGAGAGCCGTGGTGGCAATGCCTTCCGTTTTCCGCGTCTTAATCGAGCCAATGTCATTGGCATTCTCTTTAGCAAGGTCAACGTGTACCTACTAATTGTTGACCGTACGAAAGTGTGCAAAGGACACGTGTATAACACATTTCAATTTCAATTATGATTGAATTGGCAGGGTTAAACTAGATTGAAATGATTAAATTCGAAACGGTACCGAGGCCGGCATTAGTAAACTATGCAAGATGAAATACGTTCGGTTTATTCGATCTCTTTAGAAAACGATTTTTTTTTAGAAATCCAATAAGGATAGATGAGTCTTTATTAATAACTCTACAGCCGTAGTCTACAGCACAAGTAAATCGGAATACTCACGCTGTATGGATACGTCAAAAACATTTATCGTCCAAAATGGCTGCCCGGCTGGCTTGTCAGTGGTTGCCAGCCAGTGACTCACGTTTTTTTTTCTTCTGTGACGCAGTTCCTGTGGTGCGGCCGTGACATTTGTCTGTCTGACCGATTGTACGGCCTTCGCTCAGGGTCATCAACACAATAGTGATGGAACACTTTACTGAATTTTCAGTTAAAAAAATTCGTAACATATTTAAGTATATTTTAAACGTTCGCGTGAAACCCTACTATCAAAACTATAGAAGTTTGAAACTTTGCCACCCCATTTTACCCCCATAGAGTTTGAATTTCTCAAAATCCCGTCTTAGTGAGCACTTACGTGAAGCAAAATTTTAAACTCTTTTAACACTCGTAGTTCCTGAGATTTCCAGATAAGTGATCAGTGAGTGACCATTCGCATGTTATCCTGGACATTTCGTAAGTCCTTTTCAATGTGACTGGACTATGAATGTTCATTGTAACAAAGTATTTGCGTTTAATTCTCCGCGTTACATATAAATAAAGATGTTTGGGTAACCGGTTTAAAATTAGATTTAGTCAGTCGGAAATCGGTGGAAAGCACGTACAACTGTCGATTCTTAGTACTGACGGATGTCTGTATTCGTTAAGCAAAGTCAAAGTTCTTTGGTCGCCCAATAGCTCCGTCATGACAACTTAGTTCAGTACCACAACCCGGACGCTGCGTACAAAATTCTCATTCTTACTGCGTGCTTTACCGCGTAAAGAACGATACAGAGAGTCCGCGCGCGCACCGCCTATGGCCGGGTTTCCACTGACGCGGAGATGGGCGGAGAAGAGCGGAGATGTGCGAATTTGACCAATCACAGCGTTAAAAACGTAGACGGTTTGTCACTCTCTCCCTCACGGTGATTGGTTGATTCCTGCACATCTCCGCTCATCTCCATGTCAATGGAAACGCAGACTTACTCCTTAGACTACGGTCACTTACACTTAAGTAAGACCCTTTTGGCACCCGTTACGAATTAGTGCGGATCAGCTAATTCTTTACTCTATGACAATACAAAAAAACACGTGGACAACGAAACATCACATTAAGAGTAATAGAGTTATCTGACCTTATTGCCAAACTGGCAAAGTAGCAAGCTCTCCCACGCAACCTCACACGAGTAGGCTACATGGCCGTAAGTTCATGGTACATCAGGCCTGCCTGGATTAAATCTTAACTTCTCTAGTCGACTGGATGCTTGTATCCAATGGGACATTTAGGACGCGACACAAAAGAACTCCCGGTGTTTTTAATGGAACTAATTGACAAGTCATAATAATAGGCTACATGACAACTTAGTCAAATGAGATACTTTTTACGAAACGTCAAAACGAAACCTTCCTTTGGAGTTTGTATGGAAATACTGTCCTGTGACGTCATTAATAAAAGCAGTCAAACGTCGTACTCATTGTTACTTAATTCGTAATTAAAATTCGAAAATATCTCGAAAAGTAAAATGAGATTGATTTTTGATTATCTTAAACTGACTTTTGTTTCTAGATTAGCATTTTATAATTTATCTTTGACCCAGTCAAATACCCAATTCTATGCAGATACTACGACACTAGCGCGTGGCGCGGAGTCTACTCGTCTATACAGTCTACATGAGTAGATAGTTCGTACTATGGTACTTAGGTATCATTACACAATTCCTACCACAGCTGTCGCCAGTGGTTGTTATAGTGATAAAATCATGATGAAATCGATGAAAAAATTATTGAACGATATTATAAAATAAAATTCACAGCTATAAAAAAACTGTACACATAAGACTGCATTTTATATGCGTTTTTACACTATAATCTTCCATCACTAACACCATGCGCGTGAGCGGCATACCCGCGACTTTTCACTGTGGCAGCTTGCTCGCTCACCCGCGCGCATCCTACATATGTCCATTTCACTTCCGCTTGCGTAAATATGGAAAAATAAAGACTCTTTTGTAGTTTTGAGAACTTGTAAGTGGTTGTCTGATGCGTTCGGTTTCGTCTCGGTCGTGAACTGTCAAAGGTCGAATAGTACAAAAAGAATGCGACTGCCACGTGTGGTGTGGATCATAAGTCATGACATCATCTTTATTTGTAATTTCATCGGAAACACTTCATAGCGTAGACAATTAGTTGAGTAGTCTAGCCATCTGGTTTTTGAATCTAACACTTTTAAGCATGGACGTATAATAATGCTAATTCCTGCAGACCCGACAGAGTTAAGTAGACAGCACGTTGTTGTTTTAAAATTAATTTGTTGGCAATCATCCGTCACTTTCCTTTTCGGCGGATAAGAAAATTACGGGTATAACGTAAAATAAACTTAGTTAATGTGTACTGGAATCAGCACCAATTAAAAGTACCGAAGGGGGTTTTAAATAATAGAAGTAACTGTGTACTAATTAACATGTAATCCGAGCTTTAATAACATCGGACAATAAAAAAAGTAAAAATAAAGCAAGAGCAACTATGATAGTTGTAAATTCCCGGCGATCTCTTATGTTTTTCTTTTAAAGTTTTTTTTAATGCCAACTAGTGTTGCCAATGTCATAACCAAAATGCTAACACAATGATTCTGTTCCTTAGTTTCGATGCCATGTAATAAATTTAAATACTTTGCGCAATAGTTGGAAAATCCCGGCGATCTCTATGTTTTTCTTTTAAAGTTTTTTTTTATTGCCAACTAGTGTTGCCAATGCTATAACCAAAATGCTAACATAATGATTCTGTTTTCCTTAGTTTCGATGCCGATAATAAATAAAATTGGTTGTTGAGGTCGGTCATTTGGACTCACACCCCACGCGAGAGAAGATAAACAAAATACATCCATTTGGATCTCCTGGCACTCCTGTCCAGGCAGAAAAGTGACCACACGTGGTTGGAAATAAACTTTGTCACCTCTTACACAGGTACTCAAAAGCGTTGCCAGGGCAACGACAGAGTCTATAGGACTTAAGAATTGAGTTGTGGACACTACCCTTTGAAGACAAAGAGTTGGCACTGAAGCCTCCTCCATATTTTTCATTAAATTTACAAACAGAAAGCCCTAACAAGGTCACCAGAAGTGGTCGTCGTCCCGTACGTATTTTTTACTCAATTATATAAAGCTAAAAAAAACTTGTAGAATCATGATTGTGAATCATTACCGTGTCATTTACCTCGACATAATGGTCGGAATGGTATGCCGAGTACACAGGAAACGTTTTACATAGTTCAAATCTAAGCGATGATCTTGATATGTTTTTAAAACAATAGAAGTATACTTTTTTAGAACAAAAAGTTTTGAAATCAATTTTGGAGTCGGTTACACTGTGTTAGCGGCCAGTTAGTGCCACTTTTGTATTTTATAACATATTATGTCGCGATAGGATTTTGTTTCTCTACTTGAAAGCACGTCACAGACTGTATAGTCAGACGTCAGACCTGACTCACGCCCGTAACCCCCTATCATGGTGCGCAGTCACAACTCATCTAGATTTGATGCGAAGTGCGTGCTCATGAGCTCCATTAACTCATTCCGCCTAGTCCATCCCACCAGATACTACCAGACGCACCTGAGTCACCCATACTTGGTTCATCATCTCATCGTCGCAAATAAAATATAAAATAATCTTCCCAGCGGTATCGCATTTTTACAAGGTCCGCTTACCTAAGCTGAAGATTTGACAGGTCCGGTTTTTTACAGAAGCGACTGTCCGTCTGACCTTCCAACCTGAAGAGTGAAACAGTCCAATACAGGTTAGGTCATATACCGACCACCCACCACTTGGTTGGTATACCCTCCATAAGGAGTAAAATGCACTTCCGCCATCAGTCTTCCCTACATCATAAAACTTAAGTTCCTTCAAGACAACTTTGAATAAGCACCTTCTGGATAAGCTCGCTACATCGTTGACACTTTCTTAACCACTCTAAGAGGCAGAATGGTGTCAAGAGCAAATCCGTTTGAATAAAAAAAGGTAATTAGCTAGTGTTCCGTAATGATCTTATATGAATAATAAAATATGTTTTGAAACCAGCGGACCTATTGTTGTGTGTATTATATTTTGTCAACAAGTTCAGTTTAAGTGTGATTGTGTGTGTGTGTGTTTTGTGTAAATTTGTTTTATATATTGTGTGCAATAAAGTATATTTGATTTGATTTTAAGTAAGCGGACTTGTTAAAAATGCCAAGGCCGGGAAACTATGTTTCTTTATGCATATTTGAGCGTTTAATACGAGCTTTTATATTAAATGCACTCAGTGCATTAGTACTATCGCATCATAGAAGTAAATAAAGGACAAATCTGCAGAACAAATGATGCGGAAACCGTTTACTCCACATCTACAAGGTAAGCTGGTGGTCTGGCTGGTGAGAAACCTGATAAGGAACGTTTACACGGGTCACTTGAACCATTCACTAGTCACTTTTTATAGGCAAGTGATCTGAATAAATTAATACTTGTTAGTAAAGCATATTGCTGTAAAAAGGTTTAAGTTATGCATGTGTGAAGGTGTTGTATATACGTAGATAAGGTTAGCATTAATAATACATTTGTCTATCGATCAGGACTTAATTATAGGGGATATAAAATAGACGATGAAATAATTACTTGTCAATGAACATGTCAGCGTGTTTATCAATCTAATGGTGTGGGTAGTGCCACAAGAAACCTTGCAGCTTCACTTGGAGTACTTCTCTCGTGTGGGTTATGAGATCAATGACCAACCTCATCAAACCTGGTGCCAGGGTTATTATTGAGCCGCCACATACCCCTGATATAGCCCATGTTTGCTGAAGTAAATAAAATAAAACAGTCGGGACACATTGCTTAACGTGTCGTACGAAACACGAATCCTAATATGAAAGTAATGAACCATCTATGGTCACTGGATCAAAACTGAATTCAAAATCAAAAAGTTTTTTTTTTAATTTCATCGATTGTACGGAAAATTACAAGTGGTTCATAGTTTAGTGTTTAGCAAATTATAGCTCATTTTGCACTAATACGGAAATGCACTTAATGTAATATGACCATGAACTGTGAAGACCAGCTGTTTTAAGAGGCGATGAGACGAAAGCATGTGTGGTGAATGTCCTTGTGAATAAATACCAATAAACGAAGAATTGGATTGATGCCATGAGTGTGTATGTCCATGAACTTGATATGATGTTTGAAAACAAACAGAGGTAAAGTTTTTTTACGTCGTCTAGAAATGTATCGTGAATTCCTGAATATAGTTCATTTGATATTCTACTGATTCTGCCTCAGTGTGGCGCGCTGGAAGAGGTATTTATAATGTGCTGGTATTGTTTTTATTGTTATTTTTTTATTTATATTCTTATTTTGTATTAGTTGTATAAATTGGATTTGAATTATTTATCAATATTTATGTTTTTCTTTTAAAGATTAAAATTTTAATGTCTTGTAAAGTGTGCACTAAAGTTTTTTTCTACTGAAGACTTGTTTACATTATAAATATGATGCCAAGAAAACGTGTTGGCAACGCGATCGAGATAATACGCACTTTAAAGTGAAATTGACGCAAATGAAACGGCCTTTTATGTTTCCTCGCGAATTTTCCGCAATTCTTTCACCAGGGCCATGTCGTCATCAAATACTTGACCTTGACAAAGGACAGCGCTCGAGTTTCGTAAGAATCGTGGCAATCTCGCGTACCGATTCCAACAGATGTTGAAACGCTATTACTTTTATAGGTATACCTACTGATTGAACCGGTGTCCCATTATGAACTACAAAACAGCTTTAAAAATAACTATGTACGAGTCTATTTCATATATCAAAAACCGGATATCGGAACATAGGCGGTGGGGGTATATACCAGTGAAATAATAATAATAACAACTAAATAAAGTAAATTATATATTTTTTTTATTTTGGTTTGTTTTTTTGTTAATGATTTTTGACCTTGGTGTTCTTTTTTAAACGGTTTTATTTGCGTATTGATTTCCGTGTGCTTTCTGTCCTGTGTTGAATGTAATGTACCTGTCTGTCTGCGTCTGTGGTGTCCGGGAGTAATAAATGTTTCTATCTTTATTTCTTTAAACAATTTTTCAACAAGGCACTACCAATTCCAATTCGAAAATAAAAAAAAACATTCACATCTGTCACAAGTCATTCCGTGCACTTAAAGCTTCCAGCGTGCATAACAAAGAACATAACTAACCCACTCGCCCGTGACACGGGCAAGTACAAAGTCGTCCAAACGAGGCATAAGCCTGAGAACTGTCTTGCGTGGTGTTACGCTAGTTGCGCAGAGAAAGGGGGGGTTATAGTACTATGAGAAATTGAAAACAACCATTATAATTTGACCTGTCTCCCTTCGTCGCTTTAACGTGATTACGGACTAATTGTGATTGGTTGAAAAACTCGAGGGGGAGTGAGAAGTGCGTAAAGAAAAAGCTAGACTGAAGACTGATGATTTTGATTCTCACATAGGTTATAAGTTATAACTATTAGCTGGTATAATTACAGTGCACTAATGAAGAGATCGTATAGCAATCGACATGTTTTTTTGTTTTTACCCTGTTAAGTGTTTTTGTGTCTGAGTTATGAAGATTTTATAATGAGGAAACCGTATTAATATTTTTAATAGAAAAGTACCGTTTAATGATGCAAATGTGCACTTTGATATACAATATTTGCTATTATAAAATTGCTCTATTATTAGTAATACCTGAGCACATTTTTAGTTTTAAGTAAACATTTTTGTATGGCCTTTATTTAAAAAATAATCAATGCATCTTTTGATCATAAATGGATCTACACCAAATTAACTAAATACATTTCGCTGTTTTTGTAACGTCCCGTACTTATTGCAGATTATGTTATCCACTTGGCCGGACTAATAGGGAGCAAGCGCCTACATTTCGCTAAACACTATACTGTATGTAAGAGATTTCCTTCGATTATGTGACACCCAGGCCAGAAATAATAAAAAAGTTCGTAAATGCCCTAAATAGATCAGACTGGTAATCGAACTTAACACCTCTCCCTCTAGTCCATATGTTACATTTAATAACTAAGAAAATGTATGTGGAAACTATCTAGGGCAGTTATATGTATATGTCGTGGCCAGATCTTAGAATTGATCATTTCATGATGTGTTCAACCATTTCATGAAATGGTCAATTTCATGAAATAACCAACATAAGTTGACCATATCGTTAAAACGTCAACGTTTAATGATAATCAACGTTTGGCCTTATCGTTAATGCAGGCGGTGTTCATGTTATGTGGTGTAATAAAAATACGAATAGTTGATTAATTTCTTATGTTCAAAATTATTTACCTAATCGATGTGGAAAATTGTACAATTACATCGATTCATCAATTATAATATCAATCAAGTTTTAAATATAAAATCGACACCAGCGCCACTACCGGTAGATAATGTTACTAATTTTACGATATGATTGCCAACGTTTGGCCATATTATGAAGTAATCATGCATTTAGTTGCTCATATCGTTAAACGTTTTTTGTTCATTGATCTGGCCAAACCACATCATGATGTGGCCAACGAATGATATTCTATTTAATGAAATGTGACCATTTCATGAAATGGTCGAGCACATCATGAAATGATCAATTCTACGATCTGGCCACGACATATGCATATAATAATATGATTACTATTAGGTATGTGAGGGTATTTGTATGACGATGCATTCGGGTTAAATAAATGGTGGCTAAAGGATCGAGATCATTTAATTTTATCGTAATACCACACACTAGATGTGATTTAATGTAACACTTTAAAAAAATAGCAAATGGAATTTCATAGTCTCCGCTTACCCCGGTATTTATGTTATTTAAAAAAAATTAATCTGTAACAATAATTAACCGACCTCACACAAACATAATGAAAACTTTAAATAACACGTCCATGTCAATGATCCATTCAATGATTTGCCGTCCCTCTTGCACTTACATAAGGAGTATCAAACCAGAGAAGGACAGATATTCCTGCCAGGGTTCGCCGAACGGATCCCGTTGCCATGACGACGGTGACAAGCTGATCGCCCTAGTGATGTTCGATGAGGGTTTTTTATTCGATTAACAGCCGAAGTCACTGTGGCTCTGTGGTTTACCGCCGGTACGAATATCGGGGTACCGGACTTGCATCAATGAGTTATTAATTTATCTTAAACAGCAATACGGTTCACCAGCTATCACGTTGAGGTGTGGGTAGGTACTTAGTTCATCTTGTGATAGATGTACAGTCATGAGCAATATCATGTACCCACTTTAGAACCCTGTCGCACTATCATATTTGACATTTAATGAGACTTACGGTTTCATTTGTCAAAAAAGTTAATATGACATGGTTTCAAAGTGTATACATATTAGTGCTCGTGACAGTACCTTGCCTACTCCTTTTAGAATATAGTCGTGATGAATGCACTAAGCCGCTATTATTACCTATATTTGTACAAATTTTCCTGTACCCAAAGGTTGCCTGGAAGAAATTTCTGCATGAGCAATAAGGCCGCCTAATATGTTTACACTTTGATACCGTGTCACATTAACTTTTTGACAGATTGAATGTCAAATATGATAGTGCGACAGGTTTCTAAAGTGGGTATAGTAATATCATGTACAATGTTATGAGTAATTAAATGACTGTATTTAAGTATTGAATAGTTGCCTCTATTGGCGTTCACTACTTGGCCGGACAAGTGGGGAGCGCTGAGGGCTCTTGAGCAGCAGCAGCTTAAGATAGAGTTTTGAGGTAAATACTCCACTCTGGCGCGGTGTACTCGACTCTTACTCGGAACAACACTAGTTCGCTCTAATGTACTACATAATTGAATGATTGCCTTAATTAGAGTACTCTACCCTTTAATGAAAGGGGATGTGGGACGGCTACTCCATGTAAGGGCAATAATTTGAAGGGACACGCATTATGGAATGCCATGCCGTCATGGTGGTTACTATGAAAAATGCATCGAAAGAAAAACGGTTATTAATATCCATAAGAGAGTATAGAAATTATAAATGTTGACTGTTATATGCCGTTGTGTTATTTTATAGTGCAGGTATTACATTCATACAAAACTGACGCTCGTAATATCTATAGGGGTAAGCAGGCAAAAAAATACCATTTACTACTTTCACCGACATTCTAGAAGGTTCATTTACGATAAAACATACAGTCCAATTTTCTTAATGTCTCCCAACAATTATCGCATTTTACTTATTCGTAAATTTTAATTCAGACTATTAGATTCATCGTGTATCAAAATTTGAATTTAGTTCTGATTTCAAATTTTGTAGTAGTAGGTACCTACTTTATTGTTTTGTTCATGCGGGCATAAAAACAAAACAATACTACTTACGTTCTGAATTCAAATTCTGTTACAAGACTATAAATAGAATAATTGATGAACAAGGAAATTAGCATTTGTTTGTATTCGGAATTGCGATAATTACCAAGGGACATTAAGAAAATAGACGCAATGCAGGTTAGGTGCCTATGGTGTCCTGGGGGTTAAAAAGGCCACATTGGAGCAATTCATCTAAAAAAGCAACATTGCAATTTACATTTGGACATACAAAACTGTACGATGCAAACAAATGTCAAATAGCAATATTATTTTTAGATGAATTGCTTTGATGTGGCATTTTAACCCCCCTGTTATAAAAAAAATACTGATAATACTATTTCAATAATCTTGTATAAATACATGTGCGTCACACATACCACCAATCGGAGACTGGTAAAGAATTTCACGGAAGCGCTTACGCATGCGCCGTGGAAACCTAGTTGACGTGACATTGCACTCGCGCGCATTGCATAATGTTTCAGATAAACCGCTTGCTTGAACGAGGTTGCGGTGGCGCAGTAGTTACATGTACGTAGGTTGGTATACGTAAGTATACGTTTTGTTTCTGTGATTAGACTTTGGAGTTTTTTTGTGGAATCCGATTTGTTTCGTATGGTTAGTAAACCGACATGTAATAATTAATGTATGTGTGTTTTGAGAATCGAAAAAACAGCTGATTAGTCACTAAATTAGTTGTGTGCTTTGATTAAATTAGCTAAAATATTCAAGAAAAATGTTAACACAGTCGTGTTGGTCTATAATTGGCCCACTAGTCCAGTATTTGTATAATAGGCATAGAATAAGGAATAATACTACCTATTTATACATATATATTTATAACCTAACTTTTAGGCATATACGGCCAGACTACAAAAAAGAACAATTTGAAAAAGAAAAGCAGCTAGTGTTCTTACTATTTAAAAGTACTGAGTATTTTAACATTGTGTCGGAGACGAGCTTGACAGATACCATATAATAAGAAAAGGTATAGAACGGCAACTCTCCGCTCCCCACCAGCGGCTGAGCTAGGTTTACCTCACCCCCTCGGTCTTACTTTTTCTTCAATCGTATGGGCGTTAGACGTCACACACACAGATGCTCGTGTACGATAACGTCAATGTGTGGTGTCTGTAAAACGAAGTGTTTTGTATGAAGTGTCTAGGGTGGTATACGAGTAGGTTAAGTTACATCTAAAAGTGTTTTGTGTGTTGGCAAATGTATAAATCGGGGTTTAAATAGATTTTTATTTAAGGCACGTGTAACTCAGTCACGGAACATATACGGAACTAATATTACTCATAGTGTAAAGGTAAATATGATTCCATTAAAGTAAGGCGGATATGAACAGATTATCCTTGATGTCTCTTTAGGACATGACATGCCATAACATGTTGGTTCCTATAGTTGCTACATTGTAAGTAGGTATCCCGGCATAGAACTACACACAAAAGCTACACACTACACACACTACACTTGCCAATCCGTACGTAAAGGTCACGTGTTGCCGCTTCTTTTCCCCGGCTACACAGGTTGTGAGAAGCTGCAGTACTTTTAGGCGGATGAGACGTTCGTTATGTAACAATTGACAATTCAAAGTGTAACTATGTTACATACTGAATAAATATATTTTTGAATTTTGAATTTGAATTTTTGCCGATCAGGATCGTATAGTGTCAAATTGGGTGTAACCATGGTAACCACGATCTCGAGTTAGTAATGAAATGAAATAGGTATATCGATGGAAGTGATGCTTGTAGCGCTCAGCACATTTAGTCATGTTGTGATAGCGTCGCATAGCATGTGTAATGGCGTCGATATTCCCACTCTTGATGTGACCTTGACGCATCGGTTTGTGTGGTTTAGGTAATGTAATTCGCGCTTATATCTATAATCCTATTCGCAAAAACATATCAAATTCATTAATTTATTTTTGAAAGGACAACCATACCACATATATTATGACAATTACGGCGTATATAACATTCACAATTAGAAGGTAAGTAGGTAATTAAAATTCATTCCAAGATGATGTACCTAAATCAGTCAGTACTCCACGGTTGATGGGCTGGTGGTAACCTATCACCATTCGGTTCATCTTACCCACTTAGGACTCAAGCGTGCGCGGGCGCTCCATACAAAAGTCTCACTCTAATCGTAGGCCCCCTTAAGGGCGAGCGAGATAGACAGTCTGTGCTCCCTTTTACTCCTTAGCGGGTTACCTACGGCCATTTAGACTAAAGTAAGACCCAGAGGGGGTGAAGTCGGCGCCCGGTACGAATTGGTGCGGGGCGAAGAGTTAGTTACCTTTCTATACGATACGAAGTATTTATTCTATATTCTATCAAGGGCCTGTTATTGTAAATTACGACAATTTGGTGTTCATTACGTAGCTAATATGAAACTGCAAAATATTTGTGACCACTAACTCCGCAATGTACATCAAATTGTCATTGTAATTTACAATTGTTAGTTTTTATTAAACAGACCCCAGGTTAGTACCAAGTGTTGTCACACTGTCACACATATTGTTGTCACACACATAGGGGTGTATTTTTTATTATATCAGACGTACAATTACAAAGCGTAGCATTGAAACGTTCGAGAGTGAAGCAGCACGTGATAAAATTTGGAAAATCCACAGGGTTGCCATAAAAACCGGTCGCACACCGAATTGAATCGGAATGCCGTCGGTAGATCAAAGGCGGTTCGATAGGGGCTGCCCAAATATTCCATTAGTCTTAGTTGTCCCCTCACACCCACGGGCAGAGCGTAAACTATATAAATTCTGCGCTGAAACTTATTGAATTGTACATTTCGTATATTCGAGAGGGTTCTAGAACGATAATGTTGGTTATTTCTTATACCTACCTTACATTATAAATAGGTAGGTAATAACACAAACACACGCGCGCGCACATAGACAAACTCACACCTATTTCTCACCGGCGTAAGCAAAGACTATGTAATTCCATTTTTCTTATTGTACCTATTACCTAAAATACATACATACATACATAAACTCACGCCTATTTCCCACCGGGGTAAGCAGAGACTATAGAACCTAAAATGTTAACAGTTTTTCTTTCAATGTAATTTTCAAGCACGACCGCACTGTGTCTCAGAAAAGCACTATCTCTTTGGGCGATGGGCCTACTTATCATCGTATGGTTCATCATATAATATAACCTATAACCTCACGACTATATTAGCAATTGGGCTAGGCAGAGGCACATCCGTCGCGTCACCTGAGCTTTCTGTTAGACCAACGTGATAGGTGGTGAGCCGTACCGCCCTCTCTTCATCCTAGGAGGATATCCCACCAAGTCTGGTCGGCACAACAAGTACTCCTCTTCAACTCATCATCTAAGTACTCACACCTTTCACACACATATCTTTCTTCCCACAATCCATCCACTTTCCTGAGCCATACCGCCGTCTATAACGTAATATTACAACGATCATGAGTGGCTGCGAATTGGGTAGTTTCTAGGTCAAAGATAAATTATGAAATTCTTATTACTAAATAAAGACAGATGTAAAGGTGACAAAAACATTTTCTTTTTGTATTTAAATTATTTATGAATTTTAATACAGAAAAATGTAATAAATTATTGCAATTTTTTGACACACGCGTTTTCATTTTCTATTCAAATTCTTTATGCATTTTAATAAAGAAAAGTGTAGTAATAAGTGCCACATTTTGTCACGTTCTTCTATGACGTCACAGGTTGCTTTTTCATACAAATTCCGTAGTAATTTCGTGTTTTGACGTTTAGTAAAAAGTAACTGATTTGACTAGTTGGAAGCTACCCTATTGTGGCTCTGTCCATCCTGTTAGGGATAAGAGCGTGATTATATACATTCTACGAGCGCCTTCACGACCGCCTGTCGCCAACCGGTCTCGGCAGTCTTACGAATGACAAGGTTTATGTTACAATTTCAAGGAAATTACGAAATAGTGGAAGCAACGACCCCATTCTATTCAGCATCGCCAATTTCAAAATGCAAATCTTAGGTCAGGGACATTTATTTAATAACTATTTGGACAATGGCTTCTTTGGAAATAAAATTAACCTTAAGACACTTTCCTTGGTGGATTGGAAACAACCTAGGAATGCAAGTTAGCTAGGTACCTACCTACTAAA
This sequence comes from Pectinophora gossypiella, assembly GCF_024362695.1. Taxonomy (NCBI): domain Eukaryota; kingdom Metazoa; phylum Arthropoda; class Insecta; order Lepidoptera; family Gelechiidae; genus Pectinophora; species Pectinophora gossypiella. The sequence goes on from NC_065422.1 coordinate 8,001,308, forward strand.
GACGAATAAAACAGGGTAACAATATTAATTGATACATAATCCGCGTGTTTTTTAGAACATATAAGTATACATATACAATATATCTCAGAGGTACCTACTTTAGGACAAAAAAATATCAGAATTCTTGATGGCCCTATCGATCCTACCCACAAAAAATGCTGAATCATTAAAACAGGTAACACAACTTTACGAAATAAAACATGTATAATATTGTGTAAATTTGTAGAAAATGACTATGTACCTACCTACTTACCTATCTATTAATATACCAATAGACGTATTCATTGTAGCTAAACACTGATAAAAATATTGATCTTTATGTAAACGCAGCTGTGCTTCGTTTGATTAACTATAAATATATTTATCACAGATCCTGATTTCTACAATCTTACCCAGATATCTGATAGGAAAACCAATGGCTATTGATTTTTTGACATGGCTTACGTCCTAGCCTATTTACCTATTAGTCAGAAAGCAGGACGGAAGGCCTAAAATCTGGTCGAGTTTGGACAAAAACCTAAGCTAACCTAACCGTAAGACCGGCAATACACGTCAGGCTTTTTCACCCGGATCCGGGAAACGGATTTGACTATTCGAACGCGTTCGTTAGTTCAAACAAAGGTTACCTACGGCTCGAACGGTTTTCGATAGTTGGGTCCGGGAATCCTGATGAAAAAACCTGACATGTACTGCCTCCCTATAGAAGCTGGATCTAACCTACACACCTACCTAGTAAACAAAATTAATGTCGACCCGAGTTTGCTTACTAACTTTACATTCCAGGTTTTGGTCGTTAGGCGTACCTACCAAATCGTACCTATACATACCTAATACCTACCTACGTAGGTACCTACGTTGTATATTACGTATTGTGTCATTGTTGAAAACGCGGATAAGGAGAACAAAGACAACTTGATGGCACCTTTACAAAAGCAAAATTGTATATAGATAGGTATTGTACCTAATTGAAAATGTGTTAAATTTTCGAGCATTTCGCCTACAATGTAACTAATTTAATATGATAGCGTGACGGCATTCAAGGGTAGGTACGTAGGTATGTTGAATGTACACAAAGAAAATCGATTCAACTGTTGACTGAGCTAACCTATATAGAATATCTGTTCATGTAACTACCTCGCTATTTAAGTAAACAAACAGATGATAAAAATATTGTAGGTGGAAAATACAACCGGTCGTTTCTGCGGACAATGTATAATCTATGACGACATTGTCCTACGTCTTTATTCGATTATCGAAAACAAACACCACAAATTACGTTACAAAAAGTCAGACAATAACATACAAATGCCGATACTTGTACCTAATGTACCTAAACACATGTTTTGTACGTACCCAGAACCGATTTATTCAAATAGCTAGAAGCAACAAGTAAACTGAATCACGTTTGCAATTTGAAAGGCTTTATCAAAATGTCAAACAAAAGGTTAACAAATTATATAAGGCGTAAAACAACCACTCAATTCCACGTTTTGATATGCAACACGATAATTACCTGCCTACATGTTCTTACGCAATTAGAATTAAAAATGTACACAGCTCTTAAACTACAATAGCACAGAAGGAGGTCATCGACCCAAAAACGGATAGTCGCGAACGTTACTACTGGTTCTTCATTCAAAAATCGATTCGAAAACGTATGTTTTATCACACTTGGGAATGTTGACGTATAAAATCTAAAATACACTGTAAATACGAAATCATAGCATGGAACATACCTGCTATAAGTCGAAGTACGTTCACCTTTCAAGCCTTTGTTTCACAGCTTCCAAATCAATCCCAAACAGTTTTATCTGGAAACAGAAACGACTTTTATTAATCTACCGCTGTGTGATTCATACAGACGCCCGATCTACCCGTATATTAATACCCAACAAGGGGGAGAAAAAAAAAACGAAACACATGTCTGGATATAACTACAGATGTAAACATTGAACATGTGAATGCCGGCGTACGAAAAGAGGATACGAACCGTTCACTTTTGAAAAACACACAGCACAGTTTTTAGTCCATACACACGTAAAATTCTTTTGGATCGCACAATGGGGTAATTCGGAACAAAACTAGTTTATTTTCCCGTTCGCATGATCGACAAGCGTCCGGCCTCTGAAGCGGTCGGCGCGAGACTGAGCGAACGAAGCGCCCTCTCCTTCGCCGCGCGTCCTTTATGCTGCTGTATGAGTATAGTGTATGTGTGTGTGCGTGCGCCCTGCGCCGCCCCTGACTTGACTGCGGCGTTTATTTATTTTCGACTATACTAGGGTGGTTTGTATGAAGTCTACGGAAGCATAAGTCAGATTTTCTTTCGAAAATTGTATGAAACAAGACCTTTATTGTCCGTGACGGCAGCGACGAACAAGGAAGGATAAAGCGTTTTCGAACGTTTTTAAACGGCCATGAACCGACTCGTCAGCCGCGGTCATTGCCACGGACATGATATAAAAATATATCACCAGTATGTATACGTACCTACCTACTTAAATGCCATCTGTTCGGTGGTTTCGGAAAAATCACGCTGTTTTATAAGTTATTTTGGTGTGATTTGATTTTTGAAGACACAAATAGTTTTTGTCTTACCTAATTAGGTAGGTAGGTGGTACTTTTTTGATTCAATCAGACCAGTAGGTAGGTAGGTAATAATAATAATTGTAAAATATTTAAGTAGTAAGTACCCAATAGGGTTTTTTTTTCTAATGGCACTAGTGCTGCTTTGTGCAACCTAATAGGGTTTGTACCTGTGTGTTTTTTTTTAAGTAAAATATATTTATTTCCCAAATAAAGTAAAATTAATACAAGTTAATAGCGGGCCCTGCACTAGGGTTTCCCCTGTATCGCAGTAGCCTTACTTTATGTTTTAATATTGATCAAAGGATTCATTTGATTATTTGTAGGGACCTACTTGGCCGGACAAATTGGGAGCGTCGAGGGTTCTCATTTCACACCAAACAGAAATCTAATTTAATTTAACTTACTTTCTAGTTTCGTTTTAACCTTACTTGATAAGTAAAACATTATCCTAATTGAAATTAGGTATTCGTGCTAATTCCTGTAGACACCATCTAATTTTATTTTAAGTTATACCTGTCATTTTCTTATCCGCCGAAAACGAAAGGGACGGGTAATCGACACGCATAAAATTTATGGAACACATATCAAATTTAAGCAAATTTTAAGCACAAATCTAAAACAACCCTATAAAAATTTTACCGACAGAATTAAGTTGACAGCACACGTCAAACGGTTTGCATACCAGCGAGATACGTCTTTGATTCACCAAGGTTACTTTACAAATTTAAAATGACAGGTATAACTTAAAGTAAAATTAGGAGGTGTTTGCAGGAATCGGGGCCATTGGGTACTTACCTACATCAAAATTATAATCTTCAAAAGGATAATTCCAACGGTTGAGCCTACCCAGATAGGCATAAAGTATGAATAGTATTGCACTAACAGTCACGATACTAGAAACGGTTGTCGGAATGTCGGTTTCATATTATTTTAATACACTAAAAGGATTCCGAGCAACATGCAAGTTGATTCAAGTAAAGCTTTTTCGAAAATTATACCCTAGAGCCTCTATGTAACGAGAATACCTCTTTGTCGATGAATGTAAGGTGAAAAAAAATGACAACACGCGATAATACAAATACGACAAATGACGTTTTTAACCAATTTAAGTTTTTTAATATAGAATTTCAAAATACCTACCTATTTGCATGTCTATGATCTTTGCCCGCAATGAAAGTGTTAATTACGCTGTCAAAATTTCTAAGTATCCCAAAGTTGAAGCCAGATGAATTTTCGTTAATCAATTTTCTTATAAAAACAAAAGTTTCTGCTTTACGTAAACTTATTTAATACTTTTAATAGGGCTCTTGGAATTAATTATCTATGACAATATCATCAATGTTAATGCGAGAAACGATTCATTCGCTAGAAATATTTTAACAAGTAGTTCATAAGTATTTTGATTGAATAGTTGTGCTTGTATTTCTTATCTCTCAAGGGATATGAATAATTGTTTAGTGACAAGTCGCGTCCACCTCTTCTTGTCTAGGTCGGAGGAGACTTTTGCCCAGCAATGGGAGGGTTTTTTGACGTGACTTATTGTAGACTTTCCGCAGATGGCATTAACTACTTGGCCGGACAAATGGGGGCGCTGAAGGCTCTAACCCGGCGCAGTGGAAGTGGGACCTCCCAACTCAAAGGCAAAAGGGGGCAAAGGTCTTCTTTCGTATTTTATAGTTTCGTATTTCGTTTTGAAGCTGATAAGCCTCATCGCGTTTTGCAGAAACAATGTTTAGGTATTATGAATTTAATGATACCTAAACAGACTTTGGTGAATGTGGTGTTGGCGTAGGTTGCTACGCATACCTTGGATTGCGATGCGTACGAATGAGTCCATATTAAAAGAGCTCAAGATCACGACGCGGCTCTCCTCAATATGCCGGAATCGTGGCGTAAGCTTCTTCGGACATATTATGCGGTCTCCGAAGCACAGTCTGGAGAAGCAGATCATCGTTGCGCAAATGGATGGCAAACGTGCGCGAGGAAGGGCGCCTACGAGGTGGTCTGACATCGTGAAGAAGACGGTGGGCGGCAGCATACAGAGGGCGGTCCACGCAGCATATAGCCGTACCGAGTGGAAAACCATAACCTGTGGTCGCGATCCTCAGCAGTGAGGGAACGACGAAGAAGAAGAAACAGACTTTATCTCTCGATTAAAGCGACTTTACCTACTTAAGCACTGTTTCTATTAAATGTAAGTACTTATAAGCTTTCAACAGCGCTTTCAGCAGTATTTAGTCTTACAATTTTAACAAAACAAAGATATATGACGTCTAGATCGAAACTAACGCCATTCTATAAGTATTTTTCTATCTAAATAGTTTAAAAAAAGTCGGCAAAGTAAAGAGTTCGTCTGGCGCACTGAGTTCCGTACTCTTTTTTATTTCTCAAAAAACTGAACAAATAAATTTTCAAATGGTCTTCTATCAAAAACATAACATGGCATCACGCCTGTATCTCTGAAAGGGTAGGTAGAGGTGTGTAGTACATGTACTCCTCGCCAGCTATGTTTAAGTTCCATGTAATGAGATATGTATGGGGTTTTTGGCGGCTCAGTAATAATCCTGACACTAGGGTTACTGAGTTTGGTAGTCCACCTCGCAACTCCCACGATAGAGGAAGGAGAATAATTATGATCATTTAAATAATACACGTTTCTTTCTTTCTTTCTAAAAAACCCTAATTTTGAGACGAGTTTATGCTATCCTTTCTAGAAAAACCTAAATGACAAGTATTGAGTCGTTCGTCAACTCGTTCAATATACCGACGGCCCATGAGGGACGAGTTGGTGACAAACAAAATAATTAATATTTTCATTCGTCAACTCGTCCCATTTTATGAGAAAAAGTACAGTCAGAAGCAAAAGTGATTGTATGAAAATTTAAAAATAAAAAGTATTTGTTATAAAATGTCAACAATCAAACTTTAAGTAAAATTTTGTTGAATTCTCAGCCTCAGTCAAACATAGCGTAGCGGGTTAATACAATTACAACTACTTATTACAAAATTCACGACTCGATGTCAAGTTTTGAAATAAATGGGTTTGCCAGACAGACACTTGAGTGATCTTATAAGGGTTCCTTATTTCCTTTTGAGGTAGGGAACCCTATGCACCCTTCTAGTGAAGTAAATCTTGGAGACATGTCTCGGGCACTTGATATATGTGTCTGGGGACTCCGGCATGAGATAACATTAATCTATATATTAAACTAGCTTCGTAGTACCTGCTCGGTATATTAGAGAACATATTTTAGAACTTTATTAGGTAGAAAACGTTGGAAATGACAATGATATTAATTAAAATGTGCTGCTTGCTTACCAGCCGGGGCTTTAGCCAGTTACAACATGATTTTACAACATGACTTCAGCGACTTAAACAAGGGGCCAAGGAACCCAAATTGCAAATGACTAATAATCATTGACAGTGATAAAAATGTATGGTATTGACATGTCATCTTATGCCGCATGTGGCCGCGAGCCTCAGGTCGCTGACCCCTGATCTAGGGGTCAATCCCCCAAGTGTCAAAGCCATACATTTTTATCACTCTCACTGTCTATTGTCATAATCGTTTCCAGTTTGGATAACCCTTTAAGTTTCTCGCTGAAGTCGAGCTGAAAAATCATGTTGCAATTTATAAAGAGAATAATTTTATAGAACCTGATGATAAATTATCACAATACAACATCTTGCAATCTTTTCATATACTTTTATACCTTGTTATATTGAATCCCGGGTGAAAGCCCTGAGCGCTCCCCTTTTGTCCGGCCAAGAAGTCAATGCCATTTGCGGCAAATCTACAATAAGTTACGTCAAAAAAAAAATGAATAAAAATCAATATCCCTTTCTATCTAGCTTTTATCAAACTAAATTACGAACTCTGTCGCAACTTTCAGCCACTTCCGTACATCATAATATAATAACATCTACCGCATTCCACAGGGAATGTTACTAGAAGTTCAAAATTGCATCTGACTCTTAAGAATCTAGTATATTCCATTATAAATAATATAAAAAATTTCAAACAGCCAGACGCGACGAAATTCTAAGAATTGTTATGGAATTTATAAAAATTCTGCTCTATTAAAGTATGCTCTAAAATGCAATTTCTTTTTTTATATATTTTGCTCCGTACAGTCGAATCAAAATCAATACAGGCCCTAGGACCCCTAGGGGTTAGCTAACTTGCAAACCATTATGACAATCAACAATGACATACCTAAATATAAGGGATTATCATAATACGATGATACACTTCAATCTCCCTAGCGTTATCCCGTTTTCACAGGGTCCGCTTACCTAACCCGAAGATTTGACAGATCCGGTTTTTTACAGAAGCAACTGCCTGTCTGACGTTCTTTCTCGCGAAGGGTAAACCAGCCCAATAGAGGTTGGGTCGCATATACATCTGAAACGTATTTCTCGGGAATGTGGGTTTCCTCACGATGTTTTCCATACCGCTGAGAATTCTAAAAAAATATTTTGAGGTCCGTGACATGAGGTAACATGTCGATGATCATATATTTTTATCAATATAACTGTCGATTGTCTTATCGTTTGCAACTTGGACAAGGACCCTACCTGTACATACAATAAGTAGCACTTCAGGACCCTACCTGTACATACAATAAGTAGCACTTCACTCTTAACTACCTCTAGCCAAAGAGGCAGCCAATCAGCTCGCGACACCAAACACTACAGGACCCCGATACCGACCCCGCCGGCGTGGTCGACGATTTCCCTCAATTAGCGCTTATCGCTATCGACCCACTAGGGTCGATTAATTCGTTCAAATATTTTTCCTCTCAGACGACGCCCTGAGCCGAGGTTCGCGCCCAACTGGGTACCCTCAGGACTGTTGTCTTAAACGTTGTACCGGGTGAGAGCCTTCAGCGCTCTCCATTTGTCCGGCCAAGTAGTTAATGCCATCTGCGGCAAATCTACAATAAGTCACGTCAACAAAAAAAGAAAAACTCTTAACTACCTTACAAACTACTGCTTTCAACCACTTCCGTAGATAATATAATAACGTCTATGCCATCCCAGGAATAGCTTGAACTTCAAAATTGCATCTGACTAGACTCAAACAACATCCCCCTAGACCAGGGGTCGGCAACCTGAGGCTCGCGGCCACATGAGGTTGTTTGGATGCGAAGGTGCGGCTCTTTGTCTTCCATAGACAAATATTATTTGTTTTTTAAAAACAGATAAGTACATTTAAAAATCGTTCTGAATCGATTAACGAGCGTTAGGCGCCAGTTTTATCTCCCAGGCACTTGCACTCTCTTTCATTTTTAAGTACCTAAATAATAAATGATTACCTATCGAATAGTACCATCATTATACCTATATTTATATAATTTATATTTATCTATATAATTGGGTCGTGTTCTAGGGTCAAGATAAATTATGAAATTCTGATTAATAAATAAAGACAAATCTAAAACTAACGAAATACCATTTCTTTTTTTTAATTGACTTATTTACTAATTTTAATCAACAAAAACGTAATAATAAGTCCGACATTTTATCACGATTTTTTATGATGTCACAGTCAGTATGCTTTTTCGTACAAAATCCATAGTAATTTCGTATTTTGACGTTTAGTAAAAAGTAATTGATTTGACTAGTTGGAAACTCCTATTTGTTGTGAAAAACATACATACATACATAAACTCACGCCCGTAATCCCTAATGGGGTGGGCAGAGCCACAAGCAATCAAAGACAACTTGCAGCCACTGTTGATACGTTATCGTAAGCTGGATATGATGAACCTTATGGTGATAAGGGATCAGCCTATCGCCCATAACATTAGTCCATCATGTTAGAGGACACAATCCCTCTGTCTCTGTCTGTCTGTCTGTTGTAAAAACTCTACTTATATTATATTTTTTTTCCTATCAAAAAACTTTATTTATATGCAAGTATGTACTATTTATTATTTACAAGAAAAAATGTGGCTCTTTAAAAAAATAAATTATGTAAATTGTAATTTTTGAGTCTTCCGACTCAAAACGTTGACGATCCCTGCCCTAGACAACATCTAGCAAATTCCATTATAACTTGTATACAACATAGCCATGGTGCCACTCCCTCCTAGGTGTTTTATGTCTGTCTGTGAACCAGACGGCTAGACGGGAGACTGTGGTCGACTAATGAAATCACTAGTGGTAACTAGCTTTTAGCAAGCGATGTCTGGAAATAGAGAACCTATGTAGCTATGGTTTGAGCATGGCTTTGACTGTGTGACGGTATTATTACTTTTAGTATAACATAACATCGTTCTCGACTATGTTATACTAAAAGTCGCAATTGGGGTAGTCAGAGGTACATCCATCGCAAGACGAAGTTCTCCCACATCTCACCGAGCTTTCTGTTAGACTAACGAACCCCGATACCGACCTCGCCGGCGTTGTCGCTATCGACCTACTAGGGTCGATTCATTCTTTCAAATATTCTTCTTCAGACGATGCCCTGAGCCGAGATTCGCGCCCAAATGGGCACATTCAGCGCTCCCCATTTGTCCGGCCAAGTAGTTAATGCCATCTGCGGCAAATATACAATAACTCACGTCAAAAAAAAAATGTTAGACTAACGTGACAGGTGATGAGCCGTATCGTCTATAATGGTTGAGGCAACTGTGTTAGTGAAAAATGCAACTATAGGAGCAGGTCCGGTACCTACCGGGGTTTGAACCGGCGCTCCCCGATTCAGAAGCATGCCTGTGTACAACAGGGTCACAGTGAAGGGACGGGTAATCGACAAGCATAAAATTTATGGAATACACGTCAATTTTAAGCACAAATCTAAAACAACCCTATAAAAATTACATTGGCTAATAACCCGACAGAATTAAACACACGTCAAGCGGCTTGCATACCAGCGAGATACCTTTTTGATTCGCCCGTGTTACATTCATTTACTCATTCTTCCTAAAATTAAGAGCTGTCAACCATCGGTCCCTTTCCTTTTCGGTAGATAAGAAAATGATAGGTATAACTTAAAGTAAAATTAAGAGGTGTCTGCAGGAATCCGGGCCAATAATAATCCCGAATAAAATAAAGTAATTAAATAATAAAGAAATTTCTCGACCTTGTGACCTGACCGTTGACCAGACATCCTACTCCCACTCTCTCCCACGCCTGCGCACTTTCAGACGAATTTACTGAACAATTAATTTCACTGTTGGTTTATGTGATAAGATATAATTAATTAACTAATTGTTTTCACTGTTGAGTTTTGGGAAATTCTGCACCTACATCATTCCAGGATAAAGGTCCTATGAGGACCCTAAAATTTACTTATGCCGGGGTTGTTAATTGACTTCCTGTCCTCCACCACAGATTAGGTTTTATAGGGTGTTAGTGACATCGTAACAAATACTAAGGGGGAAGATTTAGGCCATAACCATGTTAATATCAAGTGGAATCTTCCGTCGCAAAATTCTGTTCTTTTTTTAGTATTTTTAAATTATCTTCAATTCTTTACTTTTTCGATGGGTGTTTTAAGACAGTAGTTAAACAAAAACTTTACAAAAAAGGTTATTATAAAGTTAGTGATTATTTAGAAGATATGAATGCATGGGATTAACTGTCTGAGAACTGATATTAGGCAGCTAAATTACTCAATTGTATACCAATATTTTATGTTTTATGTTTATTTTTATTTTTTTAAAGAACGTCTAGGGCCCTGTGCCGAGGTTTTTCTTGCAGCTTCTTTTCCCCGGCTATACAGGTTGTGAGAAGCTGCAGTAGTTTTAGGCGGATGAGACGTTCGTTATGTAAAATTGACGATTCAAAGTGTAACTATGTTACCTACTGAATAAAGATATTTTTGAATTTGAATTTGAATTTTGGTAATTCTGTGAGAGGGATGCCTTTCAGTATTCGTTACGTTTTATATTATTTTGTTTTAATGTTTGACTGCCTTTTCAACTCCGTAAGACCCTATCATCCTATCAATTTAAAGAACCGTATAACCGTATAAGCTAGGTTCCAACAAGTCAATTCAGAAACTTTTTAGTAAACGCCAAAACACGAAATTACGCAACCTGAGACGTCATAGAAAAACATGACAAAAAATTGCAATAATTTATTACATTTTTCTTTATTAAAATTCATAAATAAGTTAAATACAAAAAGAAAATGTTTTTGTCACCTTTAGATCTGTTTTTACTTAGTAATTAGAATTTCATAATTTATCTTTGACCTAGGAAACTACCCAATTTTACAGTACCGTTACATTCAAGAATAGATTCTAGTCGTTTAAGAATACATAACATATTATCATAGTGTGTTGGTGTAGGTCCGTGTCTATTATGTTAATTCAAAGTTGGAATGCTGCGTCATTTGTTTGAGTCCCTAAGATATTACGAATGCATAGAATGTTTGAGATTTTTTTTTCTTTTCTGCCAGCCAGAAAGTAGATTAAAAACGTGCATCGTTGCATGGGAATGTGGTGTAAGTATTATTGTGCTTTTGTTGTGGTACTTAATTCATTTCTATAACTGGCTTTTCGCACGTGCTTGTGTTTGTATAGATTACTATTACCTCTCTCTCTTTCTCTCTCTCTCTCTCTCTCTCTCACACACACACACACACACAGACACAAACATACAGTATACACTTTATTCTATTTTGTTATTTTCTCTTGACCATGACTTTGTGGAGGTGGAGGCCTGGAGTCCTAAACCACAGGGTATCCTAGTTTAGGCTCCAGCCTCTACAAATATTACCATGTATTTTTGAAGAGGAAATAAAGAGTTTGCTTACTGACTTACTTACCTATCGCCTATCACGTTGGTCTAACAAAAAGCTATGTGAGGCGTGGGTACTTAGTTCATCTTGCGATGGATGTACATCTGACTACCCCAATTGGGATATGACCGTGTGCTTCTGTTATGTTATGTGTAAATCTAGATATCGGGTAAAAAATATGTGGAGTTTCAGCATATTTATTTCAGAATCCAACATTTCCTTGAGGGTGCGAAACTTAGTTAATAAATGGAAGAGTGAGGCTGTGTTTTGCATATGCAGATTCATTTCCATTCTAAATGAATGAGAATATGTAATTTAAACTGACTCAAAACGTTGGCACTAAAAAACTACTTCCCATTTAGCTTTCAGTTGGTAATTGTTAAAACGTCAGCTAGTTTTATATGAATTAAACAATTTAAACTTTTAATACCCTTCTGTTTAGCGTTGCTTTATGTTTTATGAACTTCGTATAAGCTGTTGTCTGAAAATGAGACTGTGGAAGCCAAACACATAATAACGGGTTCTTACCGCGCTTAAATCTTTTTAGACCTTTTTAGAGAGGTCATCAGTCGCCAAACAGTGCTTCTATGTCGTAAAAACCGACAGAGGGATTGCGTCCTCTAACATGATGGACTAATGTTATGGGCGATAGGCTGATCCCTTATCACCATAAGGTTCATCATATCCATCTTAGGACTTCGTATCAACAGTGGCTGCAAGTTGTCTTTGATTACTTGTGGCTCTGCCCACCCCATTTGGGATTACGGGCGTGAGTTTATGTATGTATGTATGTATCAGTCGCCAAACGGTTCATCATAATATCCCGTTTAGGACTCGATATCAAAAGTGGATGCAATTTTTCTCTTACTACTTATGGCTATTCTTACCCCTTGTTCCCGACAACCCGATTACTCTAGCCATAGAGGCAGCCAATCAGCTCGCGAAACCAAACACTTCAGGGCCCCGATACCGACCCCGCCGGCGTGGTCGACGATTTCCCTCATTCAGCGCTTATTGCTACCGACCCACTAGGGTCGATTAATTCTTTCAAATATTTTTCCTCTCAGACGACGCCCTGAGCCGAGGTTCGCGCCCAACTGGGCACCCTCAGGCCTGTTGTCTTAAACGTTGTACCGGGTGAGAGCCTTCAGTGCTTCCCATTTGTCCGGCCAAGTAGTTAATGCCATCTGCGGCAAATCTACAATAAGTCACGTCAAAAAAAAAATACCTTACCCCTTGAGATATTAAAGGCGTGAATTTATCAATGTTACGTTATGTATTTATTCAATTTGCCTAACTTAGAACAATGAATCATATCTGAATAGTGAAATTCTCAATTATAAGGTAAACAAATATAATGTTTATATTATAGATAACTTGTGTTTATAAATACATCTAGAGAATGTACGGCCATAGCTTGTTTACTCCAACGTTAAGTGATGACGTAGTGTTGTTGGGATATCGACATCGACATTTTGTCGAATGTCTTCTCACAACTTATCATCATCATCAGCCCATTTACGTCCCCAGTGCTGGGGCACGGGCCTTCCCTATGGATGGATAGGGAAATGTTAAACCATCACGCGGGCCCAGTGCGGATTGGTGGCTATTAACGACTGCTAATGCAGCCGGGACCAACGGCTTAACGTGCCTTCCGAAGCACGGAGGAGCTCGAGCTGAAAACTTTATTTTTACACGCAACACAACTTATACCTACTCTAAAATGATAAAAAAATGCTTTTCAGTAGGGCTAACATGCGCAATGTGATAAAATTTTATCACGGTCACATTATCGATTCTGATGATATAATTATGTCGTTTTGTCGATTAGCGCTAATACGTGAACCCAAATAAGTCATGTCGTTCTGTCAAAATACGAAGAACCTCGACCCAAGGCGTCGTTTGAGAGGATAAAATGCGAAAGAACGAATTCACCCTAGTGGGTCGATAGCGATAAGTGCTGAATGAGTGAAACCGTCGACCACGCTGTTGGGGTCGGTATCGGGGTTCTGAAGTGATTGTTGTAGCGAGCTGATTGGCCGCCTCTATGGCTAGAGTAATCGACATCGTTCGATGAAACATGTTAAATAGGATGAAATGTTGTTTACGCTCTGTTATCTTTACGCTCAGAAAATTAATGAAGTGTTGGCGTGTACTTTACCGATAACAGGATTTAATTAAAATAGTATTGGGTTGAAAATTTACGCGAAAACCAATTATCGATATCATTACCCCATCACTATTTTGATCGTTTGTAAACGGGGCTAGGGCTGCAACGTCAGAAGTGATTCGATATTAATTTGATTAATCAATCGTATTAATAACGACTTAAGTACGTGTTATTTGTCTTAATTACGATAAATCTTTATAATTAATTTTCTTTGAATTTTTATTGATGGTTGTGTGATTTGAAATTTTGTTTTTTTTTAATTGAAGCTTTTGACTTATATTTTATGAATGATACGAGTCGTTGATAAACATGATGGACACGATGAAGCAATAATAATATCATCTGCCATTTTAGAAATTACTAATAAATAACATTTGGACAGTTTTACGAGAAGCCCAAATTATTAGATAGTTGAACCCATTCATTGTATAATTTACTTAGATAATAATCAAAAAGAAAATTAGGTACTAAAATTTTCGTCTCTAGCAACCCTAACGACAGCTATTAACGCTCCCCATTCACTTAGCGTCTGCCAACTAAACAATACCACCATTATGAACTACCCGCATATAAAAATATAAAGTGTTGCCAGCCGACAGGAAGTGACAACGGCCTGGTATACTATCCCACGATTCCCACGGGATGTTTTTACTCATACTTAATCATTATATTTTCTTAAGTTGTTCCCTTACGGAGAGTATAGGGGTATGACATGCCAATTTTAGAAGAAGCCTACCAAAAACTAACATATAATTGACCTTGGATAGACAAGAATGGAGAATGCTTCACCGCAAAAGCGTGGCTCTTAAATTAATAATTATGATGATCAAAGACTGTAACAAAATTATTAATTGCTGTTATTTTCAATTACAGCGTATAATTATAAAATTAACTGACTATATTCAAAATTCATTCCGATACAAACAACTGGGAATCCATTCTTTTTAATTAAAACAGTATTTCTTTTTAAAAAAGTATCCTTTGTACAGTCAGTTCCAAATTAAGCTCCTGTCATTGTCAGCGAGCGTTCGAAATTCGAAAAAGGCGGCAACAGGCGGAAGGTGCGTTCTAGACCAGTGCGTTCGGAAGTGCACGAATAAAAGGAGGGTGTTCGATTGACCGGACCGGTATAAACGAACTTCTTTGTAATTTAAAATACTTATTCAAAGACATTCTGTTGGTTGAATTGAGTTTTGAACATCATTACGTACTAAGCAGATGGGTACCCTCAGGTCTGTTGTCTTAATTTTCGTGCAGGGTGAGAGCGCAGCGCTCCCCATTTGTCCGGCCAAGTAGTTAATTCCATTTGCTGCAAATCTACAGTAAGTCACGTCAAAAAATATATACAGATACATCTACTTACACCAAAATTTACATTTAAACACAAGTTCTAAAACAAACCCCTACGATTGCTTTTAAATTGGCACTTTATCATTAAAATGAACACGGGACAAACCCGATTTTCATATTAGCACATTTGCCTTTATGACAAAAAATATTATTACTCTACACGAAATACGATGTTTTATGTCCGAGCTCTTGCTGTTTTAATTTTGTTATGAATATCAAGCTATTATTACAAAGGGGTGTAACATTCCTCAGAAATAAAAACAATAAAACTATATACACAGCATAGGTATTTTCAAAAATAACGAGCATCTATGAACACAGACATAGTGTAAATCATCGTTAGCCCATTGACGTCCCACTGCTGGGGCACGGGCCTTCCCTATGGATGGATATGGATAGGGAGATCGGGCCTTAAACCATCACGCGGGCCCAGTGCGGATTGATGGTTATTAACGACTGCTAATGCAGCCGAGACCAACGGCTTAACGTGCCTTCCGAAGCACATAAATAAATATAAAACATTCAGACTTGACCTAACCTAACCTCTCCTTGATTTATGTAGCTCGACATTTTATAAATGTAACTTGATGCTATCACCTTTGCTTTAATGTCACTTTATATCAATTAAATTCCATGTAGTAAACTTCAAGTGCATGCAAACAGATACTTAAAGCACGGGAAAAAGTCATATGTAATTTGCTTCCGTGCTTTGCAGGTCAGATTCGAGTCGATTAAAGGGAATCAGCTAAAGTCCGGTTTACACTTTTCAATGCGGCCTAGTAGTAAATCACGTCAATAAAAACGTTTTTTATTAACTACTTAAATGAGACTCTTTGCATTGCGTCCAACATCAGTTAGGTGCTTTCTGAAATTTACCTGTTTAAATCTTTGAAAAATGTTGTTTACGGCCACTCAGTATGAGTTTTATGTGGCCGCAATCTAATCCGATAAGTAAGTTTGCGGCCAAGCTGGACCAGTCTTGGTTAATTTTGGTGCTCCCCCTATTTCGGCGCCCGGTGCACCTCTCGCACCGCCCTAGGGCCGCCACTGCTCATTGTGGATGCTAACACATAATATAACCTCACAAACGTAATCCATAATGGAATGGAAGAAATCAAAGTCAACTTGCAGCCACTCTTGATACGAAATCATAAGATGGATATGACGAACCTTACGGTGACAAGGCCTTAGCCTATCATGTTGGACAGGACACATCCTTCTGTCAGACTGTACGACATGCCCGGGAAGACTAACATCTTGGTTGCCTGGAAGAAATTGCTGCATGAGCAATAAGGCCGCCTGTTGTGCTTTTCTGTATGTGTTGTTCTTATCTCTGTATTTTGTGTCCATTGTGCTCAATAAAATATTTTATCTATCTATCTATCTATCTTAGTAATTCTTGTCACATACCCTCTCTCTCACACACACATGCATTTGCATATTTCGAAGGTCCCTGTCTGTTTTGCTATTTCTTATTTTTTCCTTTATTTCTGTTTTATCGTGAAATTGATAACATAAATATTATATTTTTGATTATATTATGAATATATCTAATAACTTAACTTAGTAACGCATTAGAATAGATAAAATGATTTCCAAGGGTTGGGGCCTGGTGACCTGTAGTACAAGGGAAATCCTTCTACAAGCACCAGCTTAAAATACTTACATACATACATAAACTCGTGCTTATTTCCCACGGGGTAAGCAGAGACTATAGAATTCCAATTGTTTCGATCCTGACATACAAAAATACACTTGTGTTGTATCATAGACTTAGCGTACAAAGATTATTTTATTTTATATTTTTAAGTAGAGAAATAAACCTTTTTATTAATATTACAACATAACATAAACTGCCTATATACGTCCCACTGCTGGGCACAGGCCTCCCCTCAACTAACCGGAGGGGGTATGGAGCATACTCCACCACGCTGCTCCACTGCGGGTTGGTGGAGGTGTTTTACGGCTAATAGCCGGGACCACGCCTCCGTGGTCTAGTGGTTTATGAGCCGGGACCAACGGCTTAACGTGTTTATTAATATTATTTATTATTAATTGGTATGACGAACTATACTTTTATTATAAGGTAATCATAATATTAAGTACTTACTATGTTTGCTACTGGAGTAGCTATCATAAAACGTAAGAAAGTAAATTGAACTAGATTGGATGTAATAAAACCAAAACATAAAGTATACCACCCAGTATTGGTACCTATCGATACTTTAATAGCTTAATTGGTTTTAAGTTAAAATGAAAATAACAATTATTCCTTAATTTGGTTCAAACTCAGTTTTGACAACGTAAAGATATTGCTTTGTATTGTAACTTTTTAATGTAGGTAATAAATGCAGCATTCTCAAAAAATATATTTTTATTGGCAGTTAATAAAACTTACAAACATAATTAACTCAACAAAATATTTACGAACCAAAATATGTTAAATAAAACACGACGAAAGATAAATGAGGATAAGACCCGACAGAATTAGAAAGTGCTTCAGAAATATGTTAATATAACCCAGCAGAAGGGCTCGGTGAAATAATTTCCATAGAGAATTCGTTCGTAATTCAAAATTGGGAAGGCCACAGGAAGGCGCGTTCCGTACGAATGCGTGAGGAGGGACGCGGTCGGTTGCCGCGAGACGACTAATGACACTCGACGTGTGTTTGGAAACTACTGGATGCGGTTTGTAAAAAGTCTAACCTATTTAAAAAAAATTAAGAAAAAAATGGAATAAAAAAACGTACCCAGTTTTCTGGACTTAAAGTCAACGCACTTTTGATTTTACCGCTGAATAAGAAATGCTCAAATTGCAGTTATAACGAACAAACAATTTTTACGCTTTAACTGTATACAACTTTCTTCGATGGTTTTCAATTGTATGTTAGTCGTATTACAAGCAAAAAGGAGGAATCAAAATTAATAATCCTGAACGAAAAATGTCTTATGGAACCGTAATTTATTTATTTTTTCTTCACGATAATAAATACAAATTGAGCAGACATTTTGCCAAAAATCTTAACAATGATCCGATACTCATTTTGTCAAAGTCGGGTAAAGTCACATCCACGCTAATCCAACCAGAGCCCGCCACAATTCAAGTTCAATGCTACGCGCTCATTGCGTTTGAACGACTAGCCTCGACCTACGATATTGTGTTATTTATAAACATTTAGTTTTAAAATTAAAGAAGAAGAAGAAATGTATTTATTATTACAGGATACCAATATAACAATGCAAAAACATAAAATATAAAACAAATATGAAATGAACGTTGTCGATATGCCTTCAATTTGTTAAAATTTTTCCCCAATCATCATTTAAAAATATATGTCAATATATGTCGTCTGTACAACAATATGTATGTCCATGATAGACTAGTTTTGACTTGGCTTGTTGAAGATTTGTCTCAAATGGCGTTACTTGGACGGAAAACTACTTAGCCGAACATGCAAGACTAGAAATAAAACTATAAAGCAACGATTTTGTCATTGAATAAATATCTGACACGCTTCACAGTGCCAAGAGCACCTACTTCTTTTTTTCCAACAGTCTACCCTTTGTTCTCTCGTTCTGTACACTTTCAAAGGCGATAATGAGACGTTTTCGGATGCTGCTTATTTTCCTCATTTCTTTTTTATTGCTTCTCCCCACCGCGGTTTTCCTTAGAAATTCCCGTTTAAGCGTAAATTGTTCTTTTGCTCAAACGCGTCATTATGAAAGACCTGTTCGAATTTTGAATTAGCGAACTAATTGTAGAGAATTAAAACCTATTCTTTGTTTAAAATAAATAAACAAATAATTCTTATACTTTTTATAACATATATAAAAAAAACAAAGATTCCGAAATACTAGTAGATACTTATATAGATAGGACTACACCTCTTGAACCAGCACACGTCTAGAATACGGCTCATCTATTGAAACGTGCAATTACTTAACAAAAAGAACGCCTTTGTACAAACCAGGACTAACTTTCAAAGAGTCGAGCTAAAGGATTCTTTCGTTCAGATACTTATTCACTACCTGGAAGTATATTCCTTGCATTATTTGATTTCATAAATTTAATTGATACATGGTGTAAATTATATATTTCTGCTGGATTGCGATTAATGAAACGCCATAGATTTCCCATTGCTTATCATTGCGGGCATATTGTAAAATTCGACTTATAGATGTCAACTCTAAGGGTCATAATATATCAGATATGGTCTTACTTTTTCGAGCAATCGGGTGATTAATGAGTGATGTTATTGTAATGTATTTGCATCTGTGGCTTATTTAAATAACAAATGTTTCTTTCTTTCAATGTCCTATAAACAAAGGACATAACAGAAAGTAATTTCGACAATGTCCCTGTCAGGAATCGAACTTGGACCTTCAGATCGTGAGCCCGCTCCAACCACAAGTCCACGGAACTTGTTATGATCCGACAAAGCTAACAATTCAATATTTTGCAACCTCTATCTTTTTCAGTCCTACTATGAAGCTAAAGATTTCAAAAGGCCGAAAGCCTTTCTTAAGGCGTCACGATACAAAGGCACATATATCAAAGAAAGAGAACTTTTCTATTCCATTATTCAAAGGTAAATCTGAAACAGGCTGTATTTTCAAAGGTTAAGCCTTAGTGAGCAATGCAGTGGCGTATAAGCCTAACCGAGCAAAGAGATTGCAGTGTTTGGGCTGCGATGTTTTATGCAGCGATTAGCGATTTCACATATATCCACGGAGGAATTTTTGTTGCTCTTGAATTTAGAAGCGTAGTTTAGAAGCTACAAGTAGGAGTTAGACATCCGATTCACCTTCAGAACGGAACCTACCTAAACCCAAAACTAGACATAAAATCGTTCAACGTTTACATAACAAGAAAAAATATATACAACTTTTTTGCGTTACAGTAGATTTGCCTCGGATCCCATACAATACTTGACCTTATTTGAGATACTAAAATTACTTAACGATATTATCGATATATAGTATAAGGTCTTAGTCCCAATATCCTGATCCAAGATAATACCGAATAAAGGGAAAAAATATTGCAAAAGGCAAAAAAAGAAAGAAGGAAATAGCAGATATTGCGTACCTTTGCTGATCACATCAAGAATTAAGAAACAAAATGAGTGTGATTGCGGAGTGATGGAGTATAGACTAAAAGATTCTCCGCTGTAAGGAAGACCTTACCAGCCCCGAGATGCAAAGCAAGTCCCCACAAAGGAGCCATCCTTTACCTATTTCAGTATATTTGATGAGAGCCACGCTGGAAACGGATGAAATTTGTTTTGGTCTCGGAAGCTGCATTCTGTGCTGAGATCGAGTTTCCACCCCGCAAAGCCGAGATTGCGGCGGTAATCGTGTTCTTGTTTAAATTAAAAAGAGCGGCGAAAGGGTTGAGCTTGAAGTGTCACACAGAGGTGGTAACGGTAACGGAAACGTTGTATATAAGTGGTGGAGAAGGGAGTTGCATGAAACTGCGTTGCGAGGCAGTGGGATTTCTATGAGTACAGTCAAGATTTTAGAACTCTATCATATTAACAATGCCAGTCGTGCGGCCGCTACTGTCGCTCTCGCATCGGACTTTACAGCCATTTTAAAAGCTGCCACAGAAGCGCTGTTTGAATCATCTGGTAAAAATGTAAAGGCCTGAAATGATCATATTAACATATTTGACATTTAGTAAGCCATAGAGGCGGCCCATAAGCTCACGATAACAAAAACCGATAGGAATACCGCCGCTGCGCTCGACGATTTCCCTCATTCAGCATCTTATCGCTATCGGTCCGATAGGGTCGCACCCGACTGGGCACCATCAGGCTTGTTGTCTTAATTTTGACGATTCGAAGTGTAACCTAAATGTTACCTACTGAATAAATATATTTTTGAATTTGAATCCAGTGAGTAACGTCCTCAAGTCGAGGACGTAAATGTCAACATAAAATACTAAAGCTAAGGCCGAGTCTAGTCGAGGAAGAGTCGAATTAATATCTTATTTATAATACTTGTGTTACAGTTCAACTTGTCTAAAAAGTTAATGTGATTAGGTGAATTGGTGACCTTACGCGTCTAAACTTGAACAAAAAACGTAACCGGAGATTTTAAATTTTGTACGGAACTTTCCCGGTATCATCTGTGTGCGAAGACCTTAGAGATTAAAGGCTCAACAGATATTTACACCAGGTCTTGCAAAGTAAGTAACGGAGAGTGCATAATTGCAAGTGTGCTGAGCTATTTCGAGTGTGATTAAGCTCAAGCTGTTTAGAGAGTTCTCAACATTTTAAATTGTTCGACCGAGTAGCGACTGTTTTAAGGTAACTTGCAATTTACGTCAGAAAATTTTCATTACTGTCCATACTAATATTACAAATGGGAAAGTGTATGTGTGTGTCTGTCTGTTTGTTTGTTTGTCTTTCAAGGTAAAATGGAGCGATTAATTAACGTGATTTTTTAAGTGGAGGCAATTAAGGGTTGGAGATGGAGTTTTTGCCTTTTTTTAACCCCCCGAACCTGCACACAACCCCTTCAAAGAGCGGGTGAAATTTTATATGGGACTTTTCGCAGTTTTCAAGGTAGGAAGCTGAAAATTGGTACTTTAGGAAAGGGGAACCGTTTTTTTTTTATTTCAAAAATTTAGTACACACAGTGATTATGCTAACTAGCATCGTTAAACCATGGTTTGTGTCGATGCTAGGTATCTACGATGTCCGTCTTACATTATACATAGATATGTAGGTAACAAAAACTTGTGGGTAAGCAATAGGTAAATAATAATTTTTGTGCAGTTTGTGTCTCGGCTACGTATCGCAGAGCACAAGCTAGTGATATGATAACTACATAGTGTCACCTCGTGTGACGCGAGTGAAACTAGTGATTAATAAAAGGCAGGTAAGAAATCTTTTTGACTTTTACAGTTTTATACGAATTTGTTTTCTCCGTTTTACTAAATATTTATTGGCATTTCCAAAAACGCCATCGTTAAGTAATGTCAGTAAGTACTGTAATTTCCTACAAAATAGATCTATAGCATAAGCATCATCATCATCACCAGCCCATTAACGTCCCCACTGCTGGGGCACGGGCGTTCCCTATGGATGGATAAGGAGATCGGGCCTTAAACCACCACGCGGGCCCAGTGCGGATTGGTGGTTAGTAACGACTGCTAATGCAGCCGGGACCAACGGCTTAACGTGCCTTCCGAAGCACGGAGGAGCTCGAGATGAAAACTTTTTTTTTGTGGTCACCCATCCTATGACCGGCCTTTGCGTAAGTTGCTTAACTTCAACAATCGCAGACCGAGCTCGTTAACCGCTGCGCCACCGAGCTCCTGCATAAGCATATTAAAATCATTTTATCAATAGGTATTCTTGAAACACGAAAAAACCCAGGGAAAACAGCGCACATGTCAACATTAAAGAGGAAACCCTTATCTTTAAAACTGAAACAATGAAACCAGAAAGTTGTCCAAAAACTTGGGGTTCCCCATAATAGATTCATGAGCAAACTCCTGGTAATGTATTCAGCTAAGACTTTGCGGTGTCTAAGTATTCTTCACGACGACTAACTTGAAAACACGAATAAAGTTAGATATTGAATTGTTGGATGGAATCCATAAACTTACTAACTCGCGGAGCGAAATGGATAGCGTACCTGTAACAAAATGGTTTTTGGATTAATACATTGGTATGTCCCACTGGGGTAAGCAGAGACTGTTAGAATTATATTTCTTGTTGGGAAATAGGCGTGAGTTTACATATGTATGTATGCATTTGTAGTGGAAAATAATTTTAAAATACTGCATTTGATATTAACTCAGAATCGTGAGCTGAATCATCCCCCTCAGTATTCGTTACAATATCGTTAACACCCTGTATAGTTTGCCCTTTATCTGAACTGGCACTTTAAAGTAAGTAGAAAGCGTCCCATTGTCTCGAAAATTAGTAGTTTACTTAATTAAAATACTTTGAGTTCTATAGTTCGCCGTTTCGTCCTATTCCTGGATAATGAATAAACACTAATTGTATAAAGTTAGACCTAGTTGATGTTGTTTAGTTCTCAACTAAGTACTCAGTTTCAATTAATTTATCAGTACTTACTAAGGAAATTGGTAGATAGTTCTTAGTTGTAAGAGTTCAACCTAACGAACTCTTAGAACTTATTGAGTATAGAAAAGACCTTGGACACATTTGATTTTTTTCTTGATTGAGTGACAATTCACTATATTTTCTTCTTCTATCGTGTGGGTTGTGAGGTAGTAACCAACGTCGATTATGTAGATACATAAACTTATATTCCTTAACGGGCTTCGCAACCCAGGACCATAAGTAGTCAGAAGATGGCTTACAGACTTTTGGTGCGAAGTCCGATCGAGACGCCAACTACCCTCACTCTTGCTTACTCTGTGCTAGGAGTCAGACGTTGTGGGTTCCTTGTGAATATTAATTTAGTAGGATTATACATACGGAGGGCACGTTAAGCCGTTGGTCTCGGCTATTAGCCGTAAAAACACCTCCACCAACCTGCAGTGGTGCAGCGTGGTGGAGTATGCTCCATACCCCCTCCGGTTGATTGAGGGGAGGCCTGTGCCCAGTAGTGGGACGTATATAGGCAGTTTATGTATGTTTATGTTATGTAGGATTATACGAACATATTTGTCCTTAATACTAAGTAGTCGTTTTTTGGCTCATATCCAATAATAATTTCACTAATAAAACCATAATTTAAATAAATAAATGTTTTAGCGAAATTATTGTTAGAGAATTTCACGAGTGAAATTATACATACGCATAAACTCACGCTAATTTGACACACTAAATTATAATAGATACACATTAGATGGACAATCTGCTCCATCTCTTTATTTTCACAAATATTTGAAAATATATTTGCAAATTTGACAATATACTTGCGAATTTGACAATGTACCTGCGAATTTGACAATGTACCCGCGAATTTGACAATGTACCTGCGAATGCGACGTATATGTACAAACGACACGTGTTCTGTTAATATCTAGTTTATGTTAAACCACATTTTACTAGAACTCAACCAGTACTACTTACTTGCAGATTTCTGAATAATATGAAACTCAGGTTGACTTGTTACTTAGTCATATTTTAATTTTAGAAATCCCGGGTAAAACTCGGTAGTTCTCAAAATTAGAGTGAAATTGTCCCCTCATGACGGAATATCCAGTTTTATTGCTGAAACTCGGCACGGGGTCGACCTCATTTGCTACGGAATAGTACTACCATGCTTCCTAGAAATCTACTTTACTAGACAACTTTGGTCTTATACACGAAATTAAATTTTATTACCAAGAATAAAATAAATAATTTTTAATATTACGGCTCACGACTCACGACCTATCTATCTCGTTGGTCTAACAGAAAGCAGTGAGGAGTATCTTTTTTTTACGCTTTTACTTTTTTAGGTTAAGTTGTGTTTGTTTTTGTTATGAATGTATGTTATTATATAGAATATAGATATTTTTGAGTACAACCATGGTAATGATATCTAAATTGTCGTTCCAACCTGGCTTCAGATATTATACAGATTGTTAGTGACATCGTAATGAAAATTTTGATGGATGATTTATAACCAGAGGATTTTTCCGTTTCAAGGTATAGATCTTAAAATAATAAAAAAAAAAACACTACAATTTACATACATTTTTCGACAGGAAATTTCACTTGATATTTATTCAGAATCTTGTTCTGAACCATCCCCCTCAGTTTTCGTTACGTTGTCACTAACACCCGGTATATCAAAATATAATAACAAAAATGCCTAAGTCCTCAAAAAGTACTTAATTTTTAGCCACCCTATGAAACCGGGCAAAACTCATTAGGTCTCGTCGGCGCTTAATTTTAAAGTTAAGTGAAAAAAATTGAGAATTTTCCAGGCAGTGCTTTCGACTGTGATGAAACATTTTATCTTTTTAGGTAGCCTTTGAAGACGTTTAGCTAAACGCTTGAGAGTACATTAGTGTTGTTTGCTGTACCTATGTTATTTTTTGACGTGACTGCGAGCTTTAACTACTTGGCCGAACAAATGGGAAACACTCATCAGGTACAAAATTTAAGAGAATATCGTTACGAATACTAAGGAGGATAATTCAAACCATGATTCCGAGTCAATATCAAGTGGAATTTTCCGTCGCAAATATCACATTTTTTTTTAATTCTATACTTTTGCGATGAAAAATTCCACTTGATATTAACTCAGAATCTTCTCTTCTTCTATCGTGTGGATTGAGAGGTACATTACCAACCTCATCAACCCTGGTGTCAGGGTTATTATTGAGCCGCCAAAGGCCCCTGACATGGCTCATGTAACGACTACTTACTTACATCATTAAGTAGTAACCGGGACCAACGGCTTAACGTGCCTTCCGAGGCACGGATCATCTTACTTTTTGGACAATCAGGTGATCAGCCTGTAATGTACTAACCAAACTAGGGATCACAAAGTGATTTTTGTGATATGTTCCCACCGGGATTCGAACCCGGGACCTCCGGATCGTGAGCCCAACGCTCAACCACTGGACCACGGAGGTCGTCACGGAGGACTCAGAATAATCAGCTGAATTACCCCTCTCAGTAGTTTTTAGGATGTCACGTCTTACACCCCACATAAATACATACAGGTAGCCATACAAGTTCGTACGTATGGCTGTTAGTGACACTGTGTTAGTGACACGTGGAATCACTCAAAGTTTTCGTTATAATGTCACTGACACCCTGTATATTATGCGTCAAGTAAACTTTTCTGCCCTAGTAAATTAAAGGTATTTGTGAGTTCTGAAGTATTTCAATTAAGTGGTTTAGGTAGAGGTTGGCTCACGTGGAGTTAAATACTTGAAGGTATATGATCATGTCATGTAGATATAAGTTTTGATGGGGTTGGCAGGTTCCCCAACTGATGCATAATATAGATCTAAGGAAGTGGGTGAAAACCAGCCACTAGAGTCAGAATGGCCGCTCAATGATATTTAAAGCTGAAATGATGCCTAATCATTGCTTCCCTATCAGTGCTGCTGTGTTCCTTTCACCATACTTTTGCTTCAAATATTTAAGAAATTAAATAACATTTAAAGTCATCCATCCTATCCATAGGTACGAATTTTTTCAATATCATTATTATGACGCTATCTATCCGAAATATTTCTTAGAAACTAATATTTGTCAAGTTTTTTTTACCGGAACACTTATAGGCTGTACGTGTTATAAATTTAACCGTAGTAATAGAGTTCAGAAACATTTTTTGGCTCATAAATATTTCCATTGCATAATACACGTATGTTGGACTATACCACTATTTCAACTTTAAATATGCCGGTGACCGGTCAATCTGATGGTCACAACGAGCCGAGACGGGATTCAGGCAGTGGAATTCTCTGTCGTTTTCTGTATTTCCGAATGCATATAACCCGGGTGATTTCTAGGCTAGAGTGAACAGGCACCTTCTGGGCGAGCTCGCTCCATCTTAGGCCTCGTCAATGCCTTCGGGCAAGTCTGGGGCCAAGAGCAAACCCATCATGGGTAAAAAAAAATTAGGTGGTGCCTTGCACATGCTCAATGCACTCCTTGAGTCAGCGTCAGAGGGGGGTTAAAAGGTTCAATTAAAGCAGATCATTTGAAAAAGCAATATGGCTATTTGACGTTTGTGGTTTGCGCATCTACCTTTATATGCGCAAATGTTAAATTTTGTTTTTGAGGAGCTCGGTGGCGCAGCGGTAAACGCGCTCGGTCTGCGATTGTTGAAGTTAAGCAATTTTCGCAAAGGTCAGTCATAGCATGGGTGACCACAAAAAAAGTTTTCATCTCGAGCTGATCCGTGCTTCGGAAGGTACGTTAAGCTGTTGGTCCCGGCTGCATTAGCAGTCGTTAATAACCATCAATCCGAACTGGGCCCGCGTGATGGTTTAAGGCCCGATCTCCCTATCCGTCCTTAGGGAAGGCCCGTGCCCCAGCAGTGGGGACGTTAATGGGCTGATGATGATGAATATTGCTTTTAACATGAATGGCCTTTTTAGACCCCCGTTTGTAAGAAAGTGGGCGTTTGTGTGTCTGAGGTTCTGGGAAATTATGAATGATGTGTGAAATTCTATAATATTTATTTCTCTCTATACAAGACACGACGAATTTATAAAAAACATAATAGAAGGAAAGCTAGAAGAAAAGAGAGGAAGGGGAAAACCAAGAAGAGCTTACATGGAACAGATTAAAGAAAAGGTTAACGTCGTGTCTTATAGGGAAGTCAAGGAATTGGCCTTTGGTAGACTGGAATGGAAAATGCTGCATCGACAAGAGCGTGGCTCTTAAATTGATGATGATGATGCCTGTCTGTAAATATAGGACTGTAAAAATATTTTAACTACTAAGTACTTTCTTAGTTAAAATATTTCTGTAATGAAACCCGCATAAGGACAGCGTAAATATCATGTTTTATGCTTAATTGCTAAAGTTAGACGGTAACTACATCCAATTTACACTTAGCAATGCCTGTGTGTGGTTTAATATATTTATATGTATTCGACATTAATTTGGTCGAGCTGTTTTATATGGGAATGCTTTAGTTATCTTGTGTACAGTCATGAGCAATATAATGTACCCACTTTAGGACTCTGTCGCACTAACATATTTGACATTTAGTGAGACTTACAATTCAATTTGTCAAAAAAGTTAATGTGACATGGTACAGTCATGAGCAATATAATGTACCCACTTTAGGACTCTGTCGCACTAACGTATTTGACATTTAGTGAGACTTACAGTTCAATTTGTCAAAAAAGTTAATGTGACATGGTACCAAAGTGTATACATATTAATGCTCGTGACCGTACCACAGTGTATACATATTAATGCTCGTGACCGTACATTGTTCTAAAGTAGCATAGAAGTGAATAGAAACATGAACGGAGCACGTTCAGCAGTTTGTGAACCAACAGACTAAATCTGTCTAGTATTCTGAAGAAACAGACTAAAATAAATTAAGCCTAATAGTGTTATTTAAATATTAAATGTATGTGTCAATTTAAGCAAAATAGTTTTAGTGTTGCCTAATCCTAACATATAAGGCTTCTACTATTATGTGCATGCGTATATTGAGACGTAGCATCGTAGCGTTTTGCTACAAGGCGTAGCGCGTTGGAGCGTAACGCCGTGTAACGAGCCGCGGTAACCACACTAAGAGCCAATGATGCGAATAGGGGAATATTGCTCGAGACAAGTTTCGGGCTCTCGAAATTCTCAAATGCGGTTATGGTCAGGGTTTTACGTCCTTACATAAATATATACTCAATTTAATTTCATTTCTCGCCTGTATTCCCAATGCGGTAGAGCCATCATTAATTAGAAGGCAACTTGCAAGAACTTTTACTACGAAGTTCTAAGGTTTATACCTTAGTTTAGGTTCCCAAAATATTATAATCTGCCGTAGAAACTATTGCCAAAGTAAAAAAGCTGCGGTCTAACGTGAAGAAACATTAAAAAGAAATTACTTTTGAATACGACTGCATTATACGATTTTAATTATATCTACGTTATCTCGACAAAGCCTTGATAAGTATCTTTAAGCGGCACATAAAATGTCAAGAACTAGTAATCATTATTTGTATATTAAAACTGGCGTCCCAAATCCTTGACACCCTCTCACACTTTTTAAACAAACATTACCTCAATTTGACCTTTTTATAATTACATTGTTGACATCAAAATTGTATTAAAAGTACTTTCGTACAAAACCATTCTCTTGGGACGGACTTGTATGTAGTTTTAGTTTTTGTTTCATGTCCATTAAAAGAATGCGAAGGTGTTTATTTCGTTATTTTAATACATACATAAACTCACGTCCGTATTCCCCGAAGGGGTGGGCAGAACTACAAATAATCAAGAAACTATTTGCAGCCACTTTTGATGCATAGTCCGAAGGTGGATATGATGATCGTTATTTTAATAAGTTTCTTTTATTATTTCGTTCTTCTATCGTATGGGTTGTGAAGTGGATTATCAGCCTCATCAACCCTAGTCACTTTGTGATCCCGAGTTTGGTTAAGATACAGGCTGATCACCTGAATGTCCGAAAGCAATATGATCCGAGCTGCGGTAGGTAAGTTAAGCCGATGGTTCCGGTTACTTACTGATGTATGTGTGTGCTACGGGCCTCTGGCGGCTCAATAATGCCCGTGACACCAGGGTTGGAATCCACACGATAGAAGAACGAAATGCACACCTTGGACACTTTATACAAAACACCTCGTTTTACACAGACCCCACACATTGACGTTATCCTACACGCGCATCTGTGTGTGTGACGTCTGACGCAATACGATTCGAGTCTAAACTACTTTCGAGGAGGTGAGGTAAACCTAGCTCAGACGCTAGTGGGGAGCGGAGAGTTACCGTTCTATACGTAGTATTATTCCTTATTCTATGACCTCAGGGTTATATTTGGTTCTTTTTCAGCGGATAATAAATAATATGACGGATATAACTTAAAATAAAAATAGATGGTGTGTACTAGAATCAGCACCAGTGTCCCTAGATGAGTTGGGTTTGACCTTTCAACTTCATTTGAGCTGGACGGTGAAGTTTTTAGGCTTCGGGTTCTTTGGATTTTAATTTACTTTGCAGAACTACGGCTTTACGTTAAGCTGGATTTTTTAAAGATGCTACTTTTGTTTTGTGAAAAATACAGACGAGGAAGGGGTAGACCTAGGAGAACATTTATAAAACAAATAAAAGAAAAGGTACACAGGTCGTGTCGTATCAGGAAGTGAAGGATTTGGCGGGAAGACGAGAGGAATGGCGATTACTCCACCGACAAGAGCGCAGCTTTTAAATAAAGAGAGAGAGACAGACGAGTGTTCGAATCCATGATGTGCCCTGATTATCCGAAAGTGAGATGATCCGTGCTTCGGAAAGTACCCAAGGTCCCATGAGCCGCCACGGGCATTTAGCGGCTCAATAATTATTTAATAAACTTTCTGTTAGTCTAAAGCACATCTATTTATTAATGTTAAATAACCATAGTAATCCAGACCATGGAGAACTTGTTGAGCATGGCCAGTGTACGCGGATGATGTCGCCGGGCAGGTATGTTGTACCAGGAGTTGCCAAGTACTCCGGTGACAGAACACTCCGTAAACGAGTACCTGTATAACATGCTGCCTGTCGATATATATCAGGAGTGCAACATAAATAAATTCAATAAATCTTTATTTAAACATCTTATGCAAAAGGGATCTTAGCTATAAGATAACTCTCTTTTTATTTAAGAGCTACGCTCTTGTCGGTGGAGTAATCCCCATACCTCTCTTCTTCTCGCCAAATCCTTCACCTTCAACTCAAGCCACCTTCAAGTTAACTGTAAGTATTTTAAAACATAATAACTTAAAGCGAACTCCACTCCCACAGACAAACCGAGAAATTGGTTTGGTGGGATTTTTATTGTACCAATATTTTTTGTATTCTTTTGAAGAATAAACATTTTACTTACCTACTAACTTAAATAACCCTGACAATAGGGTTGATGAGGTTGGTAATCCACCTCACAACCCACACGATAAGAAGAAAAAGACTGGATTTTTTAAATATATTACTTTTGTTTTACGAAGAACACAGACGAATATCCGATTCCGCGATGTGCCCTGCCCAGAACGCGTGAGTTACATCGTATTGTGACGGGTTCGAATCGCAGCTCGGGTTCTAAACCACAGAATTCGAATTTATGGGTTTGAATTCATGTTTGGATCATAGATAATGGATATCACGTGGTTTCCAGGGTTTGTTCCCGGTTAATGGCATTAGGCTCGCCGGAGCCTAGTTATAACATGGGACTTTAACATATCTGGCGAGAAATGGGAAGACCTTTACAGTATTAACTGATCCTTTGTAGAGAGAGAAATAAATAAATAAATAAATAAATAAATAAAAATATACAACTCTACTCCTCGTGGTAAGGCTATATTTTAAAATAATTTGGGAGTACTAAATATCAACCTACCCACACATATTTTGTGTTACCAAAGAAAAACACTTTCCTTGTATATTTTATTTAAGTCAATATATATTTAACGCGAGTAAGACGCTAAGAATACTTAAACGGTTTTTATTGATTTTCGTCTGCGTGTAATTTATATTTTTCAATATAATAAACCAACGCGCACTTCCTCGTGTTGATTGAGGGGAGGTCTGTGCGCAGGAGTGGTTCGGATT
Organism: Pectinophora gossypiella; assembly: GCF_024362695.1. Classification (NCBI taxonomy): domain Eukaryota; kingdom Metazoa; phylum Arthropoda; class Insecta; order Lepidoptera; family Gelechiidae; genus Pectinophora; species Pectinophora gossypiella. The sequence goes on from NC_065422.1 coordinate 8,032,383, forward strand.
TAGGCTGTTTTTGTTATGTTACTGGAATCCGATCAATGCAATACAGTCGTTAAAGGGTATTTAAAAACTCTATCGCGTACAAAAAATTCTGGTGCTGTCTAAAAACCTGACCCTTTTTAGTTATCTCGTGGGTACATTGTACATATAACTCTACGTGTCATTTTTGCTCATAACCCTACACCGTCCCTGGCTTCAACCCTTTAATCAACGCACACGGGCATATATTTTTTATTCGCACAAAACATTCGACAACAACCAGTGTTGTTCTTATTTAAACAAAAATATTGTTCAATTCAATAACAGCTTTGTTTTCAGAATTTTAAATATAGTTTTCGAAATAAAATATTGAAAATATCTAGAAGAATTTTCTGTGCAACAGATGCCATTTGCAACTGAAATATGTTTTCAACGTTATTTAGAAAAATCTTTTTGACCAAAAGGTTTTACGCGCTAATATAATTAAAAGTGTTTCACTAAAAGTTTTTTGTTCCCGGTGAAATGCATACTTTTAAAGCAGAATTAATTCCTAAAAGTTAAATGATATTTGTATTTCTGATAAATTGAATAAAATAAGTAATTGTTAGACAAAGGGTTCGGGACAACAAAACTGATTTTAAAACAAAAGATATATACTTTATATTAATTTTTTCTCTTCACCAACCCGCAGTGAAGAAACATAGTGGAACATGCTCCGTGCCCATACTAAATGAGGGGAGGCTTGTGCCCAGCAAAGGGACGGATATAAGCTGTTTATGTTATGTACAAGTGTATCTATACCATTGTTTGAAAAACAAAAACAACGAACCTTATTGCTTTAAAGCTATTTCTGCCAGGCAACCGCTACTAGAAATCAGCCTTAAAAACAAACTTGGATACGGGACCGTTCAACAAAAACAGGTAGGTAAAACTTATCGAGTTATTTTAGGTATATTATCACATACTCAAATATAAACTAAGACAACAAAAAGATAGTATGAAGGTCATTCGCCTTAACTCATACCCAAGTGACCTTCGGAATAAACTTAACCTTGAACCGAAGTAACCTTGACATTGGATGAGCCTTTCAATATGTTTTTAGTAGATATATTTTCGGCTAAAGGGCTTAGCGTCGCACACGTTAAAGGGACGTTAACATAAATTGAATATCGATTCGAGCATATTTTAGAACGGAAAATAACTTATGTACGATACCAAATTATGTAAGGTGATATGTGAACCTTCTCATTTAGGTTATACGTTTTAAAAATAGTGATGAAAATACTGATTTTCTGCCGTAATACATACATAAACATACATAAACAGCCTATATACGTCCCCCTACTGGGCACAGGCCTCCCCTAAATCAACCGGAGGGGGTATGGAGCATACTCCACCACGCTGCTCCATTGCGGGTGGGCGGGTGGTCTGCCGTAATATTATACGTAATAATAATAATATCCTTCTGCTGTCCAGATTTCTAAACACATTAGTTAAATAATTGGGTTAGAGGACTTTGGACCTTCATCATCATCATCATCATCAGCCCATTAATGTCCCCACTGCTGGGGCACGGGCCTTCCCTATGAATGGATAGGGAGATCGGGCCTTAAACCATCACGCGGGCCCAGTGCGGATTGATGGTTATTAACGACTGTTAATGCAGCCGGGACCAACGGACCTTAAGACTGTGTAAAGACATTGTTTTTTTTTTAAATGACGAGTTGCTTTATTTGTAACCTCTTTGTGTCGGTTTTGTAAACATTTCGTAAATCGATCATTAATGCGTTACATTCGAATATCAGTAGCTTGCTCCGTAGCGTAGCTACGACGGCTACGACGTAGTCGGGTGGCTAAAGTGGTATTCAGGAAGTCAAAAAATAAGTGTTTATGTTTATATTATACACACTCGCGATCCAAATTGCTACAAGTAGGTAATTGAACGGCAACTTACAGCCACTATTATTACAAAGTCCGAAGATTAACTATAATATATAATCACCTGTTAAAAGCGTGAAAAAACCAGAGTCTACTCCCTTCAGGTTATAAGCAAAGGTTAAATCTCATCTCTCTTCTTCTATCGTGTGGATTGTGAGGTGGAATACCAACCTCATCAACCCTGGTGTCAAGGTTATTTTTAAGCCGCCAAAGGCCCCTTACATGCCTCATAAAACGACTACTAACTTATATCAGTAAAGATGTCAATTTGCAGTGCACACTCAATTAGGCAAAGAGACATTTAAATTTAAATAATAGGTATATCTGTCTTACCATTCTCAGGTAAAGTAACAGAATCATTAGCATTACATCGGCCTCCATGGTCCAGTGGTTTGAGCGTTGGGCTCACGATTCGGAGGTCCCGGGTTCAAATCCCGGTGGGGTCATATCCCGAAAATCACTTTATGATTCCTAGTTTAGTTATAGCACATTACAGGCTGATCACCTGATTGTCCGAAAGAAATGATGATCCGTGCTTCGGATGGCACGTTAAGCCGTTGGTCCCGGTTACTACTTACTGATGTAAGTTAGTAGTCGTTACATGAGCCATGTCAGAGGCCTTTGGCGGCTCAATAGTAACCGTGACACCAGGGTTGATGGGGTTGGTAATCCACCTCACAACTCACACGATAGAAGGAGAAGATAAGACTTGTACAAATTATCCCATTTACAAAACATTACCTCAATAAATAAACCTCGTATAATTTATGTATTAAGCTACCTAAGTTACCTAGTACATCCTAATAATTAAAATTGCTCTGAATTGGTTGTCGTAATGACCTGAAGTCACGTAGGGACTAAGTTTCAGGCTGAAACACCATTTTACATCTAGGTCACACGTGCGACACGACACCGGTGGTGGTCTTGTCTAACCACAGAGCAAGGACTTTACGCTCGCATGTTATAGACAGGAGTTATACAGGTTGTTAGTGACATCGTAACGAAAACTTATTATAAATTAGAGATGATTCAGACAATCATTATGAGTTGATATTAAGTGGAATTATAAAAAAAAAACTGCAAAATTCTCCGACAGGAATTTTCACTTGATATCTGAATCATCGTAATTCCATCCGACAGATGCTCGGTGACAACCTCTTCTGCGCAAGTCCCGGTGTTAAGTTTAGGAACAGCTTTTCGTTCAACAATAGGTGATTGGTTTCAACATCGCAGTCCCATTCATAAAGCCCTCTTACATTCTTAGATACTTTTTTTTTTAATATACTGTACACGCTTCTAGTAGCAACGGACCGAGAGATTATACCGTGCTCTGTATAGATAGCCTACATCACTTTGGACATAAATAGGTAAAACAGGCGATAAAAATACCTGGCGTGTCATTTTTGTAACTGTGCCTTGACTATTTTTTTGTCCAAAAGTAAGACGATCCGTGCTTCAGAAGGCACGTTAAGTCGTTGGTCCCGGTTACTACTTACTGATGTAAGTATGTGGTCGTTATATGAGCCATGTCAGGGGCCTTTGGTGGCTCAGTAATAACCAAGTTGTAAATGTTTGTTTCCTTTTGTTGGTTGCCTGGAAGAAATTGCTCTAGATCAATAAGGCCGCCCAAATTGTACTGTATTCATGTGTTTTGTCTGATTGTTGGAATTTTACATTGTTTTAAGTTTACGCGGTTATTATCATAATTAAAGTACATAATAACGGGTTCTACCTACTCCACTCCAATCTCATCAGCCATCCCGTGATCAGTGTCGAAATATCGGGAGTCTCATATCCCCATTTAAACGCGGTAAGAACCCGTTATTATGTGCTTTAATTTTGTTGGAATTTTAGTTCTGTGCAATAAAGTATATTTGATTTGATTTGATTAATAACCCTGATACCAGGATTGACCAGGTTGGTATTGCACTTCATGAGCCACACGATAAGAAGAAGAATGAGACAGGGCCCTTAATGACTAGAATAATACGTTTAGCTGTTTCACTCTGAGCATGTCATGAAGGTCAAATATAATGGGAACATTAAAATGCGGGACTGGCTTGTCTAAGTCATCATCATCATCAGCCCATTAACGTCCCCACTGCTGGGGCACGGGCCTTCCCTATGGATGGATAAGATCGGGCCTTAAACCACCACGCGGGCCCAGTGCGGATTGATGGTTATTAACGACTACTAATGCAGCTGGGACCAACGGCTTAACGTGCCTTCCGAAGCACGGAGGAGCTCGAGATGAAAACCTTTTTTTTGTAGTCACCCATCCTATAACCGACCTTTGCGAAAGTTGCTTAACTTCAACAATCGCAGACCGAGCGCGTTTACCGCTGCGCCACCGAGCTCCTCAAGAGCTTGTCTAAGTACAATGTTACAATTCAAACCACTAGAAAGTATTACTCTTTAGTGACATCGTGCCGAATACTCAGGGGGGATCATTTAGACCATGATTCTGAGTACCAAGTGGAATTTCTTGACGGAAAATTCATGAGCATTTTAGTGTTTTTTTTTAACTATTTTCAGTTCTATACTTTTGCGACGGAAAATTCCACGTGATATCTCGTATATCATAACTACACTGCGATTATTCGTAAGGAATAATAACCAGTACTAGGCATATGTTTTTTTTTGTTTGTTTTCTATGTTGTAACTTGTAAACTAAGTGTTACTCGTTTCGTGTGTTGACCCAGGGTAGTTTATAATTGGCTTTCTTGTTACTTCAAACGTTATCATATTACTACTATGCGATGTGTTCTATACATATAACATGTATGTCCTTCATACACATGAAGAGTAAATAAATAAAAATGTATATTTTTATTTTCAATAGCCACTCGGATGAAAATTACGAAGAAACATTAGTAAGTACAGACGCGGCCATTGCCAAATATATTGCTTTTTTATGCGTTTTCTCATACATTAGCGAAGATATGAAAAGGCTTTTAAAGCTTTTACGACATCCATCGGCATCTCACTAAATCCACTTCCAGTGAAAGAGGGGTTAATAAAAAGAAAAGGTTAATTTCAGTCTCTTACGTAAGACCGCTAACAAAGCGGACTAATGGGTACAAAACAACAACGGCGTCAAGAGACTGGAATCTGGAATTTTCTAGAACTTTCTAGAATTTTTACAACGCTTTGTGTCGCGGTGATAATGAACTTCTAAGGGGATGGGGTAAGTAATTTATGTTTTGTTTCGCTGAGACGGCGCATTGTGGAGCATACGGTTTATTCCCATCTGCCCCCTTTAGGCTTGCCACCGGGGTGGTGGTTGGCACTAATTAGGTGCCGTTTACCACCCCGGTGGTCGATGGCACTTAATTAGTTTCATCTGCCCCCTTTACAGTTATAGTACGGGGGTTCATTCTCATGTCGTACTGGACATAAAATAAAAAAATGAAAATTTAGCAATATTAATTTAATTTATTGAAAATATTTAAGAAATTTAAGCTATTGAAAATATTAAAGTATTTTAAGGCACCTAATTAGTGCCAACCACCACCCCGGTGGCAAGCCTAAAGGGGGCAGATGGGAATAAACCGAGCATACGAGCATGTACGTGTTGGTATGAATATAAAATGCTCGTTTTTACTTTGTCGGAGATTATTATGTACTTACTGTAGGTAAGTAGCTGGCTGTTCATGATAACGACAGATTTTTACTAAATATAAATAAAAAACAATAATATTAGAGTAAAAAATACTTATTATTCACAAAGTACTCTTACTTACTTACTGTGGTATACTTATTTTGACAATTAAATACCGGAATCTGTGAATTATAAGTGTTTTTACTCTGACGTTATTCTATGCAATTATATTAGGAAGTGACAACATATAGTGTTCAAAGGGATGTAATTAATATAGGTATTAATTATTTTTCTTGCATAAAATCAGCGTGGCCATTTCTTGATATTCCATTCAACATTCATCAACATTTTTGTCTTATAATATTACCAGTATATACAACAAATGTCTTACTCGGCTTTAGAACTCGCTGTTGAGTCGCTGAACGCATTCGAAACTTTTATAAGTCCAGTTCAGTAGAGGAGGTAAAAAAGATCTGGGGGCACGGGAGTGCCCCCGCCAAGACGAGCAAAGCGAAGCGCAAGGGCAGGGAACTACCTACTTTTTCTCGAAACGTTTCGTCGAATAATTATTATCATATCAGGCTAAGGCAAGATGCTAACGATTACGAAAAATTACAGTCTTCTTCTTCTGTCGTGTGGGTGTGAGCTGAATTACCAGCCTCATCAAACGACAATAACAACAACAGTGAATTCCCCCACGTTACTTGCCTTGGTATTACAAGATTTATACAATGTTAATATATGGAGTTGCTGTTCTGGGAGCAAATAAAAAACATAGAACACGTTCAGCTGCTTGTCTTCCCGGGCATGTCGTAAAAACCGACAGAGGGATTGCGTCCTCTAACATGATGGACTAATGTTATGGACGATAGGCTGATCCCTTATCACCATAAGGTTCATCATATCCATCTTAGGACTTCGTATCAACAGTGGCTGCAAGTTGTCTTTGATTACTTGTGGTTCTGCCCACCCCATTTGGGATTACGGGCGTGAGTTTATGTATGTATGTGTATGTATGTAATATATGGAGAAACATATGCGCTCGGTTGACCGGAAATTAAAAACTCTGCTACGAATAAGCTACAGAGGCTGTAAAAGAACGCGAGGAGTGGCAATCTGTTATTCGAGCACTACATCCCAAAAGTGGATAAAAATATGTTAGAAGAAGAAGAAATATTATGGAGTGTAAATGTACTTAATAAATTGCTATTCTGATATCTCAATAATTCCTTTACAAATTATAATTGGTTTACCAATTTCTGTGAATACAAAACGTACCTATTCATGAATTCTGTATTCTTCAATCATTTCTTAAGTTCACTTACCTCGTTTCTACGTATTCTGTACAACATTTCGCCAATGAATACAATTTATTCATTTATATTTTTGAATAAATAAATAATTAAATAAATAAACATATTTCTATTCTAAAATAAATAAACATATTCTATTCATTTATATGCGGTTAATTACCGAATTTTACTAAAATGTTGACATTACAGGTTTAAATCACCTGATTGTCCTAAAAGTCAAGATGATTCCGTGCTTTTAGCCATAAAAAAAACTAAACTATACCAGCTCGCAGTGGAGCAGCGTGGTGGAGTATGCTTTATGCCCCCTCCAGTAGATTGAGGGGAAGCAAGTGCCCAGCAATGGGACGCATATAAACTGTTCATATTATGTTGATTATCCTTAATCACAGACAGAGAACAGACACTTAGAAAGTGTGTGTTAAGTTTTGTTAGTGTGTTAATGTATTGTCCACGATTACCCTCATTCAGCGCTTATCGCTATCGTCCCACTAGGGTCGATTAATTCTTTCCAATATTATCCTCTCAGACGATGCTCTGAGCCGAAGGTTACGCCCAATTGGGCACCCTCAGGTATGTTGTCTTCAATTTGTCCGGCCAAGTAGTTTGCCTTATTGTAGCCAAATCTACAATAGTCGTAAGCCAAAAAAATCAATCTGTGATTGTGATGAATATCCTGATTCTTGGCAGTGGTGATAAAGGTCGGGATAAAGCTAGGGAGATTATGATGATGATGATTTGTACTGTTGCTAAATGTTTTGTAAATGTTTGTGTTTTTTTATGTGCAATAAAGTATATTTGATTTCGATTTGATTCGAATATCCAACCAGTTTATAAAACGTGTGTAGTTATAAACTTTAGTGATACTATGCAAACAAGACCGCATGTAGCTAATTAACGTTTCACAACACTGTGAAAGCTAGAAAATGCCTTTGTCGGTTCAATAATTACAAGCTTGTGGAAATTTCCCCACAAAATTAATAAATGAAAATAATAGAGATCGCTTTTATTAAAAAGCCAACGATGTGCTTAAATTGATTCACCGTCAATCGTTGTGTTGTGAACTGGGGGGTTAAAATGGCCACATCGAAGCAATTCATCTAAGAAAGCAATATTGCTATTTGACATTTGTTTGCATTGCACACTTACTTTTATATGCGCAATTGTCAAATTGCAACATTGCTTTCTTAGATGAATTGCTTCGATGTGGCCATTTTAACCCCCCTGTTGTCTGTGCTACTTGGAAGCAAAAAAGAAACATTAACACACGCTCACGACTCTATTCCCAATTGGGTAAGACAGAGATACCAAGACAGAATAAAAACATAGAATGCCTTTAGCTCAGCAGTCCCTGTTAACCAGTGATAGCCCGGTTCAAAGAACGCGTTACTTGATCTTGAGAGCAGTCTCAAAGCTAAGATTAGTTTATTAATACTACCCTAAAACACTGAATTCGACTTTATGAGTTTCAATTCATAAAATCACTTTGTGGGACTGTCCTTAGTTTTGTAAACATGAGATGTCTAATGTAAAAAGTTCTATGATCCGTGCTTCAGGATGTATGTTAAGTAGTTAGTCCCGGGCAACTACTATACCAAGCACCTCCGTCCTCCACGATCCCGCACTGGAGCAGCGTGATGGAGTATGCTCCATGTTGCCTCTGTTGATTGAGAGGAAGTCTGTGCCCAGCAGTACGACGAAATAACAAAAGTTCGCTAATAATCTTATAGATGTGGCAAATTTTCCTACCCGTCGTATACGGAACCACGATAGCGGCGCTGCGCTCTACGTTGCAAGGTTTAATATTAATATAAGCTACATGTTACTATGGCGCCTAATATTACTAATATCACCGCAGCGAGAGAGCGCTTATTACGGCTAACGTAGATGCTTGAAAACTACTGGAAGTGACATAAGAGTGAAAAAGTAAAAAACCTGCTAGTGTACGTAAAGTAATATAATAACGTTGTCGCAAAATGGTAGCGTAAAATTTAAACGGCTTTTATATTGAATTTTGTTTACGGATTTTCTCTTTGTAGAGCTTGTCTTTCAAGTTTTAATAGGTACATATTTATGTTTGCAAACCAGATAAAAGCCGTAATTAATAAATACGAGTTTATTCATAAACATCATTAGCAGCCTATATACGTCCCACTGCTGGGCACAGGCCTCCCCTCAATCAACCGGAGGGGGTATGGAGCATACTCCACCACGCTGCTCCACTGCGCACTATTGGAGGTGTTTTTACGGCTAATAGCCGGGACTAACGGCTTAACGTGCCCTCCGAAGTACGGAATCATCTTACTTTTTCAGACAATTAGGTGACGAGTGTAATATTGAAGTATATATATCACCCACACATACATATCGCGGCGGGCGGTCCGACAGCTAAAAAATCTGATACATGACAATACCTATATAGACCGACGCCCGTGATATCTAACGGGGTGAGCAGAACCACAAGTAAACTGAAGATGAAGCGACGTCGTAAATTGTTAGTACAGTAAGTATTTATGTTACTTTTCCCATCGCCAGGTAATATGAGGAAAAATGTTTCTATTCCTATTTCTACAACTCACCATTTAATATTAAAAAGCCGGTCTCTTATATATAACCTTTTTAATGTTATTATGCACTGCAGTGTTGCGACTTCCAATTATTTTAATTCCGTAATGACCCGATGTAATTAGTATGCAGCATCAAATATTACCCAAGGGTCTTGCATGAGGTTAATAGATTCTGTGTTATAGTTGCCAGAATTAAGTTTCAGTTACATATATTTGTAATATTATAATAATAATATTATTTTATATATACAGGATATTAGTGTCATCGTAACGAAAACTTTGAGGGATTATTCAGACCATGATTCTGAGTTGATATCAAGTGGAATTTTCCGTCGCGAAATTATTTATGGTACTGAAAATAATAAAACACTAAAATTTTCATGACTTTTCCGACATGAAATTCCACTTAATAGCTACGCACTTGTACAGGTTCTAAATAACATCGTAACGAATACTGAGGGGGATGATTCAGCTCATTATTCTGAGTTAATATCAAGTGGATTTTTCAATCGCACAAGTATAGAATTGAAAGTAATTAGAAACAACACAAATAAATGAATATTGCAAAAAAATACACTTGATATTAACTCAGAATCCTGAGCTGATCAACCCCCTCAGTATTCGTTACGATGTCATTAACAACCTGTATGTTTGTACTTGAGGAGCTTGGTGGCGCAGCGGTAAACGGTCTGCGATTATTGAAGTTAAGCAACTTTCGCAAAGGCCGGTCATAGGATGGGTGACCACAAAAAAAAATGTTTTCATCTCGAGCTCCTCCGTGCTTCGGAAGTTAAGCCGTTGGTCCCGGCTGCATTAGCAGTCGTTAATAACCATCAATCTGCACTGGGCCCGCGTGATGGTTTAAGGCCCGATCTCCCTATCCATCCATAGGGAAGGCCCGTGCCCCAGCAGTGGGGACGTTAATGGGCTGATGATGATGATGACAGTCCGCTGATAGTTTTATTATAACACCAGAGTAGATAACCCTTGTAAAGTCATAGGGCTCTAGTCTTCAATACATTTACCTAGATTGAAACTAGCGGGTCTATTGCGGGATATTGTCGATAAAAATCACATCCGAAAGTATTTTTTTTTGTAAAGACGCTTACGTGATTTGTACAAGGCCACTTGCCTGGAAGAAATTGCTGCATGAGCAATAAGGGCGCCTGTTATGCTTTTCTGTATATGTTGTCCTTATCTCTGTATTTTGTGTCAATTGTGCTCAATAAAGTATTTCATCTATCTTGCGCTCGTAATGGCAAATGGGATCTGCAGAGCCACTGGTAATAGAAAAAAAAGTAGCAAACACTTTTAATATGAAAATGCATATTTATAAAAAAACATTTATTCACACAACAATTAAAAACAATACAAACACATAACTTATTTAACACCTATAAATCTCCGCATGCGTCACTTGGAAGCAAAGTCACATTTTAAATAGTTCTGTTAAACGACCATCTTATATAATTTCATTTGAAAATTCAGTTTCATTAACAAAAGTTACTTAGAACGGAATGAAGTTAAATCCGACTATTTAAAGCTGACGTGCGAAAATCCTAGGATTATGCTAAGTTGAAACAGAACCGGAGTTCGAATGAAGCAGGAATGTGAATTCATAAGTTTTATCACATACATATTGACGGCCTCTGTGGTCCAGTGGTTGAGTGATGTACTCACGATCTAGAGGTCCCGGGTTCGATTCCCGGTCGGGACAAATCACAAAAATCACTTTGTGATCCCTAGTTTGGTTAGGACATTATAGGCTGATCACCTGAAAGTAAAATGATCCGTGCTTCAGAAGGCACGTTAAGCTAAGGTCCCGGTTACTACTTACTTATTTTTGTAAGTACGTAGTCGTTACACGAGTCATGTCAAGGGCCTATGGCGGCTCAAAAACCCTGATACAAGGTTTGATGACATAATAGGATTATTTGCAAAAAAATGCGATCGGCACATTGTAAATACCCGGAATAAAAATAAACTTGCTTTACAAGTCAGTCGATTACATAAGATTACTAAATCTTTTAAGGGGCAATGTATACGTTTTTACAATAAGATTCCCATTGACATTCAGAATTTGCCTTTCAACTGTTTTAAGACAGTATAATTAAACAAAAACTTTACAAAAAACGTTAATATAAAGTTAGTGATTATTTAGAAGATATGAATGCATGGGATTAACTGTTTGAGAACTGATATTAGGCAGCTAAATTACTCAATTGTATACCAATATTTTATGCCGAGGTTTTTCTTGCAGCTTCTTTTCCCCGGCTATACAGGTTGTGAGAAGCTGCAGTAGTTTTAGGCGGATGAGACGTTCGTTATGTAAAAATTGACGATTCAAAGTGTAACTATGTTACCAAATGAATAAAGATATTTTTGAATTTGAATTTGAATTTGATGGATTATAAGATCACGACTATATCCCAACTGGAGTAGTTAGATGTACATCCATTGCAAGATAAACTAACTACCTACACCTCACTGAGCTTTGTTAGACCAACGTGAGAGGTGGTGAACCGAATCGCCCCCTATAATGGTAGAATCAAATTAAATCAAATATACTTTATTGCGCAGAACTAAATTTAAACAATCAGACATAACAAATGAATACAGTACAATTGGGGCGGCCGTAGAACTGTGTTAGTAAAAACTTCTTCTTAGGCTACATACATAACAGTACTCTATAGTAATAATCTATTTACGTAACTAAATAATGTTACTATTCACACAACAAAGAAATAAGATAGAACAGATAAATTACCTAAGTACCTACCTATAAACAGTATATTTTATTTCTTCTCACATTTCAACAAAGGTATTAAACCCTAACTACTATTTCGTGACCTTCCCATATAAAAGCGAAGAAAGAAGACGTTTTCTTTGTCTGATTCAAAGACAAAGAAATTACTTAACTTCGTTTCTTTGTTTGTAACTCGGTGACCAACATGGGCATATATGTATAAGAAACTTTCATGCCTCCACGAACAGTGAAACACTTCTTGGATTGTTGAATTATATTATGACTACGTTGAAAGTAGTCTTAAATTCTTCCGCAACATACCTGCTGTCAAAATTTTTAATTACTTATAAGGAATTATAATTACAACTACAGCACGCATAAGGTCAAGTTTAGTTTTACTAATTTGAAAAACTGACGACGTCATACGAAAAAATTCCACGCTCTTGTCGGTGCACCATTCTCCATGGTACTTATAGGGAAAAATAGGACAGTGGTGGCCCTCTTGCTTTCCGCCCCGCAGTACTCTGTCTGACTCGAGTGGGATGGCGCCCAGAGCAGTACTATATCAAAGTCGAACTAGGACTCCTGTCCTCTGCCTCTGAATAGTAGGTACTGATAGTTAATGCTGCTCTTTGTCAAGTTCCAGGTTACAGTTCCTGTGACTCACCTTTTCTGACCTGCATTGCCGTATCATTGGCTCCCATTTCCGCCTCTGCAACCGTCTCCCTGGTCTTCACCCGTATCCCTGGGCAAGGCTTCTACGTTTTACCCCGTAGGTCTGGGTCCCTGTCCGAACTCAGCCACCATCTCACTTCGGCCTACTGAAGTAAGAGGCGCCCGCCCCTGCCGCAAGGACGCGCCGAACAAGAATTGCCCCAGTGGAGGGCAGAAACGATGACTACTACTTTTAAAACTGTCAAATAAAGAGTAGGTTCAGATCACACCGCTGCGAACGCTAGTGTCGATTCCATATACGTCGCATATAATGCTAGATGTCAGTTGGGGGAGTCGTTAGTTAAAAAGAAACAAGGCCAAACCATCGTCAACATAATGCCATTAAAAATTCCCCGTTATCCCCGAAATTCAGAATCCGGCAATAATAGGTCCATTTATGTACAACCATAAGACAAATATGACCCGGTCGGGACATATCATTGGTCGGAATCGGTCAAATGTATTCGAAAACTTTCAATAGATTTTCTCTCATGCAATTACTGTTTTATTTATGCTATGTTATCATTGACGACATTAAAGGGAATGACGTCAGATGACCATCGTATTTCCATAAACCGATGAATACGGTCGAACAATACGATCATTTGAATACAATCGGATGATGGTGTTGATAAATACGAGCGATTTGGATATCTGATAATTTTCCAGTGTTGATTGTGAATGTTAAAAAGACACCTCGAGTACCTAGGCAGTTCAACAACAGTGGTAGTTGCCTTTTGGTGACTCGTATTACCGCGTGAGAGCCCCTCAGCGCTTGCCATTTGTCCGGCCAAGTGGTTAATGCCATCTGCGGCAAATCTACAATAAGTTACGTAAAAGAAATCTCCGCTCCCCACCAGCGGCTGAGCTAGGTTTACCTCACCCCCCTCATTCGTACTTTAGTCAGACGTCAGACGCAACACACACAGATGCGCGTGTTCGATAATGTCAATCTGTGTAAAACGAGGTATTTTGCATGAAGTGTCCGGTGTGCGCCTTCAGGCTAAAATAGGCTAATACGTAGGTACCTATGACCCGTCCTCTCACTAACAGGTGACATTGTCGTCAAACGCAAGCCAATAAAAAAAAATAACAGTAAGACCGTCAAACCAAAAACAGTAGCGGCAGTAACATAGTCCATTAAAAGCTACACAAATTTTCTCTCCTACAATTTTTATACCCTGCAGGTTAACTGAGAGTAGGTAACTGCCGGTATATCTTCATTGTGCAGCTTTTAGTATGGTTTTACGAGTAATGTTAACAAGTTTAACTATTTCACCACGTAATGTCGTATGGTCTGCAAGAAAAGGAGGGACAAAGTTGGAGTGGGTCGAATTAAGTCAACTTGGATAAAAATATTTTGTGAATAATGTGAACTTACCAATTGATGGTGAACGAGTGCCCTCTGCACTCTGAACGGTTCCTAGGTGGTATAGCCGAGCTGCATTAGCTGACTGTATGAGCTGTATTAGAGACTTGGTTAAGAGAGCTTAAGCTGGATATATGATCGACGTAGGATATTTTATTTTTGTCTGCCATACACAATAATAATAATACCAATTGATGGTTTCGATCAGTGGTTCCCAACCTTTTTGACATGTGCCTCGGACTCCAAAATTAAAAAAAAAATATATAAGTAACTTATTTTCATCATCAAGTCATCGGTACTTCATTCAATTTTGTCGTGTCAAGTACATTTTGTTTCACGTCAATTAGAACCTTAGTAACTTATGCCTTTTTGTATCTACTAGTCTTTATAACGCATATCAGTTGAATAGTTAATGCATGATTGGCAAACAATCAAAATCGCTTCCGCTTAGTAAAGATTTATCTTTAAAAACTATCGTTTTATACAAAAAAATATCTGTTTATCCTTGGTAAAGCGCGGATTATATCGAGAGCTTCGACCAATAGACGCACCGAACGCTATCTACGTAGATAAACGTCGTATGGCTATTGGTTGAAGCGTCGATATAATTCGGTCTGCGCGCAGCACTGGTCGTGGTAAGGTCTTCAAATTCATGATACAAAGTTTCAACGAATTAAGTTGCAACTTTTGATTGGTCTAGATAAAATGTAACTGTTTCGGTAATATAAGAAGATATTGTTATTGTTAAAGCAGTTAAGATGGAGATGCTCTTAAAGAATATGGCTGCAGTTTTGGTAGTGTACGTACTATTCTGAGATTGAACAACTTTGCACGGAAGTAAGAGCAGGAAAACACAAATTTTATATGTAATTTAATTAAAGTCTAAAAATATAAAATATTCGAGGGTTGAAAGCCAAATGGGTTTAAGCGACATTTTGGGCGAAACTGACTTATATATATATTCGGAATCAGCGATTTTTTCCGCGTCGACTGATCTTGGTTTCAGATCAATCGAAGCTACTTTTTGGCGCTTCAACCAATTAGCACTTTGGGTACATTTTTAAAAACCCGTGTTTTAACCGACAAAAAAATGCACAAAATTCTGGGCGGGTGGCAAATCAGTCGTATTCCGGGATATGAGTCGGTCACATAAGCTGTTATGTCTTTTCATTTTCATGATTTGAAGTCTGTTAAAGCGTTTTCCCTGACAGTGTTTTGTTATAGATAAGTCGGTTAAATCATTTGTCCTTAGACAAAACGAAAATAGATTTGGCGCTTAAATCTTTTTGCTTTAATCCAGATTTTATAAATATTGTCGCTTCAACCGTTTTGCCTTTGACAGTTTAAAAGTAAAATTGGCACTTGAACTGTTTTGCCTTTACCGAAAATATTCATAGAATTTGACTTCAGCTATTTATGTTACATTTTTTTTAAATTTTTTGTCGTATAAAACAACTATCATTTTCTTTTGAAAGGACTTAAAACGTTTTTCCAAAACAAAAAAGAAATAAATGTTAACATTTCAGTCATCGCAATTTTGTATGAAACCTTGTGCCCGCATCACTTCAACATATCAAAATAAGTATGGGCAGGTCCTGGTTGGGCGGTTCACACAGCTAAAAATTACGATTGGAAAGACCGGGAGTGTGCGTGTCATCATGTCACCCAAGCCGTATCCGTTGATGGTGACTTCTATTTGTGTCTATCCCAAGTCGTTGTTGTGGTAGACTTTGACGTGGCTAGCGGAATCGAACTTCGAATTGAAGATCTAGTAACATGGCATACAATCAAGCTGGCCAGCCGAGTTTACCGTGTAATTGTAGGAAGGTTTCCGTTGAGTTTTCCGTATTTGGCGTCTTGGACTAAGATTTTCGAGGACTATATCACGCGCTATTCCAGGTTCAGACACACTCATCCCAACTATCAGTTGGCATGTTGAAAGCCACATGGTTGCGCTTGAGTACGTCTTTGTACCGCAGGTATTGTCCACCTTGTTTACAGTTCCTTCTAGACACCTCGAAATAGAAAACCTTTCTGTCATCCATTCGCATGACGTGACCGCACCATCGTAGGTGATGTTTTATGATGAGAGCTTCTATTCCGAATATGCCAGAACGACGTAATACTTCTGTTATTGGAAAACCATCTTGCCGCTTTATGCGAAGGATGGACCTTAGACATTTAAAGTGTTACGTATCAAGTACGCCGCTGAGACTTTGTACACTAATATTTTAAGTTTTCCAAAGGCTGCCACCGCACCTGTTATCCGGGCTGGCAACTTCGATGACTTTGGAGTCATTTCATATTTGAGAACCCAAATATTTTAATTTTGAAACTTTCTCTAGCTCAGCGCCATTTAAAGCAACATTGGAAGAAGCTACATCCCCGGAGCATCCTCTGGATGGTTATTTTAAAAGGGTTTTGCACAAAACTATAAATATTCTGGTGTATGACTTAATTGAATCGGCCATTCCTCGGCCAGTTTGGTTAACTGACGCATAGATGTGAGACGTGAGAGATCAAAAATGATCTTATTCATTTTAGCCTTAATTTCAATTAAGCTATAAATAACAATTCCACAGAGTATCCCACTTATGCGTGATACAGAAGCGATATATAAAGAAAATAGACTAGGAACCATGGCTCCATGTGTTATGACATAGCCTTGTTTCGCGCCGTAGGTAACGACGAATAGCTCTGAAAAGTTCTGAAAGTTCTGTTCTGAAATCAAACTGTCGTCATCATGTCGTCATGATATTGTCGTATCAGGATAAGTCATAACTTTTCAGGACAATCTGTTTTCTTTAGAGCAATCCACAAGCCGCGTGAAGCCTCACGCAGCACATAACAAAGGCCGATGTTGTTCAAGCCTTTTGGCCTGAATCTGTTTAATAACAAAACCGTACCCCCATATCTCTGTCCGGACAAAATCATCATTGGGTTTCCGGAAGTACCTTTTCTGCATCACGGGATAGAATAACGTTAAGGCTAAAATTTAATATCGATCGCCATCGACTCGCAAAGAGGAAGAAGGCTAAAATCATTCCAGCAGCTGACTCCCATATCTTCAGGATGAGTTTGTATAACCAGTTATTAATGTGTAGGCATATTATACAGTTCAGATGGTATTTTTGATGTGTTGGTATTCGTCATCCTTCTTAGCGCGGTAAGAAGTTCTTCAAAGGTCGGGGGTGCCGCTAGATCTTAAGCGAAACCCCCGACCTTGTTGTAACAAACTCGACTGATATGTTGTAACAAACAAGTCACTATTGGGATTTAAGACATCGTTAAAATGTGTCCAAAGCGCTGCTAATAAGTCTTTCTGATCAGTGAGGCGTTAGGTCTTTTCCTTGTTGTAGATTGAAACTCTCTTCAAAGTTTGTGGCCGAAAACAGTCTTGAAGCTGTCGAAAATCTACCGGAACTGGATTGATAGGAATCAGCATAGAGCTGAATTTCACAAGGTTATTCCACCTGGCATTTGTTTTTGAGACATATGGTGACAGAAAAGCCCGCCTGTAGTTCCCCACGAGCTGATTTTCACGTTAGAACCATCGCACCAATCTTAGTTTTGCGGTCTGGTTTACCAACCAATAACTTCGGTAGAGCAGAGCACAGCTATAAAAATGCTCGGCAAAGGAACACCATCTATTTATTATTATTATCATCTATATTATCTCATCGACAGATGTGTCTGCTGCGATGTCCGACGTATCTCGGCTTTAAAAGCATGATCGAGTTCTGTTATTGTTTGTCAACTTCGACGGTATCTTATGGCCAGCTTGAAGTGGAGGTTTTAGGCGCAAATGTAACAGAAATTTTGATCAAACAAGTCGCTGATCTACCCACCCCTGGCCGTCTCTTAATATGAGAGCAATCAGTACTTCACTGCAGTCTGTCCTAGTACCGCGTACCATCTAGTAGGAGCCAGTGCTTGGAACTTGCATCCAGCCACGTGGTCTTAAATTTTTCAGTAAATCGGAAACAGGTTGTGATAGTGAGATTTAACTCAGCACAGAGTATAAGCATATTAAGACTTTTTCAAAGCTATTTGTTTCTTTTATTGCCCGCATTCAGTTGGTGACAGTCATCTGTCATCCGCCATCATACGCGGTTTACCATATACTTAAAAAGTCGAATTAAGCATGTGTAACAATCTTTATGGTTATATTCTAGATCCTGTTTCTTAATTAAATCGATTTACTCATTATATCCGCCGTGATTTTTCCTAATATTGTAAGGTACAAATATCTGTAAATGCCTTGCCCGACTAAAATCTCTCCCAGGAAAAACGGCTTAAGGACCGACTTTATTTCCGATCTTACTAATATTTGGATTTCATACAATTGAAATTAGTAGCGGATGGTCACTTAAGATATTTTCCTTCCCTGTCATATAACCTTTTATGGAGGTTAAGCTGATTTGCCTCTAGCCTTCTTTTTTTAAGAAGTCGTTTAACTCATTTAGCTTTAGTCAAACTAATAAGTGAGAGGTCTCTTAAAGCATTTTGCTTTTAGCCAATATTTGGCTCTAGTGGATATCAACCGTTTTTCCTTCAACTGTAATTTAGTTCAATTGAGGCATTTTGTATTAAGCGACTTCTAAAATCTATAACTGATGTGTTTTTCGAACCAAATAAATACAGAATTGTGCAACGTTTAATTTAAAATAATTCTTAGCATTTTGAACACTTTTGATTCAGTAGTTTTTTTTATATGAATTTTTTTCGAAAAAATAAAACTTTAAATGGCTCTCCTGTAAAGTTCACAAAATGTCGCTTAAACCCATTTGCCTTTCAACCCTCGATATACTCACCTTAAAAAGTTATGTTTTATCTACGTGTCAAACTTTTAAGGACCAATTTGCTACTAACAATTTAGCAAAACATTTTCGCTCGTGCTTATATTGCCGATTTGTTGGTGCATTTTAAACTGTAAAACTTTGTAAAAAAAATTAATAAACATGTCATTGAAACCCGAACATTATTCTGATCTTCAAATACTAAAATGTATCTTTAAAAAAATCACACGCACTGAAAATTTTAATCACCATAACTCCTAGCGCGACGCACCCATTACACCATTTTGCGCGGGGCAATAACCATATTTTTTCATTTCGCTTATATATATTTTTTTGCTGATGCCACAATATAAAGGCTGCCCCACACTGCCCAGTGTTTGCCGCTTAAATTTCCGTCGGCAGTTAAGGTGAATTGTGCATGCTTTTAATCCCCCCATTTCACCCCCTTCCGTGGGTATCTACTTAAAAATCTGGAATGGATACGCCTAGGTAATAAAGGAAGGAAAATATTTTCCTAAAGGAGGTTTTACTACGGGCCGGTGGAGCGTTCAGGCTAGAATAAAGTTAAGCTACGACTATAAAAATGCTGGGATCTGAGTTCTACCTAGTTCTTATTTAGATTAGTTTATTGCCAGGGCTCTGTTTTATTTTATAAAACTTTTCTGAAAAGCGAGAGTGTAGGTAATCAATATGTCACCTTAATGTAAATCCTACACAGTTTATTCGATTACACTGTTGTTCATACACATCTTGGCTAAGACACCTGAACAGGTTAGTACACAAAAATAACAACTTGAATTATTGTTGTTCATTAAAATTAGCACGAAGGTCGCCGATTGTACTTCTTTTGTCACATTTGTAATTGTTTTTAGTGTTGTGTTTATATGTGCAATAAAGCGTTTTTGTATTGTATTGTATTGAAGGTCCCATTATTTTATGAGATATAAACTCTTTTTACACGACTCTAAATATACATAACATAACATACAACTCAACTCATATATGACTCTAAATATAATCTTAAATATACACGGATCATGACTCTTAATATTATCTTAAATATTAACGAATCATTTTATCATTATGACGAGTCACTCGTGTTGATGACACTTTTCCATTATTCAATTGAAAACAGTCCTAGGGCGTTAAAACGAGTCGAATAAATTCATCTAAAAAGGAATATTGCTATTTGACATATGCGCATATGAAAATAAGTGCGCAATATCAATAAATGTAATAGCAATGTTGCTTGAAGCAATTCACCTTGCTTCAATATGGCCTTCTAGCCCCCCTGTTCGACTTCCACAAATATTTGGTTGTGAAAAAAAACTTCTTCATGGCTCTCATATCAAAAAACCAAAAGTCTAATGCATTTTCGGAGGTATGTGACCTAACCTGTATTGGGCTGGGAATTCCCTTCGCGGGTTGGAAGGACAGCAGTGGTTTCAGCAAAAACCCGGACTTGTCAAATCTTCAGGTTAAACTGGGAAAAACGGGATAGTGCTAGGGAGATGATGATGGCGATCAGTAAAGTCTAAAGACCATAAGGCAACACATCAAAACAGGGCAGCATATACACATAGATTATAGACTGCGTATCTAAACGAACTATAACCTGAAAGACAATGCATGGGCTGGTGAAATAACAAAAACATTAGGTGTCGAGGTACTTCAGGCAACATGATTGATTATGATTGACTGATCAGGGCTGGTGCACGAGAGTTCTGGGGGTCTAAAAGCGCGGCGTCCACAAAAAGAGATCAAGGGGGGTTAAAATGGCCACATTGTAGCAATTCATCTAAGAAAGCAATTGCTATTTGGCTTTTGTTTGCATTGCGCACTTACTTTTATATGCGCAAATGGCAAATTGTAACATTGCTTTCTTAGATTAATTGCTTCGATGTGGCCATTTTACTCCCCCCCCCCCCCCCCTTGAGGTGCACTTCATATAATAGCTTCCGTGATTCGGAGGGCACGGTAAGTTGTCTCGGCTAATAGCCGTAAAAACACTTCCACCATGGATGGTGAGAGAGGGAGGGAAAAAATAAAGTAATTGACTTTATGTTATATTTAATATTGAATCACGTATGCACCCGTCAGAATAGTTTACTAAATTCTAGTCGAATAGTGAAGCCTGGTCCGAGATATTTTTAAGTGAAAGAATATATTACATAAGCCACCTTAAAAAGTTTACTACAAGCGCTATATACTAATTATCTTCGGTAACGACGGTAAACTTAGTCTCATTAAATTACCGCTGAACAGTAAAATGACTTAATTATGTTAGATACTGGATATGGTATGAAATGAAAACATAATACTTATTTTAAAAGTAGGACGGATAGAATCGACTAAAATCTGAAATTCGAGCACTCTCTCTTATTGAAAACGAGTAATCGGGGAACGTACATAAAAAAAACAGATCACGACGAATTGAGAACCTCCTTTTTTGAAGTCGGTTAAAATATCTATGTGTATTTATAGTACTACGTTAACATGAAAGTTCAAAATATTTGTCTAAGGAATACTTACTGTAAATTCTTTAATGATTTTTAAGTTTGTTTTGTGGCTATTTAAATTTTCTAAAAAAAAACTTGTAGTTTTGGAACTTTGTTATTTGTTTGTGTTTTGTTGTTGTGTTTGTTTTGCTTCCTTAAAATAAATAAAAATAATTAATATATTTGAGAGGTGTATATTATATTATTATTTATTTATTTGTACACAATAAAACGGACACAAGGAACATACAAATAAAACAGATAGTACAGGTAAGCTTATATAATTTTATCTTCATTTCTTTGCGAATTTGTATCAATTTTTACTCTTAATAACTTATATTTTTAATTTTGTCCAGTAAAGTTTTCGTCTCAACGCATTAAGAAGCAGAGATGGGAGTCATCGGTATGGCAATGCAATGTTCGGAAGGGGCAAGTCACAAGGACTGTAACCTGGAACCTGACAGAGGGCAGCAGTAACTGTAAGTACTATTCAGAGGCGGAGGACAGGAGTCCTAGTACGACTTTGAAATAGACTACTTCAGGCGCTATCCACAGAGTACTGTGGGGCGGAAGGCAAGAGGGAAACCACTGCCCTATTTTTCCCCTAAATATGTATGGGGAATACTACACCGACAAGAGCGTGGCTCTTAAATAAGTGATGAAATTTCATTAAAGATGACACTTCCAGAGTTGTTTCTTAGATCTATCTGTGTTACATCGTAAACCTTCGGGTCGTAATAAGCTCCGGCTAAATGTCCTTAATTTTGCAACGTTTGATGGTTACAGCTAGAAAGAATGTTCAGGGAGAAAAAAAAAACTAGTAGTCCCCGAGTGATATACTAAATATACATTATTAACACGCTCGTCCCGGCTTGACTAAAGATGCGGGTTCAAATCCCGTCCGAGTCAGACTATTTCCATACAATTTTCTCTTTGTCAGTCTCCCTAAGCAGTCTAAGCGGTGCTACAAAAACAAGACCCTTTTATTACTATTGTATTACACAAACTCACACACACACACACACACACACACACACACGCGCGCGCGCGCACACACACATGCCGACTCCGCCAGCGAGGTCGTCGATTTCCCTCATTCAGCGCTTATCGCTATCGATCCACTAGGGTTGATTAATTCTTACAAATGCTTTTTAGCACATCAGAACTTGTCATTTGCAAGATGAGACAGGTATATATTTTCGAACGCGAGTTGATGACGAGCGATTTAAAAATAAGGGCCCTGGGGCTTAACAGGCTATTTTGAACGTAAATAAATTATCGTTGTCTATTTAAAATGTTCCAATACATACCCAGACCAATTAATGGTATTTGTTGAACGAGTCTATTAATTTACCTGAAACAATGTAAACACAATTAACACAAAATTTAATTAACACGACAAGTACACAAAAATAGAGTACACACAATTATTAAAACTCGATTCTCAAATGACGATAATTATCTTCCATTGATGTTTTTAAAGTACAAATTGTGGTCCATTGGTTGAGCGTTGGGCTCTCGATCCGGAGGCCCCTGGGTACGAATCCTGGTGGAAATATAAAAAAAAAAACACTTTGTGTTCCCTGGTTTGGTTAGGACATTGCAGGCTGATCACCTGATTGTCCGAAGCCACGTTAAGCCGTTGGTCCCGGTTACTACTTACTGATGTAAGTATGTAGTCGTTACATATATTATGCCATGTCAGGGGCCTTTGGCGGCTCAATAATAACCCTGACACATATAATCCACAATAAGTTACCTACGTCAAAAAAAAAATCTAGACTATCATTTTATAATTTATCTTTGACCCTGTTCTTTTTGATGCAGTAAACTAACTACATTTGTATTAACATTGTGTAGCTTTTATTTTAGTATGATTTGTACGCGAATGAATGAGAATGACGGTCCAAATCCCAAAATGATTTGTTGGTTTAATCCTTGTCACACGATACCCGAATAGGACGGAACGTGAAAATTTATTTTTATTGTGATTTATGCGGAAACAAATATTGGTCATGTCGTACTATCTCCGCATATTCGTTGATTGATTTGTTTTGTTTATTATTATTTAATCAGTTGTCAAACGAATACATGGGTAGTCTTCTTTGTTATCGACTATAAAATATCTTTCTCGATATATCGGAATTAACATCTTTCAAATTATAACAACAATAAATATTTTAAAATGTCATATAAAATGTGTCTGTAGAAGAGTATTTAGTGTTTCTTTTTAATGTATGTTACCAAGGTAACATACATGTCTTTGCATGGGCATGCCAAAAATATGGTGACAGAGTGGCATTTCGATTTACCACTCTGTCACATAATTTTGTGAAAAACAATCAAGCGACACAATACAACAATCAATCGATAAGTATTTTAAGTACTTATAAAAAGATTAACTTTACTTTTAGACAATGAAAAGATTTAATAAAATTCTAAAACACAACTTATTAGAACGAAAAAACGAACCATTGTCGATAAAAAAGAAGAACGTCCCATATACGAGAATATTATGATCTTCTCAATAATGATTGACTAAAGTCTCACTCTCACTAGGGCCCCATGGCTGCGCTACCAATTTGTTACCGTTAGTGGCGCAATCATGGTGTCCTAGTGACAATGATGATTAGCAGTCAGGCTGTTTTTTCCTTGTGATATATTGTCGATGTCATTCGGATGGCAATCACTATTTGGCCGGAGAGCCCGTCACCCTTAAATAATAGCACTAAAATGAGATTTTTTGCCTTTTCCAATATGATGGAATGTATATCTATATGAGCGATGGTCTATTGACCTGTCACCATCGGTGTAAGTCACTGGGCTGTTGACCTGTCACCATCAGTGTAAGTAACTAGGCTGTTACCTTGTCACTATCAGTGTAGGTCACCGGGCTATTAAATTGTTGCCGTCAGTGTAGGTCACTGAACTATCGACCTGTCACTATAAGTGTAAGTCACTGAGCTGTTAACCTGTCACCATCGATGTAGGTCACTGTCAGTGACTATATTCGTTTTAGAACATGTATTGTGTCTTCAATAAGTTGTCTGATGGTTTGTGGTTCTGCCTACGCTAGTGGCTTTACGAGCGTGAGCGAGTTTTGAATCGCTGGTGCTGGGTGCTGGGTGGGTTGTTGAAGACGTTTTATCTCCCATTAATCTTGAGCGAATTCGTCTCTTTGTAACAAAGTGCCCTTTTTAATGATCTGAACAGTAATTGTAATTACAATTAAAGTCATTTTATTACTGCTCCATTTGTATTGTTAACGAACGGTGAAAATTGAGATAGTCGAGGAAATTACACCATTTTACACTGGATTCAAAGAAATTCTTCTGTCGCGTTAGTTTAGTTTGTTCATTATCTCGGATAGCGAGGGAAATCTTTAAGTTTTTAATTGAAAATTTCCAGTTTATCACGGTAGAAAATTATCTTAGGCAATAAGGAGTTTATTTAATGCTAAAATGACCACCGGGTGAGAGCCTTCACCGGGTGAGAGCCTTCAGCGCTCCCCATTTGTCCGGCCAAGTAGTTAATGCCATCTGCGGCAAATCTACAATAAGTCACGTCAAAAAAAAAAAAACAAAAAAAAAGCTAAAAAGACCAAGTTTAAAATTCTTGATAATTGCGTGTTTTATAATGAAGAATTGGAATTATTTAAAAATATATATTATACCTACATTATAGAAATAACATCATCATTATCAGAGAAAGAATTGGAGGGCAAGGAGTGTGGCCTTTGCTTTACAGTGAGATGGTTTGGGGAGATAAAAATAATGTTTTACGTATGACATAACATAAACAGCCCCCCCCCCCCAATCAACCTGAGGGGGCATGGATGGGGGGGAAGGAGGGCTTTTACGTATAAATTAATAAAAGTAGGTTTGCCTTTGACTACAATCTCACGTGATGGTAAGCGACGATGTGGCTTAAAGTGGTGGGTGGTTTATTTTTATTTTTTTTGCACTGTCTATCCCGCTACATTTTTCATTAAATTCATATCCTATACCTAAAGGTTGCCTGGAAGAGATTGCTACCTTAGCAATAAAGCCGCCTGTTGTACTACCAATTTAATTATAATACTAATGTATTTTTAATGTGATTCAAGTGCAATAAAGAGTTTTTGTATTGTATTGTATTGTGGTACCTACTTGCCTATTAAGTTCCTACTGACTCTAGTTTCAAAAATATCAAATATACGGCTTACATATTAAGTATACATACTGTCATCGATGTTAATATCGTAGAAAGTAAAAGTATCTATATCTTCTATTCTCACGAAAATTGTCTTATTGTACTGCGCACTCCATTCCAAATTGTTTGTATTGTATGAGAGAACCCAATTATACATTTTTAATTTTTAATAACGTAGCCTTATCTTAAGCACATATTACAATTCAATAACGGACTTCAGAAGCTATTAAAGTTTCATGGCCCCGTAAATTGCATAACGCTACTCGGAAGTTTTCTCGCGAAATTATTTCGGAAGCACCAAGAACACATAATTTCCAATTCCCTTCGCATAAAAAAAAAGGAAAATTAACACCAAAGGGAATGGCGATAGCAACGGCGAACGAAACAAATGACGTCGAGTAAGAAATAATTAGTTTTGCCGAACGGGAGCAGAATCCGAAAGGAAGTAGACTTAATAAATACATTTTTATTTGGGTGTAGCAGCTGGGGCAACTCAGTCGAATGACCTCCTCTTTGCGAGTTCCATCCTTGTTTCACCATTTTCTTTTATAATTAACGGGTCACGGGGTCTATTTAATTTTATTATTGTGCATGTATTTATTGGTAAATTGTACTTATAGTTTAAACCCGCAATCTTACAATTTAATTTTTTACATTTTTCCTCGCCTTATGGTTGTCTGGACATTATAGGCTGATCACCTGATTGTCCGAAAGAAATATGATCCGTGCTTCGGAAGGCACGTTAAGCCGTCGGTCCCGGTGACTAATTACTGATATGAGTTAGTAGTCGTTACATGAGCCATGTCAGGGGCTTTTGGCGGCTCAATAGTAATCATGACACCAGGGTTGACGGGGTTGGTAATTCACCTCACAACCCACACGACAGATGAAGATTTATAGACTGTCTAATATAAATAAACCAGGTATAAACATGACATAAGAACTAGCTACCGTGTTATTATTTATATTGCACACGTTAAGCGTAAAATATAGAATTAATTTAATATAACGCAGCTATATTTGGAAACGTGGTCTATAGAATTTAATTAAACGAATGGACAAAGGAATAAAAATGCAAAATTAAAGGAAATAATATTTTTTTTATTACCGCCTACGTCTCAAGTTTATGCCTGTACAGTCATGAGCAATATGATGTACACACTTTAGAACCCTGTCGCACTATCATGTTTGACATTTAATGAGACTCACAGTTTAATTTGTCAAAAAGTTAATGTGACATGATTTCAAAGTGTAGACATATTAGTACTCGTGACCGTACCACACCCCGGACACTTCATACAAACAACCTCGTTTTACACAGACACTACACATTGACATTATCGTACACGCGCATGTGTGTGTGACGTCTGACACCATACGATTCAAGACTTAACTATGTTCGAGGGGGGGTGAGGTAAACCCATCTCAGACGCTGGTGGGGAGCGGAGAGTTGCCGTTCTATACTATGCCTGTACATTTAAAATGAATAATTATTTTATTTTTGTGTTGAAACTGATTAGGTTAGAGGTTACAGTATTTTAATTATAAAAAATAATAAAGTGACTACTTTTTTACTTTTAATATGAGATATAGTTAGAGATACAGGTTAAACGGACTACTCTTGGCGATTCTATTGTACCAACAGGATAAAATGCTGAAAGGTGAAAAGTACCTACTATAATTCAAATACCAACATAATGTTACACGTGTCTATTTTCTTATATAAAATGCGTAAGCTTTATTCATTTTCTTCCTTATATATGCTGTTGTCGAGCCAACGTGAAGACTCAACTTTTGAATTCACTTCTTCTTCTATCGTGTGGGTTGTGAGGTGGATTACCAACCTCATCAACCCTGGTGTCAGGGTTATTATTGAGCCGCCAAAGGCTACAGACGTGGCTCATGTAACGTGTAACGACTACTTAGATCAGTATGTAGTAACCGGGACGA
Organism: Pectinophora gossypiella; assembly: GCF_024362695.1. NCBI lineage: Eukaryota > Metazoa > Arthropoda > Insecta > Lepidoptera > Gelechiidae > Pectinophora > Pectinophora gossypiella. Next base: position 8,060,042 of record NC_065422.1, read on the forward strand.
ACGGCTTAAAGTGCCTTCCGAAGCATCGATCATCTTACTTTTTGGACAGTCAGGTGATCAGTCTGTAATGTCAATACAATACAAATACACTTTATTGCACCAAAAATTAAAATAAATAATTACAAAAAGTCTCTTAACTAAGTACATGGCAAATGGCGGCCTTATCGCTTAAAGCGATTTCTTCCAGACAACCACAAGGTGACCATGAGGCGGTGTAATGTCCTAACCAAACTAGGGATCACAAAGCAATGACAGTTAAATTAGGGATTTGAGCTTGCAGCCCTGAGACTTCACACACACAGTTGCGCGTGTACGATAACGTCGATGTGTAGTGTCTGTGTAAAACATAGTTGTTTGCCTACATACGTACTCGTTCTAAACAGATAAAAAATCGAATGATGTAAGTGCCCACACCCAAAATATGTCCACTGCCGTCAAATTTGTTTACAAAGAAACCTTGTCTGGTGACCTCAACCGCTTTCTTGTATTATTGGCCTCGATCCGACAGTACTTTCGCTTTCATGACCCTATTTGAACAACCTTGACTGCCAAAAGAATCTTATGACCCTTTGTTGGGCTTGGCAAAGTAACTATGTAAGTAAAATATTCATTTAAGTATAACACTTTACTAGTGAGGGTATTGAAAGAAAAATTATCCGGTAGTAGTTAATGCCATCTGCGGCAAATCTACAATAAGTCACGTCAAAAATAATAATAAAAGAAATATCTTTGTTACATTTCTAGTTAAATAAAGTCAATTTTCTTATTTAACAATAGATTACACATCTGTCTACACCTTTGAAGATACAGGCGTGATGCTCTGTTATGTCTTTTATTTAAAAATGAGTAGCTTTTTGCTTGCGACTTTGTCCGTCTGGGCTTCGATAGAAGTCTGTCTAAGATGATCAAAAATCAATCTTATTTTACTTTTCTACTTATTTTCGAATTTTATTTATGAATTAAGTAACAATGAGTACAAAGTTTTATTGATGACGTCACAGGACAGTATTTCCATAAACAACCTCAGTAGAAAACTATCGTTTTGACGTTTCGTAAAAAGTATCTCAATTGACTAGGTTGTCAAGTAGCCTATTAGATAAATCTACATACAACCTGTTTTATACTAATACAAGTTCTTTGTCCTCGCGTTGAAATATTATGTATGTATTCAATGTAGTGTGTCTATATATAAGAGGAAGTGTGTCTGCCATACAAACGGCGTCTACCATGTTGATAGCGCATACATATTCATGGAATCACCTAATCGAGTTATTGTACGTACGTTCTGCGTGTGTCAAACTGAATTTAATAATGATAATTAAGGCAAACGTTTATTCCCTATATGCCTTCTTATTATGACGTCCTAGTTACTATACAGGATGATAGTATATAATAGTCCTCCTTGTCGTGTCCGACAACGGCGACCTCAGTCTCTTCTCTCGTGCGCTCGAGTGTGACTGGCAAAGCCAAACTTTGTTTGAAACACCCAGTCACATTGGAGGCCATCGTAACGAATACCGAGGGGAATGACTCAGACCATGATACGAATACTGTGAGGGATGACTCAGACCATGATTCTGAGTTAATATCAAGTGGGTTTTCCTGTTGGAAAATTCATGATATTTTGACTGTTTTTTTTTTAATTATTTTCCCCGCAGTGGAGAAGCGTGGTGGAGTATGCTCCATACCCTCTCCGGTTGATTGAGAGGAGGCCTGTGCCCAGCAGTGGGACGTATATAGGCTATTTATAGTATGTATGTATGTTATGTATGTTTAATTATTTTCATCTATAGTTTTTTTACACAAGGTTACTAAATCTTTTAAGGGGCAATGTATACGTTTTTACAATAAGATTCCCATTGACATTCAGAATTTGCCTTTCAACTGTTTTAAGACAGTAGTAAAAAAAAACTTTTCAAAAAAGGTTATTATAAAGTTAGTGATTATTTAGAAGATATGTATGCATGGGATTAACTGTCTGAGAACTGATATTAGGCAGCTAAATTACTCAATTGTATACCAATATTTTATGTTTATGTTTATTTTGTTAAAGAACGTCTAGGGCCCTGTGCCGAGGTTTTTCTTGCAGCTGCTTTTCCCCGGTTATACAGGTTGTGAGAAGTTGCAGTAGTTTTAGGCGGATGAGACGTTCGTTATGTAAAATTGACGATTCAAAGTGTAACTATGTTACCTATTGAATTAAGATATTTTTGAATTTGAATTTGAATTTGAATTTTGGAGAACATAGCCTGGAAAGTTCCTTATTGTAATACTATAACGGTCTAACATGCACAATGACACCAAATCTTCCAAATCTCACGAGAAATGATCCGTTTAAAGGAATGTACTGACTAGACTAACCATAACCACACAGGCAAAGCACTTACCATCACGAGTCGATCTTCCGAACAACTGTTTAGGCTTATAGCACTCTTTAGCACAACTACTAAGCTTTATGGCTCTAGCATTGACGCCCTAAACGGTCTAACGTCTCAATGCAAACGCGGCCCTCGTCCGTCGCAATCGCTTAATACTAGTCACGATATAAAATGATAGTTTGCTTCAGCCGCTAAATACGACCTCATAAAAACAAATGGGGAGACTGAGGTACATTAGGGGTATGTTTGGGGTCAATCGCAGGGTTATAGCTGCCGGGCTGGTAATGTGTGCAAGATTTCGCCCGTTTCAGAATAGAACGTTTATCGACGGTTTTTTCTTCCGTTTTTTGGGTTCCGCACTAAGCACTATACGACCCCGACGACCCGATTACTCTAGCCATAGAGGCCAATTAGCTCGCGACACCAAACACTTCAGGACCCCGATACCGACCCCGCGTGGTCGACGATTTCCCTCAATCTGCGCTTATCGCTATCGACCCACTAGGGTCGATTAATTCTTTCAAATATTTTTCCTCTCAGACGATGCCCTGAGCCGAGGTTCACGCCTAGCTGGGCACCCTCAGGCCTGTTGTTTTTAACGTTGTACCGGGTGAGAGCCTTCAGCGCTCCCCATTTGTCCGCCAAGTAGTTAATGCCATCTGAGCCAAATCTATAATTAGTCACGTCAAAAAAAAAAACTAAGAAATCTGATCAAAACGAAAAAAAAAAATACGATAACATATTACTATAATGCTCTTCATTGTTAATACGTAACTTTTTAACATTTTTTTTAGTTGTAAAAGCATAATTAAGTATATGTTTTAAAATTATTTGTGGTTGCTTGCAGTTGGCCTTAACTCGTTATTACCTAAGTCTATTTTGTAAATAATTCTATAAGGTGCGAACAAAATTAAATAAAATACACGAATATCTCGTGGGGTAGTACGGAACCCTTTTGTGCGAGCCTGACTCATACTTAGCCAGGCTTTTCTCTCTTGAGTGAGATAAGGATTGGTTGACATGTGTTGTACGTGGGATGGGATGGTAGTGAGTTGTAAAATGGCCGGGAGTTAACGGAACATTATAATAAAGTTTCTTAGCACTTCATTGCTGGACTGGGAGCATGATAAAGCAGGGGTTCTCAAACTCTCAAAATACTCGTAGTTAACGAAAACCCCGCCAAATAGTTACCTTTTATTTTATGAAACTCCACATTGAATGAGTACAAAGTGATAAGTACAAAAACTTTGTGGTTTACGCGGTTATTATCGTCATCAAACACCGGTTTTAATTCTGGGTTCTTACCGGGTTCTTACTGTTTTAACCCGGTAAGAACCCGGTATTGTGTGTTTTAATGACAACATTTTAAAAGTGTAGATGCATTGTGTGGAGAAGGAGAATTATGTGTGTAAAAGGTGTCAGTAATGAGATTAATCCCATTTTGACGAATTGTATTTGTCGTATCGATCAGGCAGTCGCTTCTGTAACAAAACCGGACCTGTCAAATCTTCAGGTTAGGTAAGCGGACCCCGTGCAAATGGAATAACCCTCCCTAGCATTATGATTAATCACGTATCGACCTGTTAAAATAGTTTACTATTGTCCTTACAAACATTCATAAACTCACCTCTATATCCCACGGGGGTAAGCAGTGACTATGGAATTCCATTTGCTGCGATCCTGATACATTTATCTTGTTTCCTGCACATTCATCGATCGTTTCATACACTCGCCCCGGTCAGAATAGATCGTACTAAACCTTCCTAAGGACTTCCTTACTATTGTGATTTTTTACTATTGTCGTTAAAATTTAATATTGTAAGTACGTTTTATTATTTGCGCCTCTAACGCAGGTAGGTTTCAAAATTAATTTAGATTGTACCACAGGATTTGAAGTAATGGGTACTTAAATCTAGGTTTTGCATATAAATTAAACGGAAGCCTGTTGCCTAAGCCAAGATAATCCTATTTTATGAGACATCCTAAATGAAGATTGTATTATAAGTATCTACCTAGGAAGAGTTTTCCTAGCAACCATTCCTTCCTGCCTTTTCATAGGAATTTATGACACCAAGGTTGATGAGGTTGGCCATCCACCTCACAATCCACACGGTAGAAGAAGAAGATAGGAAATCATAATTTGTTAAAAAAATAATTGTTTTATTATTGTGGTACTTGATGTTAAAAAAACACTTCTCAAAGCTGTGAATTCATTCCAGTTTCACAGGGTCCGCTTACCTAACCTGAAGATTTGACAGGATAACAGACATAATATATAATTATGCAGCTTTCATCTTAATTTGGGTATAAATGATGGCCCTTTTTATTACACTCAGGGAAGAAGAAGCAATGTAGGTAACAACATAATTCTATACATAATATAAGCATCAATTATTTTTATATGTACTTCTGCTGTGGTACCCAGTGCGTGATGATCTTTGCCCATCGTTCCGGATGCATGCGGCATATAATATCATCATCATCATCATCAGCCCACTAACGTCCCCACTGCTGGGGCACGGGCCTTCCCTATGGATGGGTAGGGAGATCGGGCCTTAAACCATCACGCGGGCTCAGTGCGGATTGATGGTTATTAACGACTGCTAATGCAGCCGGGACCAACGGCTTAACGTGCCTTTCGAAGCACGGAGGAGCTCGAGGTGAAAACTTTTTTTTTGTGGTCACCCATCCAATGACCGGCCTTTGTGAAAGTTGCTTTACTTCAACAATCGCAGACCGAGCGCGTCACCGCTGCGCCACCGAGCTCCTCATACAAATATACATAAGCTTAAATATGTATGTATAAGTTAAGTATATAACAATGATATTAATGACCTGTCTTATTTTAATAGGTGCTCACATAAAAGCAAATGTGCGTGAAATCAGTTCTGCTACTGGTTACCAACCATTTAGATATGCAAAGGGATTAAGGGGATTGTAAAATGTAAAGGCCTTGTGAAGAAAGTACCTACCCTTTTTAAGTGTTATATTGTTAAAGTAGTTCATCATCTCCGTAGCACTATTCCGTTTTTGCACAGCTGAAGATTTGACAGGTCCGATTTTTTACAGAAGCGACTGCCTGTTTGAACATCGAACCCGCGAAGGGAAACCAGCCCAATACAGGTTAGGTCACATGTATGAATGTGGGTTTCCTCACGATATTTTCCTTTACCGCTGAGCACGTGATAATCATTTATGTCCCAACATGAATTCAATAACTAATTCGACAATTATTGGTTTAGGCTTGGGCTGGATTCGAACCTGCGACCTTAAAGTGAGAGGCAAGCGTTTTACAAACTGGGCTGCTGTGGCTGTCTATATTCGCCCGGTTGTATTGTTATTGTTGTTTGGCTCTGGGCGCCACCCCACTTGCGCCAGATAGAGTACTGCGGGGCGGAAGGCAAGAGGGAAACCACTGCCCTAATTTTCTCTAAAAAAGTAGCATGGATAATGCTGCACCGACAAGAGCGTGGCTCTTAAATTGATGATGATGATATTGTTAAAGTAGTTCTATGTAGTTATTATTTATATATGTACCTCTATATATTATTACTCATCAAAGGAATAATAGTATTATGTACATTTATACTTCTCTAGGAGCTCGGTGGCGCAGCGGTTAACGCGCTCGGCCTGCGATTGTTGAAGTTAAGCAACTTTCGCAAAGGCCGGTCATAGGATGGGTGACCACAAAAAAAAAAAGTTTTCAGATCGAGCTCCTCCGTGCTTCGGAAGGCACGTTAAGCCGTTGGTCCCGGCTGCATTAGCAGTCGTTAATAACCATCAATCCGCACTGGGCCCGCGTGATGGTTTAAGGCCCGATCTCCCTATCCATCCATAGGGAAGGCCCGTGCCCCAGCAGTGGGGACGTTAATGGGCTGATGATGATGATACTTCTCTATGTACCATTGAATATGTGTGTTCTTCGACTAACTGACCTAGTTATGTGACCTAATCTGTATTGGGTTGGATTTCCCTTCAGGTTGGAACGTTAGACAGGCAGTCGCTTCTGTTAAAAACCGGACTTGAAATCTTCAGGTTAGTTAAGCAGACGCTGTCCAAACCGGATAACGCCTTATTTTATGAGTTTAAAAGAGTTTTTACTTTAGAAAATACAAACACATATACATAAACTCCCGCCTTTTTCCCACAGGGGTAAGCAGAGACTATGGAATTCTATTTGCTTCGATCACAGAAGATAGTTATTACTATTTAAAAAGAGTTTCTTTACGAGCCTTTAAGTTTCAACACTGGGTAGATGATGATGTTCTTCGACTAAAACACTCTAAACTATAGATAATTCATATCCGCTGGAATGTCGCTTCTCCTAAATCACCCTAACATCTTGATATAAACTTGTGCGAACTAAATGGTAAACTACATAACCCACCATTAAACTTGATGACATCAGTAATGACTTGAGTTGTACTAACAAACATTATAACAAATTATTGTTGTACATTCACTTAATGAAGTCTGCCGTTCAAAGATGTACTTGTAATTACTACTGAAGTACAGGGTGTTAACTTAATTGAAGACATTAATTTAAGTTGCCTTTTGCTGTTTTGGTATTTGAGATTCATGGTGTAGGTGGCGTAGGGATGTGAAGAAGAAAGTTTTGGCAAAAAATCGTTTTTATATAGGAAACATTTTGTTTACACCCTTTAGGTAAGGCATACGCCTGCATCTTCCAGCTGTTTTTATACTTTGTAATAACAATCATCATCAATAATTTAAGAGCCACGCTCTAGTCTATCAATGGCCAATTCTTTCACTTCCTTATAAAACACGACGTTCAACTTTTCTTTAATCTGTTTAATAAAAGTTCTTCTTAGTCTTCCCCTTCCTCTCTCTCCTTGTATCTTGCCTTCTATGATGTTTTTAATATAAAGCACAAATATACTTTATGGCGTGTTACCCAAGAAAAGTTATATTTCGAGACGTGTACTTAAGTATTTTTGAAAAACTTAGTACTTACCTAATATCGAGGTATCAGAAAGTGTCACTTTCAATTGAGTAAATAGCTAAGTAATTTAATGGTGAATTTATATGATCAACATTTTTGTAATAGTAAGAGAAAAAAAATAGAATAGGGTATTTGACTGGGTCAAAGATAAATTATAAAATAGAAGTAGAAGCCAGTCTTAGATGATCGAAAATCAATCTCATTTTATTTTTCGAATTATTTTCATTGATGACGTCACATGACAGTATTTCCATACAAACTTCAAAGAAAACTTTCGTTTTAACGTTTCCTAAACAAAATCTTATTTGACTAAGTTATGAAATAGCCTATTGTTAAAGATATATTGATTACAGATAATTAGCAGGAAATATTATGTAGCACTAACGCATTGAAAGTCTTACAGCAGCTACAGTCTCTAGTTTAAATATAAATTAAAAAATGCTGCTGCTGCTGCTTAATTCTATGCTGTTCTGGGAGCATATAAAAAACATAGAACACGTTCAGCTGCTTCTCTTCCCGGGCATGTCGTAAAAACCGACAGAGGGATTGTGTCCTCTAACATGATGGACTAATGTTATGGGCGATAGGCTGATCCCTTATCACCATAAGGTTCATCATATCCATCTTTGGACTTCGTATCAACAGTGGCTGCAAGTTGTCTTTGATTACTTGTGGCTCTGCCCACCCCATTAGGGATTACGGGCGTGAGTTTATGTATGTATGTATGTGTATGTAAATTAAAAAAAAACAGCATAACAGTTAGTGAAGTGCGTTCCCGGGAATGATCCCACTTTGGGAAAGTTCCCGGCAGTAATAAGACGCAAAACTTATGTAAAAAGAGTTTTATTACATAACCTTTAGGCAGATAAAACCAGAGTACAAGAAAGAACAATTTGCCTTTCCTTACTATTAAAGAGTTTTACAACGGAAACATTCGCACTTTGAAAAACAGTCCCGGGAAAAATACAGCACTGATAACAGTAAAACAGTTTAAATAACAGTAGTGTGGTTCATGCCGCGGTTTGTGCTGTGAGGCCCTTTTATCCAGGACATCCACGACCACCTATCACGAATGCATCTTTTGTTACTTACTATGTACTTTTGTGTAAGTGTTTTTATTCTCGATGTCATTTGTTACAACGTATGTGTGCACTTTAATAATAAATAATTCTTTCTAATTGTATATTTTACCACTGCCTTATTCTTCCCTACAAAGTAGCATGGAAAATGGTGCACCGACAAGAGCGTGGCTCTTAAATTGACGATGATGGTATATTTTACAACAAAATAAAAGACAGCGTTTAGAAATTGTCAGAAAATAAATTTAAAGCTCATGTGAAGCTTACTTTATGTAAAAAAGCTTATTGTAAGTCTAATGATTACCTGATATGTAGATAAAAATGCCTGGTATTAAATGTGTTCCTCTATTAAGGAACTTGTAATGTATATGTCGCAGGGATATGATAAAAACGGGGATTTCGGGGGACCAAAACGGTGGAACCAACTAATATATCTTTGAATTTCTTAGAAGAAGTGTTTTTCAATTTATCAGCAAATCTTTTTGAATTTTGTGAAGAATTACCAAATAAACCTATAAAATACCAAAGCAAAATTATTTTTGTCATTTCACTGAACCAATTTAGGGATTTCTTCAATTCACTAGATTTGTTTAGGGAAAAGATAAAATCGTGTTGTTATTTTAACATCTTCCGTGATTTGATCAAATCCCCGTTTTTATCATATCCCTGCGACATATACCTAAATTGATTTAAAAGATATGTTGCTGTTGCAGTTTCTTGTCATTTCTTCCGCTCAGCCATAACATCTTGCGAAATGTGGATTCATAAATGTTAAATGCACCTTCAACAAGTTAACCTATGATAATTATTACCATGAATAAATGATTCTGATTCTTTTGGTAACGAATATGTTTAACTAGTACATAACTAGTATAAATCTGTTACAGATTTACTCCTGCATCACTATTTAGAAGAGAAATGAACTGGATAACCGTTGAAGTTTCCGAGGTGGGCTTTAAATAAGGGAAGCTGTCCAAATTTTAAAACATTACAGAACAAATTTATGGTCGTGATTTATACACCAGGATAATACCATGCGAGGACGGAAATATTCGTCAGGTAAGAAGTTAAGCATTCCAGGGCTGTAAAATACTTTGTAACGTTTAGGGTTCAAATGAGGAAATACATCTTCATCTTCTTGTTCTGTTCTTTTGTGAGTTGTGAGGTGGAGTACCAACCTCATCAACCCACATCATATACCTACATATCCTTATTTTCTTTTTATATATATACATCATTATTTATGTTTTATAGAAAATCTCCTTCGAGCTGTAGTAGCCAAGTTGGTGGCACAGGCCTAAACCAATGATTGTCGAATTTGTTTTCGAATTCATGTTTGGATTATATCACGTACTCTGCGGTGAAGGATAACATAGTGAGGAAACCCACATTCCCGAGAAATGCATTTTCCGTGACCGTAGGGTGTGACCTAATAATCTGTATTGCGCTGGTTTTCCCTTCGCGGGTTGGAAGGTCAGACTGGCAGTCGTTTCTGTAAAAACCGGACTTGTCAAATCTTCAGGTTAGGTAAGCGGACTCTGTGAAAAACGGGATAATGCTATAGTTTTTTAAGTTTTTGTAATACTAACAAATATGGGCATCTGTCAGAAATAAAATTATTTTATTTTATTTTATTTATTTTATACGATGAGAAAATCTTCTTCTAAAACATGTTTGTAGGTCATTAGGAAAAATACTTAGTACTATGTAGCATTTAAATAATACGATCGCTCTTTCATATTTTGTTTATCGCTTAGGGCCGTAGCTCACTGGGACACTTTGGTGACGCAACTAGACACCAGAGGGGTTAAGGCCACATTGAACGTATCCATCTAAAACATCTATCCTCTTGGCCTCACTTTAATCTCAAATGGCCTTTTTTTGACGTAAAATATCGTAGATTTGCCGCAGGCGGCATTAACTACTTAGCCGGGCAAATGGGGAGCGCTGAAGGCTCTCACCCGGTACAACGTTTTAAGACAACAGGCCTGAGGGTGCCCAGTTGGGCTCAGGGCATCGTCTGAGAGGAAAAATATTTGAAAGAATTAACCGACCCTAGTGGGTCGATAGCGATAAGCGCTGATTGATGGAAGTCGTCGACCACGCCGGCGGGGTCGGTATCGGGGTGCTGAAGTGTTTGGTGTCGCGAGCTGATTGGCTGCCTCTATGGCTAGAGTAATCGGGTCGTCGGGATCGTATATTACTTCCTTCAGGCGCCGATACTTTTCAGATGGCCGTAAGCCGCTACAGAGTAAGAGGGAGCGCGCGTATTTCTGTCTCATTCACACTTACGTACTACGCGGCACCATGGACGGATTCAGGGGTGGGTCACTGCAATTTTATCGAATTCTCTACGGAGATTGGCTGTCTGCGAGTTGGTAGCCCCTGATATAACAGCTGGAGCCGCTCTTGGGTGGCATACGGTAAGTGAGATTTTTGTATGAAGTGTCCGGGGTGTGACAAAGGCCCTTCCGCCTCTGCTTTGAGTCTTCTATCCTTATTAAAATTCTTCTATTTTTAGCTTCCTTTCCTGTTCCTTGTGATTTATTTTAGACTGACTACATGGTAGAACAAAAGTATTCGTTCTTAAAGAACTCAACTTAAATGAAATTCTTAGTAAATTTTGTGTTTCGTTCAAAAACAAGGATTTTCAAGAAGTTATATGCACGTAAGCCCTCAATTCTAGTTCCAAAAAGAGTTTGGCTCGGCGAGCTGTTGCGAATTTTATAGTAAGTACTTAAAGCAAGGACGAGAAATTTCCAGTGACATTTCGCTGGAGCAATGAAAACTTAAACCTTAGTGTGTGTACCTACTACTCTTGGGCTACAAGGGTTGCCGGGAACCTAACATATTTTTTCCAGATGAAATCTTATACCTCATCTCACTTAAATTACTTACAATTTCCATTTTCGACCTTTTAGGTAAACTACTAACATGGTTTTTAAGGCTTTATAGATTAAAAGATGTCTGAAAATAAGTTTCTTTTCTTCTTTTTAAAAAGATTTAAAAGTATTTCGATTTTTAGGTTATTGGTCCTTTTGATAGTTAAAATACGTGTATATACTTTGATTAGCTAGTAGAATGAGTCCCATCCTTATCGAGGTGCACTGTCATCATATACCTAGTTTAGAACCCTGTCGCATTATCATATTTGACATTTCATTAAGACTTACGGTTTAATTTGTTAAAAAAGTTAATGTGACACGGTATCAAAGTGTATACATATTAGTACTCGTGACCGCACCTAAATAAATAGTTCATTCTAATTTAAGTTGCAGTTCAGCAGAGAACTAGGTCTACCGAAATAAGCAGAAGCAATAAAGAAAGGCGCTACAGTACGCTACGCGAAATACAAGTTTTGATTAGGTACAGAGCTACGCCGTAGAAAATGCTACGAGCTTTGTACGCGGGATTTCTACTTATTTATAAATGAACAGTCAGATAGGCATACAATTCTTACCCCTACTGCTATTGAAATAGGCATATCTACAAACTACAAAATTTAAAAAAGAAAGTGCTGATTCCAGTACACACCATCTAATTTTATTTTTAATTATCATTTTTATATCCGCCGAAAAGTAAAGGAAAGGGTAATCAATAGGCATACAATTTACGGAAAACATGCAAAAAATTAGGCAGAAATCATAACTTTACCATAGCTAATAATCCGCCTGAATTAAGTTGACAGCACACATCAAACGGGTCCATCATCCTTCCCTTTTCTTTTCGGCGGATAAGAAAATGACAGGTACAGCTTAAAATTGGGGAAGTCTGGAGGAATCAGGGCCATTATTTATTATAAAAGGACGCTACACTCAGCCAAATTATAGCGTACAACCATAGAATAAGGAATAGCACAATTAATAGAACGGCCACTCTCTGCTCCATAGTGGCTGTGCTAAGTTTATTTCACCCAAATCCCCAATCCCTTGTCTACAATCGTCACACACACAGATACGCGTGTACGATAACGTCAATGTGTAGTTTCTCTGGGCAGTGTTAGCTACTAGTCATAATTGTTAATCTTAGTTTATGTGAGTACTTTTGTACCTTCACTGTTCTGGGAATAAAGTTATTCTATTCTAGTTTCTGTGTAAAACGAGGTGTTTTGTATAAAGTGTCTGGGGTGTGGTACATCTACACACGGTATTGTAGTCCTAAAATAGAATGGACGATCTTATATTGAGTATTTATTAATATATGTACGACGTACGTATAGTATAGAGTATTTATTATATTAACTTTAGTTTTACTTTTAGGTATTTATTTTTTATTGCACCATCCCGCACCCAAGTTGTTTGTAAATGTTTGTTTCCTTTTGGTGGTTGCCTGGAAGAAATTGCTTTAGAGCAATAAGGCCGCCCAAATTGTACTGTATTCATGTGTGTTACGTCTGATTGTTGAAATTTTAGTTCTGTGCAATAAAGTATATTTGATTTGATTTGATTTGATTTGACGATATTATGTGAATGTCCCATAAGTTACCAGGGTAACTATTATGATAATAATATACATTTGCCAGCCCTAGCTTGTTACACTGACCTTGCCAGGCGGCCGCAAGTGGAATCCCACTGCAGTACAAATTGAAAATTCGCGTTTACTAATCTTTTGTGAGTTGCACGCTAGCGAACTGAGAGAATGCTTGAATAACTTGTCTCACATTTATTTTTATTTATTTCATTTCATGTTACATGAAGGTTCAAATATACAGGGTGTTAGTGATATCGTAACGAATACTAAGGGGGATAAATTCAGTCCATGATTTTGAGTTCATATCAAGTAGAATTTCCTGTTGGAAAATTCATGAATTTTTTTGTGTTTTTTTTAATTATTTTCAAATCCATACTTTTGCGACGGAAAGTTCCACTTGAGAATCATGGTCTGAATCATCCCTCAAAGTTTTCGTTACGATGTCACTAAAACCCTGTATTTTATTATTATTATGGATATTCTATTACCCTTACGTATTGCTTTCCTCTATTGTATTAGACATACCTAGGTAAAGTCAAGCTAGTAATTTCTAATGGGGTGGGCACAGCCGCAGAGCATGTTTATGTGACATTAGCTGTATATAATCTGTTATCTAACTCTTCATCATAGCATCTTTCCTGCTCCCGCGGCATAGCAGCCACGCTGTTCGGGGTCTGAATTCTATCGACCATCAGATGCAGCGAATGCTACGAGTATCTACGCAGATAAAAGTCGTAAGGCTATTAATCGAAGCCCTCGATATAATTCGCGCCGCGTGTGGCGTCGTTGCTGTGCCGCAGGGCCTGGAGTGGCTGCGGGTTGTCTTATCGACGAGTTGTTGCTGTGTGCCCCTGTAGGGATTACAGTCGTGCCTTTATTGGTGTATCATCATCACCAGCTCATTAACGTCCCCACTGCTGGGGCACGGGCTTTCCCTATGGATGGATAGGGAGATCGGGCCTTAAACCACCACGCGGGCCCAGTGCGGATTGGTGGTTATTAACGACTGCTAATGCAACCGGGACCAACAGCTTAACGTGCCTTCCGAAGCACGGTTCCATTGGTGTATCATCAATGACCATAGACCTCAGAATGGCACCCCTCAGTCCCTTAAAATAAAAAAAAGTTATTTAGTTATTTACGGCCACCCGATATGAGCAATCTAACCCGATGAAGTTAGTTTGCGGCCAGGGTGGATCAGTCTTGGTTGATTTTGGCACCAATATTTCGGGGCCCGGTGCGCTGGTACACCTCAATATCTAATCATCCTGACACCAGGGTTACTAAGCTTGTAATCCACCTCACAATCCACATAAGAGAAGAAGAAGAATATTGTGCGCTCCATGGTATGTACTTAACTAAGAGAATATTAAAATAACTTGTTTCACTATTCTGTTTCCACTGGTACAAATTCCCAGCTACTAGGTTTAACATATATGCTCATATTATGAACCCTCTGGGACTATCTTCACTGGAGTTTATTTGAAATTAAATTCTGTGAGGTTTTAGTGTAAGGCCTGATGCACACAGAGCAGGGAAAACGGGGTAAAGACGGCCTGCGGTGAGTGATTTTGATTGTTATTTCCATTGACCTTGCATAATAAATTGACCACCATTCTCTGTAAAAAGCGTCCGAGGCGCATCTTGTCACAAGCGACGGTGTGTAACGACATTGTACAGTCATGAGCAATATCATCTACCCACTTTATAACCAAGTCGCGTTAACATATTTGATATTTAGTGAGACTTACAGTTCAATTTAAACAAAAAAATTAAGTGACATGGTACTAAAGTGAAAACATATTAATGCTCGTGACCGTACAACCGATATTGCACTTTATTTTAACAGCCATAACATCTTAATTTGAGGGAAGGAACTACATACTACATACATAACTTAATGTATAGATATTTACAACACGTTTCGGACACTCTTTTAAAAAAAAAACTCTATAGAGAGTGTGAGTCTATTTCTTTATAGTATGCTAGTGGTTAATTCATTGAAAATCCTGCGCTTGGCACCACATTATGCCACTTACGCCACCGGGGTAAGCAGAGCTTACTTCACATTCGTCAATAGTTTCATACACTCACATTAATAACATATACTAACATACTATAAACAACATTTTCTTCTTACAAAAAAAAAGACTGGGATACAGACAAACCCAGTAAGCAGGCCTTGCAATATTTCAAGGCAACCTCAAGTTCATAATTAGCCGGGCGGTCCCGATAAAAACTAATGAAGCGACCTCTACCGCCCATAAAAGACATCCGTGCTATTCGCCAGATTTTCGTTTATTCCTTCCTTACTCCGTAGCGGTCCGTTTATTACGAGGAAACTAATAAAATATAAACATTCAGGTGGTGTATATTGCTTTATGTTCACAAAAGCCTTATATTTATAAAGTCACGCGCGTAATACGTAACAGACTTGCAAGTGAATAGAGACTTGTTTACTGGCTACTTTTGATAACGTTAGTTAAGTACATAATGAATTTGATAATATTAATCTTTCGAACGCCGGAACGCGGATCTCGACCAGACACAATGTAAAATCTATTGTGTCTGGTATCTCGGCATATGAGAGGTTAATGTAATTTTTTTAAAATTAGAATTCAATGATTGTACCTAATTTTTTGCATAGGACCTATTGGCTGTTAGCTAAATAGGCAAAAACTGACTTTATACTAAGTTTAACACGAGGAAAACCTTTTTTATTTTGAATAGCGAATTTGGTGTGTGACAGTTGTTAGCCCCCATGGTACAACAAAACAAAGTATGCTCAAAAGTGACAGCTAATATTTCAAGGGTAGCTGCGCTGACGTCATCTCGCCCATGTAACACTGACGTCATCAATCTGCCAGCAATGGCGGCTTTTCGTAGAATTGAGAATACCTTGTTTTGTTGTACTATCTTACAGCCCCCATTGTAATCCCTAGTTTGGTTAGGACATTACGGGCTGATCACCTAATTGTCCAAAAGGAAGATGACCCGTGCTTCGGAAGGCACGTTTGGCCGCTGGTCCCGGTTACTACTTACTGATGTAAGTACGTAGACTTTACATGAGTCATATCAGGGGCCTCTGGCGGCTCAATGATAACCCTGACACCAGGGTTGATGGGCTTGGTAATCCACCTCACAACCCACACGATAGAAGAAGACAGCCCCCGTGTTGATTATATTGGGTGATTGGACTGGAGACAATTCCTTACAATTGCTCAAAATGTTTATATTTTTTTGTTTTCGCTTTGCAGTTGACGACAAGACATTAAGTTGAAGTTGAAGACATTATGAGGAAACTAATTATACTAATAAATGTCAGGTGGTTTTCACATTTTCTTTTGCAATATAAAAGCTATTATGACTAAAAAAGCAAAGTAACTTATTTACCTATTGTATACAGGCTTTATACAGGAGACAAAAGACGTAGATGATAAAAGAAAATGTGGACAGGTCAACAGAACAAAGGCATTATTGGATGTGAAAATTATTTTTTTCTGGCCTAATGTGTCCCCCTGTTGGACTATACGGCTGCTTTAAGGCAAATTCAAGTAACTCATCCCAAACAAATTTCACATATTGAGCATCGTGAAATTACTAAGACAAAAAAAAAAAAAAAATAAAACAAAAACGATACTCAAAATCAATCCATCAATCAATCAATCAATAAAAAAAAGAAAAAAAAAGAAATCGAAATTGAAAAAATCGAAAACGAAAAATCGAAATTTTTAATTTGTTTTGATTTTCGAACTAAATTGACTTATATAAAAATAATAATTGTCGTAGATAAGTTTTGATATGCTTACAAAAACGAAAATGATATAAAAATACGTGTTTGGGTCATAAAAAATGTTTGAATAAAACCCGCATAAGAGGGAACCCACACTTCCGAGAAATGAGTTTCGTGTGTGACGCTACCTGTGTCAGACTAGATTTCTTTTAGCTGGTTAGAAGGTCAGATAGACAGCCTCTATAAAAGCCGGACCTGTCAAATCTTGAGGTTAGGTTAACACGCCCTGTGAAAACGGGGTAACGCTAGAGAAAACAATTCCGTTACCAAATATTACCAGGAACAAATTGTATTATCTCCTTATCTTTCCCCACACGTAACGATTAAAAGACTCCGTTCATTAGAATAGTGAGGTTATACAGACTTCATTACGGAGTTGGCCGACACATTGTAGGAGAGACGTGGGCGAGTAACGTGACTGGTATACTAATGCTTGTAAACAGTTGCTATGCACACCGAACGTTAGCTATTCCTGCGCTATTCTACTAGGTAGTGACGCCTGTCAATTTTTTTTTTTTTTTTTGTTTTTGTTTTCCCCGAAGGGTAAGGCAAAGGGAACTATGCCCATACAGCCATGTCTGACGTATTTTTTTTCTTGATGATTAATGAAATGATGAAAGGTGATGATGATGAAACCTAAGCCCCCACCCTCGGAGTAGACTCCTACTCCGAACCCCAAACGAATTAACTCAAAAGTCCGCATAAACTTTTGAGTTATGAAGCGGCTTCCTGACACGAAGCGAAAATAGGCAGATACACTTTGTTTATTGAATACTCCAATATAATAACACTCGCGAATGTCTTCCGACTAACTTAATGCGATCATTAACCACAAAACACCACTTCGTATTAATTATTTAGATTATTCAATGAAGAAAGCAACTGTCCCGTTCCCGTTTCCCGCCAAAAAGCCTGACGCCTGTCAACTTTCGTTTTTTGTTTTGGTTTTCCCCGAATGGCAAGGCAAAGGGAACTATGCCCATACAGCCATGTCTTATGTATTTTATTTTCTTGATGACGATTAATGAAATGATCAAAGGCGATGACGATGAATGATGAAATCCTACTTCGAACCCCAAACGAATTTACTCAAAAGTCCTCAATTCTATTGAAATATCATTAAACGTTGACGTTTCAACGATATGGTCAACTTAAATTGGCTATTTCATGAAATATGACCATTTCATGATTTCATCATTTGATCGAGCACATCATGTAGATATATGTATGTATGTATTTATATTTATATATTTCTATTATTATTTTTTTATTATTATTATTTTTTTTTATTTATAGTATTTATTATTTTGTACAAGATGTTGCACTGTCCCGCACCAAATTGTAATAATGTTTCCTATCCATTGGTTGCCTGGAAGAAATTGCTGCTTAGCAATAAGGCCGCCAGATTGTAATGTATCTATCATAATCTGTGTTAATTTGTTTTGTATGTTGTGTGCAATAAAGTATATTTGTATTGTATTGTATCATGCAATGATCAATTCTAAGATCTGGCCACGACATATTATTATATTCCTTATAGAAACGGACTCTCTAAACAACCCTTGCAAGTACAATGCAGCGTCAATTTGGGTTCGGTGAAACCCGCATGGTACATATTGGTTTAGAGTGGAACGTTTACTTCGAATACCACGGATGAATTTGCAATGGCCGAGATGCAATCGAATCGGTTTCCCTTCGTATCATCTTGTATTGCCTTGGTTGGTATGTCGATATAGGAACTTGTATTAATCCTACTTAAGTACATGTATAAGTCAGATGCTCGGGTCACACAATATTCGAAGTCATTGGAAATTTTGAACGTGTGCTCTAGGGAAATAGTCAGTAAGGCAACCAGGACGTGGTGTCAGTCTTCTTCTATCGTGTGGGTTGTGAGGTGGATCACCAACCCCATCAACCCTGGTGTCAGGGTTACTATTAAACCGCCAAAGGCCCCTGACATGGCTCATGTAATGACTACTAACTTGCACCAGTAAGTAGATTTGACAGGTCCGGATTTTACCGGATTTAACCCGCGAAGGGAAATCATCAAGAAAAAAAATACGTAAGACATGGCTGTATGGGCATAGTTCCCTTTGCCTTACCCTTCGGGGAAAACCAAAACAAAAAAAATGTCTTTGATTTTGATAATGACTTTGGTTCTTTTTTGTCTTCTTGTAAAATATGTATATTATATTTTCTGTCTGTACGAGAACCGTTTTTATTATCGGTAGTTCGTCAATAAAGTTATAGGTATTTGTTTTATAACTTGAAAGCGTAGTGGCAGAATACCCGAAAACTTTACTAAACTATAAATAAATGGGCACTAAAGGCTAGTCAAACTGTACTCATTACAAGCCGTAAGTGGCCCACATAACCTCAAATTGCAAATAAACAAACTGAATTGTTAATGATCCCCTAACCTGTTGCGAGTAAGCGAAGTCAGGACCGTACTTAGGATATAGGTAAGTACTCAAAATTCAGCAAACAAAAAATTCAAAATATTTATTTTTCAAAATTCGCTTACAAAGTTAGCGCTTTTTGAACGTCAAAAAATCAAATTACATATTATGTAACTAGCTGTAAAACTACTACCACATCGGAATCTGTAACGCTGAGGGAATGACGTGGCCAGAAATCCTCCCAGCACAGGGCCCTAGTCCTACAGTAGCAGCGACTTCATGTTTTCCTTTCTTTTCTTTTTTTTTTTAAATCCAGTTTGTATTACATAATTTATAGACTTAAATACAATGGTATTCCAATTACAGCCGGTGGAAGAAAAGTGAAAAATAAAGATACTCATATAAGGACTAACGCTTGCCTTTCACTTTGAGATCGCAGGTTCGAATCCAGCACAGGCCTAAATCAATGTTTGTCGAATTTGTTTTCGAAATCATGTTTGGATCATATAAATTATTATCACGTGCTCAGCGTCGAAGGGAAACATCGTGAGGAAACCCACATTCCCAAGAAATGCATTTTCGGAGGTATGTGACCTATTCTGTATCGGGGTGATTTTCCCATCCCACCCGGCCGAATAAAATAGGCATCTCGCTGATATGCACCCGTTTGACGTGTGCTGTCAACTTAATTCTGACGGGTTATTGGTCAATATACATTTTCGGGAGAGTTTTTTTTTCTACCTAAAATTGACGTGTGTTCCATAAATTCTATGGCGGTCGATTATCCGTCCCTTTCCTTTTCATGGGATAAGAAAATGACAAGTATAACTTAAAATTTGATGGTTTCTACAGGAATTAGGGGTTAAAATGGCCACATTGAAGCAATTCATCTAAGAAAGCAATATTGCAATTTGACATTTGCGCATGTAAAGATAAGTGCGCAATGCAAACAAATGTCAAATATCAATATTGCTTTCATAGATGAATTGCTTCGATGTGGCCATTAATTGACTTAAGAATTACTTTTAATCCTCCAAAAAGGTCTGGATGCGGACCGAGTAGTGTGCACTCAGTAAATATTTAGTGGGGTCACCTCCGTACATGGGTAACTCAACTGATGAGAGGTGAATACTTGATAACTACAACGCAGTGGGGATTAGGAGGGACTCTCGCATTTCCTAGCTGTGATATGCTACGGTTACCTACTATTTACTTAAGTAAATGTAGTCATGTCAGTAAAAGTGTAGTCATGTAAAAATAAAGAAATGTACTTAAAAATCTCATACTTATTATTAGGAAATTTCCTCGGTCACAGATAAATTATGAAATTCTGATTAAGTACTAAATAAAGAAATTTAAAACTGACGAAAAACATTTTCTTTTTTCAAATTTAATAATTTATGAATTTTAATCAAGGAAAACGCAATAATATGTCCGACGTTTTATCACGTTTTTCTTTGCCGTCAATGTGCTTTTTCATACATATCCCATAGTAATTTCGTGTTTTGACGTTTAGCTAAAAGTAAGTAAGTGTATTAAAACTGTTGCGATTATAGTAGGCGGGACCAAATGAAATCTGATAATTAAGAAGGAAAAAGAATTAATCCATAACATAACCAATTTAGGACATAACCAATATAAATGTGGGATAATGAAATAACTCGGATATTTTTTAAATGTCTTTACTCCTTTTTTATACACACACACCTTATATTAAAAACCAAAATTCTCTAACCCGACCGACATCGCACCAAAGCCTCCCCTTTCTTACTTTTTAAAACCTCCCATTCATTAACCATGCATTCATTATCCTTACATAGCATTCTCACTTTCCTACATAAATGCCAATGTAATTGGCAATAAGAACATTTATAATAAATTATGTACTTAAGATGATATTACGTAGTTCTCTGCGCCATCCCTTTTACCCATTTGTAACCTTGACCTTAACTTCCTGCGCAATTCAAGATTTTCAACGTATTTATCGATTTACCATTACGGAATCCCTTCTGAGAACTAGACTTACTGCGGGATTATTCATTTCTGCAAACCTGCGTTAATTCGCTTTAGCAAATTGATGAGATACAAAGTATAAAATATCAGCTTTCTCTTTTCTCTGAATATTATAATCTTAAACGCTTCAAGGTTAGAATCAAGAGGAAAATTCTAGAGAGTTCTACGCTAGGAATAAAAATACAAACAAAGGTATTACTTACAGCTTTTTAAGTAAGATAGATTTATATAGATTTTAAGAGAGTTAGCCACCAAACTTGGCACATTTTGATATTCACCGTTGAGTGGCGCGAGTATTATTCTATAATTATGGGTACCTATAAGGTGGAGAATCATGTCAATTTAAAAGTTCGTTTTCCTCAATTTCGGTCCCAGTGTTATCAACTCTGTGTGGCAGTTTACCTACTAGGAATATTAAAATACTGGGAACTAGTTTGTCGATTCGTTTGCCCCCGTGTTATGATCAGTGAGGCATAAAAATGAGCGTTTCGGTAAACAAAACTTTCACAAAAGCGATATGGAAAATTTCCACATCGAAATAGACGGGGTTTATTTATTCCAAGTCCAATTGGTATTCTCGTGTTTGAATTATATTATTGGCATGCCAGATGAAAAAGAGAATGTTACCTTACTTAACATTTGATCACGTATATTTCTTTAATTGTGAGATAGAATGAGGGCTCGGTGGCGCAGCGGTAAACGCACTCGGTCTGCGATTGTTGAAGTTAAGCAACTTTCGCAAAGGCCGGTCATAGGATGGGTGACCACAAAAAAAAAGTTTTCATTTCGAGCTCCTCCGTGCTTCGGAAGGCACGTTAAGCCGTTGGTCCCGGCTGCATTAGCAGTCGTTAATAACCATCAATCCGCACTGGGCCCGCGTGATGGTTTAAGGCCCGATCTCCCTATCCATCCATAGGGAAGGCCCGTGCCCCAGCAATGGGGACGTTAATGGGCTGATGGTGATGAGATAGAGTGAGAAACAGTGTAATAAGAGAGAGATGTAATGTAACAGACAATATGTATTTTATAGTGACTAAGATTGACACATCTTCCATATTATTCTGATCACAATAAAGAGAAGCAATATAGGTACCAACATAATTCTAAACATAATCTGACCCAATAGCTTCATTTGTTTTGTATATAATATGCTTCTGCCATTACATTCTATTTTTGAATAATTATGTACCAGACAAATGAGGAAATAGGTAATTATCACGTTAAATATGCACAGCACCATGTATATATTTTTGGGAACATAGCCGAAAAATCTCTCATTGGTTTATTTAAATATTTATTATTTTTTTATTTATTTATTTGTACATAATAGAACAGACAAAAAAAGAAAACAGACAGTACAAGTAAGCTTATCTCTAACTACGTGACAAGGAGACATGCAGTGTATAATACAATAGATCTATCTATATATCTATATCAGCCTAAATTCATATCCAATTTTCACTTCCAACGATCTTGGGCATAATACAATAAATAATCATACCTTTATACGTGTACAAATTAAGTAAAAATTCCATGAACAAATATACCAACTTATATAAAACTAAGACAAAGCGAAACCAATAAATTGGTATATACTTATATATAAATATACTATAATGACTTATACACATTAACAGCCTCCGTGGTCTAGTGGTTAGAGCGTTAGGCTCAAGATCTGGAGGTCCGGGTTCGATTCCCGATGGGGACATTGTCGAAATCACTTTGTGAGACTGTCCTTTGTTTGGTAAGGACGTTTCAGGCTTGAATCACCTGATTGTCCGAAAAAGTAAGATGATTCCGTGCTTCGGAAGGCACGTTAAGCCGTTGTTCCCGGCTATTAGCCGTAAAAACACCTCCACCAACCCGCAGTGGAGCAGCGTGGTGGAGTATGCTCCATACCCCCTCCGGTTGATTGAGGGGAGGCCTGTGCCCAGCAGTGGGACGTATATAGGCAGTTTATGTTATGTTATGACTTATACATGAATATGCCTATAATATATACATACATACAACTAATGTAAGTCAAATTAGACTTAAATAGTACTACAGTTCTACAAACTTTATTAGAAATTACCTACAGTGATATGCATTCAGCTGCCTATCTTCCCGTGCATGTCGTAAAAGGCGACAAAATGACAGCGTCCTGTCAAACATGATGGATCATCTGTAAGAGCGATAGGCTGATCACCTATCATCATACGGTTTATCATTATCCTTAGGACTATGTATCAAAAGTGGCTGGAAATAGTTTCTTGATTATTTGTAGTTCTGCCCATCCCTTCGGGGAATACGGGCGTGAGTTTATGTATGTATGTATGTACCTACAGTGACAAATTCTCGAGTGCCCTATGGTAAAGCAAAATTGGTAATCAAAATATTCAACGATGATCGTAATTTCCCTCTTTACAACAGGTTAATATCAGTAAAACGGGAGTGAAATACTTTAGGCGATCGTTTTCGCTGTAAATATCAGTATTAACGCGGTATAAGCTGCGAAAATTTGCGTTATCGTAAGAGAGATGGCGTTAAATAGCTTTCCGATATTCCGAACAAGCACGTCTTTAAGATACGCTCTACGGAATTAATATTTTATCTGTGTAACTTACTGAAATGTTCGAGAACGCTAATTATATCTCGTATTTCTATTACAGACGGCG
Organism: Pectinophora gossypiella; assembly: GCF_024362695.1. NCBI lineage: Eukaryota > Metazoa > Arthropoda > Insecta > Lepidoptera > Gelechiidae > Pectinophora > Pectinophora gossypiella. The sequence goes on from NC_065422.1 coordinate 8,083,794, forward strand.
ATACGTTACGGCTCAGTATTGAATAGAAAGCAAAGGTGAAACGTGGGTACTCAGTTCATCTAGTGATGGATGTAACGATGACTACCCCAATTGGGGATACAGGCGTGAACTTATGTTTTTGTGTGTAGTTCATCTCGCACAACACAATATGTCATTTTATTAAAAAGAAAACTTGCTTTCGTAGCAATATCATCACGCCTGGAAACCCTATCCGTGCTGACAGTCAGTCGTCACTAGAAAGCAATTTGAAGATGGATGAATTGAAATCCCAAGATGGCCAATGAAAAATAATAACGCAATAGACAGTATATAGGTGGAAGGCGACATACATAAGTAAATAAGATCACGCTTATTTCCCGTTGGTGTTGGCAGAGATCACAGTATTCCACTTACTATCTTCTTATCGTGTCGATGGCAAACTATACTAATAGTATCGGCCCAAAACTTGGCAACAAGTATGGCGCTATCTGCAGCGCTCATCAGATCCTCCTGCGTGCAGGTGTTCGGGCCACTTACTATGATCCGGACACCCCATCGCTTCAAATCACACACTACACTCACACTCACTCCTACACACACACACACACACACACACACACACACACACACACACACTCACTTATACTCTTACTCTTATCCGACCCGTTTGACGTGAGCTGTTAACTTAATTCTGTTGGGTTATTGGCTAATATAAAATTTTGGGAGGGTTCCTAAATATCTGCCTAAAATTGACGTGTGTTCTATAAATTTTATGCCTGTCGATTACCCGCCCTTTTCCTTTTAGGCGGATAAGTAAATGACAGGAATAACTTAAAATAAAATTAAATGGTGTCTACAGGAATTATCACCATTATGAGCTCAAATTGTGTTAAAGAAACTTCATATTAATATATAAAAGATAAAGTAGAACAATTCACCGTACTATATTATAATGTAGTTATATCTTAGATACCGCGAGCGCTTAGGGATTGCGTAACGTTGTTTAGGGTTGAGTCACTTGTGCACAAAGTTTTACGACTTTTATCAAGGTTTTTATTCCATAATTCTACTTATAATATAACGGCTTATCTACTTGTAAACTAAAACATGAAAACCTAGAAGTATTTATTTAAAAACTCTTACCTATTTTATTAGTGATCCGTTACACCGTGTACATACATACATAAACTCACGCCTATTTCTCGCCGGGGTAAGCAGAGACTATGGAATTCTATTTGTTTCTATCCTGACACACATACACTAAGTCTCTCTCTTTATTTAAGAGCTGCGCTCTTGTCGGTGGAATAATCGCCTCCATTTTCATTACTTCATAGATAAGGCGTGTGAACGGTGGTTGCCCCAATCGCCTTCCGTTAAGCAGTACACCGACCAATTATACACTAAGTCTAAGTACCTACAAGTTATTTATCTACTACTTTCTATTTACGTATATTTACCAACTACTGTGTATTTTTTCTTTGTAACCTTACCCTGAGCAAAGATATTTATCCTATTTGAAACATACCATAACATAACAAATACTTTATTGCACAAAAAAAAATCCTACACAACATGATACAAAGTGTACATATACATCTTAGACAATAGGATTAAACACAACAGGTGATCATGTGTAAAGGCTGGAACCTAAACTAGGATACCCTGTATTATAGATACACCGTTTTATAGTTAGAACTTGTAGCAAATATAATGATAAATACAATAGCATTGACATATTTCATCTTAAGCACAATCAATTTGTATCTGCCCTCAAAACGTTGGAACAAATGTAGCATCAACTTTTCTTTCTATTTTTGTATTGCTTGCTTACTTAATTTATTTATTGCTTCTGTCTACTTCTCAGTGATGCATGTATTAGTTATAAGTGGAAACTTCATTGGCTAATGTACAAACTATTTGCATTTTTTAAATTGTTATTTAAGCTGTTCGTTTCCCGATTTGAAATAAATAAATAAATATAGGATTCTAGAGACAAACAGGAAAATACAAAACAAAAGAGTAAAATATGAGTTCAATAGGCGGCCTTATTGCTAATTAGCTATGTCTTCCAGACAACCTTTAAGTATAGGAGATATTTAATATTATATAATATAGCGGGATAGTGCAGAATGGGAATACTTGTACGTATAAGCATCTCGTGCGCGTGGCAATAGGCGCATTATGAATCCTATTTGTTTTGTGTTTAGTTTAATTTTACTAACCTACTTTAAGTGCTACTAACACCAATGGAACTCTTTGTTTTCCGAACTAAATAAATAAATAATAATAAAAATAAATACATACACTTACGAGTATATAAACTACTTACATAATAAAAAAATATATATTTTTATAACAAATATCAATATTTTAAACTACTACATCTGCACTATTATAGACCTGTATGAAGCCACTGACAATGCCGTAAGCGTGGCCAATTATTGGTCAGCAAAAATTTAGTTTCGATCGCCATCGACTCGCAAAGAAGAAGAACTACTACATATACACATCTACATTTAAAAAAAGAGAAATTGTTTTAAACATACATCTGATTTTAAAATATATCTAGTGACATTTATAGTTCTTCTACATAAAAGTAGGAAAGCAGGATTGATATCCTACATCCCAAGAGTACCTATAAAGTATAAAAATATACATTTGCCCTTCGCATTACGAAAGTAGGTACCTAGTCAAAAGAACATGTCAATACTTTCACCACGATTTCCCCAAAGCTTTTACGAAACCTATTACGGGGTGTAACTTCGAACTTATTACTAGTAATTTTTCCTGTTGTCTACGCGACAAGTTTGTTCCCAGAGGAGGTGCTTCGTCCACAAATCAACTGAAACTAGGAAGAGGCAGCCCTAACAAGAGATAGGCCCCGAGGTGAGGTCAGAGCCTTATTTTTCTCGCGTTCGGGGCTAGTACAAGTAATAGTTTCATTTATTAGTCTTTTTTTTTTGTCTTGCAGTGTTGGCAGTGTATGTACGGTCACGAGCATCAATATGCATACACTTTGGGACTATGTCACATGATGTTTTATGATAATTTGCACTGTAAGTCTCACAAAATGTCAAATATGTTAGTACGACAGAGTCCTAAATTGGGTACATTATATTGCTCATGACTGTACATATCGCGATCAACAGGGCTAACATGCGCAACGTGATAAATAATAATAATAATATATTTATTTACTTTAGGCTCAGACCCATAAATTACAATTAAAATACAAACACATCAGGGAAAAAAAAAGATTGTAAACTTAAAATTGTACTCATAAAATTAAAATTACAAATCTAAAACTAAAATAGTTAACTGTATTTTTTTTGTAAAATACTTAATTGTAAAATTTTGTCACGGTCATTTTATCGATTTCGACGATATAAGTATGTCGTTTTATCGATTGTATGTCATGTCGTTCTGTCAAAGTACGAACATAATCACGTAGCGCGCTTGTTAGGGAAAAAACAAACTTACCGATTTCGACAAAATTTATTTAATCGATCGATAATTTTATTACGTTGCGCATGTACCCTGCAGGGGTGATAAAAAGGACATATCAAAGGAAATTCACCTATAAAATCAATATTACTATTTGACATTTGTTTGCATTGCGCACTTACTTATATATGCGTAGGAATTACTTAAAATTCCTAGATATTTTTTTTGACGTCACTTATTGTCGATATATGTATATGTATATGTCTATGTCTATGTCTATGTCTATGTATATGTATATGTATATGTATATGTATATGTATATGTATATGTATATGTATATTTATATGTATATGTATATGTATATGTATATGTATATGTATATGTATATGTATATGTTATGTATATTTGTAATTTTGTCATGTTGGAATGTTATACAGGCATTTTATCGCGACCAAAAGTAACAAGCTCCTTACTTAAACCACTCTTTTCCTCGGCCAGGCTTATAATAGTTTTCCCAGTCACTATTGTTCAGTGCCCTCTGGTGGCGAAATAAATAACACGGTAACATCGGCACGCAACATCCATTATATTTGTGGACAGGTACTCTTTGTTCTGTCACAGTTGTAATTAAGGCTGTATTGGATAGCAGTTTTGGACAGGAACTACCACCTGGCATTTTAATTTCGTTTTTTATGACCGGTTTTTGGGGACGTTGTGGAGGTGTTTCTATATTTTGTTTACGTTTTCTTTTATTTGTTACACTTCTTTGTATTTCATCGGAAAACGCACGGATCACGTAGTTTGCTGTTCACACGTAGACGAGAATCAATTTAATGAAAGATCAAAACTTCTCTTCCTAAATTAGGGCAATTTGGACCCGGGATAGCAAGTTCGAGCCAGAAATCAAAGATATAGACACATATATAAGCTAAGTAGCCATGACAGAGCAGGGATAATGGCTTCTGCCACGTAGTCGATGCTATATGAAGCAAACCACAACAACAAGTCAAGTCAAAAAAAGAATGTGCGTTAGATATAAAAGCAGCGACCTCTTCTGTCGCATAGGATGTAAGGCGGATAGCTGTTCCCACCAATATGTTACCCACCTACCATATCTTGTTCTTATCGTGTAGAATGTGAGGTGGAACACCAACCTTGTCAACCCTGGTGTCAGGGTAATTATTGAACCGCCTAAGGCCCCTGACATGGTTCATGTAACGACTACATACTTACATCAGTAAGTAGTAACCGGGACTAACGGCTTAACGTGCCTTCCGAAGCACGGTTCATCTTAATTTTGGTGATGAGCCTTTAAAGTCCTAATCAAACTAGGGATCACAAAGTGATTTTTGTGATTTGTCCCCACCGGGTTTCGAACCCGGGGCCTTCGGATCGTGAACCCAATGCTCAACCCAGTGGTTGAGGCCTACCATGTTATAACATGGTTATTGTACTTATGATATGAAAACGTACCTACTTACTATAAATAGCTCTACTGGGCACAGGCTTCTCCTTAATCAACCAGAAGGCCGTTAGAAGCATACTGCACAGTGCAGCAGGTTGGAGGAGACTTACAATAAAGGCAGCTAAATATAGCTCAATCATTTCAACTTAATTTAGAAGTATATTTGACAGGCAATGATTATGGCTAAAGTTTCCTGTTTTTCGTACACTTAGATTATAAAATGTATAGGCTGTATCTGTCAAGGTAAGGGTATTTTCTTGAGGATAAATTATGTTATAGCGTGATGGTAAAAATCCTCTGGAAGGAAAAAATTGGACATTCAAATTTGCATGTAAACTATTACATGCAATATTATTTTTTTATTTTAAGTATTCCATTTTTAAAATATTTATGATCAGTCACCTGTTCTTGATCGAAAAGCGGTTCCTAAATCTAGCACCGGAATTTGCACAGAAAAGGTTGACTGTCAAGCATCTGTTGATTGGACACGGCAACGTAAACTTGGGTTATTGGGATGGACTGAGAAGTTCGAATAACAATATTGTGCAGTATTTTAATGACTATTTTGACAGCCCGATCTACAGAGCGTGGCGGGAGGTGCACCAGAGTGCGAATCGCAAATAACTGTGATAATTTTTGACACTTTGTACACTTAGTATTAATTTAATTTTAACTTTACATTTATATTTATTTTATATTATTTTAACGATTTAAAATTATGTAAATTATGTATTTATTTTTCCAATGTGTGGGTAGCCTTTTTACCTGAATAAAGAAATTATTAAGTACTCAATAAATACGTTCTACATAGAGAATATACTCGGACAGAGTCTAATCACTTCGACGTTCCGGACAAGGGATCCACGACATGATACAATATCTATTTGCTAGATTACCTACGCCTACCATGAAGGCTGTATGCCTGAGGATAAAAACAAGAAGCTCAAATGTAGGCGGCAGCACTGTTGGGTGTTCCAAAATGCTGACAGTTCACCATACTGTCCAGCTAAAATTCGTGATAAATTGCTATAAAATGTCGAGCAACGTAGAGTGTAGTTCCGTCTGAAGTATGAGTTACGAAAAAAAAGTCATGAGGTGGAAAAACGCCGCAGTACAGTCATGAGCAATATAATGTACCCACTTTAGGACTCTGTCGCACTAACATATTTGACATTTTGTGAGACTTACAGTTCGATTTGTCAAAAAAGTTAATGTGACATGGTACCCAAGTGTATACATATTAATGCTCGTGACCGTACAAATTCTATAGTAATTTTGTGTTTTACGTTTAGTAAAAAGTACCTCACTGATTTGACTAGTCGGAAAATACCCTATTACACTACTAAGTACTACTTAAGCAACTCTAATTTGGTCTTTGCCTTATACCCAAACTTGTCCGTTAAAGTATCATCATCATAAAATAAATAAAAAACGGTCACTCACTTTTATATAGAGCGCATACTCGTAGCCGTAAACATTTTTCTTATAAAATATTGCGTACTTCAGCTACTTTACTTGACAATAACCTCGGTGAAGGTCCATTATTTGTTCAACCAAATGTTGTTTACCTCTGGAAAATTCTCATCTAAAGAAAATTGTACTCTACGCCCACAGTAATAGGTAAACAGTAAAATATCATGGTTTTTCGATGAGAAGTGACAAAAAAATATACTGACTATAAAAAATCGTTTGTACAAAACGTGTATGACCCGACCAAGGTCATACAAAATTCGCCATGATGTGGAGTCATTGAACTATAGAATAATAGGGTAATTAATACTATACAATAGACTAGATAAGTTCAATGACCTATCATGTTTTTGTAGAAATTTTCCACGTACAAAACAATTAAGTACGTAATAAAGCATCACGCCCGTTTCCCTGAAGAAGTGAGCAGAGGTATATAGTAATAGTAATATACACATTTTTTTTGACGTGACTTATTGTAGATTTGCCGCAGATGGCATTAACTACTAGGCCAGAGTAATATATACCCACTCCTTGCCAGCTATGTTTACTTCACTTGTATAGTGTTTTACCTATTGCCATTAACCGAGCACTAATCCTGGAAACCGCGTGATAACAATTATCTATAATCCAAACGATTTCAGATAATTGCAAAAAATTGCAGATACGTCACTTTGCAAAGTCAGCCACGAATTTTTCCATTTCTTATGAAAATAGGTATGTGTTGTTCCTTTTTCTTGGCTTCCATAAGCAATACACAATAATAAGATATTTCCTGTGGGGTGCGACATCTTGAAAAAATCGCGGACGTCCCGGTAGTCGCGTGTACCAAGGACCTTATTTTATCTCGCGTCGCGTGGCGTCGCGCTTACGTAGCGTGCCTCGGCCTACTGGGCCTTAAAGCAAAACTTTTTGTCAAGGATGTTCCAATACGTCTCATCGAGGCTTTGGGAGATGCAACGGCTGACAGTTACTTTCATCAAGGGGTGAGTTTGACAGTTCAAAGGGGAAATATTACCAGCTTGGCGGGTACTTTGCCTTGATGTGGCCTATTGGAAAAAGCGCTTTTTTAAAGGTAAGTAACTGTGATCCTTTTGTATTATACAAATCCAGTCTGTATGTAAAGGTTTGAATCTACATCTGTTTCTTATGGCATTTTCTTATCCGCCCAAAAAGAAAAGGGCCGGGTAATCGGTAGACATAACATGTATGAAACACAAGTTAATTTTACGCGGAAATTTAAACAACACTCTAAACATTTTACATTGCCCAATAACCCAACAGAATTAAGTTGTCAGCATAAGTCAAACGGGTTGCATACCAGCGAGATACCTATTTGATTCGCCCGCGTTATTAATGCATTCACTCGTTCATTTTAAAATTAGCCTTTCGGATAAGAAAATGTCAGGTATAACTTAAAATAAAATAAATTTATGTAATAACACGACAAGTTAAAACATGTTTGACACCTCAATGTGTCATGAATAGTACCTAACGCCCACAAGCTCTAAATGTGGCTAATAGTGACATAAAGGCAGCTTGTTTTTTAATCACCTACATCAAATCGTGGCTAATTTTGCAAACTGACGTATCTGCAATATTTTGCTAAAATAATTTCTGTCTTATTGACAATAGAAAAATGTGTAAATCAGACTCGCCAAAAATTTAATATGCGTCAGTTAGCGACTTCAGCAACGAAATGTGACCAATGAAATTACGGATGCTATAACCGTCTTTTTCTTTAATATACTTACTTACACGTGGAGGAAACCGTGGTTTACATAATAACACTTTAAACGGCCAGCGTGGTCGAGTAGAGCGTTGGGCTTACGATCCAGAGGTCCCAGATTCGAATGTCAGTGTTGACATAATTCCAAAAAAAACACTCTGTTATTCCTAGTTCGGTTAGGACATTGCTTGGTGATCATCCGATTATCCGAAGGTGAGATCCGATCAGTCTTAATAGTACCCCATGTAGGTTGATGAGGTCGACTATTGATCTCACAAGCCGTACGAGAGAAGAAAACTGCAAGTTTATAATAAGTGAGTCGGCGTCTAAACACCGACAAAGGTGTACCTAATATAATATCCAGAGCGTAGAGCGCTGTCAAAAATTTTACATCAGCTGCGGATTGGGGCACGTTGACTCATGATATTGTCATACCATAGGTCAACGTACCCCAGGCTTGCTGACACTTGTTTGGGTACGGGGGGGGGGAGTGTATATGTAGGTGCAGAACACATTTATCTATTCACTACCGCATACTTATAAAAAATCACAAAAGAAAACCGTCACACAAATTTTAATATCAAATCATGAACTGATAATTCATGTACTTCGCTAAAGGGGAACGCGTGCGCTTGGCCCGTCTTTAATTTCTCCGAGTGACGACATGATGAACACCTACATAATAAGCATCTTTGGATTTCTATACTTAGTGTGACCGCAGGGTCTCTTCGTCAGCATCAGATGTCAATCTGATGACTTTAGTGTCCGGTGGGGACAAATCACAAAAATCACTTTGTGATCCCTAGGTTACGACATTACAGGCTGATCACCTGATTGTCCAAAAGTAAGAAGATCCGTGCTTCGGAAGATGTTAAGTCACTGGTCTCGGTTACTACTTACGTAAGAACGTAGTCGTTACATAAGTCACGTCAGGGGCCTTTGGTGGCTCATTAATAACCCTAACACCAGGGTTGATGAGGTTGGTAGGTTATCCACCTTACAACCTACACGGTAGAAAAGTGTTCAGGTGGTTTTTAATTTTCAACTGAGTGAAAATAAGAGAAAAGTAGTTTTAAAGTTTAAACTTTGCATTTTCTCCAGACTCATAAGGCCGTTCAAATTCACAAGCGGGAGCGGGTGCGAACGCGGATGAGAAAAAAACTAATTTCTGATTAATATAAAAAGAAAATAGTTGATAATCTACCTTATAATTAAGTTACCTTATAATCATTAGTGAAATGAAATGAGTCAGTAAATGATCATAGTAGTATTTTAATCATTTCACTAAACTTAATCTAGTTTTATGATCATATTATTACTAGACTGTAGCCGTGTTATGATCATATTTCTAGGGTTATGATTTTAATCCGACTTATCCGACACAATCACCTTACTGCGACATATCGTCGTGTAATACTGAAAACCATGTAAGCGCCTTTTTCGAAAAATTATAATTGTATTCAGATGTGATTTTCTTCAACAAAAGTCTATTTATTTTCAATTAATTTCAATCAGTGTATAAAATGAGACCACGAATTTTTACTTGGATTGAAACTAGAGTAGGCCAAACTAGCGAGATTTTGGTTACAAAAACCACATGCGAATGTGTTTTCTTTTTCAAATAGTGGCTTACGTGGTTTTCAGTATAAATCGTGTCTGATTCTGCAAACTGACGTATCTGTAATATGTTGCTAAAATTTGTGTCTATTGACAATAGCAAAAAGTGTAAATCAGATTCGCCAAATATTTCAGATACGTCAGTTAGCGATAAATAATGCCGCTTCCGCATCGATAGACACAGTGTGAGCAGGCGGTACTAAGAGAGATTGCAACTTTGTTTTTACTTTGCAAGTTTGTCATTGAAAGCCAACCATGTCATGACGTCATCACTTACCAAATGCTAGCAAAATGTTCTATCGGCGAATTTTGTGCGTAGTTGTTTAAGGTTCCTTGACCTATGGTCCTGATGAGCCAGCTGTGGGTATAGGACTCGCTGTTCGTAGGTTCTTTTGCTGTCATTTTGTAATTATCCTTTATGTTGAGTTTATCAGTTTTTATGTAAAACTATTTCAGAGAAAAATCAGTCTCTCGTAGTCGAAGTCTAATTTTTAGGCAATAACAGATCATCGGAGCTAGCGAGGCGGAAACCTCTAGCGTGACGAATCAAGGTCTTTGACTTGTGAAGGTCGCGCGATGACACCTGACTGACGTGACGCCCATTTTATGGAAAATTACGACCAGGGGTCAAAGAACTGTAGGATGATCTATACCGTCCTATATTGAGACACGTTTTAGTAAATATAATTATACATACATTATTACATTGTTTTCATCAGTCATCCCGTTTCTATGGCACTTCTTCTTCTTCTATCGTGTGATTGGTGTCAGGGTTATTATTGAGCTGCCAAAGCCCCCTGACATGGCTCACGTAACATGTAAAAATCTTTGAAAGGGTAGGCAGAGATATATGGTGTAAACTTTCACACCTCCCCAGCTAAACAGCTGTGGAAAAATCCACTTGATATTAACTCAGAATCATGAGGTTAACGGCCTCCGTGGTCCAGTGGTTGAGCGTTAGGCTCACGTTCCGGAGGTCCCGGGTTCGAATCCCTGTGGGGAAATATCACAAAAATCACTTTGTGATCCTTAGTTTGCTTAGGACATTACAGGCTGATTACCTGATTGTCCGAAAGTAAGATGATCCGCGCTTCGGAAGGTACATTGAGCCGTTGGTCCTGGTTACTACTTACTGATGTAAGTAAGTAGTCGTTACATGAGTCATGTCAGGGGCTTTGGCGGCTCAATAGTAACCCTGACACCAGGGTTGATGGGGTTGGTAATCCACCTCTCAACCCACACGAGAGAAGAAGAAGATGAGTTTAATCATCCTCTTCAGTAAGTATTTGAAATATTAAGTAATTTGAACAGTAGAAAATTAATATACTTACCTAAGGTGTTTCTCCTAAATATCCTGCAATAAATTTAAAAGCTTCTTAAGAGTCACTTAACAAAACGTAAGTCTTCAACTCTTAGCTGAGTAGAAGTCATATAACGGTGGATAAAATCTGTCATCTTACAGCTCGCCACTTACCGGTCATCTGCAGACATCCGCTTGTGTCAGTAGGGTATTAAAACAGCTGGAAAAGCTTTTAAAACTAAATATAAGAACAGTACCTCGCTGTTTAATAATGCTGGTTATTTTACTTGGAAATTCTTTCACTTACTTCAGTTTACTTGTGACTTACATAGTATTGCACACACACACATACACATACATACATACTTACATAGTATTGGAGGACGTCTTTGGCCGATGGGTGCAAAGCACACGATAAAACCTGGTTCCAGAATCTAGCCGACAAGCGCGAGAGGCGACACAGAAGTGAGAGGGCCGATTTACCACCTGTCCATCTAGTCCATCCTGTACCATCTAGTAACCCTCAACTACAATGCCAGTCGTGCGGCCGCTACTGTCGCTCTCGCATTGGACTTTACAGCCATTTTAAAAGCTGCCACAGAAACGCTGTTTGAATCATCTGATAAAGATGTAAAGGCCTGAGATGGGTGACATAGTATTGTCACGGGTTCGAATCGAATGCAAATTCAAAATTTAAATTCAACCGCGCTCGGGTTCTAAACTACTGAATTCGACTTTATGAGTCTGAATTCATGTTTGGATCAAAGATAATTGACAACACGTGATTTCCAAGATTTCCGGTTAATGGCGATAGGCTCGCGACACCCCCCCTCCCCCTCATATGACCATATTAGGATGTCCTTAAAAAAGGATGTAGTTGTACGTTTTTCTCTGAACCTGATTGCGTATATGTTTACACAAGAAGCAAGAGAATTGTGTTAAGATCGAAGCAAATTGAATTCTATAGTCTCTACTTACCCCGGTGGGACATTGGCGTGAGTTTATGTATATATCTATTTGTAGATTTCTTGTGCACAATCATGAATGAAATTTTCATTACGATCTCCTTCTATCGGGTGGGTTGTGTCAGGGTTATTATTGAGCCCCTGACATGATTCATGTAACGCCTACGTACTTACATCATTAAGTACGTACATCAGTAACCGGGACCAATGGCCTACGGCTTAACGTACCTTCCGAAGCACGGATCATCTTACTCTACAATTCATTACAATTATACAATCGGAATTCTTTACAAATATAAAGCCATGCAGTGTATATTATATACATTTATGTATTATAAATATACATCATTGTAAACTGCAGCGATGCAAAATGCCCTGCCATATGTTGCAGATTATGTTACATTGCGGATTCTGTGAGAACTGTATATTGTTGCAATATTATATTACAAGTTGAATTATGGGCACATATTACATTTTTGTCTATTTGCCTTCCAGGATTGCAGAAATTGTGTTTTAAGAAGATGTGTATACAAACAGACATTCTTAAATATTATATTTTATTCGAATTTTAAAACACTTTTTGCAGACTTTTATTTAAAAATTACAATTCTAATATAAATTATTATTCCACCGCACAACCCACACATGATAAGAAGAAGACGGTAAAACTTACAGTTAGGAAACGTTATTTTCACTCCACATTTCAATCATAAGAACTCAAGCCAATTTAATTTGCAGCTGACAAATCGTAACCTTAATATAATTTGACCGCACCTCGTAGTTCTTCAGATGCAAAAAACAGTTGGTAAATGTAAAGATTCGTGATTATAACACGTTATTTAACACGTTATACTTTGAAGTGGTATGACTAGTGTCCGGATGGGCATATGGCAAGCGGTGTATGAAAGTGAAAGGTTATGAAACCTTATATGTACAAGAACATAATTATGATCGTAAATGCTTTGAGGTAGGGCCGTGGTCTGAGTTGTTGAGCTTTCGATAAAACGAAATATATCTTTGCTATGAATACTTGTTCCTGTAGACACCATTTAATTTTATTTTAAGTTATACTTGTAATTTTCTTATCCGCCGAAAAGGAAAGGGACGGATGATTGTCGGCTGTTAATTTTAAAATGAATAAGTGAATGAATGAATAACCCGGGCGACTCCAATAGGTATCTCGCTGGTATGCAACCCGTTTGACATGTGCTGTCAACTTAATTCTGTTGGGTTATTGGCCGATATTTAGAGTGTTGTTTTAGATTTGTGTAAAATAATATATTTGTGCAGTACGAGTGCATATAGTTTTATGAAATGGACACAAACGGACAATCTGCCCTATGAATTCTAAAAAAAAAATAAAGCGTATGAGAAAAATGTTGATTGGCTTGATTCTAGCAAGACAATAAAACAAAAATCAAGAATAATGTTTAACAGTAAAATTTTTGTTCAGATTGAAAAAGTTCACATCTTTCCTCCCTAGCGACAGATAAGCTGAAGTTGCGAGCAATTTTTCTTTATATTCTCACAAAAGAAAACATTCTTTTCTATTATTATGATAGTGGGATTACCCACAAAATAAATTTCGAAGATTTTGCTTTAGCAAGCGTGGTTTTTAGGGTTCCATACGCGGAACCAATTACTATTACGCCTATGTCGCCGCGCCTTTTACGCCTGTTTGCATTACACTTAAAGAGCTGGGGGTCTAGAAAAGCTACATAGAAGCAATTCTAAATAGCAATAAGTAGGTATTGGATGAATTGATTGGGTCAAAGATGAATTATAAAACGCTAATCTAGAAATAGAAGCCACTCTAAGACGATCAAAAATCAATCTCATTATACTTTTCGACTTATTTTCTAATTTTAGAGCCTAAGTACCCCTTCATGGTCATCTGATCCCACATAAAAATCGTCCCGCAGGCTGAATGACCCCTTTCGATTTTTTGCGTGGGTGAGTCGTTCCACCTGTCTGGACAACTGAGCCCGCGGGTTCATCTCTACGACGTTTGATAGCTTTTATTGATGACGTCACAGTATAGTATTTACACACAAATTCCATAGAAAGCTTTTGTTTTGACGTTTCCTAAAATGTATCTCACTTGACTGGTTGTCATGTAGCCTATTACTTCAATACGGCCTCACAACCCGCCTGAACATTTCAAACCGTTATAAGTAACTGGTAGTTTTTTTTTTTAAATGTGTTATTATTATGACGGATACCCTAACATATCATAACAAAAGCAAAAAGTACATAAAAAAACTGGCCAATCGTGACTCGGGTTGACGCTAGGGATCTCAGACTGAATAAAATTGGTAAATACACAATATAAATAATATCCCTGTGTGATGGTACGGAACCCTCAATACGCAAGTCCGACTTTCCCTTGGCGTATTTTTTCTTACTCACAGCTTTAAACGACGACAAAGGCCACATACCTGAAAAAAAAATAGAAATTCAAGATTAGTTACTTATAAAAAAGAGCAGTGTCTTTTAATATATTTTTTTTAGCTAATATACATTTTTTATTTAATTTGGCGAACCGGACTTAAAAATATTCAGTCAGATATTCTGAAAATTAAAAATGTTTAGTACCTACTAAATTAATACTTAATGAAATATTTTTCAGAAGAAATCTGGGAAGGCTTTCTTTTTAAGATTTCGCAGAACTCAAATAAGTTATTAAAAGTTTGAAGCCATACTTTAACTTACTTTTTCATAAAATAAAGCTCTTGCAAATTATTCTATCATAAATTATTGTAAAACATTATTAATTGAATTTATTTGAATGTATTTAACACGTTTCGGCGTAGTACTTTTATTGAAATATACATAACAGCAGTAAAATTCTCCATACTATAATAATTATTTAAATTAACATCCACTAATCTTATAACGACTAGCAGTTGAATGATTATGTTCATCATAATGTATTAATATACGTATGAAGTAATGAATTATTGATTACTAAGTAAGTGACGTCATGAGGCTCATTTTTTATTTTGTACAACTGACAGTTATAAAACAGCATTTGTATGTTACAAAGTAATAAGTGAAGACAATGAGTGCCCACAATTTCTTAAATAATAAGTAGTGATAAGTTCGGATTAAGACGTTTAAGAACAATAAAGGTTATATTTATTTGTTCGACAATATAAGTACTATATTTAAAACTCGTAATTTAAAAAGGTATCGAATGTGCCCATCACACTCGCAGCGTTACCCCTTTGGATAACATCCCTAATCCCCCTTACTGGCAGTCGCTTTTGTAAAAAACCGGACCTGTCAAATCTTCAGGTTAGGTTAGCTTATGAAAAACGGGAGAATACTAGGGAGTCATTTAAATATTTTTATTATTAACTTGGTATCATTTCCTTATTCACTTTGAAATTGGATTGAAAAAGGAATTCCGTTTATAGTTGTTCACTCATCTTCAATCATCGAATAATACCGGTCATTAAACGAAAATATACCGGTATAAATACCAATTCGCCGTTCAGAATCAATAGTTGCTTTAACATCGTCACCGAACCTTTTAATATCGCAATTTGCCAATTTTGTAAAGGAACCGCTGACAAATGGCCAACCGTTAACGAATTAACGTTAAATGATTACCAGTAGGCAAGACCGGTGGATTGTGAATGAACCTTAATTGTAAATATTAAAGAGAAAATTGGTTGAATTGTTATTTTGCGTGATGTTTTGCCCCTAGGGGTTAAAAGCTTTGTCTGTCTGAAACAGGGGGGTTAAAATGGCCACATCAAAGCAATTCATCTAAGAAAGCAATACATGACATTTGTTTGCATTGCGCACTTACTTTTATATGCGAAAATGTCAAATTACAACATTGCTTTCTTAGATGAATTGCTTCGATGTGGCCATTTTAACCCCCCTGTTTCAGACAGGCAAAGCTTACACCTGAAATACCATGTCGGAGTACAAGATCAATACCGTTACAATAACGTTATAAAAAGTTTTTTACAGGAACAAAATCAAAAATGCTTAAATAAGTTTTTTTTTCTTTCAAAAATCTTTTCGTTTTATGCGATATGTTTACAATATTAAAAGTTTCATATAGATATTCTTCTTCTTCGTAAGTAAGTAGCCGTTACATGAGCTTTGTCAGGGGATTTGGCGGCTTAATAATAACCGTGACACCAGGGTTGATGAGGTTGGTAATCAACCTCACAACCCACACGATAGAAGATAAAGGTATGAGAAAATGGAGATGTAAAAAAAACAATAAGTCACCTCCATTCTCCGTCCACTCGTAAATAAATATTAGATAACTAATGATTGTAAAAGCTTTCGTAAGTAGTACTATCTACCTAAGTAAGTAATGACGGACGGATAAATTAGATATTGTAATTGGCAGCCCTTAGACGTCACGACGTATTTACGCGTGTATTGTACAGTCATGAGCAATTTAATGTACCCACTTTAGGACTCTGTCACACAAATATATTTGACATTTAGTGAGACTTACAGTTCAATTTGTCAAAAAAGTTAATGTGACATGGTACCAGAGTGTATACATATTAATGCTCGTGACCGTACGATAACGTCAATGTGTACTGTCTGTGTAAAACAAGGTTGTTTGTATGAAGTGTTCGGCGTATGCTAGAGGTTTATTGTTGACATTCATTTTAGAAGTCCAAATATCAAAAAAGGGGCTGCCAGTTGTCTTCTCTTCTGATAGCTTATAGCTCTGCTCAAGCTATTAAGGATTACTATAGATATTTATGTTATATTGGGACAACCCCGTACAACAGCCTGCCGGTAAACGATGCGAGAATTCATTTCCGCCAGTAAATGGCTCGCTGATTGCACACAATTCACCATTCCACAATTACTATGCCTTTTCACCCCTTTTTCATCTACTTTTTACTGATTTTACCGAAAAATTTACGAATAATATTCATTTTTGGTCGCAGTGTTGAAAATGACAAGCGCTAGAGATAAGCCAACGACGATAAAGCAGATAAATAATCAATAAGGTTGCCCGGCAGAAATTGTTGTTTAGCATAAGACCGCCTTTTGTGCTTATTTTGATTCGTATGTTTATGTCCTTTGTATACGTCGTTGTGCAATAAAGTATTATTGTTTGATTGATAAATATCATGTGTCGTAGTAGAATCTGTATGAACTTGCACCGATTTAAAGATTCAAGTTTCAGTTAAACAAGTTAGGCTCTGTAGAGGTACGGTCACGAGCATTAATAATTATGTATTCACTTTGGTACCATGTCACATTAACTTTTTTGACAAATTCAACTGTAAGTCTCACTAAATGTCAAATATATTAGTGCGACAGAGTCCTAAAGTGGGTACATTATATTGCTCATGACTGTACAGGAAGAAGCTTTAAGTACTCGTAGGACAGGTAACAGCTGTCATTTGTGGTGACGGTGCTTTCAACAATCATCTGTATACAAAGGGTGTCACAGAATGCTCTATGCGCAGAGCCTGTATGGAGAAGACAGAGGTTAGACTTCCTTGTGGAATTACACCAGTATTCTAAGAATCAACCATCCTCGAATCCGTCGTCAGTTGCGGCGACTTCTAGGAAAGACCTGGAACTCAGGTCAGAATCGGTATTCTTGGATGTCGTCTGAACCTTACCTCGAGTTTAGTGATTATGTTCGTATTATTTTGTTGGTTTGGCTGAGCTGTAGGCCCTCTACGTGGTCCACAGGTGGCGGATAGTGGAACAGCCATCAGATGTGATGGTTGGCTGCGAATATAAAAATAAGCAGTCCCCGACCAAACAGCGACAGGATTAGCAGAACGTAGTGGGTAGCACACTGGGACGGGCTAACCTATAAAATGCTACTTAGGTTCTATGACGATCTTGTGACGTAGCGAGTAGGCGCCGCTTCTTCAAAAGCTCACCCCTGATGCCGGACAGCAGCGGTATCAATACTGGTTGGAGGCCGAGGAAATGGATTCTGGTAGGGCTCTGGCTAGAACATCACCGATTGAGAAATTGGTCGGTGTACTGCGGATCGGAAGGCGATTGGGGCAACCACCGTTCTACACACCCTATCTATGGAGTATTGTAGGCGATTACTCCACCGACAAGAGCGCAGCTCTTAAATAAAGAGAGAGAGATGATATGCTCGACTCCAGTGACTAAAGTCCTCAGTGGAGAACGTAAACGTCAACTGGAAATATCAAAATGCTCAGTTGAGGTCGAGTCGAGTGGAGGAAGTTTCGAGTAAACATCTTAGAAAACGGGTTAGACTGGCTGGAGTGATCACGCAGTTTCAGGTCGCAGAATAGGAGCTCAGACGTCGAGTTACGAAAAACGGACGCGAATACCAATACCAGTAGGTACCACTGCATTTGACTTGTTCTTAGCAAGAACTAGCACTTAGAATTCTTCCTGAAAATACTTAAATAAGAACAATAAAGTTTACTATAATAAGTATGCGTTATCAATTATCCCTAATGTAATCCGAACCCATAATTTACATCGTCACTGTCCAAATGCCTAACAAAGTACCTGACCACAGCTCATGAATAAAGGACACCGTAGTAAATTAATTTGAAACGCAAATTGCCCGTGTCCTGAACTTTCCAATCACTGTGCGCATAGGCAGAATTAATTTCCGACCCGTGGTTAGTACGCCACCGCACCGACAGAACCCATTAGAGCAGACAACATCAAACGAGACGCTGGCACAAGTTGGGTGAGTGTGGCCAAACTTGGGCAAACTTGGTCTGCATAAAACTTTGTACGCACTTCTGTTACATAGATACGGAATTTATTGAAAAGTTATTTTACAAGTTCGCGTTTCTAGAAGTGGTTATAATTTATCATTCATTTAAGTGGCGTGACTAGCATTTCAAAATTTCGAAAAAGAATGTAAATATAGGTGAAGCGTAGCTACTTAATTCATTTTGGAATGGATGTACCTCTGACTAGCCTAATTGTTTGTAGATAAGTTGCATCAGCACTGGCGAGGAGTGGGCAGAACTCCCCACAAGGCGAACCGATGACTTTCTGAAGGTCACGGGAAAACGCTGGATGCGGGCAACAGAGGATCGGGCAGGTCTGGGGGTAGGCTTCTGTCCAGATGATGATGGAGATGGCTCCATTTCGTCGCCTTGTAATAAACACCTCGTGAGCATCTTTTATAAAAAATACATCCTGACTTCAACTCAGGCAAAAAATTGTAGCGTCAGTTTTTATCAAGAATAAAATAAAAGGGTGTTCGTTTCGAGGTTTTGCCTATAATGCGATGATATGAACAACACTAGAGCCTGCCTTTACCGCACCCCCGATTTTCGCCTCGACTAGTTCCTCCGGCAAGCGTCCAAGTCATCACGCCATCTCTTTCGAGGTCTACCACGACGCCTGTACCCGTCATGAGGCACCCAATGCGTGACGATCCGTGCCCACCACTCAGGGTGCTACGACAAACATGCCCGGCTGAATCCCATTTAAATCTGGCTCATGTATCATACATTATTTCTTCCTTAGCGTGATCACAGCTATCATACCAGAATTTAGGAAATTACAGGAAGAGGACAGGCGCTGCAAGGCTCGGGGGCTACATATCTGAATTGAACTTGATTAGCTCTAGTTAAACGAGAAGCTCACTAACTTGAATTGAAGTGGCTTCAACTGACTAATCTCGAGAACCACTGCTTGACATAATAGAATAGTTATAAGTAGGTCTACATTGTAGTTCGGTAAATTAAACCATCGGCTTGTCGTAGCCGAGCGATTCCTTTGCAAATCTATGAAATCACCATCATCTCCCTAGCATTAACCCGTTTATCACAGGGTCCGCTTACCTAACTGCAACCTGAAGCAACTGCCTGTCTGATCTTCCAACCAACGCGAAGGGAAAACCAGCCCAATACATGTTAGGTCACATAGCTCCGAAAACGCATTTCTCGGGAATGTGGGTTTCCTCACGATGTTTCTTTCACCGCTAATAATCCGAAATTTATGATCCAAACATGAATTCGAAAACAAATCATTGGTTTAGGCCTATGCTGGATTCGAACCTACGACCTCAAAATGAGAGGCAAGCTAGAACGCTTGCTGTACTGTTCGTTCTATAATATTTATAGAATGTAGATATATTTAAAAGAGAGTGAAACATACATACATAACATAAACATACCGCTATATACGCCCCACTGCTGGGCACAGGCCTCCCCTCAATCAACCGGAGGGGGTATGGAGCCTACCCACCTGTACTCCACCACGCTGATCTACTACGGGATGGTGAAGCTGTTTTACGTCTTATAGCATAGACCAACAACTTCCGAAATACGGAATTATCATACTTTTTTGATGGGGACATTGTCGAAATCACTTCATGAGACTGTCCTTTGTTTGGTAAGGACATTGCAAGCTTGAATCACCTGATTGTCCGAAGAGACTGAAACACTCCAAGCAAATGAAGTCAAACTGTGGAGGGGGAACTCCCTCTCTCGACATGCTGCTACTAATTATTACGTAACTTGTTGCAAACTGAAACAAGTCAGACTAATAAGTTCAACTACCAAATCCTGTACTTCATAGAAACTCGCTATCCACCTTAGATTGGAAACGAAAAACTAAATTGCAGGAAGAAAACTGAATTCTTTCGTCTACTTGCAACTTTTCCGTATAAAATCTAGATTTCAGATTTTTGCTTACAGGTAACAAATTAGAAAAATAAAATACATTGTTCTCTTCTATAAGAACTTATTTAATTTATTCACTTACGATACTTTCAATTCAATAACGTATTCTTGAAATCTTCAAGTTTATTGAGAAAATATGTAAAAGAAATTGGAATAAATCAATCGAAAAGCATACAACAGTGAACCCTGCATGAATACAAATTGGAGGTTTTACACAAAAAGTATATAATTTACATTTGCCTACATTGTGTGTTCTTAGGGTAGTACATAGTAAATAAACATATTAAACGTAAAGTGGGTATGCGGCTGTTGGATTTGCTGTTATTTGTGGTCCAAGTCATAGACTGTGGTCGCTATAATAATATTTTTTTCCTATTGCTGAATACCTTTGTCTCATACTATGGTTTCATAACCCGGCATGTATGCCCTTTTAGATGCATCTACATTATCTTTTTTTCTTCTTTTTGCCTCATAATGTACCGAAATTCACTTTCACACAATTTTTTTTTATGGAAGAATTTCGGAAAGTAATCGGAAAGTATGTATACTATTGTAGAAATTTAATCTATTTATCCTTAAGCTTCAAACATAAATAGGTTCATACGTTTCTGGTGATCCTAACTAAACTTTAAGCAAGTCACTTTTTTTGGTGCAATCTTCTCTCCTCTCCTCATAAATTCTTGTGTCAGGGTTATAATTGAGTCGCCAAAGGCCACGGGCATGGTACATTTTTTTGTGACTTATTGTAGGTTTGCCGCAAATGGCATTAACTACTTGGCCGGACAAATGGGGAGCGCTGAGGGCTCTCTACCCGAGCATGGCACAATAAAGTATATAGTATTGTATTGTGGCCGTCATTCGCCGACTGCCGTCACTTCGCCCACACATCGCCAAGCTTTTCTTGAGCGCGCTCGTTGAATGTTTAATTTTATTGAATTCCGATCGATCCCCACACTCGCACTGTAGCAGATGTTCCCCAAGTGATACGGAACCTTAGTAATGTCTATTGACGATGCAATATTTTACGTCCTCACATATACACGTATCTTTTCCACCTAAAAGCAGGTGGAAAAGATAATTATACGCAAGAAGCATCTATGCTTTTCGATACCAAAATAAGCTACTTTCCAACTAGTCAAATCAGTTACTTTTTGTTAAAGTCAAAACACAAAATTAAAATGGAATTTGTATGAAAAAGCAACCTGTGACGTCATAGAAAAATGTGACAAAAGGTCCACTTATTATAACATTTTAACGAAAACTTTTTTATCACCTTTAGATCTGTCTTGTCTTTATTTATTTAGAACCTTATCAGAATTTTATAATTTATCTTAGACCTAAGAAACTACCCAAAATATTATTATATTATATTAATGTATATTTCATAGAAACGATATTTAGTAAAACTTTTTTTTAAATCTTCGTTCTTTAAGGAGATGGAGATGGAGAAGAGATGAGAGGAGTTATCGAATACTAAGTAATCGTACTCATTAGATCTCGACTATTTCCTCTTAGGGTAGGGAGAGTCTACGGAATTACACTTACTTCGATCCTGTCCTGACACATGTCCTGAGACTCGTTGGCTTCTACTACTAACAATCATGAGATTCTAATCTAACCTAGCCTACAAGATTCCACTGCTGGGCAAAGGCTTCCCTTCCTCTTTCCATTTTTCGCAGTCCTGTGTGTACTCCGACCAGTTGAAGCACACCAATGTCATTGTTTCAGAAGTAATTAGAAACCGTTATTTACGGGAACAAATGTTAAATTATAATATGCGGGCTCAGTGTTCTCAGTTTTCCTTTTGTACTTTCTTGGACATGGGTTTTGTATCTGATGGATATTATGGTAATAGGAAAAAATATATAGGCGGAAATATAGTCCGTGAGATTTTTCGTACAGGATATAAAATGTCTTACGATATGTACGAACGCAGGAATAAACAAAATCACATCATGGAACCGACCAACACTCTTGCTGCTACATCAAGTGTGATGGTGTCTAGGGGTACTCAAACAGATGAGGTATCTCTTGCTTCATGTGGTATTCAAACAGTTTTTTTTCGTTCCCAACGCAAATGAATTTAGGCTACTACATCAAAACATTGCTGGCCTTTTAGGCAAATGTGACGAGCTGGATTTACTTTTGGAGGATTTTAATAAACAATTTCACGTCTTGTGCTTCGGAGAAACCAACTTAAATAATAATAATATAAATCTACTGAAAATTAAAAACTTTAAATTAGCGGCAAATTACAATAGGGGGACAGGAAGCCGTGGTGGGGTCTGCATCTGTGTTAGAAATACCGTACAGTACAGAAATCTGGATTGGATAGCAGAACTATTGCGTAGATAAAGTATTCGAATGTTGCGGCAAAGAGATTCCACAAATTAATCTTATAGTGTTATGCGTATATCGTAGTCCAAACAGCTCAGCAAACACATTCACCGATAAATTAGAATTAACTTTAGAAAGACTCTTTGTAGCTCAATCCAGATTAAAAAAGAAGATTATAATAATGGGAGATTTTAACATAGATAATTTTGTCGAGACATCAGTACTAACACATCTACAGAGTGTACTAAGGTCCTTCCATCTATCTTTACAAATAAACGAAGCTACCAGAACAACAATGACCACAGCGACATGCATTGATAATATAGCGACGAATATAAAGTCATGTTCTACAAAAGTTCATCAAACTGGCTTATCCGATCATACAGCACAAAGCATCACCTTTGCGAGCAGAAACGAATATGAAATCAAATACTGGCATGTTTTTAAGCGTGACCTTAATAACTACAATATGAAAATATTCAATATATACCTTAAGGAAATAAAATTCACAGACGTCTTAAATAAATTGTGTGTAAATCAAGCCTTTGATTCATTCATATCGGTTTATAAACTGTTGTATGACCTTTGCTTTCCGATCAAAAAGATTAAAGTGAGTAATCTTTCTACTTGTAACTGGAAAACAAAGGCTATTAGAAAGGCATGTAGAAAAAAGAGACTATTACATTATGAGTTAATAAAAAATAAAACTGCCATTAAACAAAATTATTATAAAAAATATACAAAAACATTAAAAAGACTAATTAAATATAGCAAAATTAAATCAAATAACAATATAATACAAAATAGCGACAATAGAACAAAATCGACATGGAAAATTATAAACAGTACAGTAAATAAAATAGGTAAGGTACCTTCTTTTTTAGAATCTTTATGTGTTGACAATAAGGTAACAAAAGACCCTCAAACAATCTGTGATAAAATAAATTCCCATTATATAAACTTAAATATCAGAAATCTAAATGTAATCAATCAATATAAATCACATACCGAACGAAGTCTTAATTCAATATATTTGAAACCGTTATATAAGCCAGAGCTTATAAAAATAATTAAAGACTTAAAAAATAAGCAGAGCACGGGATTTGATCAAGTGCATACAAAAGTGCTAAAAAACTCAGCACCTTTAATTTTGGAGCCTTTGCTGTACATTATAAATTTGTCCCTTGAGACTGGAGTTTTTTCCGGATGAACTTAAAAAAACCGTGATTAAACCACTGTATAAAAAGGGTTCAAAAATGGATGTAAATAATTACAGGCCTGTGGCACTATTGTCAGTATTTTCAAAGGTATTTGAAAAGGTAATGTATTCGAGGGTAATTAATTTTATGGATAAGTAGTTCACAAAACGGATTCAGGAAAGATCACTCCACGTCTTTTGCATTATTTAAAATGCTGCAAGGCATATGGGAAGCGATAGACAGTAAAGAATATGCAACAGTGATTTTACTGGATCTGAGCAAGGCTTTTGATTGTGTCAAATATCCTATACTGCTTACACAGCTACAATATATAGGTATACGTGGAAAAGCTCTGGAATGGTTTAGTTCATACCTGAACAATAGACTACAGTCAACGGAGGTGGTGTCCCTTAATAGGAACTCAAATACCATCGAAACATATAGGTCATCGTTTGAAAAAATCAAATTGGGTGTGCCTCAAGGGAGTATACTAGGGCCCTTGTTGTTCCTTATATATATAAACGAGCTGCCACTTCACTTGAATCATCGTTGTGTGCTGTTTGCTGATGATACATCGGTACTTATTAGGGGACAGAGACTAAATGCTTTGGAACATGAAGCGGAAATTAATAGAACACTGGGTTGTTTGATTTCTTGGTTAGATAGTATTAATTTAAAAGTAAATCTAAGTAAAACCAAATTTATACAATTTCATCCTCATCAGGTCCAGCCGCTTAATCTAAAAATTCAGTACCAGTCCATGAGCCTAGAGCAGGTAAAAAGTGCGTCATTCTTGGGTATAATAATGGACAGTCATCTGAACTGGAAATGTCATGTGGAGGCTAAACTGGGAAGCAGCCTCTACGCCATTAAAGCCTTAGCGAAAATGTCATCTAGAGGGACAGTTATCACGGCCTATTATGGTTATGTATATCCGCTTCTTTGTTATGGAATCGTGTTTTGGGGTAATTCTACAAATGTTGAACTTATATTCAGATTGCAAAAAAAATGTGTAAGGGCCATTTATCAAAGGGACTATCTAAATAGCTGCAGATCTCTGTTTAGGGAGGGGGAATTGTTAACTCTGACATGCATCTATATACTAGAGTTATGTTCTTTCGTAAGAAAACACAACGATTTTTTCCCGATAGATAACAGGCAATTTAACAACCGTAACTTAAGACACAAAGCAACATTAATGATTACAAGTATAAGGACAAAAATTTCTAGTCAAGGCACATACATATATAAAAATATTCAATCATCTACCTATAGATATTAGAAAAGAAAATAATATACAGTTTAAAAAGTGTCTTAAGAAATGGCTAATACAAAAATGTTTTTATAATCTGAAAGAATATTTTGATTGGAATAATAAATATAATATTATATAATAAACAAGACATTGTATTATAGTTTTTTTTTTCTTCTTAAATATGTAGACTATTTGTTTGCTAGGGTTATTAATTTGCACACTAGATTGACAATAAATTAATTTTAATATTGTATATAATTATGTAATGATGCACGCTCGATTGACTATGAATTAAATTTTAATATTGTAATATTTAAGTACATACCTATGTAATATTGCACGCCCGATTGGGTTAAATTGTACCTAAGAACTGTATTTTTTCTTTTTATAATGTAACTATGACATCTTTTTTTGGACTGTACAATTGCAATAAAACACTTTTGATTTTTGATTTTGAGTTCCTCCGGCAAACGTCCAAGTCGTCACGACATCTCTTTCGAGGTCTGCCACGACGCCTGTACCCGTCATGAGGCACCCAATGCGTGACGATCTGTGCCCACCGCTCAGGGTGCATGCGACAAACATGTCCGGCCCAATCCCATTTGAGTTTGGCGGCTTTTTGTCCCACATCAGCGATTCCCGTTTTTGAACGCAGTGCGCAATCACGAGATTAATGTAATGTGTGTATATTTTCATGTTGTAAATGTATATGTGTGTCGTAGATTTTACCTGAATATTATTATTATTATTATTATTGTATGTCTTTTTCATATCTCGGGCCTATGGAGGCCCGGACTTTTGGAAGGCGTGCGTGGGGCCGAAGCCAACACGTAGAGGCCCCTTAAGACAGTTTAATCTAAATGTGGTGTGACATATTATTATTAGATTACTAACGTTATATACAGGGTGTTAGTGACATCGTAACGAATACTGAGGGGGAAGATTCAGACCATGATTGTGAGTTGATATCAAGTGGAATTTTACGTCGCAAAATTCATGTTTTTTTTAGATTTTTTGAATTAGTTTCAATTCTATACTTTTGTCATGGAAAATTCCACTTGATATTAACTCAGAATACTGAGCTGAATCGTCCCTCTCAGTATTCGTTACGACTTTACTTACACCCCATACAAGTACATACAGGTAGCCATACAAATAGGTATGGGTGTTAGTGACGATTCAGACCATGGTTCTGAGTTGATATCGATTGGAATTTCTTGTCGGAAAATTCATGAAAATTTTAGTGTTTTTTTTTAATTCATTTCAGTTTCATACTTTTGCGATGAAAAATTCCACTTGATATCAACTCCGAATCATGGTCTGAATCATTCCTCAAAGTTTTCTTTACGATGTCACTAACAACCTAGCCTGTATATATTCACAAACATCTAGGTAAAAGCACGCCCAGAAACCTAGATATCTAACATGTGGTCAATTAGAGAAGTGCTGACGCAGTAACAAGCTCTGCATGTCTGAAATTATTATAGAGGGACCTGACTATGCGAATTCATGAAATACCCGCATTTCCGGAGTAATATAGTTTGGGAATCGAACATCTTAATTTTGGCCTGTTATCATCGCCCCAGTTTATCTTAGGGTTATAATACTTAAGGGCCCAGTTTCCGGTTGCGGAATTCGGAATTTGAATATTTTCACCCCTCGGGGAGCACCCCCGCTGACGTCTCTATACCTGAAGTTGCTCTACTTTACTACTCCAAACATTCGGTTATGAAAGAAGAAACAGTTTGCTTCTAACATTGCTTAAAAAAAAAAAACAATTGTCACCAAAACTCGCAACGACTCATTTTTGTGCAGCCTAAAGAATAGAATAATTATTTCTTTTTAACACGCTTTAATTATTAAGTATTTTTTTTGACGTGATTTATTGTAGATTGGCCGCATATGCCATCAAGTACTTTCCCGAACAAATGGGGGGTGTAGTTAGTAAGCTTGTCCCGGGGTTATTTTATATGGAATAATTAATCTAACCGTACATTAAGGAACATAAACAAAATGTCAATATGCTCACGATTATAAGTATAGTAAATGTTTGTTTCCTGGTAGTGGTTGCCTGGAAGAAACTGCTCTAGAGCAAAGAGGCCGCCGAAGTTGTACTGTATTCATGTGTTATGTATGATTGTTAAAATTAAGTTTTGTGCTATAAAGTTTGGGGCAGTCAGACCAGAAAAGGGGCAGAAAACCAGGCCAATTACAAATGCTATATTGGTACCTACTTACACTAAAGTCCTTTAAAGGTAGGTAGTAAAATTAATCATATGAAAAGGCGCTTAATTTGCTGACATAAAAACCCAATTTACACGATCCAATTGAGATGGTAATTGAAATTGGTATCGCTGTATATATGACCAGTGTGTTACAATTTAATGGGGTAATAAAAGAATACGTTTGGTTTTATTACTTCGGCTTTTAGTGAGGCCGTGTCGTCTGATGTACGGGGATCTTTGAAAGGACTAAAATGCAAAAGGAAGATCTTTCTAGTCCTTATCTGGTCTGGTAGGCAGAGCCCCTAATTACAAGAAGAACACATGCTTTTCATTTGATATTAAAACTTCACACGAACTTCACGAGTTAATTCTACCAACTTTATTCCATCTACGGACAACTAGACGAGAAACAGACGTCGGCAGACATTTCACCCTTACGTATAGATATACCACCAATACGCACTAAACGTTTTGCGTTTTCCTTTTTGATGCGAACAGCGAAGGACTGGAACTGTCTGCCGCCGTCTGTTTTTCCAACTCGTTATAATCAGAGAGCCTTCAAGGCTACAGTGAATAGGCATTTGCTACGTAAGCGTGGTCTACCCTAGACCACATCGTCACTATATTATTAAAAAAAAAAACAAGGCACACTTCGGGCAAGCATTTTTACTGTGTGTTGCCTTATAGCACGAGTATGAGGGAGACAGTCCGCGCGAATTCCGTCTTACTCCATAGCGGTTTACAGCTATTTAGTATAAAGTACACCCCCAGAGGGGGTGAGGTAAACTTCGCTCGGCGGACGATACGAATTGGTGCGGGGCGGAGAGTTACCGTTCTGTACGCAGTATTATTCCTTATTCTATGGTCAAGGTAAAATGAATTATGATATTAGTTTGACCTCATGGAGGTCATAATTATAAACTTTGTCTACTTTTTCAATATGTAAGAATGATGATGACTATATGCTTGTTCTTTAATATGAGTCTAGCAGATATCATCATCATTGGCCTTATACGTCTGCTTCAGACGATTTATGACGTCATTGCCTCGAAGAAATAAATGCACTTTCTTTCATGGCTGTGCAAGTTAATCCTAGAAAGGCAAACTCTACCGCACACTCTGCAGGAGAAATCTCCAACTGGTGGATTGTTGTCGGTTTGACGGCGTTTCATTCTCCTGCTCGCCAGTGTGTCAAACCAGGTGTGGTCATGAGTGTCGCGTCCATCGAGCACACGCTTCTTTCACTTCTTCTAGCAGATAAGTTTAATAAAAATTCCAATAAAATTTGACACAAAACGATCCTTCAGTTGACTTTTTGTTGAACAAAAAACCCTGAAACGGACGCCCTATTTTCATGGTAAAAAGGAACTGAAACTGTAATTTTTTACCAGGATTGAAACTAGCGTGTCTATTTGCGAGGTTGTTAACAAATATCATATTCGAACGTGATTTTATAAAAAGCGCTTACAAGCTTTTCGGCTTTTATGAGGCGACGTTATCGTGTCCAATAATATCCATTCGCTACAGTCATGAGCAATATAATGTACCCACTTTAGGACTCTGTCGCACTAACATATTTGACATTTAGTGAGACTTACAGTTCAATTTGTCAAAAAAGTTAATGTGACATGGTACCAAAGTGTATACATTTTAATGCTCGTGACCGTACAATAAACTAACTAAAAACATAACAGTCGTGCAGTTTTCACTAACACCGTTGGCTCAACCAATATAGACGGTGATACGGCTCACAACCTAACACGTTGGTCTAACAGAATGCTCGAAAGGGTGTGAGTCCTTAGTTCATCTTGTGTTGGGATACAGGCCATATATTTACTACGTATGTTGTTATGTTAAAATCATAACAGCGGCAACACTGAACTCTTTCATTAGTGTTTCGAAGACCTCTCCGTTAAATATTAAAGGCGTACTGCATAAAGGAATTTCACCATTTACCGTTGCTTGCATTTTACTGAAATATTGAAGGCTCAAGAGTTTGGGTCGGGCATTGGCGAGAGCGTTTCTTTTTGTTTAGTTACACAAAACACTAGATTTTTAAAGAATGAAATACACTTCTCATCAAAAAAATCGAAACACTTCCGTTTTCATTGTTTCTGTCCGAATTTAACACAAAAAAGAATTCATACGATGAAAAAAAATACAGAAATGTATAGCTGGCAGTTTGGCCATTACAGTAATAAGCGAAAATTCTAAATTCAAAATTAGAATTTCATTTGTTTATCTTATAAACGAAATGAATCACTGTTTTGAGACAAATGTGTGTTTAGGGTTGGAGTACATTTAGCGTTTAAAAACTAAAAATTGGCGCCTATCCTTAAACTTTTTGTTTTTTATTTCAATACTGTGACTTTGGGACGTCTGAAAAAAGGTTTTTTTTCTAAAACGTATGGATACTTCGCCCACAGAAGCCGCCCAAGTTGTGGCATTGCTGGATTCTGGCCTTAGTCAGCGTGTTGTGGCTGCAAGACTGCATCTAAGCCTGTCATCTGTTCATAGAGTCTATAAACGTTATCGGGAGACTGGTTTGTTCACGCGCCGTTCAGGATCTGGCAGGAATCGGGTCACTTCTGAGCGAGATGATCGATTTATTGTAACAACTTCTTTAAGAAATCGACGCCTTAACGCTTTTCAACTGCAGCAGCGGCTTCGTGTTGTACGAAGGGTGGCTGTAAGTGACTCTACAATTAGAAGAAGGTTGAAGGATCGTGGACTGGTACCGCATAAGCCAGCAAATGGGCCGAAATTAACTGCAGACCATCGAAGAGCGCGCCTTAACTTTGCACGTGAGCACCTAAATTGGTCATACCTACAGTGGAGCAAAGTTCTCTTTTCTGATGAGTGTAAAATTATGCTGTATGGTAACGACGGAAGGAACAAGGTCTACAGAAGAGACGGAGAACGCTATGCACAATGCTGCATTGAAGAAAAGGTCAGCTATGGTGGCGGTTCGTGGACGGTTTGGGGAGGAATCAGCGCCGACGGTAAGACAGAGCTTGCTTTCGTGTCTGGGCCACGTCTGCCTGCACTAAACTGTCATCGGTACGTCGAAGAGTGTCTCGAGCCTCATGTGATGCCCTATGCACATTTTATTGGCAACGGCTTCATATTCATGCACGACAATGCTAGGGCTCACACCGCGGGCGTCGTACGAGATTATCTTAACGAAGTCGATATCTCTATTATGGAATGGCCAGCAAGAAGCCCGGACATGAATCCCATTGAACATCTGTGGGATGAATTAAAGAGACGAATTCGAGCAAGAGATCCTGCCCCAGAAACACTTAGCCAGCTGCAAGATGCAATCCAAGAGGAATGGGACAATATACCACAGCATGTGATCGTGACTCTCATCCGATCGATGAAGAACCGTATGGAAGCAGTAATTAGAGCTCGGGGAGGGAATACAAGTTATTAAATAAACGTTTTTTAGCTTTTTTTTTCATTTACGTGTGTTGTTTTATCCATTTCCTTTATACTCCATACGGAATAAAAATGACTCATTTAACAAAATACGAAACCTATGAAAAATTCATTTAAATTTAGAACATTAACATTAAGATTTGATAAGCTCATATTACTCACTATTAAACGACATTTAACATTTATTCCTAAATGTACACATTTTTCTGATAATCCTGACAAAACGTAAACTTGCAAGGTGTTTCGATTTTTTTGATGAAAAGTGTATATTCAAACAAATCTGAATGTTGTTCGTGTCTTGTTGTGTTGTGTTTTAGTTTAATTTTATCTTGCACCTATTTAGTGTTAGTGTATACAATTAAGTGTTTATTCATTCATAATAACATAAATACTGTAATGTGTACATGTTTTTGAACAGTTTTGCCTTTAACACACTGTTGTTATTTCATAATTGAGGATCAACTGGAAACCTTTTGAACCCGACAAAAAACTATTTTAATTACGAACTCCTGGAAACGGAACCACAAGGCAGTAAAAATTGTAGTATGAAAATTCGAATTGTAGCGTGAAAATTCAAATTCTCTTTTGTCAGAAGTCGAGATCAAGACAACCGAAAGCTTTTATTTTCTAACTGTCGTGTTGTAGGTACCGCCATAACGTTTCGACATTCCAAAATTGAATTTCGCCGCTAAAGTTTACCAGGTGTCTTACAATAATATTAGTTCATGCGACGTTGTCAAAAATAAAGTCGTGTGTCAACGTATGAACATTTTTTTTATGTATTTTTCCAGTAAGATCTAAGTGCCTTGCATAGTCTAGGATTAAAAAGAAAACTTTAAATAGCAGAATAAAAAGTGAGAAAGTATTGTTTAACATTGCAGGAGTACTAAACTACTATAGGCCATGGAAAGGTACCTACTTATCATGTCACTATTACAATCTCGTCGTCACATCATAACAACGGGAATCGGAATATACTTAATCGGAATATTTAAGTTTTTCAAAAATAACATCTAGAGCCCTGTGTCGAGGTTTTTCTTGCAGTTTCTTTTCCCCGGCTATACAGGTTGTGAGAAGCTGCAGTAGTTTTAGGCGGATGACACGTTCGGTGTGTAAAAAATGACGATTCCAAGTGTAACTATGTTACCTACTGAAGAAAGATATTTTGGAATTTGAATTTACATTTGACCTACTTATAAAGTTCTTTAAGTTTCATATTCATTTATTGCATGTCACAAGTATAATTAAGGTGAAATTTAGGAAGAAGGTGCATATGACACCCTGCAAGGGCACGACAATATTAAAGAGGCGACACGAGGTCCTTTAAAATAATAAAATTATAAGATATTATATAACTACATAGTCGTGGTAGCCCAGTTGGAAGAACGCTTGACTCTCTTTGGAAAGTCGCAGGTTCGAATCCTAGCTATGATATTCGAAGTCGTATTTCGAATCCATGTTTGGATCATAAATGATTATCACGTGCACAGCGGTGAAGGAAAACCGACATACCTGAGAAATGCATTTCGGAGGTATGTGACCTAACCTGTATTGGGCTGGTTTTCCCTTCGGTTGGAAGGTCAGACAGGCAGTCGCTTCTGTAAAATACTGGACCTGGCAAATCTTCAGTTTAATAACAACTTACTTAAGTATATTAAAATTGAGTAATTTGGTGACAATATAATACAGCTACTTATACTAGAACACGTGTAAATCGTTTCTTAATAGTTCAGCAGTAGAACCAAATTGGACTAACAACAATAATTTCACCAGCACCGTGTCGCGTACACTTCTGCCCCATCTTTACCGCTGTTAAGACCAGCAGAGCGGTTCTCATTGGCCGCCGGAACCGGCTTATTGCACCCGTCGGCGTCTTCCAACTTATTAAATTAAGGCATATTGTTGACTAAAGCAATTTCGGTTATATTCTCCTACAAGCACAATCGGCGATAGGTTTAAGCGATCGTTTGATGGGAATGGCTGCGGCGCCTTTTGTGCACAGTAAAAGCAAGACAAATTTTACCAAACCTTAGTTCAATTTTCACACACAGTTGGCTCGATCATTCTAGAAGGCGATACGGCTCACCTATCACGTTGGTCTAATAGAAAGTTCGGTGTGGAACTTAGTTTTTGCATGTTCCTCTGACTACCCCAATTGGGATATAGTCGTGAGCTTATGTTATGTTATGAAAACTTTACTTATTAACACGTTGGCGCGCGGTACCAGCTATAACCGTTAATTTGGACTCACAAAATCGGTCACTTCCGCAAATAGTTGTAGTTCTTATAATCATTGCTACGGTCAATGCAGCCCAGTTTCGATACAATAATCACTTAGGCCACGCCCACTTCTTTTTTAGACACAGACCCTTTTGTTGCTACTGTCAAAATTGAGTAAAATATTTTAAGTTTCTTTGAGCCATAACTCACACATATGCAGTCTACACACACATCCACACTACGGTTATAACACTAATAGGTGTATGCAATTTTGTTCGCCATAATACGGCTGAAGCTGTACTGAATCTTAGATTGGAGAGATGTGTTTCTCAACAGTGTAAATACGGTCATGACAGCACTGCGGTTGAAGCCGTACTTTGATTCACCTGGATCCTATATTATGCTAGGTAGACACAGTACGGCTATTGCGACTACGGTTTTAGATGTACTGATCCTAAGTAAATATTTTTTCTATATTACCCTCATCAGTACGGTATATGCAGATTACTGTCATAGATGTTACTATCGTTATGTAGTGTTTTGATTTCTCATAAATTTAACAGTACGGGGTCGATAATTACTACTGCTAATTTACGAAAAACTACCGCGCGCCAACGTGTTAAAGGTCAAGCTTGTTGGTCGGGCTGGTAGAGGAAGACCAAGAAGACCGCACATTGACCAAATTGGAGATATCCTTATAAAAGTAGGTAGGTTACATAGAGACGTTGCAAATTGTTTTTTTGGCGACGTGTGGCTTCACCTAAGCCATGTTCACAAGTGAACATAGGGGTTAAAAAGACCACTGTTGCAATTCGCTTAAAAGAGCAATATTGCTATTTGTTGCCATTGCGCACTTACTTGAGTGTGCGCATTTGTTGAAGTAGAAATATTGCTTGTTTAGATGAATTGCAAACGGTATGGCCTATTTAGAACCCTATGGGAGGGGGGAGGGGGGACTAAAATGTCCACATCGATGCAATTCATCTAAGAAAGCAATATTGCAATTTGACATTTGCGCATATAAAAGTAAGTGCGCAATGCAAGTAAATGTCAAATAGCAATATTGCTTTCTTAGATGAATTGCTTCGATGTGGCCATTTTAACCCCCCTGTGTTTAGTACCAGTCTGTAGATAAAACATGACATCTAGCTTTGAACTTAGGGCAATATGTAAGTGAAACTCAAATTCACCAAAGCACTAAAGTTTTACTAATGTTGGCACATTAATAATAGAACTTGTACTTAATAATGCAAGTTAGCTTGGAAACTTTGAGTTTGCATCGTTTGTGTAATTACCAGCCCTGAACTTATATAAGCGAATTTGTGTAAACTTTAGTTACAATTTCATTTGATTCAAATAATGAGTGTGTTTATATAGAACCTTTATGTAACTGGGTTCATATGCCTCGTTTATCATCAATATTACAAGCTTTTTAATTATTATATTCAGTTTAAAAAATGTTTTGATCAGTAATATCAAAATTCTAAAAGAATTTAAATAATTTATTTTACAGTTTAAAAACAGTTTTTTTTTAAATATAATCTGCATTTAATAGTTATTCAATTTCCGAAACTATTTTTTTCCTACAAAATCATATTTTCAGGGTAGTTGCCAGTTTTTAATTAAATAACTTGAAAAGTCAAACAAAAAATTTTCAACTTTCCCAAAAAATTTGTTAAGCGTTTCAAAAGCCAAACTCACTGTTAATTTAAAAGTTTCAGAATAGGAAGTCGCAATAATTTTCACAATGGAGGAGGTGAAAGAATTCTCACCTTTACTTCGGTTCTCTGGTTCTGCAAAGGCAAAACTTTCAAAAGCCATTTATTCAATGTTTTTTTGTCTGTTTGTAGGTGAATTAAACTGTACTACTTTATTGTGAAAGGAATACATTATATTTTTCAGTAAAGATTACTACCTGGCACATTGTCGCGACATTAACTGTTGTACAATTAAATAAATTCTTTAGAAGTAAAAATTAAGTGTATAAAAATTAAGTGTTTTATTCGTAGTATGTACGGTCACGAGCATTAATATGTATACACTTTGGTACCATGTCACATTAACTTTTTTTAACAAATTGAACTGTAAGTCTTACTAAATGTCAAATATGTTAGTGCGACAGGGTTCTAAAGTGGGTACATGATATTACTCATGACTGTATGTATAGCTAATAAGACACGGAATTGCTAGACATGAATGCGATAACTATAAAATTTGATGCACACAGAGCCGGGAAAGCGAGACGACCTGAACGGGGTGTGGAATTTAATTTACGGTTTCAAAACCGAAACAAATAAACTACAATTTAATTAAAATTATACCTTGATGCCTGCCTATGTTTTGAAGCTGATCAGATCTAGTATCGATCTGTTTATTAAGTTCAAAACTGATATCCGATCAGGCTCTACGCTTCGCTAGATAATCACTATCGAATCACATAGGGTTGTCAAACGAGAAATTGTAAATCAAATCTAATCTGATATACTTTGTTGCACAGAAGTAAATTTTAATAATCATCGGTCGGTAAGTACATAATTATAATAATAGAAATAATATATAATAGAGAGAGTACCAAATCTTAAAATAGATTTCCAAAGTGCAGGAACAAAAGACAGGTCTTTTGTGTTCTCTTGAGTTATTATGACCTGTCATAAACACAATTAGAACACAATTTGCAATCACCCTTGGTAGATATTGGAGCTCTTATGCTTTTGAGCATAAGCACAAGGTGACATAGAATAGTTTATAAGGCATTCCATCGCACTCTTCCACGCGGTTACCGAGTGAGACAAGTGAGTATGTGGTAACTCAGCGCTCCACATGAGTTCGCCGAGTAGTTAATGCCATTTGCCACAAATTTAGAATAAGTCACGTCAAAAAAACAACAAATAAGCCCTCGCGATAATCTGTATATTTTCGCACACACGCAGTGTTGTGCCGTTCCTGATAATGTTCCCAAAAAACTTTGAAATAGTAAGGATACTGGCCGGTATTCTTTTTCAAATTGTTCTCTCTTGTACTATGGTGTTATCTACCTAAGGCACACCCCGGACACTTCATACAAACAACTAGTGATGGGCAGGGAAAGAAAAAATTGGGTGGGAAAGAAAAAATATCGGGAAAATATGGGAAAATAAAATAAACACCCGAAAAATTCCCGAATTATGGGAAAATATTTTTTATTTAATTATTTTTAATCTTATTATTATTTGTATGTCGTTTCCATGTCTCGGGTCGGGTCTGTGATGGAGTCCCGGACTTTTGGAAGGCGTGCGTAGGTCCGAAGCCAACACGTAGAGGCCCCTTAAGACAATTTACTCTAAATGTGTTGTGACACCAACCGGCGATTATCCCTGTATGCACTATGGGAGTGCATCCAAAGACAATCCCTGGTTCGTGTAGGACTATTGCAGATTATGGGAACTGGGCTATTGGGTTGGGGGTTAGTGAACCGGGATACTGGGGCTATGGGGACTATGGCGCCTGCTCGACCAATGTTAATAACAGAGATACATTGGGCAGGCGGTGACTCGTCACTCACTGGCTGGGCCACCTATCTAGCCGACGCGACTGGACGGCAAGGCAGCAACATGGTTGTGAGCATCTCAGGGTGTCAAGAGGTGTACACCGCTTTCTGCGAGGCGGTTTACCCGCCTTACCAACTCGCGACTTATGCATCTTTCACTTCCACCCTGCGAGCGTATAGCTCTAACGCCCCACTCTGGCTGGCCAATGAAGGCAAGCCAGAGGTGAGAGTCCTGCGGCCCCCGCTAAGGTCCACTCCGGCCAGCCAGTACTGTCACCATCTTTGTTGCTCTTCTTTGGACTCTCTCTAGTAGTGCAATGTCCTTCCGATAGTAAAGTCTCCATATTTGAAACCCATGTTCCTAAGCCTAAGAAACAATTCCGTATCTATATGATAAAAAGCTTTTCTAATTATGTATAAGAGGGAGTTATCCTTAGTGATTCCAATAATGTGTTCGTCCCACTTTAGATTATGTGTTATCGTTATGCCAAGATCCTTTTGTTTTTTAACACACTCGAGAGGTTTTGAGTCAATGGTGTAACTCAACGTGGGGTGGTTACTGCCAACATGCAACACAGTGCATTTGTCTACGTTTCATGTGATTAGCCAATCTCGGGTCCAAGCAATTACTCTATCAAGATCATCTTGGATTATATTATCTGCAAAGAGTGATATATCAGACATGATACCATGTTTAAGATCTGTAAGGTAGATACTGAATAAAATAGGTCCTAACACCGATCCCTGCGGCACACCGCTGAGGACTTTTCTGGGAACAGAGTATGATTCTCCGATGCGCACAGAGAATTTGCGATTTGACAAGAAGTCTTCAATCCACTTCACGACATTGCATCTGATTCCAAAGGGCTCTAATTTAGCAATCAATCGTGTGACAGGAACTCGATCAAAAGCTTTTTCATAGTCCAAGTAAATAATATCTGTAGGTATGACCATTAGTTTGGATTTTAGTGTATTTTAAAAATCTTGATTTCTTATTTATTTTGTATGAAAATAAAGTGCTTTGGGTAAAAAATGCGGTACGGCGGATTACAAAGGACCTTTAGAACATTTAATAATCTGGCGCAAAACATTTTTGACCGTTATCTTGACTTTTCATTCGTCTCTCTTTCCGTTTTGGTTCAAATGGGAAAATATCAGCCAGCGAAACAAAATAAGTCAAATCTTTTGGTAAACGACTTGAAACGTATTTTTACTATACTACCAAATGTCGACTTTGGCTTTTATTGGACTTTTTAAAAAAACTTTTTTTTTATACATTTTAACAATGACAAGCAGAGCTTTCCCAATGACTAGTTATTAGTCAGATAAATATGTACTTTGTGTTTTTGTTTTGTGTGTTGTTAGGTGAACTTCTATATGAATACTATCTGATTTTAGATATGACGTTGGCTGTAGTTTTTGCATTCGACTCAACGTTACGGCCTAAGTTTAGGTTGAATTATGGTTTTGATTCACCTTGACCGTAAATGGTTACCACCCTCCAAAGATAAGCTTGCCATCTAGTGACGAAACTCGTATTTTGGCATGACGTCTGAAGTATCTGTTAGGGAAAACAAGAGTCGGGTAGTTGTACTTTGCAAGTATGCCTATCACAATGTCCTGGTGCTACTCGGCCGATAACATAGTACCTCTATCACCCCACTGTTAATTCCTTGTATACACTTTTCTTTAAAAAAAGTAGCTTCTTAAGCGTGTATCACCATTAGGTAAGGTAGTGGTCAAACGCTAACCTATTTTTCAAAAGACGACCACCATATTACGCCTTTAGCAAGATAGTTCCATTATCACTAGATAAAACTTTTTTTTTATTTTTGAAAAATCGAATTAAGTTCAAAGTATTGGTCATAGTTGTTTAATGCCATAGTAATAAACATTCTGACGATCCTTTAAATAACGCGCCTGTTATATTTTATTTTTATACAAAATGAATCAAAAATCAAGTTTTTTTTAAATCCAACAAAAGCCAAACTAATTAATGGTCATACACGTTTTGGTCATAGTGAATAATGTTTACAGGTATCTTCTCGATAGCTTTGACATGTGTTTTTTGCTGACCGGCACTTTTCACACAGAAACTATAACGTAAAGTCCAACAAAAGTCAAAATAATGGTCATAGACGTTTGGTGCCCTAATAATAAATGGTCAAATGGATAAGTTCTAACGAGATATACAAATATTGTTTCATGGCCGGCACTTCACATTTTCACCAAAAATGTATGAAAATTCAGTATTTTTAAATTCGAATAAAACCGAAAATATTGACCCTACCGCTTTGGTGCCATAGTAATAAATGCTCAGACGGATAAGATCTAACGGAATATAGCAAAATTATTTTTTGGATAATACCATTATTGTTACTTGGCCGGCACTTTATATTTTCACCAAAATTGTATGAAAAATACAGTTTTTTAAAATCGAATAAAACCGAAGATATTGACCCTACAGCTTTGGTGCCATAGTAATAAATGCTCATACGGATAAGATCTAACGGAATATAGCAAAATTATTTTTTGGCCGGAACTTTGACTTCTGGGCCGAAATCCGATGTTCTCCTTTAAGTTTTTTAAGAGTTTCTACGACACTACGACAGAAAATAAATTGGGCATAAGTAGGCATACATTATATTTATATGGTCTTTGTTGGAAATCCTTACTTTTATACAAATATATGCGATAAAAAATATTTTCCCTTGAAATGGGAATTTTTCGGGTTTTTTCCCTCAGAATTGGGAAAATTCCCAAAACGCGGGAATTTTCCGGGTAAGAACCCAACACTACAAACAACCTCGTTTTCACACATTGACGTTATCGTACACGCGCATCTGTGTGTGTGACGTCTGACGCCATACGCTTGAAGTCTAAACTATGTTCGAGGGGGGATGAGGTAAATTTAGCTCAGACGCTGGTGGGGAGCGGAGAGTTGCCGTTCTATACGTAGTATTATTCCTTATTCTATGCTAAAGGTTAGGTAATAAAGCTCTTTTTACATGAGTTTTGCGCCTTTTTATTGCCGGGAACGTTCCCAGTGTAACATTACCGAGAAGGGCACATTACTGCACGTACCGTCATGAGCAATATCATGTACCCACTTTAAAACCCTGTCGCACTATCATATTTCACATTTAATGAGACTTACGCTTTAATTTGTCAAAAAAGGTAATGTGACATGGTTTCAAAAGGTAAATACATATTAGTACTCGTGAGCGTACGCGTCCTCCGGTTAAACGAAAAAACATAATATGATTAAAAATCGTCAGTACATTTCACAACTTACACATGTAACATTAGGTACTTAAAATAGGTACCTTTAAGTACCTACAAGCCCTTTTCCGGATGGTACAACCCTATGCGGGATTACCGGAATCAGTGATCGTGCATAAGCCGTACAGGGATATGCTATTAACCGGTCAGACCTTGCTAATTACATTAAACGTATGCAATTTACTTCGTTAGGTGTATTTGGAAGAAAATGAAACTCACAAAGAAAATTTCAAATCGAAAAAACTCTGACTCGGACTGGACTTGACAGTTGTACCTAACAATAAAATTTAACGATAAATATCCAATAATTTATTACAAAATAAGATTTTTTATCTGCGTATTCATCATCATCATCATCAGCCCATTAACGTCCCTACTGCTGGGGCACGGGCCTTCCCTATGGATGGATAGGGACATCGGGCCTTAAACCATCACGCGGGCCCAGTGCGGGTTGATGGTATTAACGACTGCTAATGCAGCCGGGACCAACGGCTTAACCTGCCTTCCGAAGCACGGAGGAGCTCGAGATGAAAACTTTTTTTTGTGGTCACCCATCCTATGACCGGCCTTTGCGAAAGTTGCTTAACTTCAACAATCGCAGACCGAGCGCGTTTACCGCTGCGCCACCGAGCACCTCAATCTGTGTATTACAAGACCTGAAACACGGGCGGCCGTGATTGAGTTCTGTGTGACGACACATTCACAGACTAAAAAATAATATCTGACAGGTTTCAAGTTATACCGTTTGACAGTTTCTTTGTTTGTTGAAATGTGACGTCACTGGGCATAATTTGAAATTAATGAAGAAAAGTTTTTCTATTATATAAAGCTTTTTCGAGAAATAAAATATTTTAAGCGGTATAAAATAAGCGTTTGTAATTTTTTAATTAATACTTATCCGAAAACTGTTAAGTAGCCAATTTTTGTCAAGCCAAGACGAGCGTGTTACCCACGTAATAGACGAAAGACGATCGAAAGGCCCTAACGCGCATTTTGCATGAGAACAGATGGGTTAAAATGGCGACATCGAAGAAATTCATCTACGAAAGCAATATTGCAATTTGACATTTGCGCATGTAAAAGTAAGTGCCCAATGCAAACAAATGTCAAATAGCAATATTGCTTTCTTAGATGAATTGCTTCGATGTGGCCATTTTAACCCCCCTGCTGTCGCCAGTTCATTCAAAATTCAAAAATATTTATTTTTCAAAATTGGCTTACAAAGTTAGCGCTTTTTAAACGTCAAAAAAAAATTAGATTACATATTATGTAACTAGCTGTAAAACTACTACCACATCGGAATCTTTAACTCTGAGGGAAAGACGTGGCCAGAAAACCTCCCAGCACAGGGCCCTAGTCCTACTGTTTCATGTTTGCCTTTCTTTTCTTTTTTTTTCATAGTTCTCCTTTTCTACTACTCCTGTGAACAGATAACTACGATAGCTCTACTGCTTCTCAAATTCCATAGCCACTTTATTTTATCTAACACTAGTGTTAAGTACAGGGTACAAGTTACACTATCATGTATTTATAAGAAGCAAGGATTACACCCACCGCCCCAAACGTACCAGTTTCCAACGAACTAGAACAATCTGGAACTTGATACTAATATGAAGACAATGCAGTTCTGGTCCCGTCAATTTGTCCAAGAAACTAACTCTAGACACTCTTAGTCTAGTATCTACCTGTTCGGTACCTAGTGCATCAAACTTGAAGACTAAGAGCCTCTTAATTAGTTAGACCTAACTTTGCTAGGTTTCGGGCAGTTACGTGAATTCTGATAGGCCCAAGTTGTGATCAGCTGTTTTGAATGTTCTCGAAGTAGGTTAATGGAAAGCGGTTGGAGAGTTGTGTCTAGCCTGCAAACCTTTAGAACTACCTTTGTCACGTTTACAGGCCGAAGTTGAAGCAGGTTAAAACTAATTATGGTTACCTCTCTAGATGTGATGGAAATGTAATGGGATTGGTTTTCTTAAGTTACTTGTTAGATAGAAAAATAAATCCGCTTTAACAGGTACTTATTTTAAATTCTACTGTAGTAGGTGGGCTTTAGCTCTGTTATTCGAGCCCTATATCCTAACAGGGATAATAGGATTACAAGAAGTTGAGGTGAACTTCAGCACAAATTTACTCATATTAATATGTGTATAGGCCATTAAGTCTGTAAAATTTATAACGATAATTGTAAAATATGCTTTTAAAACAATGATTTACAACATGCTTTACGATAATCTGTATAAATCTATAAACTGTTAATATCAATAATAACATAACATAATATCACACCTGCACCTCCGGAGGGTAAGCAGAGGTGTACTGTAACGAGTACTAATATGTATATGACGTGGCCAGATCGTAAAATTTATCATTTCATGATGTGGTCGACCATTTCATGAAATGGTCATATTTCATGAAATGGTCAACTTAAGTTGACCATATCGTTGAAACGTCAACTTTTAATGATGTATCAATCAACGTTTGGCTATATCGTTAATGTAGGTGGTGTCCATAATATGTTATGTGGTGTAATAAAAATGCGAATAGTCGATTAATTTCTTAAAAATTTTGTACCTATTCGATATGGAAAATTAAACAATAACATTGATTCATCGATTATAACATCAATCAAGTTTTTATATATAATCGACACCAGCGCCACTATCGGTGGATAATGTTACTAATTTTACGATATGATTACCAACGTTTGGCCATATCATGAAGTAATCATGCATTTAGTTGCTCATATCGTTAAACGTTTTGTGTTCATTGATCTGGCCTAACTACATCATGATGTGGCCAACGAATGATATTCTATTTCATGAAATATGACCATTTTATGAAATGATCGAGCACATCATGAAATGATCAATTCTATGATATGGCCACGACATATACACTTTGAAACCATGTCACATTAACTTTTTTGACAAATTAAACCGTAAGTCTCACTAAATGTCAAATATGATAGTGCGACAGGGTTCTAAAGTGGGTACATGAGATTGCTCATGACTGTACAGTAGAAACACCCACTCCACGCCAGTAATCCTATGTTATGTTTTGTGTTGTGTGTTAACTGTATTGTTTATGATGTGTTGTTGTTTATGTTGTTGCTATGTTGTGTTGTTGTTTTGTTACGTTCTGATATCACAGGTTGAAAGATTGTTTCCTCTGAAATAAAGAAACGTTTGGTAGTGACTTGCTGCAACACAACTGTACGTCGAAAAAATTGTCACATTTTAGAAATTAAGGTATACTATAATAAGATCGCCACTTCGTTAAGGCTTACCAAATAAATATTTTTTGACGAAATTTATTATTAAAGATTATTGATAATGACATTTCATAATTTATTTTAATTTTGTAGCTTTTTTAAGTGTATTATATACCTGATTGATAATTTCTTTTATGACTGTAATGAGATATATTTGAAATGTACTGAAACTCTACCATAATTCTAAAAAGATCTGTAAATAACGTATATTTCTTGCAATAAATGATTTCTGATTTCAGAAAAATGACGCAGGTAAAACAGGTAATATTAATCATACTACAGCAACCCATCTATTCATAATATCATTCGTTTCAAAATACTATTTTATTCGTATTTTCGATTCCCTTTTAACAAAATTTCTACTGGCTACGTTATCGATATGACATTACCCGCGGGTATATGTGACTTCGCAAAACCTATTTCTGTTCGAAAAATTTTAGAGAAAATTTCATATATTGAAAATGGGTGTCAAAGGGTAGAAAGTAATATTATTACTTATAAAAGCTTTTCATACTTTTAATAGTGACAGGGCTTATAACTGAATATTGTTTG
Organism: Pectinophora gossypiella; assembly: GCF_024362695.1. NCBI lineage: Eukaryota > Metazoa > Arthropoda > Insecta > Lepidoptera > Gelechiidae > Pectinophora > Pectinophora gossypiella. The sequence continues at coordinate 8,127,713 of NC_065422.1, forward strand.
AGACACTAAATTTTAAACCAAGTATTAAAACATTTATTTACCTGGAAACTGATAGAGGGCGGGTTTTTTAGTTATGTTGGTATCATTATATGTTTATTGCACCAGCCCGTGCTCCAATGCATAATCTCCTTTCACCCTAAGGTGGCCTGGCAGAAATTGCTGTTTAGCAATAAGGCCGCCTATTGTGCTTATGTTTTTATTCGTATGTTTATGTCCTTTGTATATGTTGTTGTGCAACAAAGTATTATTGATTGATTGATTGAGGGCAGCAGTAGCTGTCAGTACTATTCAGAGCCGGAGGACAGGAGTCCTAGTACGGCTTTTAAATATACTTCTCTGGGAGCCATTCCACTCGCGTTAGACAGAGTACTGCGGGGCAGAAGGCAAGAGGGAAACTACTGCTCTATTTTTCCCTAAAATGTAAGCATGGCGGATGCTACACCGACAAGAGCGTGGCTCTTAAATTAGTGATGATGATGAAAATGTTTCATTACCACTGAGACACGGTAGGTAAATGTTAAAAACAAAGAGATGTTTGGATTTGGATACACGATCCGAATTTGCTGGAGTCTTCCCTGTGGCATGTGTATTAAAGCACAATTTGAGGGGTTGCCCTAGATTTAAACCAAATCAAATAAAACTTTATTGCACACAAACTAAACATAGACACATTTAGCAACTGTATAAATTTACCGGTATTTCATAATATTTACCGTAGGTACTTCTGGCTTTTACTGCAACATAATATATAGGGTGTTAGTGACATGGTAACAGATACTGTTGGGGCTGATTCAGACCACGATTCTGAGTTGATATCAAGTGGAATTTGCCGCAAAAGTATGGAACTGAAAATAATTAAAAAAGACACCACAATATTCAGGAATTTCCCGACGAGAAATTCCACTTGACCTCAACTCATAATCGTAAGCTGAATAAGCCCCTCAGTATTCGCTATGGTATCACAAACGACCTGATTATAAAATTCTTCTTCTTCTATCGTGTGGGTTGTGAGGTGGAGTACCAACCTCATCAACCCTGGTGTCAGGGTTACTTTTGAGCCGCGGAAGGCTCCTGACATGGCTCATCTAACGACTACTTACTTACATCAGTAAGTAGTAACCGGGACCAACGGCTTAATGTGCACGAAGCACGGACCATCTTAATTTCTGACAATCAAGTGATCAGCCTGTAATGTCTAAACTAGGGACCACAAAGTAATTTTTCGTTGGTATGTCCCCACCGCGATTCGAACCCAGGACCTTCGGATCGTGAGCCCAACGCTCAACCTCTGGACCACGGGGGTTTTTTTATAGAATATAAACCGGTTTCATAAGGTTCCTAGCGGCAAGTACAGGGTTGTTACGTCATCTAGACCCAGTATCTAGGTTCTAGTACTAGGACTGGCAACAGGCGCCACAGATTACGTATACAACCACCATACAACCCACAGGCGTTATGTAACTTGTGATAAGCTTCACTGACACACTGTTTGGTCGAACGGAAAATGTAGCAATTTCTATCCTACATAAAAATAATATACATTTTCTTCTCAGGCAGGAATAAAAATATATTATACTATTTAATAGTATTCAATTCAATTCAAATTATTTATTTTCAGACACAGGTCCATAGATGTTAGTAACAATGCAAACTTAAAGCTAGGGTTAGTATAAAACGGAGCAAATGAAAACTTAAGAGAGGTGGAGCTTCAACCATCGGCGCAGCAATGGGGAGTCCCACTTATCAGCGAACACGCCCAGAATGGTGTTTGGCGTCCGCATGATGGCATAGAAGTCATATGCGCGCGGCTCAGTATTAGTTAATATAAATATTAATATAAATTTTCCTGTACTCAAAGGTTGCTTGGAAGAAATTGCTGCATGAGCAATAAGGCCGCCTGTTGTGCTTTTCTGTATATGTTGTCCTTATCTCTGTATTTTGTGTCCATTGTGCTCAATAAAGTATTTTATCTATCTATCTATCTATCTATATCATAACAGCTCGCTTATATCCCGAAGGGCTTTGCAGAAGTGAATAGTATGCATGTATGTATGTGCAATGTGAAGTGTACTCACTCCTCGTTAGCTATATTTTAGTCCCATGTAATAGGGGGCCTTAGTGCCATAGACCGAAATCCTGGAAACCATGTGATATCAATTATCTATAATCCAAACATGGCAAACTGTTTAATAAATTACAAAGTTTATGTAGGTAAGCACTATAAGAATCTGATAGAATTGTTGTACGTTCTACGTTAATGCGCAATAATAGCAGGTACCTATATTTTTTGATTTGATTTGAACGGATTTTGGAAAACCAAGGAAAAAAAAGGTTCAGTACGATCTACTCTGAACCGGCGTGCGTGTATGAAACTATTGATGAATGTGAAGGAAGCAAGTGGAATTTCATAGTTTCTTTTTACCCCGGTGGAAGATAGGCTTATGTTTGTGGAATGTATTTAATATAGGAAAAAAGTATCCATGCAGACGATTATATAGGCTAGTTATTAAATAGCTAAGTATATAACAGGCAACAAAATGTTCAGCTCTAACCCGTAACACTTATAGCAGTGCGATAAATCTACACTTACCCCTTCCGAGAAATCGAGCATAAACCTGTGCTTAGTAGGACATTGACGGCCTCTGGTCCAGCGGTTCAGCTATGCCTTAACGATCCGGAGGTCCCGGGTTCGAATCCCGGTGTGGACATGCCACCAAAATCAGTTCGTAATCCCTATTTGTCCGAAAGCCGTGTTATTACTTACAGATTGGTGTAAGTAGTCGTTACTTGAGCCAGGGGTTTTGTGCGGCTCAATAAACCTTGACACCAGGGTTGATGAGGTCGTTAATCCACACACTGTAGAAGAAGTAAGGTTTTTTTTATAATTCAGGTTGTTTATGTTAAAATTATTTATGCTAGTTGTGCAGACGCTATTGTCGCTCCCGTATTGGACTTTTCAGCCATATAAGACGTTGCCACAGAAATGCTGTATAAGTCATCTGATCAAGATGTAAAGGCCTATGATGATGATACATACATACAATGTATATATATATGTCATACATGCATAAACTCACGCCCGTAATCCCTAATGGGGTGGGCAGAGCCACAAGTAATCAATTGTAACTTGCAGCCACTGTTGATACGATGTCGTAAGCTGGAAATGTGAACCTTATGGTGATAAGGGATTAGCCTAACGCCCATAACATTAGTCCATCATGTTAGAGGACACAATCCCTCTGTCGGTTTTTACGACATGCCCGGGAAGACAAGCAGCTGAACGTTTTCTATGTTTTTTATTTGCTCCCAGAACAGCGTAGAAGCATAATATGATGATGATAATGTTAAAATATCAGCCAAGTTTATTACCAATAGTTGACCGATGTTCCTACCCGTATGTCCCTTCAGATAAGCTTTATGTAAGCTTGATCTGGCCGCAGTTACCCAACAGCCACTGAGCGATAACAACCGACCTTACCTCTATACAAATGACGATCTTTTCGCAGCATTAAAGGGTAAAAGGTAGATTTGTACCTATTAAGGGTCAGGTGACAGCAGCCTCCGTTTAACAGCCTCCGTGGTCTAGTGGTTAGAGCGTTAGGCTCACGATCTGGAGGTCCGGGTTCGATTCCCGACAATGTACCCAACATTGTCGAAATCACTTTGTGAGACTGTCCTTTGTTTGGTAAGGACTTTTCAGGCTTGAATCACCTGATTGTCCGAAATAGTAAGATGATTCCGTGCTTCGGAGGGTACGTTAAGTCGTTGGTTCCGGCTTTTAGCCGTAAAAACACCTCCACCAACCCGCATTGAAGTAGCGTGGCGGAGTATGCTCAATATCGCCTCCGGTTGATTGAGGGGAGGTCTGTGCCCAGCAGTGGGACGTAATGTATGTATGTACGTAAGGGTCAGGTGTACTAAAGATGAATTAATATTCGAGCCTTGTTCAGTAGTAAATTCAATATAGGTTTGAAGCTAACCGTTTTTAGGTACCATTTCTTCATTAATTTTAGTCAATTATTAGAATTACATTTTCTGAAATCTATTTGTAGCTGTGAGTACCACGTAAGGACCGTGTTGAAAAATCATATTCTGATGTCATTTTGGAGCCGTTGTAGTCCAGTTGGTAGAACGCCTGCCTCTCACTTTGAGGTCGCAGGGTCATTCGACCCCAATATTATTTGAAATATAGCTCGAAAATATAAATATCTACTTATATTTGATGGTACGCTGTTCAATTACGATGGGACTAAAATGTCTTAATCCTGAAGGATTCATATTTACACCCCGACTAAATTGAACAGTCAACACACCGCATCCCATTTGCTTATTTAGACGCACTTCTGAACGTGGGCGGATTAAACGACATCAATTTAGTAGGGATTACTCCCTAAACATAAGGCAAGTCAATATTGGCAACCATATTTGGGTAGGCGCTAGCAGTGTACCCTCGATCGTGTGACCCTGGCCTAAGAAATGAGTTCCCTACAAATATTTCTTACAAGGAAGTTGTCATTTTAAGCGATTAGTAGTAAGTTTTTAAGTAAGTGGTTTTTTGGTGGTGGGAGCCGTGGTAGCCTAGTTGGTAGAACGCTTGCTTCTCACTTTGAGGTCGCAGGTTCGAATCCAACGCAGGCCTAAACCAATGATTGTTGAATTTGTTTTCGAATTCATGTTTGGATTACAAATCACGTGCTCAGCTGTGAAGGAAAAAATGCTGTGGAATCACACATTCTCGAGAATTCTGTATTGGACTGGTTTTCCCTTCGCGGGTTAGAAGGTCAGACAGGTAGTCGCTTCTGTAAAAAAACCGGATCTGTCAAATATTCAGGTTAGGTTAAGGACCCTGTGAAGAACGGGATAATGCTAGGAAGATAATTAAGTATTAAAGGTTTCTTTAATGTTATTGTATTGTACATAAGGATGTTTATGCTCAATGTTCATAGAAGTGAGATAATTACACCGACAAACCCTTCGCAATGACAACTACCCACTGTCGCTGCGACGCATTAAAAAAGTCGAGTAAAATAATAATAATGTAATTGTTTTTTTCCTTAATAACACTAGCTTTTGACCACGGCTTTGCACGCGTTGAATTCGGGGTAAAATTTCCCCCTTCACAAATGTACCAATTTTTAGCTTCCTACCATGACAACTGCGAAAAGTCTCATATTAAATTTAACCCCGTCTTTCAATGGGTTAGGGGCAGATTTCCAAAAAAAAATTATGAGCCATTTCTTTGTTAGTCACAAATAGTCCGTATACCATTTTTTGGATTTATACCTTGAAAATTGCGAAATGCTCCATACAAATTTCCATCCTGCATTTTAGGGAAACGGGGGGTTAGAAAGAGACAAAAAGCCTATGTTACTCTTCATTCCTTCAACTATCTCCACTTAAAAAATCACGTCAATTCGTCGCTCTGTATTGCCGTGAAAAACAGAAACAAACAGACAGACACACATTCACTTTCCCATTTATAATATTAGTAAGTATGGATTTAATTACGGGTCGACTGGGCGAAAATAGTTTCCTATGAATAAATTCTTACTTCCTAAAAAAACCTTTTTTTTGACGTGACTTATTATAGATTTGCCGCAGATGGCGTTAACTACTTGGCCGGACAAATGGAGAGCGTTGAAGGCTCTCATCCGATACAACGTTTAAGACAACAGGCCTGAGGGTGCCCAGTTGGGCGCGAACCTCGGCTCAGGACGTCGTCTGAGAGAAAAAAAAAACCAAATGCGTCTATAGACATTTGATTTACTTGTTTTTTTTTTATCCTATGTACAATCAAAGAGCAAAAGTTCAGTCACTGAGCCCAGCGAATTATTTGTAAACAGTGGTGAACTTATAAACCATTATTTGTCATAATTACACAATTTATGATTTTTACCGACTTCAAAAAAGGAGGTTCTCAATTCGACCGTATATTTCGCAGGTGTTTTTGGTCTATTACAGAAACGATATGTAACAATTGCAAGAAACTGATTAGACTTTGGCAGCTTATCGTACATTACATATCGCTAACTGATACCGATATAAAGTGTTTGCTTTGATGCATGTGGCTAATTCATTTCTGCATTAATAATCCAATAACTGCTTTGAGCCTGTTGCATCCGTATCATGATTGCTAATTATCAGAAACCTAATTATCTCATAATCCGGGAACAGCACAAATAGGACGGGAAGATTACCATATTATTGCAAACTGCTCAATTTGGATTAAGGAGAGCAAATTGGGTTTAAGGTTTGACGTAATTGATAGATTTAACGGCCTCCGTGGTCCAGTGGTTGAGTGTTCTGTTCACGATCCGGAGGTACCGGGTTCGAAAATCGGTGGGGAGAAATCACTTTGTGATCCCTAGTTTGGTTAGGACATTGCAGGGTGATCAGCTGATTGTCCAGAAGTAAAATGATCCATGCTTCGGAAGGCACGTTAAGCCGTTGGTCCCGGTTACTACTTACTGATGTAAGTAAGTAGTCGTTACACGAGCCATGTCAGGGGCCTTTGGCGGCTCAATAATAACGCTGACACCAGGGTTGATGAGGTTGGTCATCCACCTCACAACCCACACGATAGAAGAACGGGGATTTGGTTAATTTACTAGGTTTGCCTTGAACGATAGTGTTGAATCATTGTTTCTGGATATCCTAATAATTTGGTATTAAATGTGTTCCTCTAGTTATTCAATAACTTGTAATGTATACCTACATTGATTTCAGAGATGTGTTGCTGTTGCAGTTTCTTGTTATTTCTTGTCCTCAGCCAAAACACCTTGCGAAATGACATAATTTAAAAAAATGTTACATTGACCTTCAACAAGTTTATCCATGATAATTACATAAATTACATTAATTTCTGATTCTGATTTATTTATTTATAAAGTACAACCACATCACATATATTAAAACATTTTACATTTATAAGGTTACGGTATTGTGACTAATATATATGACAATTACGGCGTACATAACTTATACAATTAAGGGTACCTACTTAAATTTAAAAATAGAGTAAAATTAAAATTACACATCAAACTTAAAAATTAGAAATTAGAAAGATATAAGTATATGTAAAAAAAGTAAAATATAAGTAAGTAATTAATATCTGTTGAGCTTTAAATAATCTAAAATTTTTCTCATATATATATTCAGCGGATCATGGAACACATCAAGATCTAAGATTTTGTTACAAAAAGAGTTGTATTCTTTAAAAGTTCTGGTTAACGGGGCTTGAAGACCAAGATTCGCTTTACAGCGGGGAGTATAAAATATATTTGTTATTTTATGTCTGGTATACTTATATGGCACGCTAAGTGAGATGCTCTCGTGAAGGTGATAGCATTGTATAACTCCATTCACAAGAATAATAAAATGCGGTTTAATTTGAGAATCCTAATATGTGATCGTAGGATTTGATAAAATTGTCCAGATGAAAAAAATCTGGGTAGATATTATTACCAATTCTGACAAACATGGACATATTTCTTCACGTGACTTGTTCTACGTTTGTCTCAGATGGCATTAACTACTTGGTTGGACGAGGGTGCTCCCGCTCTCCTGACGGATCTCAATATGTACAAAAATTCAATATATCAGGCGTGAGGTGTCCAGTCGAGGGTGCACCTCTCACGTCGTCGTCTGCGAGGATTATTACTCGTATTTGAAAAGTTATAGAAAAGTTGTTCTATAACAAGCTTCTATTTCTACCAGGACTCTCTCCAGTGCTTCCTCTGGCCAAAAAATGAAAATGAACAAAAATGAATGGGGAAATGGAGGGAGACCTTTGCCCAGCAGTGGGACACTTTAGGCTATACATTGTTTTAAGTTTACGCGGTTATTATCATAATTAAAGCACATAATAACGGGTTCTTACCGCGTTTAAATGGGGATATGAGACCTCGGTATCAAAAACATAAACAAGCGGCAGAGAAAGAGGGTAGACAGATATGTCTGCCCGTAGAAAATTATGGATCTACCTACTCCACTCCAATCTCATCAGTCATCCCGTGATCATGGCACTTGCAACAGTGTCGAAATATCGGGAGTCTCATATCCCCATTTAAACGCGGTAAGAACCCGTTATTATGTGCACTTTAGGCTAGATAAGATGTCTTTCACATGTCGTAATTGAAGGACGGCGTTACTTTTAGATCTGTCAGATTAAAAAAAATTGAATTTTGTCGGCCACAATCTGCACGTATACCAACTTATACCGTCAGTACTACCCATTTGAGATAATATAATTATGAGATTAAACGAACTTACCTGTAAGTGAAGTTCTATCTCAATTATACGAAGCTCCTTGTTCGAGAGGTTTTTAACAGTGTAGTCTACGTCTTATGCTCCAGCATCGTCACAATTTTCAAAGCTCATATCCAAAGCTAAAAAAAAAAAGTTAGTTTCCCGCTTCCGAGCGCACCTGTCAACTAATATCATTATGTTTAAAGCATGTTTCATGGACAACTCCATCACCTGTGGAAGCTTTAGGGCGGGATATTAAAATTGAAGGGAGGGAGTCCTCTCGAACAAGGAGCTTCGTATAATTGAGATAGAACTTCACTTACAGGTAAGTTCGTTTAATCTCATAATTATACTCGCTCCTTGTTCGAGAGGTTTTTTAGCAGTGTAGATGTTCAAAGTTTAGTTGGGAATGAAACATTTAAATTGAAACGAGTACCAATAATATGATTATTCATTAATGAATAAAGTACATACATTGTTATCACAAAAGCTAATTAAGCTGCCCATGACTTTAATTCCAATAAAGGCAGTCAGAGGTACAGCCGTCTCCTGATAAACTCAGCGCGGCGTTCCACCAAACGTTTTGATATTATCATGTAAAAAACAATAAGAATAATAACTGTTCGCTAAACAAGTTTCACCAGTTCTCAAGAATGGAATCGATATTATGTATGTTATATATGGTTATACTATACTGTACTAGAATAGATACATAGTTCTAAATAATAAAGTTGAAGTTGAGCAAGTACATTAAATACCTATTTCACATTACTATCAATTTCACAACAAAAGAACTACACAAGAACAAATTTCTGATGGAGCTCAACATCAAGATTGGCTATAAGAGCCTCACAGGGACCTCACCATAGAGCACATTTCCGAAGCTCTTGAACAACAACGATAGTTATAGTCGAAAGGACTGTGAGACTTCATCATATAGTATAACACTCATTTTTCATTGGCACACCAAGGGCTACAATAATTATCAAAGTTACACATTATTTGTTTACATACATAAAAGAAGAAGAAATACATAAAGAAGAACGGGTAATGACGAGGGCACCCAGACACAAGATTGATTGTAACATTCTGTGCTAAGTTGGCAATTGTTGTCGACATTGAGTAGTTAAATGAATCCTAAGACAACATGTCAAATTGATTAGAGAAAATACAAATATAAGTGCAAGTAAGAATTTCGATACATTTATTCAAATGACCTTTTTCATTAAAATATTCAGAACCACTGAACTAAACTTTCCTCTTTATTATAAGATATTGTTAAATGAGGCTGAAAGTATAAAGAGGGGAAGTGCATTTACATTATGTACTTGTGTGATAATTATCTTCGGAATAATTAAGATTTTGTTTTTATTAAAATAGATTACCTGAGCCCACGTTATTGTGTATTACCTAATATCGACCATATGGGCTTGGTAATAACATTTAGTATAATTTTTTATGTGGTAATAATAAATAAAACTTGTTGTGGAATTTTTTCCTATTCCTCTATGCAACCTTTCACCCACCAATCAGATGATAGAACAACGTACACACAACACATTAACACACATAACATTGTTTACGCAGCTATCTCTTTAGTGTAATAATTATTGAATTTGTTTTTAGGACAGTACTAGTAACGTCCTATTATTTACTGGAAAAAATAGGATAAACATATATTTATCATGAAAATATTATTGTTACTTCTCCACTGCAGTTTGGTTCCGATTGATTAAGTGGAGGGACATTATTGTTGTAATTTTTATATTAATTGTAAACTGTGTTTTGGGCTGATCAGCAACAACATAATAAATCTACAACAACATAATTTAGAGAAAACGCTAATGGTGATGTAAGTTATATGTTAATAATGAACTATTTTTCCTTCCTTTTCACCTATGAGTTAATAATAAAAAGGGGAACTATTCTATCTAACCGAACTAGGTATCAATATTTTACAATTTCGAATGTAATACTTGAAGGAAATTTTCATTGAAGTTATAATATTATCAGGTAGGTACCTCAATTTATACTGAGATTAGTATTGTTATTCCTGATTAACAAAGACAGGATTTGAATCCCATGTCTTAATGATAATGCTAAAACTTTTAGTGATAGACATTCGGAATTAATTTTACCAGAATTTTGAAAAATATATTTGCTTGTGCAAATTTTCCCATTATAACTTTATAGGGAATTCTTCCTCCTCATGAGGTACTATTCTTAAACGGCCTTGCTGCCTGGGCCACTGTTGATACTAATGGCTGTGAGACTGCTAATACATCTGGTTGTAGCTCTGCTACTACTGCTGGCTGTAGGGCTGCTGGTACTGCTGGTTATGGCACTGCTGATCATGACTGGTTGCATCACTGCTTTTATTGCTGGCTGTGGGGCGGCCTGCTGATACTGTTCCTTGTGGGCTTTCTGTTCATGCTGTTGGCTGTGGGGCTGCCTGCTGATACTTTTGTCTCTGTTCCACAGATCCTGTTGCTATCTCGTTTACTCACTCTTCGAGCAATGTTATTCATTATTATTTATGTGCTATTTGAATTTTATGATGTTGGTTGAAAGAATTTAATAGCAGTATTCTCTAACCATGTCTTGTGTACAGTTATCTCTTTTGAAAGTAATCTCTGACATTATATACTATTAATACTTTGATTTCTAGCACAGTTGAATCATCTGATAAAGATGTAAAGGCCTGTGATGATGAGGTTGATTAATAGAACAGAGGCTTTTAGGTTTTGAATTGTTGGTTATTTCTTCAGAATTTGTACTCTCATTATTTTATAATAATCAATTTGACATAATAGTCTATTGTTTCTCAGCATTAGTCTAATCTTGAGTTTCAACATGGGTAGGTAAGCCCCGACAATTCAATGGTTTATCTTCGATTCCTCAAGTGACAAACCAAACATGGAAATAAAAGTATAAAAATAGTTGGTCTATGTTCTTGCTATCTACTAGCGTTTAGCAAAAGGCGATACTTGTAGTGGTAGCTTTATGTTATTTGAGTTGATACCATCAAGTCCATTGTCTATCCTCTAAGTGATAGCTCTAGGTATGGAAATGAGAAATAGGTATATAGCGCTTGCTAATACCGACCATAATCGTGGTAGCTCTTATATTAATAGGGTTCATACCATAAAGTCCATTGTCTATCCTCTAAGTGATAGCTCTAAGTATGGAAATGAGAAATAGGTATATAGCGCTTGCTAATGCCGACCATAATCGTGGTAGCTCTTATATTAATAGGGTTCATACCATAAAGTCCATTGTCTATCCTCTAAGTGATAGCTCTAAGTATGGAAATGAGAAATAGGTATATAGCGCTTGCCAATGCCGACCATAATCGTGGTAGCTCTTATGTTAATAGGGTTCATACCATCAAGTCCATTGTCTATCCTCTAAGTGATAGCTCTAAGTATGGAAATGAGAAATAGGTATGTTAGCGCTTGTCAATGGCGACTTTCTTAGTGGTAGCTCTTACATTCATTGTGTTGATACCTTCAAGTCCATTGTCTATCCTCTAAGTGATAGCTCTAGGCATGGAAATGATAAATAGGTATATTAGCGCTTGGCAATGGCGACCTTCCTGGTGCTAGATCTTTTGTTAATTAGGTTGATACCATCAAGTCCATTGTCTATCCTCTAAGTGATAGCTCTAAGTATGGAAATGAGAAATAGGTATGTTAGCGCTTGTCAGTGGCGACCTTCCTAGTGGTAACTCTTATGTTCATTACATTGATACCTTCAAGTATATTGTCTATCCTCTAAGTGATAGCTCTAGGTATGGAAATGACAAATAGGTATATTAGCGCTTATCAATGGCGACCTTCCTAATGGTAGCTCTTATGTGCATTGTGCCTTTAAGTCCATTGTCTATCCTCTAAGTGATAGCTCTAGGTATGGAAATGTAAAATAGGTATATTAGCGCTTAGCAATGGCAAACTTCCTAGTGATAGCTCTTATGTACATTAAGTTGGTACCATCAAGTCCACTGTCCATCCGCTAAATGATAGCTCTAGGTATTAAAATAAGGCATAGGTATATTTGCGCTTTGCAACAGTCTTAGTGGTTGATTTTTATGTTAATAGGGTTGATACATCAAGTCCATTGTCTATCCTCTATTGTGATAGCTCTAAAAGGAAACAAATAGTCTGTCTATTCTCTAGTCAGACAGTTCACTACTAGTGCTTAACTAGGTGACTCTCCAAGTGGTGTTCTCTTGTTGGTTAGGTTGGTACCAATAATCATCACCCATACGTTGGAAGCTTGAATTATAATAAGATTAGAGTAATTTGGAAGAAATTGCTTACTATAATAAGGCTATCTTTTGCCTGTACTCTCTTAACACTCTTTCTGTTTTTATTGTTAGGGTATATTATCTCATCTTATATTGTGAGTATCATTCGGAGAAGATAACATTATTAACATCACTTAACAGAGACTGTGAGAAGGGATTATGTACTGTTATAATATATATAATATCATTTTTAAGTATGGTTATCCTGTAGTAAACCAATTATAATTCTCTAAATGTTTTAAGTGTTATCTTGAATAAGTTATGTATCTTGTCTACCAATGGTGTAGATGACCTCTGTGATATCGAGTACTACTGTGTCATGGGTACTTCTTGATGAACAGGGTAAACATGAAGTGCTTCTGTCATCTAATTATCTGAACTTGTCAAATTATTTCCGAGTTAATTATTTACTTTTCTATGCCATTCTGCGGTTATATTTCACTGGTTCTCTTTGTTTTATAATAAAACTGCTCATTTCATTCGCTGATAGTAAGTTATCAACCGCAACATAAGCCAAGAACACGAATTACAAAAAGAAACAAAAAAAATTTTTTTTTTTTTTTTGACAGATGAAAATAAAAACGCGGCAATCAGGGACTGAAGACAAGGCTTAGGCCTATTTTGATCGTGATTTTCGAATATTAAATTACTAAAGTCAAGACTGTATAGTCCTCAGATCTTTGCCTGCCTTATATAAGGCGAATTTAAACAACATCAACATCGGAATAAAGTATAACTTTTAAATCACTGTTATAACACGAACACGATACAATTTTAATATTATTATTTATGTTAATAAAACTAGTTACTTTTATTAGTAATAAGTACCAACTTAAGTTACTTCTTCGAATGTTAGGATTATAAATTATAACCTCAAAAAAAGTAATTTGTTTTCGACAATAAAAGGAATTAAATTGAATTGATCATAATTATATCTTCTCTTGTTTTAGTAGATGGATAATGTTAAGACTTACCAGTTTAATCCACATTTTGTTTTATCAAAAAGAACTTACGCTCGTCGTCATCCACATTTTTTCTTTGGTACTGTTTCTAGCTTTTTTAGAGAAAAAAGCACTTGATTATGTAAGTAACAGATTTTTCGCACTATATCAATCATGTTTTTGTATTAAATATTGGTTTTCAATTAGTTTATTTACGGAGGCGAAGTGACGCGCCGGTGCACAAAAACCGTAATGATATTAGTTGACAGGTGCGCTCGGAAGCGGGAAACTAACTTTTTTTTTTTAGCTTTGGATATGAGCTTTGAAAATTGTGACGATGCTGGAGCATAAGACGTAGACTACACTGTTAAAAACCTCTCGAACAAGGAGCGAGTATAATCTGACTTACTATTCCACACTATTACTATTGAACAGCCTCCGTGGTCTAGTGGTTAGAGCGTTAGGCTCACGATCTGGAGGTCCGGGTTCGATTCCCGATGGGGACATGGTCGAAATCACTTTGTGAGACTGTCCTTTGTTTGGTAAGGACTTTTCATGCTTGAATCACCTGATTGTCCGAAAAAGTAAGATGATTCCGTGCTTCGGAGGGCACGTTAAGCCGTTGGTCCCGGCTATTAGCCGTAAAAACACCTCCACCAATCCGCATTGGAGCAGCGTGGTGGAGTATGCTCCATATCCCCTCCGGTTGATTGAGGGGAGGCCTGTGCCCAGCAGTGGGACGTATATAGGATGTTGATGATGATGATGACTATTCCACAACCGCACACATCTTGATAATTATGGTCGTACACAGGTAGACAGGTACTGAGTAAATGCATAGAACATAGTGTCATCATCGTCATCACCTCCCTAGTTATCCCGTTTCTCACGGTGTCCACTTACCTAACCTAAAGATTTGACAGATCCCGTTTTTAGCAGAAGCGACTGCCTGTCTGACCTCCTAACTCGCGAAGGGAAAACCAGCCCAATACAGGTTAGAAAAGCATTTCTCGGGAATATGGGTTTCGTCACGATTTTCTCCTTCGCCGCTGAGCACGTGATAATCATTCATAATCCAAACACGAATTTGCAAACAAATTCTAAAATCATTATGGGCCCGTGGGATTTGAACCTGTGATCTCATAATGAGAGTCAAACGTTCTTCCAACTGTGCTACCAGGGGCCTGTTTAATAAAACTTACAATTGTAAATTACAACGACAATATGGTGTTCATTACGTAGCTAATATGAAACTGCAAAATACTTGTGATCACACACTACGCAATGTACATCAAATTGTCATTGTTATTTACAATTGTAAGTTTTATTAAACAGGCCCCAGGGCTCATAGAACATAGTATATTAGAAGAAAAATTGCAGCCGCTTATAATATAAGAATATAAAGATGATTTCATAATATCTCGCTGTGCAATAAAACCATCAAAAATTTAACCGGTTTCATTCGCAGGCATAATAAACCGGTAATTCCTGGATAAATAATTATCCGGGTTCAAAATGTATGAGATATTCCGGGTTTTACAGCTCTGCGGTCGTTGTATGCGACATCCAAATGTCCAAATTAAATATTGAAATTCATAAATGAAGCGTGTTTCCGGCAAAATTGGTTCTGCTTATTGTACTTTCGTATTATGTCTATGTTGATTGTAAGCTTGAATGATTATTTATAACGAGAGAATAAACTATATTACGATATGAGATTGTTATATGGTGCAAGTGAAATTTTGGGCAAGTAGTGAACGTTATAAATCTCGTAAATAACATACATACACGCCTATTTCCCACCTTTTTTTTTGTGACTTAATGTAGATTTGCCGCAGATGGCATTAACTACTTGGCCGGACAAATGGGGAGCGCTGAAGGCTCTCACCCGGTACAACGTGTAAGACAACAGCCTGAGGGTGCCCAGTTGGGCGCGAACCTCGGCTCAGGGCGTCGTCTGAGTGGAAAAATATTTCAAAGAATTAATCGACCCTTGTTGGTGGATAGCGATAAGCGCTGAATAAGGGCAATGGTCGACCACGCCTGCGCGGTCGGTATCGGGGTCCTGAAGTGTTTGGTGTCGCGAGCTGATTGGCTGCCTCTATGGCTAGAGTAATCGGGTCGTCGGGATCGTATATTACGTCCTTCGGACGCCGATACTTTTCAGTGCCGTCCCTATTTCCCACCAAAGTAAGCAGATACTATGGAATTCCATTTGTTTCGATCCTGACATACTTCTATTGCTTCCTCCACATTCATCAATCATTTCATATACGCACGCCGGTTCAGAGTAGATCACGTCACGTAAATAAAATCATCGAAAGTCATTAAGCAAGAAAGACCACTCAAACTCACTCACTCAAATTTAAAAAGTGAAAAGTAAAATATAATATACAAATGTTACTTATATTAAGATAAATAGTTAGGAGTTTGAATTCATATTTGGAATATAAATATTTGATATGACTGGCAAGGAGTGGGTGTAGGTACTATTAGTATTGTGGCTGCCTACCCCTTCAGGGATACATGTGTGAAGTTATGTTTTTGTTAAGAAAATTAAGAAAAATACAACAAAGTTGAGGAGCTCGGTGGCGCAGCGGTAAACGCGCTCGGTCTGCGATTGTTGAAGTTAAGCAACTTTCGCAAAGGCCGGTCATAGGATGGGTGACCACAAAAAAAAGCTTTCATGTCGAGCTCCTCCGTGCTTCGGAAAACACGTTGAGCCGTTGGTCCCGGCTACATTAGCAGTCGTTAATAACCATCAATCCGCACTGGGCCCGCGTGATGGTTTAAGGCCCGATCTCCCTATCCATCCATAGGGAAGGCCCGTGCCCCAGAAGTGGGGACGTTAATGGGCTGATGATGATGATGATGAATACGCAGATAAAAAATCTTATTTTGTAATAAATTATTAGATAGTTATCGTTAAATTTTATTGTTAGGTACAACTGTCAAAATAATTGTGTAAAACAGAAATTATCTCTCTTCAAGATGTAAACAGACGCATGGGAAAAACACGAAGACATTCCAAATCCGATCAATCAAACATAATTCGTGTCGAAGTTACCGAACCCAATCGTACAAATACTTCGGATCACATAACATACATCAAGTCAAACGCGTTGACACAATAAGAAAACAATTTGGACAAAAGGAAAGGATAAAAGAATTATTTTAACAATTTCCGCCTTGAAAGTTTTAATGGGACAAAAACTATTAACAAAGTAGAACTCGACGACATTGAAACTCGTGCCGATCGTGAACCATCTCCAATCGAGTTATAGACAAGGGATTGGAACAATTCAGGTAGAAAACTGGAAATTAATAAGAAACTACGTTGATAGCTGAGGTCGCCTGAAGTTACAAATTCAAATATTTGAATCTCGGATTTGGCTTTTACCTTTGAAGTCCTTTTGATCTGTTATTATAATACTGAAATGCCATTATTGTCGTTGGAAATTATTGTTATCAACAAATAGGCTAGTTTCCAACTAAACGTCATAACACAAAATTACTATGGAATTTGTATTAAAAAGCACGTAAACAGCCTATATACGTCCCACTGCTGGGCACAGGCCTCCCCTCAATCAACCGGAGGGGATATGGAGCATACTCCACCACGCTGCTCCACTGCGGGTTGGTGAAGGTGTTTTTACGGCTAATAGCCGGGATCAACAGCTTAACGTGCCCTCCGAAGCACGGAATCATCTTACTTTTTCGGACAATCAGGTAATTCAAGCCTGAAAAGTCCTTACCAAACAAAGGACAGACTCACAAAGTGATTTCGACCATGTCCCCATCGGGAATCGAACCCGGACCTCCAGATCGTGAGCCTGACGCTCTTACCACTAGACCACGGAGGCTGTGTATTAAAAAGCACACTGTAACGTTATAGAAAATCGTGATAAAATATCGGACTTATTAATACGTTTTTCTTGACTAAAATTAATAAATAAGTTAACAAAAAAAAAAATGATTTGCGTTAGTTTTAGATCTCACTTTATTTACAATACAAATATACTTTATTGCACCAAAATAAAAATAAATAATTGCAAAAAGACGCTTTCCTAGGTACAGTCATGAGCAATATAATGTACCCACTTTAGGACTCTGTCGCACTAACATATTTGACATTTAGTGAGACTTACAGTTCAATTTGTCAAAAAAGTTAATGTGACATGGTACCAAAGTGTATACATATTAATGCTCGTGACCGTACATGGCAAATGGCGGCCTTAGTAATCTGAATTTCATAATATATTTTGAACCTAGAACACGACCCAATTCCCAGTTTTGAATTTTTTGTCTTCCGGTTTAGTGTCCGTTTGGTCATCATCATTGTCTCCCTAGCATTATTCTCTCTCTCTCTCTCTCTCTCTCATAAGGTCCGCTTACCTAACCTGAAGATTTAACAGGTCCGGTTTCCATCATAAGAACGTTTAGGGCCCTGTGCCGAGGTTTTTCTTGTAGCTTCTTTTCCCCGGCTATACAGGTTGTGAGAAGTCTGCAGTAGTTTTAGGCGGATGAGACGTTCGTTATGTAAAAATTGACGATTCAAAGTGTAACTATGTTACCTACTGAATAAAGATATTTTTGAATTTGAATTTGAATTAAAAGTATTTTTAATTTGGTATGGTTATTAAATATTTCTGTGTTTTTTTATTTTTGTAAATAATGTTATTTATGATAAGAAACTAAGTTGATGGCTGAGCTCACCTGAAGTTACAAATTCAAATATTTGAATCTCGGATTTGGCTGTTACCTTTGAAGTCCTTTTGATCTGTTATTATAAAACTGAAGTGTCATTATTGTCGTTTGAAATTAAAAAAAGAAGTTATTTATGTTTGTTACGAGAGTTTATTTGAAAAAAAAAAAAAATATATAAAAAAACCGGTCGAATTGAGAACCTCCTCCTTTTTTGAAGTCGGTAATAAAAGGGTTTTAATTCTACCATAATTTTCTGATATTGACATACTTCTTATTCAAGATTCGAACCAGCTCCAGAATTATTAATAACGTGTTAATAACCGACTATTTACATGCAACCAGCTGACTGTAGTAAAAAATGAAATAATCTTGGTAAGGAAATAGCCTTGTAATGAAATGGCCTCATTTCCTTAGATTTTATCGTGGTAGCTGCCAACAAAAGAGGGTGGAGGAAATATTAATTACGATGCAGCTGCTAAAAGCTGCGATGTTGACAGCAAAATATGAGCAGCTATTCGCTTCACACTTCTTTATTGTGAAGTATGCAACTTATATAAAGAGAAACTATTTTATTCTGTTTGGATGAATGTGGTTATCTTTGTTTCATATATGAAACAAACTTAAACTTATAAGTTTAGCCATCAAAAGGACTCATCATTATATTCTGTTCCTTTTGTGTTTCTTCTTTTCACCTTTTTCCGTCCATCTCATGTGAGTTACATAGACAACATTAATACCGGGTGAGAGCCTTCAGCGTTCCCCATTTGTCCGGCCAATACCATTTGCGGTAAATCTACAATAATTCACGCCAAAAAGACGACATTAAAAACCCTGCAGCCGTAACATGGTAAAAGCATAGCGCACGCAACGCGATTATCGCCTGGGCCTGAATGTCAGCGTCTTACGAGTAGCTGAGTCCGGACGGCTTATGCTGAGTGATGTCCATTTATTGAGGATGTCCACCATTATTGTACGTAAATCTGATGTTCTATTGTTACTGTGTTTGGCGTCTTATAGAAGTACGTAGTCAAAAGTAATTTATTTCCTTATAATTGACTAAATAGAATTAGTTTATTTTTTGCGTAGCCAATAGAGTTGGTTCATTTATCACACGCTCGTTTAAAGCTGCATGCTACGGAGGCTAGTGTCAAAGTAACATCTATACGTATAACATTTCTCGGAATGCCGTGCTTAGAATTTATACATATACATAAAATCACACTGTATGTGTCCCTAAAGGTGTAGAATTTATACGTGTATAAAATCAGAAGCATATATTATTCTTTATTAAAACTTTATTAAAACTGATATATTCTGGCAATTTCATTTATCACAACACGCTCGTTTAAAGCAGCATGCTACGGGGGTTAGTACATCATCTATAACATTTCTCGGAATGCTGATTTAAAAATTTATACATATACGTACATACAATCACGCCTGTATCCCTAAAGGTGTAGAATTTATACGTTTATAATATCAGAAGCATATTCCATCTGTTATTTACGTTTAAAAAAGTATTTTGCGATTTTGTCTGGCAATTTCCAGAATATATCAGTTTAATGTCCCTGCAGTGTAATGCTTTCAAATCACGAATGGACGTTGCAAACGGTTTCGATGTTCTGAGCTGGACACAATTCTGTATGTCGTAAACGTCAATGTAGTGTCCAATTCATGTCTTGTTCGAGCCCCCGGTAGATTTAACGATATATTGGATGGACAGGCTATTTGTGATTATTACTGTAGCTTCGAATGCTACAACTACTGGGCAATCCATGTGCGTTCACAGCAGTTTACAGTTATTATACAGGGACATCATAACGAAAACTCTGAGGGATGATTTAGACCATGATTCTGAGTTGATATCAAGTGAAATTTTAGATCGAAAAAGTATAAAACTGAAAATAATTTAATTTTGCGATGGAAAATTCTAGTTGTTATTAATTCAGAATCATGAGGTAAATCATCATCCACAGTATTCGTAAGATGTCACTAACACCCTGTACCTAAATCTAAATATGTAACAATATGATTATAGAGGTTGTTAGAAAATTCCACTTATTATCGACTCAGAATCATGGTCTGAATCAACCCTCAAAAGTTTTCGTTACGATGTTACTAACAACCTGTATAGTATGTGCCAACATCTAAATGTTGGTCTAACAGAAAACTCGGTGATATGTGAGTACGTAGTTCATCTTGCGAAGGATGTACCTCTGACTACCCCATCGATATAGTCGTCATGTTTTATGTATGTACATATATGATACTATCATGTAGCAATGTCTGAAATGAGATCGGATTTGAGGTCAAATTGGGTTGATTGGGGTTTCTTTTACAAAACTTTGGGGTTTGGTTTTACTTTTGAAATGTTATCAAGCAATTCATTATTATCTCCTAAACAGTTATAGAATTTTGAAAATAATAATACCTTTGCAATGTTAATTTCTTTCAATAGAAATCGTATTTTTCCATGTGTAATATAGAAGTTATTATTAGAATGTTACTTTAGGTATGTAGAATTTATATATGTATACATTTGTATATGTGTAGATGTAGACTAGGAATGCTTTGTAGATATGATTGTAGGTATCTAGTGTCAATATGGTATTTGGTTTACATACCTACGTGATGATATTATAGTTCCCTCGCCACTACAGTTTGATGGTAAATGCAAATACCTGGAACAAAACGAAATATTTTATTACAAAACACATAGATACAGATAGACATAGATAGGCGTAGTGGTTCACGCCGTGACTTGTGCTGAGTGAGGCCTTTTTATCTCAGGGCGTCCACCACCACCTTATGCTCATTTCGACGAACATCCGTTTTGCATTTTTGAAATTGTTTTGTGGACATTTCAAATAATGTTATTGTTTTGTTTTTGTGCGTGGCGTCCTTTTATAATAAACTATTTACATTCTATTCTATAAGCTCCACGTATATAATCCCTAAGGACTTATATCTCACACGGTGGCGCGACTGTGGTTGCACCAAATAGGTGTTAGTAACATCGTAACAAAAACTATGAGAGATGATTCAATTCAATTCAGTTCAAAATCTTTATTTTCAGACTATTGTCCATAGATGTTAGTAACATAGTACTTAATCCTAATGTTAGTAGACAAATATTTAGTAGACTAGTATTTAGTAGAAAATTTGAGTCGTCTAGCGGATTCAAACCATGGTTCAGAGTTATTAATATCAAGTGGATTTTTCCGTCGCAAAAATATGGAACTCATAATAAATAAAAAAATAAAACACAAAAAATTACATTAATTTTCTGTCCTTGCCAAACAAAGTGATTTTGAAAATGATTGTGAGTTTAACGCTTAGAGCGTTACTAACTAGACCACTAACTCAATCTAATACTACATTCATAAAACCACACTTATTAACAAGAAGAAAAACAATTTTAATAACAGAGGTATCAGTAAAATTGAGTTAACAAGTCAATAAACAAGAGTCCAGCATATCAATCCGAAGTAGACGGATCCGCGCGGTGTAATCATGCTGCCACATTTAGTCCACAATTCCAACGAATGGCCCCTTTGGGAACGCCAAGCGAGGTGATGAAAAGTTGAAGGTTTTGTGGAGTTTTTTAACGAGTTGGTTTAAAAATGTATTTGGACTTTCCATGTTTTATGCTTGATTACGAGTTGGAGCGTAGTACAATTTTGTTACTCTGTTACTTAGTTACTCTGAGCTTAGTTGTTTGCAAACGACTTATTTCGTTCAGTGGTTGAGTGTTGGGCTCACGATCCGGAGGCCCCGGGTTGAATCCCGGTGGGGACATCACAAAAATCACTTTGTGATCCCGTCCCGATCCGATGTCCTTCTAGGTCTTCCTCTGCCAGCCCTCCCACCAATCTGCGCTTATTTACAGCGGACACAAAATACAGAAAGGCACAGTAGACGGCCTTATTGCTCATGCAGCAATTTCTTCCAGGCAACCTCTATTACACATTAATCATCTAATTAGAAAGACAGAGCCACGAGTCATAAGCTAGAAAACTCAAAGAGACTTTTGATAACTCTCTCTCTTATTGTCTTAAGATGGATATGAAGGACTGAGGTGAGGTAAACCTAGCTCAGCCGCTGGTGGGGAGCGGAGAGTTAGTTGCCTTTCTATACGTAGTATTATTCCTTATTCTATGAAGTTCGGCAAAATATGGTGCATAATAGACTTAATTAAAAAGATTTACTTATAGGTTCTCAGGATTTACTTATTAGTATTAAAGCTTTATAATAAAAGTAATAAGTTAATAAACCCTTCTCAGTTATTATTACTCCAACAATTTCTGGATTTCCAGTACACAATTTAATGAACAAGACAGGAGTGTATAATAGAATGAATTCTTTCAAAGAATTTTATTACAACATTGTAGTTTGTAGCTTTAAGTAACACAAGAATGAAGATTGAAAAATAACTTGAAGGTGATCTGAAGAGGTATGTGTATGTATATTACCTGTGACAGTCGAAAAGTTGAAAAAGTATTGATTCACGAAAAAGTAAGTAAGTATAAGTACCTGACAACATTGTGAACGCCCTCTGTGGTCCAGTGGTTGAGCATTGGACTCACGATCCGGAGGTCCCGGGTTCGAATCCCGTTGGGGACATATCACAAAAATCACTTTGTGATCCTTAGTTTGCTTAGGACATTACAGGCTGATTACCTGATTGTCCGAAAGTAAGATGATCCGTGCTTCGGAAGGCACGTTAACCATTTACCGTTACCATTTACTGATGTAAGTATGTAGTCGTTAAATGAGCCATGTCAGGGGCCTTTGGCGGCTTAGTAATAATCCCTGACACCAGGGTTGATGAGGTTGGTATTCCACCTCACAACCCACACGATAAGAAGAACATTGTGAAGATTAAAGGTCAATGTACAAGAGACGGTACCAGAGCATCCTGAGGGCAGTTTTTTTTTAATTAAGTATAGATCAGTATTTTGAGCCATGGTAGCCCAATTGACAGAACGCTGGATTTTCACTATGAAGTAGCAGGTTTAAATTCAGGTCTAAACTAATGATTTTCGAATTATTATTTTTTTACCTTTGATGGGTTTGCTCTTGGCCCCAGACTTGCCCGAAGGCATTGACGAGGCCTAAGATGGAGCTCGCAAAGAAGGTGCTTGTTCACTCTGGCCTTGAAAACACCCGGGTTATACGCATTCGGAAGTACAGACGGCTAATTCTAATTCTTGTTTAGATCATAAATGATTATCACGTGGTTTGAAACATCGTGAAGAAACCCAGAATCCAACACGAGCGTTGCTGACGGTCGTTAGTTATACATATGTATACTTAATCAAGACTCAGACCCTTAATATAACCGATTAGGTATTCAGAAAGCCTGTTTGATCCTTGTTGTGGTAGTACAACAACCCATTTCGGACAGATTAGGGCTAAGCACACAGAAACGCTGTTTGAGCATTGGTATGTGCTTTGCTAATAGATAGTCCAGCGCTGTTGATGTCTGATTGAATATGGAGGAGACATGTATGTGACGTGTTTAGTGTGTCCTTACAACAATAACATACATAAACTTAACTGTAATTCCTAATGGGGTTGGCACAGCTACAAGTTAATTACGCAGATAATAAATATACATAATATATAAATGACTAGAGACCGCCCGCAACTTCGCCCGCGTGGATTTCGGTTTCCGCGGTAAGAATTTCCAATTTTATTAAATTGTTAAGCCTTGTGTATTATTCTGAGCTACATTATTGTAAACTTTCATTAAAATCCATTCGAAAGGTTTTGCGTGAAAGAGTAACAAACATCCAAACATTCATAGATCCATACTCACAAACTTTCACATTTATAATATTAGTAACTAGTAAGATAAATAAAATAAAATGAATATTTTTAATAACATTTTATAAATTAAATCATAATAAACATACAAAAAAATAATATGTTATTTCTTAAAATATAGTATGATAAATATAAATTTAATCATCATCATCATCAGCCGTACGATGCCTCCCTCAAGGATCTCCACGACGATCACGATTCGATTTTATCACTGACTAATAAATAAGTATGTTGTCCTCTCTACCATTTGCAGTGCCCAGTATCAACATGGATCTGGTGATCCCTGTTGATACTATAATAAAAAATATAATACTAAGTACATCTGAATTTTTATAACACCACGGTTTGTACGAACATAATGGTCGCAATTAAACATTTCTATCTCTATTTCAACTTGCACTTGTTATACGTGGTCCTAAGGGCCATATCTAACTAAGTCACTATGGTCACTCTAAGGTCCATATATGACTAAGACACCATGGTCACCACCGCCATGGTGTCCCAGTGAGGTAGGCTCCTAAGCCTAAGATGGATATTATCATAGAATATCATAGAAAAATACTCATCTATCGTGTGGGTTGTGAGGTAGATTACTAACCCCATCAACCCTGGTGTCAGGGTTATTATTGAGCCGCCATAGGCCACTGACATGGCTCATGTAACGACTACGTACTTACACTAGTAAGTAGTAACCGGGACCAACGGCTTAACGAAAAAAAAACGGCTTAAAGAAAAATACTCATAGGTAATCAGCACATTGCCCACAGAACATAGTTCACCATGTTTTCAGAGAGTACAATTAGTGTGCAACTTGTCTTCTTAGTTGTCGTTCTGTTAATTCTAGTAGAGATTATGAGCATACTATTACAGTTTCTAAGAAATTGTACGTTAAGATAAATTATGTTCATTTGAACAATGTAATCTTCACCATCAGCGCTAACACGCGCAAACTGTTATTTTCCATCGATTCAATAAATTTTGTCAAAATCGGTGTTTATTTTGTCCCCTAACATGCGTGTTACGCGATTTTGTTCGTATTTTGACAGAACGACATGACTTATGTGGGTGCTAATGTAGCACCAATCGACAAAACGACATAATGTGTATGTGTATATATATATTATTATGTACTTACATATAATTTATATTTTAAGTAATTTGGTAATATTTAATCTATGTACGAATATTAACGTATATTTATGAAACGCGACATTCGTGCCTCACCCAACAGGGTCCACATAATACCAGCGTCGTGGTTCACGCCGCGACTTGTGCTGAGTGAGGCCCTTTTATCTCAGGACATCCACCACCACCTTATGATCATTGTAACTAACATCCTCCTTTGCTTTTTGTAATTGTTTTGTGATTTTTTTTTAAGTGATGTGATTGTCTTGTCTTTGTATGTGGCGTCCATTTATAATAAACAATTTCTATTCTATTTTATTCTATAATTATATCGTCAGAATCGAAAAAATGACCGTGACAAAAATTTATTAGCGAATGTTAGCCCTGCAACTGTGCAGTCACAAAATAGAAAACAATTGCAGACGTCGCTGAGTAATTTAGTCCCTCACCGAGTCCACAAAAAGTCAAAGCAACACGTTGTTGAGATGCAGAGCAATAAAGGTGAAATTAGCGTGGCTTGTTAAAATTAATGAGCCGGCAAGTAAGCTCCATCTATCTATTTAACGAGGAATCCACAGTGACCCGAGTCCAGTAGGGTTGAATTAATGTATTATGTTTTTGCTTGTTTTACAGTCCGCTCCTTTATTTCTATCGGGATTTGTTGTTGGTGTATCGAGTACCTAGGTAATAGAATGAGCTCTTTTATTATAAGATTAATTCGTATGTTCTAGTGATTAATTCTGCAAAATTCACTAATAAAGTTCACCTTGCCGCTATGTTGTTGTCCACTTGTTTGTTTAAAGTGACAGGTCATCTGTCTCTTTCTGTGCTGTACTGTGAGAGAGTGACTGGCGCTTACAGTCAATCGCTTCAGTTAAAAACCTTACTTATCAATTTCAAGTCAGATAAACCGATCACTGTATAAAAAATCCTATTCACAACCCATCTCCTATCAACTGTCATTCTAAATCGGATTTGCGTCAGTTTTAGGAGCCCGTACCATAAAAAAGGAAAAACACTCTTATCCTTTCTGTTACATATTACCTTATTCCACCAAAAAGGTACATTTTTTAATTGTTTACATAAGTGATTTACATAAGCGATAATTTTTAGAAAAGGCTACAGAGTTCAGAGCTTATTAATTGCGGCATTCATAATCATATTTGACATTTTTCATCTTAAAAGGTTCGATTTGCGCACGCTTTAGTAGGTATGGAACGCTGTTAACGCTAGGCCGAGTCGCTCTTCGCTCTTGGTAGATTTTTTAATAAAAGAAAGAACCATGGTAAAGATAACAAGACTACATGGAGCGCTGGGAGCGCTTTCAGCAAACAGGAGTGACGCTCTGTTCTATAGGTTATGACGTGCCCTATCACGATTAATAAAGTTGCGCTTTTGACGGCCGACGCAAGGTGTAAGCGATAGCGGTGAATGCGAAAAATATGTCTAGAAAAATAAGAAATAGAGATGTAAATTGGTAATTTTGGTATGAATTGTTTTGTAGTTTGTAGTAATAATTAATTGGGAGCGAAAAATAAATAATAGCCACCTCATCTTGGTAGAAACTATTTTATTTACGTTGGTTAATAGCGACATCTGTTAGGTTTTATGGGAAAGAAGGGAACTAATTGGTTCATAAATTGCGCACTAGATGGCGCTTGTCCGTGACAAGAGAAGTATAGTCAAACTTATACTTCTGCTGAGGACATTTTTCTTCACTGATCTTCATCTTCACCCTAAAAGTCGACCAACAGGTTGTATGTAACCTCTTTAACATGATAAGTAAATTGTATATTTGGCAATAGACTGATAACATTATTTTTTCAGACACATTAGATAAACATGGGGGTTTGGGTTTTAAAAGGGCATTCGGTCTTAAGTCTTACGACTTTAAGTTGTTAATCTATCATATACTTCTCTGAGTGACGTTATAAATGCCCCCGTTGCAAAGAACCTACGTACTATTACCTATATTAACTTGGTATATTATATTTAGTCTTGCAATATGGCAGCATAAAATCTCGTGACTTGGCTTCAAAGCGACCTCCGTCACTCGACGCCTACCCTCTTTCGATATCAATCAATATCAATAATCAAATAAGACTGCTTCAGTAAAGCGATAAATCAACTTTATACTTCGTCTGTACAGCGGATTTACCTTTGCCTTCCTGTTATACGGGTCTGTTGAATATATTTGATTTTGTCGCGATTAGCTTTACGGCAATTTTATAAAAAATACGTTTTAACTTTTTTTGAGTCTTCTGTAAGATGATCTGTGAGTTTTTTGTAAGGAATCGTTAAAGGAACCGCGGCGCGATGAATTCAAACATATGGAGGTATATAAAACCGTTTACGCAGAAGCGGTGTCGCGTTTTACTGATTAGCATCCCAATACCAAGTGCAAATCTCTCCTCAATTCACAAGAAGTCTACCTATAATATAGGAGGTATAATATAGGATATGGTCCATACTCCACTGTGCCGCTAGCTTGCTGGAAAAAAAGACAATCTAATGTCCAATTTTTTCACTAAAAATAATTATTCTAAATAAAAAAAAAAATATATATTATTGTTTTTTTTTGACATTAATTATGGTGTTTACGTTACCGCCTCCCAAAATAAAAATAAGCCATTCAAAGGGTATAGAAAAAGCAGTAAAAATGTTTTTACAATGCGGGCACGCAATAATAATATTTATTATTCATAGAAAATACGAAATGACTTGAGATGACCCGGTTGATACTACCCATTTTATTACATTTACCATTTTATTCCGGTTCTTATTTATGTGATTAATATTAATGACAAATGATGAATCTCAATAAACTTAACAGCCCACACAACTACTCCCTTTTTACATTACGAACACATAAAAAAGCAGGTACACGCTCGCAACCTATGATTTTAATATATTAGTAAGTAAGTCGGTATTTATAAATGAAACATATTTTATTAGATATGGCTAAGAATGATTTTATGTAATAAGAAAATCTTCCAAGCAACTGACATGCCAAACAATCAAGCTAAAACCACTCATGATAATCTTATAAAGCACGCCACTGAAACAAGATTAGCCGCAGAATCGCGCGCAATACAGAACGTGTAAACTAATTGTGACGTCATGTGACGTAATGAAATCAAGATGGCGGCGACAATCGTTGCTTTATTTATTTATCGTTCCCCACACGAAGGCAATGTAGGAGCGTTACGTTACATAGTTACATAGGTAATACGATTTAGAATCGTGTCTCGCTAAATAAATAACGACCACCCTCTCACTAAAGTCCGGCGCCAAGTAGCTTGCTGCGTTCCGTCGCGTGTGTGAGAGTGCCAGTGCCTTTGGGGGTTGTGTCGGTGTTAGTTGAGTCGATTTAAACCGGTCTCTGGCTCCTCAGTAATGCCGTATCGGGTAGCTCAAACTGGAGGGTAGCGGGATCCGAAGCACGGTCTTGCCGTTGGCCGACCGCAGTTAGTTGGGGGCCCAAGTAGCACGCTA
Organism: Pectinophora gossypiella; assembly: GCF_024362695.1. Lineage (NCBI taxonomy): Eukaryota > Metazoa > Arthropoda > Insecta > Lepidoptera > Gelechiidae > Pectinophora > Pectinophora gossypiella. The sequence goes on from NC_065422.1 coordinate 8,156,363, forward strand.
GCCACGTGCGAAAGGCTGCCCCGCCAGCTTGCGTAAAATCCCGAAATGCTCCACCGTGCTAGTTGGCGACTAGATGGGAGGACCCGGTGAGCATCTTCGGGGGGGTTCGGGCGTCCCCGCAGTCTCCATTTGAGTTTCCCACTGGTCGGTTGAGCTGATGAATGCTAATCGTGGTTATAAAGTCGACACCTCGACACCGTCTTATATCACCAGAAAAAACCAATAATGAAACACACAAACAAGAAGAATAAGGTTTCTCAACGGCTGCACCTCCTCCCATTTAAAGTGCACCTGACGAATATCCGTGGATTGCACTCAAATATCGACCCGGTCCATCACCACCTGGAGACCGCAAAGCCGCATCTATTCTTCATAACGGAGACCAAAATTACGACACCTGCAGACGTGGCATATCTCAACTACCCGAGCTACACACTTGAGCATAAGTTCAAAAAACAAGCCGGGGTCTGTGCATATGTCCACGATAGCGTCTGCTGTCGCCGTCTCCGTTGTTTTGAGGACCCAGGTTTTTCTGCCTTATGGCTTATGGTGGACGCTAGCATGAAGAAGACTCTTTATGTTTGTGTCTACCGTTCGCACACCGGTGACCAGGAGACAACCAGGCTATTCAACTACCTCACTGAAAAGGCTGACTTGGCTCAACAACGGTACCCAACAGCAGAACTCGTTTTTCTCGGGGACTATAATGCACACCATAAGGAGTGGCTGTTCCCGTTCGAGAAAACCGACCACGCTGGGAGAGAGGCGCGCAATTTTGCCCTGGCGCTAGATCTCACTCAGTTGGTGAATGTTGCCACGCGGGTACCGGATGTTGACAGCCACACACCCAATTGTTTGGATCTCGTGCTGGCGACGGAACCGGACTGTTACTCAGTCTCGGTCTCGGCTCCGCTGGGAACGTCGGATCACTGTCTGGTCAAAGCCGTATGTACCCATTCCCCTCCGGATGAAACCCTTAGTGGTACGAGGCGAGTGTGGAGGTACGGATCAGCTGACTGGGACGAAATGCGACATTTCTTCGCAGCGTTCCCATGGCGCCAAGTGTGCTTCTCCTCCGATGACCCAACGACATGTGCTAACGCGGTTGTGGATGTAATACGGCAGGGAATGGAATATTTTATTCCATTCTCCGATTTATCGCCCGGTTACAAAGCCAGACCCTGGTACAACTCTGACTGCGCTCGCGCTGAGATGCGCAAAGAGACTGCTTACCAGGCCTGGGTTCAAGCCCGCGACCGAAAAGCCAGTCCACGGCGCATACGGTCTAAGAAGAGAGCCTACAATGCTGCCACGAGGTCCTTCAAACAGGTATTGCAGAGGGCACGATTTGACCATGTTGGCCGTATCGGTTCCAGATTGGCTTCCTACCCTCCCGGTAGCAAGCAGTTTTGGTCCCTGTCCAGGTCGGTTGAGTCGAACTTCTGCCGCCCCAGTTTGCCTCCTATGCAGAGACCTGATGGATCACTGGCTCATTCCGCAACCGAGAAGGCAAACCTATTTGCCTCTTTGTTCGCGAACAATTCGCGTCTTGACGCAGGTCTAAGTGCACCACCTACGTTACCTCGATGTGACTCTTCCATGCCGGAGGTCACAATTCACTTGAGAGAGGTACGCAAGGCACTCTGCAGTATCGATGTGAATAAGGCCAGTGGACCAGATGGTATTCCTGCTAGGGTACTTAGGCTTTGTGCGCCTGAGTTGTCTCCTGTCCTGACACGCCTGTATCGCCTTTCTCTCGAACAAAGAACTGTGCCTAAATCCTGGAAGCTTGCTAACGTACAACCGGTGCCTAAGAAGGGTAGCCGTGCCGACCCGGCCGATCGCCATTACTTCCATCATTTGCAAAGTGATGGAGAGAGTCCTAAACAGTAAACTGCTGACGTACCTAGAGACAAACGATCTGCTTTGTGATCACCAATACGGTTTTCGCAGAGGTCGTTCAACCGGTGATCTTCTAGTGTACGTCACGCACTACTGGGGCGAGGCCATCGAGAAACACGGCGAGGCCCTCGCTGTGTCCTTGGACATCTCAAAGGCCTTCGACCGGGTATGGCACGCTGGCTTGTTAAGTAAGCTTCCAGCATACGGCATTCCCGCTGGCTTCAGCACCTGGATATCAGACTTCCTGAGTGAGCGATCGATAAGAGTAGTCATTGACGGCGGCTCTTCTGACCTTATCGCTATTGATGCCGGGGTTCCTCAGGGGTCTGTCCTCTCTGCGACTCTCTTCCTGTTGCACATCAATGACTTGCTTATGTCAGGCATTGTTGGGTACGCTGATGACAGTACTGTCTTAGAGAGGTATGTGTCCGGTGCTGCAGCTACCGCGGAAGTAGTTCGATCTCTTCGAGAGGATTTGGTGGAACGAACGGATGAGATTCTGAAGCATGTGTCCCAATGGGGAGACAAAAATCTGGTAACGTTCAACTCTTCAAAAACACAGGCGTGTCTGTTCACCGCTAAGAAGAGTCCGTTCAACAGGACTCCTACTTTCCGAGGTGCATCTGTACCGATCACCGACCGTCTTGAGCTTCTTGGAATGGAGCTGACGTCTCGCCTCAACTTTGGAACCACCATTGAATCCAAAGCTCAGACTGCAGCCAAAAAACTGGGCATCCTAAATAGGGTTAAGCGGTACTTCTCACCTGGACAACTTTTGACCTTATATAAAGCACAAGTCCGTTCTTGCATGGAGTACTGTTCTCACCTTTGGGATGGCTCAGCTAAGTACCAACTTGCTGCGTTGAATTCTGTTGAGCGACGTGCTAAGAGGTTGATCGGCGACAAGAAGCTGGTGGAAGCCAAACTGCATAGCCTAGACCACCGCCGTAAAGTCGCCTGTCTATCGGTTTTTTACAGATTGTACTTCGGGGAGTGTGCACAGGAGCTCCATCGGCTCATTCCACCAAGTCCATTCCATCTGAGGACATCCAGACGTACGGCGGGTTACCATCCTTACTTGGTTGACATACCACTAATCCGCACCAAGCGCTTCGCTTCATCCTTCATAATGCGCACAGCCAAGGAATGGAATGGGCTGCCGGCGTCGGTGTTTCCTGACTCTTATAACCTGGGGTCCTTTAAATCACGGGTGAATAGGCATTTTCTGGGTAAGCTCGTTCCAACGTCGATCTCTTCTTCTTGTAGAAGAACGAAGTCAAGAGCAAACCCATCTTAATCAAAAAAAAAAAAATAAGAGAGTTTTGCACTGATTTCGCTATTCATACGATGAATTGGGCTTCGCGATTGTGTGAAACTTTTGTGACAGGACGCTGATACGGTCGGAGAACTTTGAGGGTTATTTTTGGAGTTAGAATTGTTGCTTTTTTGTTGAATTAACGCTTGGAATGCCGCAGGAGAGTTTTATAAGTACCTACGTAACACTTACTTATTTTTCACATACTTATTCTAGTTTTATATCCTTACTGAATTACACAAAGCCACAAGAACTAGGAAAAAATCAATATGCAGTTATTTTCATTCCGTTCTAATGGGTAAAGTTTTATGGAAATACTAATTAAGTATCTAATAAAAATTGTCTATAGGTATAAGTAGGTACTTACGAGGTATAGAATACAGGGTGTTTGTGACATCGTAAAGAAAACTTTGAGGGATGATTCAGACTATGATTCTGAGTTCAAGTGGAATTTTCCGTCGTAAAAGTATGGAACTGAAAAAACAAATATTAACTTTTCATGAATTTTCCGATAGGAAATCCCACTTGGTTAAGTAGAATTTTCCATCGCAAGAGTATAGAATTGAAAATAATTTAAGAAAACACAAAAAAATACATTAATTTTGCGATGGAAAATTCCACTTGATATTAACTCAAATTCGTTACGATGTCACTATTACCCTATATTATTCTTCTTCTTTGCGAGTCGATGGCGATCGATATAAAAATTTTGCTGACTTATATTCCTTATGTGATAAGATAATAGCTCAAATCTTAGACAAAAGTTGATAAACCTAATAAAAGTTGAACCTCCACTTATATCGACATATTTTACCAATATAACATATGAATAAAACCCTTAATATGAATCGAAGTCACGAAAACATTAGACGTTACTGTTACGATGTCATTACCGTCCGAAGCTAGACGTCCAATAACTTCAGAACCAGGGTTTTATTCCAGACGTTTCTTATACTAAATAAATAGTCATTCAGTGTTAGTACCTACGTATTTCGATCACGCGTCTCCAGGGCACTTTCTACTAAGTATATTATCCGCTTTTATGGGTATCGTAAAACCTCCCCACCGAACTTGTCTGATTCGTATTTCCGAAGTCTATGGTATGAGAGGGTCAGTGTGGAATGGACTTAATTACATTTGGTACTGGACGAGAGCAAGAAGGGGATGTAGGTACCTACATAGGTGTTCTATAGTTACATATCATTTTAACCCCTAATTTCTGTTCAAACACAGCCACTGTCTTTGACATAAATTCAAAATGCTAGGTCTTCTTCTTCTTATCGCGTGGGTTATGAGATGGATTACCAACCTCGTCAAGGTTACTATTGAGCCGCCAAAGGCCCCTGAGCACGGATCATCTTACTGTCGAACAATCGGGTGATCAGCCTGTAATGTCCTAACCAAACTAGGGATCACAAAGTGATTTTTGTGATATGTCGTCAGCGGGATTCGAACCCGGGGCCTCCGGATCGTGAGACCAACGATCAACCACAGGACCACAGAGGCCGTTATTCTAGATTAGTAAGTAAATTAAATTCATCTTTTTCAGGTTCATGGGTGGGTTTTACTATAAAATACCAGATAATGTTGAATTTGTCAGAAAATAAATTTAAAGCTCATGTGAAGTCTACTTTATGTTAAAAAGCTTATTATAAGATGAATGATTATCTAAATTATAAAAATGACTAATATTAAATGTGTTCCTCTAGTTATTAAATAACTTGTAATGTATACCTACATTGATATAAAAGATGTGTTGCTGTTGCAGTTTCTTGTCATTTCTTCTCCTCAGCTATAAATAGCACCTTGGGAAATGACGGAGATTCAAAAAAGTTAAATTGACCTTCAACAAGTTTATCCATGATAATTACGTTGAATAAATAATTCTGATTCCTGATTTCTAAAAAAGGATCAGTTGAAAATAAAAATTCTTGGTTGAATCAGCACAAACATTATCTTTGATTGCATCAAATTAAAAACACCTCCGTGGTCCAGTGGTTGAGCGTTGGACTCACGATCCGGAGGTCCTGGGTTCGATTCCCAGTGGGGACATATCACAAAAATTACTTTGTGGTCCCTAGTTTGGTTAGGACATTACAGGCTGATCACCTGATTGTCCGAAAGTAAGACGATCCGTGCTTCGGAAGGCACGTTAAGCCGTTGGTCCCGGTTACTACTTACTGTGTAAGTACGTAGTCGTTATAAATGAGTCATGTCAGGGGCCTTTGGCGGCTCAATAGTAACCCTGACACCAGGGTTGATGAGGTTAGTAATTCGCCTCAAAACCCACACGATAGAAGAAGAAGATTAAAAACACCCATTTATTTTAAAAAAGGAAAAACGAAACTGGTACCCGGTGTGGGGTTTATGAGATTTCATCTAACCCCCATAATAATGTTTTAGGGGTAGGTCTAAATAAACAGCTTGAAGGTTTCCCAATATATTAGAAGTTTTATAGCTAGTCGTAAACGAAGCGCCGTTATTGATGGTGTATCTACGAAGGTTAGTTGCTTATTGGGTTTTCGGTTATACTAAAATGTAAAGGGTTAATTTTAGGTTACCAAGGTTATGGGAAAACTGTGGTGGAGTTACTGTTTTTGGGTAAAAGTTAGGTCGATTCGACATGATAGACATGATACTGAAATATAGCTTTCCAAAAATTACGATTTCTTTAATGAAATTAATGTTTGTCGGTTATTTCACTGGAACATCAGGCATAAATTAATAAACTCAAGAATGTCTTTATACCGTCTGTCAATTGAGACAATATAGTACGGTTATTCTCACAATTACTCTAACACTCTACAGTTTTAGTAAACTCATGTGATGTGACTTATAGTCGCAACTACCTATTTTCAGACTTCTTGTTGCTCGCTATTTGTCGAGCCAAATAACAGACTCCTGAGGTTGCCGATGTAAACCTAAAAGCGTCATTAAAAAATTAAAGTGGTTAATATTTAGTGGGTTGGTACTAATAAAGGGTGTTTTTAAACAGCATGTGTAGCACGAAACATTGAATTTACAATTTACAGCATCGACTAATTGAGTTCATAGTACGGTCATTCACACACTGACTGTAACGGTCCATATAGCGTAGCTCTTGAGATCTGCCCTCGCAGCACGGTTACCGCGCCGCGCGCCGCGCGAATTACATCGAGAATTTCGACCAATTGAAGCAGCGAATGCTATCCACGTAGATAGAGCGTATTATGGCTATTGGTCGAAGCTGTGATATAATTTGCAACGCGCGCGGCGTGGTTGCCATGCCGCGAGTTCTGGTGGTAATAAACTACGCTTATGGTGAATTACTCATGACACATGTTCTCTGTGTGGGGTCAAGGAACACGATGTAAATATTATGGCTTTTAAACGGTTTCCACATTAGCAAATTGAATTATAGTTGATGAAAGACTTGCCTATTTGCTGGACTGGGAGTCGAATGGGAGTAACTAACGATAGCCTGGGCCCTAAGCCAAGTTGCAAACGATTACGAGAAGCGACAGTGAAGTCTATTAAAATTTATCGGATTCACATGTCATCTGATCATCATCATCAACAGCCTATATACGTCCCACTGCTGGGCACAGGCCTCCCCTCAATCAACCGGAGGGGGTATGGAGCATACTCCACCACGCTGCTCCAATGCGGGTTGGTGGAGGTGTTTTTACGGCTAATAGCCGGGACCAACGGCTTAACGTGCCCTACGAAGCACGGAATCATCTTACTTTTTCGGACAATCAGGTGATTCAAGCCTGAAAAGTCCTTACCAAACAAAGGACAGTCTCACAAAGTGATTTCGACAATGTCCCCATCGGGAATCGAACCCGGACATCCAGATCGTGAGCCTAACGCTCTAACCACTAGACCACGGAGGCTGTCATCTGATAAGCAGAGGTATATAATAGATAATATTCACTCCTCGCCGGTTATGTTTGAGTCCCATGTTATAGGGGACTAGCCTATTGCCATTAACCGGGCACAAGTCCTGGAAACCTTGTAATATCAACTACTTACAAAGACAGATTTACACTTAAAGTGTGATATGTTTGATCATCATCTCCATAGCATTATCCCGTTTTTCACAGGGTCCGCTTACCTAACCTGAAGATTTGAGAGATCCGGTTCTTTACAGAAGCGACTGCCTGTCTGAAATTTCAACCTGCGAAGGGAAAACCAGCCCAATAGAGGTTAGGTCATGTACCTCCAAAAATGCATTTCTCGGGATTGTGGGTTTCCTCACGATGTTTTCCTTCACCTGATAATCAATTATGATCCAAACATGAATTCGAAAACAAATTCGACAGTTTTGTGTTTGGCCTGTGCATGTATTCGAACCTGCGACCTCAAAGTGAGAGGAAAGTGTTCTACCCCTGTTTTGACACAGTGACGCCACTCAGGTCTTAAAACATCAAGGTCCTCCCAGTGGAGATGTCGCAGGCGGTAAGGTTACGTTTCAAGATGTCCTTGTACCGAAAGAGCTCGGCGAAAAACGTCAAACACGCAAGAATCGTCCCAAGCCCATATATAACTACACTTTCAACTCTGATGGACAGCTATTCTGCCTCCAATGTGAACGGGTTTTCAAAACAAAGTTTTACGAGGACTATACATGGTGTTAGTGACATCGTAGGAATACTGAGGGGGATGATTAAGACCATGATTCTGAGTTGATATCAAGTGGAATTTTCAGTCGGAATATTCATGAATTTTTTTATGGTTTTATTAAATTATTTTCAGTTCGACATTTTTGCGACGGAAAATTCCTCTTGATATCAACTCAGAATAACTCAGAATCTTGGCCTGAATCATCCCTCAAAGTTTTCGTTACGATGTCACTAACACCCTGTATATATAAATATAGATGCTATAATAATAATAGGACCACCACGACCCAGGCCAATAACTCAGATACGGTAACGTAAAGCGGAGTAAAATCCGAAACCGTAAAAGGACGGTATCTCTATAACGAATCCATCATAGTAGGTGGCCATTATTCTCACACTTTATGATCCGTTGACACCGACGCCGGTTACGTAGATAACCTCTCACCTATAGACGTGTTTATCGCTTATTTTATACCTAGATAATAGTCTAGAGTTATGGAGTTTAACACGTTGACAGGCTCCATACAAAATTGTTCGTCTTCCTCGTAAGTCCCGCATGTTACTTCAATTCATGTCAACTGATATCTATTTAGTTTATTGAAAAAGTAAAGCTGATATTAAAAGATATTTTTTTACTAAACCTTCAGTCACTTCAGCCTTCAAACAGGTGGACAGTATAGCATACTGTAATACAAACCTTTGCTAAGTTACCCGGGGTCCAAGTGGAGCACCCGCCCTTAGTGCGTACCTGGTCGTCTCTTAGAGACCCATGTATGGGTCACGGACGTATGGAGCTAGTCCATCATGACCCTTATATGGTTCACTGGACTGTCAACGTGTTAAGATACGATATACCGTGGAAGTCTTCATTCATTTAAATCTTATGTATACCAAAGGGGACTTTACGAGTCATTCCCAACACAAGTACTCTAGTTACTTACTAGGAAGTCTCGACAACAAACTTCGTTACAATTATGTGAAATAAACTATTTTATATTTTTTTATATTAAAATATTTGACTTCCATTTAAGTAACTACGTAGAGTCATACCGCCGTGGTAGCCCAGTCGGAAGAACGCTTAACTCTTACTGTCAGGTTGCAGGTTTGAATCCCAACTCAGACCTAAACCAATGGTTTTTGGATTTGTTTTAAAATTCATGTTTGGATCGTAAAAAGTGAAAGAAAACATCGAAATGAGATGCGTATTCCCGAGAAGCGCGTTTCGGAGATGTTTATGTGACCTAAATTGTATTCTTTCCCTTCTTTAAAAAAAACGGACCTGTCAAATATTTAGGTCAGGTAAGCGGACCATGGGAGGTGATGAATAATTAGTAGATTCATACCACGACGCTTATTACCCGTCATGAGGTCTGTGTCCAGACATGTCCCGTATAGGCTTGGTGGTAGACTTCGAAAGATGGCGTGACGACTTGGACGCTTGCCGGCGAGACTGGCCGGAGTAAGCATAAAAATAGTGCATCATTTTTTTTGTGGAAATCTATCCCGAATCCCTTCAAAGAGGGGGTGAAATTTTAGGACGTTTCGCAGTTATCAAGGTAGGAAGCTAAAAATTGGCGGTTAGGAAAGGGGAATCTTGTTACCCCGAATATAGTTTTTAATAGGCAAAATTAATTCCATAAAGTTGGGCTGCTGGAGGGCTATAATAAAGGCCAAACCAACTGTGTTTGGAAAAACTGCACTTAACATAAAATAATTTATTAATTGTATGTCACATGGTATTATTCTTATAAGTAAATATGTACAAACATGTGACACCCTGTAAGGGCACCGCAAAAGTATCTATAATAACTCATTGATGCAAGTTCGGTACCAGTATTCGAACCATCGTTCCCCTTTTGAGACCACATTACACAGACAACTTTAGCTAGAAGAAATATTAACATATCTATAGGTACTATCCTATCAGTTACTATGTAGATATTCTCTATCTACCCCGGATGTAACACTACTATGAAGATAGTGTAAACATTCGCTTACCTGTTCCTTTTAACAGCAGGATGTAGTGTGGTTTAACTACTAAACGACTGTGAAGCGGTTAAAACGTTATTTCGGGTGACATTAACAGCTTTTACTTCTCAAACGGTTAAGTAAACAACTAACCGTATAAGTTTTGTGTAATTTGCGATATTTATATCTTAAACATAAATACATTCACGGGACTTAACACCTTCCGGGGTAAATGTGGAAATGCCACATATTGATAAACTGAATTGGGCCAAAATAAGTTTCTAATTTTATTTTATATTTTATATATTTTTTCCCTATTTTGGTTAGGTTAGCAGTATCATCTGATTGCCCGAAAGTGAGATGATCCGTGATTAGGAAGGCAAGTTAAGCCGTTGGTCCCGGTTACTACTTACTGATGTAAGTATGTAGTAGTTACATAAGCCATGTCAGGGGCCTTTGGCGGCCTAGTAATAACCCCTGGCACCAGGGTTGATGAGGTTGGTATTCCACCTCACAACCCACACGATAATAATAAAATAATAAAATCTTTATTTACTCTCACAAAAAGTAATGCCATTGTAATATAACAATACATTATGTGAGAATCTGGTGCCTGATCTAGGTATAACCCTGTGTTCCAGGTCACCAGGTTCCCACTCCCGGAGGTCACATATATACGTACATGAAATTGGCGACGTTATTTCAATTATTGAAAAATAGGTGTGTGTGTGTGCGTGTGCGTGTGTGTGTGTATGGTTGTGTGCTAGTCATGCGAGTGGTGTTCCTTTTTTTAGTTACCTAATTTACTACTATCTGCATATTGCGAGCAGTTTCTCAGTATCATCGTACGTCAAAGATTGTAGCCACATTATTAACGTTTTTCTGCATTCTTTCATATTTTTAGGATATATAGACAAAAGTTTGTTTGCGTGATTATACAATCTACTACATTGAAAAGCCGAGAACCTTTGGGCGAACGCAGTTCTCACTTGAGTCCTTCTACATACCTCGAAGTAACGACGTTGGGTAGGCAGTTTGTTACTGTCATATGTCATATCAGCATGTTGGCGTAATATTATTGCTAAGATAAATAATTGTCTGACTGTTAAAACTTCTGCTTCCCTATAAAGCAGTGTGGTGGGAAAAAGTCTTGGTTTAAACAGACTAACCTTTAATATAAGTCTTTGTGCCCGTTCTACTGTCAGCATCGCTGTCTTGTTTGTTCCTCCCCATGAAGAGACACAGTAAGAAAGAAGGGATTGACATAAACTAAAGTATACAGTTTTCATCAGCTTAGTATCCGCTACGTATCTTAGTTGTTTGAAAACGTAAATAAGTTTCCTTGTTTTCTTTGTAAGGCTAATTATGTGTTCGTCGAACGTTAGGTTTTTTTCGATAACAACACCAAGGTACTTTATACTTTGAGCTCTTTCAATTACAGGGCATGTACAAGTGCCAGTTACGTTTTGGAAGCATGAATGGGCAACGATTTGGAAACCGCGCAAAGTATCATCTTCGGAGTTTCTCATAGTGAATGCTAAGTACTTTGTCTTGTCAGGATTCAGTGTTAATGAGTTACTAGCCAACCATCGACAGACCACACTAAACCCTTCCTGAGCAACATCAAAAACCTCCCTCCACGTATCTCCCCAAAAGGTCAGTGTAGTATCATCCGCGTACGAGATTATCTTGCACTTATTTAGTTTTAGCTGGCATAAGCCGTTAATGTAGCACAGAAATAGGCTAGGCCCCAAAATGCTGCCCTGAGGAACCCCATGTGTTGTTTGAAGTTCCGTGCTCACTATGTCGTCTACCTTAACGCACTGCTTACGGTGTAAGAGATAGTTGTGGAACAGATTTAGCTGTTTGCCTCGTACTCCTAATTTTTCCAATGCTTTTAATAGGTTGGGAAAAGAGACCGTGTCGAAGGCTTTCGCCAAATCAAGGAATATCGTTACACATTTTTGTTTAGAGTCCAGTTTGCGTACTAAGAAATTAGTGAAATTGTTTACAGCATCTTCTGTTGATTTACCGGCTCGAAAACCAAATTGAGTACTTGCTAAGAGGTATTTAGATTCAAGGTAGTTGATGAGCCTTTTATTTAGAATTTTTTCAATTACTTTAGATATGGTTGGTAGTAACGATATTGGGCGATAATTATTCACACAGTCTCTTTTCCCTCCCTTATGTATCGGAATAACAATAGATTTTTTAAGAGCGTCCGGAAAAATGCCCTGTCTGAAACACTCGTTAATAATGTTTGTTAAAAGAGGTACAATTGTATCCTTTAAAGACTTAAGTACTACTGTTGTGATACCGTCCCATCCTGGAGAGCAATTGGTTTTTAGGTTTGTGATAGTATTTTCTACCTCTGCACACGTGGTGTCCAATAGCACAAAAGATTCCACCTGTGATGTTGTGGATTGTGTCGATTCCGGACAAGGAAGAACATTCACGGGGATTCGACTAGCCAATTCAGGTCCTACATTTATAAAAAAGCTGTTTATCAGATTAACTGATTGAGTTTTCGTTTGTGCTATCTCAAGAAGTTCCTTTGGTTTAGTTTTTGGCGTGTCAAGATTAGTTATACTTTTAATATTGTCCCAGATTTTTTTACAATCTTTCCCAGCCTCATATAGTTTAGATTTGTGATATTGACGCTTGCATTTTTTTAGGATATTATTACAGTAGTTCCTGTATCTTTTATAAGTTGTTTTTAATATTTCATTATCCGGTTCTTTTCTGAGTTTAAAGTGCATTCGGTCTCTATTTCTGATACACCTGAGTAGTCCTACTGTAATCCACGGTTTAATTGTTATTTTATTTCTAGGTATTTTAGTTTTTATCGTATTCATTATCATTAGTTTTTGAATTTGTTCAATGATATAGTGTGTTGCCAAATTTACGTCTAATTGCTCTTGAAATTGATTGAGGTTTATGCTACTACTCTGTGCTATTATATTTTTTAGGTCTATTTTTGTGGTAAACTTATTTGTGTTTTGAGTATTTATACACGCAGTTTTTAAACAGAACAAAATGGACTGATGATCCGTGATTGTCGTTTGTAGTACACATGTGATAGAACTCAGTTTTGTTTTAATAATGACGTGGTCTAGACATTTTTTTCCTCTAGTTGGTGAATCATAGGCTGGAATTAAACCATGAAAACTTAGTAGATCCAAGTAGTTAAGTGTATCTGTATTTAAAATATTAATTTTTATGTTTATATCACCCATCAGAAAAATATTTTTTACGGAGGCAAGGCCATCCAAAAGTATATGAAGTGATTCTAGGAGATCTCTACTCTCTCTACGATAAGAAGATCTCTTTATAGAAACAGGCAGAATCAGTTCACAAAAAGGTAACTTCCCACACTTGGTATTCAAGTCTAAAGATGGATATGATAGATATATTACAACCCTAAAAAAGAACCTAAATATACAGAAAACGGGATAGAAATCCACTATCCCAAAAACCCTATAAAAGAGAGTTAGCAATGTCATATAAAACCTTGTACAAAACTCCGTATTCCAAGGGCTTCGTGCCTAATTCAATAAGGCTATATGCATGCGGGAATAAAATATGTGCTGCTATCTGGCTTTATGCGCTGAAAACGGAAGAATATTACGCTAACATGAATACACTATCTATGCTGATAGTATATAATGTTACCCGAGACAACAAAATGGTCTGTTTTGTGGATATTATTCACATATTATTGTATATTCTACACGACAGTGCTGTTTCTTTCGACATTTATTTTTCATTTCATCTGAAGACATAATAATAATCCTTTATGTTAGACATCCAAAATGGTGATATACGTACGTACAAGAAAGTACTTTTTTGTCTTTATAATATATATTATTACTTACATTATTTTATTTTGGTTTTATAATTTTATAACAGCTTCAATGCGCGGTACGAATTAGATCTTTCAAAGTACAGAAGCCAGTGTTGTAAGGTTCATTAGCATAGTGATGTATCAGTCGAAATTATATCGATTGATTCCTTTCTATCATATTACTTACTCATACTTAAAAAAAGAAAGAGAAATACGCAGTATAACAAACCTGCAGGGGTATTTTAATATCTTGTTCTTATTTCAGGAGAAATTTACAAAGCTAGTGTACCCACAAATAGGTAGAGTTCAATCTAGAAGAGTTACCGGGACGGAAAAATGTGGTTGCAATTCTAGAAACCAGGCTAGGTTAATATGGTAGTGGTAGTTACAATAAGTTTGAAAGCTTTCGATTTTGGCCCAAGCAACATGCCTAATCGTACAATAATAGCTCGGTTGCCATACTCGCGGCTTTCTCCAGCCGTTTTGTAGCTGAAAATCAGCGTTTTGTTCGTGAGAGCAAAAACTTGCGCTGAACTATGACCGTCTTGCGCTGCTGCAGCACCCATACTTACCTAGCGTATTCAATACAGAGCTATGTCTCTGTTGATTAGCTGTCTGTGTCTAATCTTCTACATTTTTGTATGCATGTGTGTCTGTAGACCAAATAAATGTTTTTATCTATCTATCAATATTGACCTTTAAACCAACAAAAAAGTTTAATTGAGAATTCCTTAGTTTTCAATCCTTTAGTTCCTAACACATTGTTTTACTATCTATCTGAAGCACATCTAGTATATTATCACCAAGACTATCTTCTGTATAAACATTGGATCGTAAAATTTTGAAGCGATGCCTACAGCTACTGCTGTAAATAAGACTTTACAGCTTACCCCGTATACCATAAACCTAGAATATAACGGAGAAAACTCACAGTATTGTATAAAATGAAAAGACATAATTTTCCGCACTGCTTCTGCAAGGAGGACGATAAATAATACATTTAATTATTAAAAAAATGCAATATACTAAGCTGGATAAGTAGTCACCAAAACATATAAGCAAGAAAAAATTTTTGGGTCAAGACAAAAAACTAAACTTTTGTATTTATAATATTATAATTAACGAGTGTAACTGTTACAAAGAATTATAAACGACTTCGAAAAAAATACGACTTAATAAGTACTTAGTGAAAATTTTATAATAAAAATGTACGAACTTCGCGGATATGCCTCACCAACGAAACCACATAAAACTTTGTAAGTACTGCAAGTCACGCAACAACACCTTTAACTGTATCAAAGTTGTAATTAAGTAACAATTTTATAGTTTAAAATTATAATATATAAGTTTTATGAGCGGCCTGCAATAATAATTCATGCAAACCCAAGGATAGTTTGCAACACCATCACAACGTTGATAACACTGTAAAGTTAATAAGTAGTAATTTTCGACATTATTTTGGATGGGTTAAATACCAAAAATATTCTAAAATATCAAGTCGGTGTAT
The DNA here is from genome assembly GCF_024362695.1 of Pectinophora gossypiella. Taxonomy (NCBI): domain Eukaryota; kingdom Metazoa; phylum Arthropoda; class Insecta; order Lepidoptera; family Gelechiidae; genus Pectinophora; species Pectinophora gossypiella. The sequence goes on from NC_065422.1 coordinate 8,171,503, forward strand.
TCCTTTGTTTTAAAAACTATCTGCGTCACACGGGCATTAAGACGCCTATACTTCACGAAGTTTGCATGGTCATTTTCGAAGGCAGATTCTGCCCAGCGACAAATGAAAAACATTAATGTAAAGTTCGTGTGACCTACATTGCCTGTGTAAATATGACCTATGCGGGACTGTAAAAAGTCAATAGCCATAAACTGTTATCTCCTAACATAGTCACATGCAATCGCGCTAAAAGTTTTCACTGCTTTACTGTCTGACGATAAAAAAACGTGGAAAATGGAGCGACGGAAGTAATGAAAACTATGGATGTTATTTCATGATTTGATAAGTTAACAAAGAACTAAGGTATTTTTCTAAACGATTTTGTAAATACAAAACCAAATGAGCTGTACAAATGAAAAAGAAAGAAGTTCCAACTAGTGGCTTGGTTATTACAAAGCGAGTGAGAATGCAAAACTTTTGTAATAAATCTGAAGTTATTTGATATTTTGAAACTTAAATATTAATTTTAGCAATCTCAAATTCAACTGTAAGTACTTACAAACTTTTAGAATATTGTATACAAGATCCGAAATGATTAACATGGTTATTACTTTGTGATTCATACGGCAACTCGAATTATTGAGTTAAGCTCGCCTTTGAAAGTGGATAATTGTTTTGTTGGCTTGTTTAAGGGTAAAGAAATACATACAGAGGATAAAAATACAAGCTACTTGAGTTTGGTGCGTTTGAATGTTAAAATCGTCTAATGCCAACTACAAATATATTATATCCTACTTCAAAAAAAGGAGAAGAGTCGAAGCTTAGGTATTGCTGCATTAATATGCAAGCTTTGGAGTAATTACTGTAAAAATATAATTATTTTACCAATTAAACAATATGGTAGTTTTTTATAAGTATATTTTTAACCGATCTCTTTCTTTCGTGTGGGTTGTAAAGTCGGTCAGACGGCTAAGTTTACCAATTCATTGTGAATTATATTATAGAAAATATTTTTCATCGTGTTGGAGAAGACACAAATCTTTTAGTCGAGTTTTACGACAAGCCTATGACATACATAATAAGTAGCCGAATGTATTGTACGAGTTTCTTTCTTGTGTCAGTGTTTCAAATAATTCATAAAGTCGTGAAAAAACCATAATTTATTCTAATAGCAAAAGAAAAATCTAAACGACTTTATCGCAATCGAACGTAGTGCGTTCAAACCACTGACTACCACGTGCGCCGCGAATCGATTGCGCAACATCGTAATCGGTGTAACCGATTGTATAATATCGGAGAAAATAGCTTAGCTGACATTGGCATTACTTAGTGAAAGTATAGCCTACTAACGCCACGAACGAAACGCTCCGTTGCTGCTCGATGTTACAGTCACTTTTTGCTCAGCTGAGAAAGTTGTATGTCACTACTTCACTGGCCATCGCGGTCAGCGAATGTTCTTTTTTGAATCGAATAGTGATGTCACTTTCGGTAATAGTTGATCGATTAAGAATGTCGAGGTTAATGTGATGTGAAGTTGAGATGTTATTTTGTACGTCGTTTAATCATTTTCTTTTTTGGAGGTTCATTGATGTTTTATGATGCAGTGGCTTTTAAGAAGAATGTTTTTTTTTAATATTTATTTTATAATATGTTTTACGCTACATTGATTGTCATTTATCGATCCCTATTTCTCCTTAAAAGTGACAGAGGTTTTTTATGTCAATATGCATTTAACATACGGTAAAGATTAATGCATACAGAGGCGGCGATATTGGGGTCTTTCACGCCGGGAATATCAAGTTTGAAAAGCGGCGTTCACACTGGCTCGTTTTCGTATAAACTCTCGCTCCGCGACTCGCATCGCCTGCGGTACTGTCTATGTGCGTAGAGACCTTAAGGAAAACAAAAGTATAATGGCAAACAATTTATTGCTCCGTGCACGACTGTTGACCTAAATTTTTGTACCAACAAAAAATATATCCGAAAGTTATTTTTTACATTAAGATTAAGGCAAATACGTAGCGTGGCTTTTGCCATTAATTAAAAACAATAGCAACTGCAGTACTGTTAACTAAACATGTAATTAGGTCAAAATTACAGTAGAGTTATTTTATTAAATTAGGTTAAAATAATGCTAATATTTAGGTTAATGTCGGAAAGTGACGAAGTAATTATAATTTATCTTGGAATCTACCTTGGAATAGACAAGTGACTGCGGGTTGTTTTTAATCATTGTCCGGCTAAATTAAAAGTTATTTAGGTGTTATTGGTAAAACTACAATTACCGACTATAATATTATATTGTAGATACATACATAGACATACATAAGCAGCCTATATACGTTCCACTGCTGGGCACAGGCCTCCCCTCAATCAACCGAGGGGGGTATGGAGCATACTACACCACGCTGCTTCGCTGCGGGTTGATGGAGGTGTTTTACGGCTAATAGCCGGGACGAACAACTTAACGTTCCCTCTGAACGTCTAGGGCCCTGTGCCGAGGTTTTTCTTGCAGCTTCTTTTCCCCGGCTATACAGGTTGAGCGAAGCTGCAGTGGTTTTAGGCAGATGAGACGTTATTTTTGTAAAAAATGTTACCTACTGAATAAAGATATTTTTCTTCTTCTTCGACACGATAAGAAGAAGAAGATATTTTTGAATTTGATAATAATGATCATGATTATGTTCATCGCAAGATGAACCGAGTACGCTTCCAGAGATTTCTGTTAGATTAACATTGGTGGTGAGCCTTATCGCCGTCTATAATGATCGAGCCAACGTATACTAATGAATACAATACATACGTACTTATGCTAAGATTTGACTTCACAAGTGCACTCACGAGGCGCTTGCGTTACACAAGAATATCGTAACCGAATGAGTTGCGTAAACGCAGTTCGCTGTTATCGCAGTGAAATAATAGGCTTCGTTTCCACTCGGTTCCGATTGCACGTGTGACGAAATTCGCCGTATGAAACGGGATGTGGAGTGGCGTCTACGTACTACTAATTGTTGGGTAATTATTTATGATAGTGAAGGGTCCGTCGTTAAGTAAGTTCATTCATCATCATCGTTCACATACCACTAGCATCAATTAGGTAAGGTACATCATACCGCAATATTTTCATGCAAATTCCATATATATACATTTTTGTTTCGACGTTTCGTAAAAAATAAGTAAGTATCTCATTAGACTAAGTTCTCAAGTAGGCTGCGGGAACCAACTGCTTTATTCTGTATGTATTGGGTTTTGGGCTAATAATCTAACTACAAACTCCTCCCTCCTTTCAACGCGTGAAATTACCATTAAAATTTTCGCACCTGACGCGGGAGCCGCGCGGTTCTCAAATCCGCCGCAACGCGTCGCTACCGTCAGCTTGGAAAAAACTATCGCCGGCCGCGGTTCGCGTTCCTGTGTTAATTGTGACAATAATACCCTGGATTGAAGTGCCTCGCTCCCAGGATAAAACGTGAGTGGAGTGAGGCTTTTATTTTTTGTCTAGCCCTTTTATATTGAATAGGTAGATAAACGCCAGTATGCAACATTATAAGTGGCACAATAACAAAAGACATGTTAACCTTTTGCTTCTGTGGGTTTCGAATCAGTAGGCTTAATCATTCCATTGAATGTCAGTATTGCATTGCCGTGAAGAAACCCAATAGATTCAGTATAAAAGGAAACCTTGGCTCATCACGATTTATTTCGAAAGAGTTTCGTCATAAAATATCTACTAATACTAATTGAGTGCTTATCGGTTGGTTGATGCACGATGCACTAACTTTAGAAGCTTGTGAGCTATGGAATATTGTGCAATAGTTATAAGTACTTACTTTTACAGTCATGAGCAATATAATGTACCCACTTTAGGACTCCGTCGCACTAACATATTTGTCATTTAGTGAGACTTACAGTTCAATTTGTCAAAAAAGTTAATGTGACATGGTACCAAAGTGTATACATATTAATGCTCGTGACCGTACTACGTATATATATAAAATTATCTCCGTGATTCATAATGGGGTGTACAGAACCACACATAATCATAAGACAGCATACCTCTCTTGATATGTATTTATACTAACTTGATTTTTCATTTATAAGAGTTTACCGTCCCGAGCACCGTAAAAGTCAATGAAGAGTAAATGTCCTTTCGAATATTATGAGCGATATCTGTTAATCTGTTATCATGGCAGTCTCTTCTTCTTCTCCTTCTTTTTAGAGAGAGAGAGAGAGAAGACCATAATGTTCTCGAATATACTTAGTGAGTGCTTGTTATTTTGTGACTACTCATGGGTACAACCCTTTATTCATTCTGATATTGCGGGAGTGAATCTAATTAAGTAATATTATAAAAAATATGAGCATATTTTTCTGTATCAAGCCATTCCATTATTTTTGCTTCTAAATATGAATTATAATTACTGGCTGAATACGTTATGTCACGGTCATACCTACGTTTGCAGATCCGAACGCTGATTGGAGGATGATTACGCTATCTTGATTCAAATTTCGAACGTAATTGAATTCTAATTTAAATTTGGAAGTAGTTAAACGGTAATTGCGTAGTTGAGTCGTTGCACGGACATGTACAACAATATAAAGTTTAACTAAGTACTGACATGATTAATAGTTAAGCATGAAGTAGTTTATGTGAAAGCCTGCGCTCCCCTTTTGTCCGGCCAAGTAGCTATTGTCATTTGCTGCAAATCTACAAAGTTTTAAGTGTAACGACGGCCCATGTACGACTACACATCTAATAGGAAACGATATCTTTTCAACATTTTGAAGTAGGTAATATTATATTTTATTTAATGGACTTTTTTATTTATAAAAGGTACCCCAACAGCTTATATACTTAAAAAAATAACAAAATATTTAATCTGGAAGAAATAATTAAAAAGGAATGTACTTATTAATAATATTAACGGTACAGTTTTTTTTAGACTTTAGGTACATATACACAAGTCAACCCACATTTATTTCGGGTTTTTCTAAGCTCGACAGAATTACACAAATTCAAATTTCATAACTGCCCAATATTTTTCATAAAATGATTCGCTTGGTTAAGGTCTGAAACTCCGTTCAGATTTACCTTTTGTAGTCTTAAAAAGTCGCAAAAAAACATGTCGAAATGTTATTGACATTGAGTTTTTTCCTGACAGTATTGTTCCTAATGGAGATTTATCCGTTTCTTATTGTAGTGTTTTTGTACATTCTACAAGTTTAGAAAAAAAACTTAACGGAAATAGAAGACGGTTGAGAACCATAAATCTTGCTTAGTAAAATGTTACATACATTATAAGTCGCTTTACTCTGAGGTGAGCACATTGACAAGTCCTCAAAAAGCATCAAAAGGACGATGAGTCAAAATGTCCCTCTAAACCAACAGATTTCAGAAATATCTCATTCGAAGCATCTTCGCAAACTCATAAATTCAAAAATTCCAATTCAAACATATCTATATTCAGCAGGTAACATAGTTACACTTTGAATCGACATTTTTTATATAACTAACGTCTCTTCCTACGCAGCTTCTCACTACCTGTATAAACGGGGAAAAGAAGCTGCAAGATAATCCTCGGGACAGGCCCTAAATGTTTGTTTGTATTGTTATACAATTTAGTATTTTCGCTGCTAAATATCAGTTCTCAGACTCTAAATAAACACTAACCTCCACTTGGTATCAACTCAGAATCATGGTCTGACTCATCGCTCAATGTTTTCGTTACGCTGTCACTAACATCGTGTATATTATGTACTTTTAAGTTAACAGCCTCCGTGGTCTAGTAGTTAGAGCGTTAGGCTCACGATCTGGAGGTCCGGGTTCGATTCCCGATGGGGACATTGTCGAAATCACTTTGTGAGACTGTCCTTTGTTTGGTAAGGACTTTTCAGGCTTGAATCACCTAATTGTCCGAAAAAGTAAGATGATTCTGTGCTTCGGAGGGCACGTTAAGCCGTCGGTCCCGGCTATTAGCCGTAAAAACACCTCCACCAACCCGCAGTGGAGCAGCGTGGTGGAGTATGCTCCATACCCCCTCCGGTTGATTGAGGGGAGGCCTGTGCCCAGCAGTGGGACGTATATAGGCAGTTTATGTTATGTTATATGCCAATAAACCACTGAATTCGACTTTGTGAGTTCCCTATTACAGCTAGCGAGAAGTGGGTCTATACAGGGTGTTAGCGACATGAGGATTTTTCCGTCGCAAAAGTTTGGAACTGAAAATAATTTAAACAAAGACAAAAAAAAACATAAATTTTCCGAAAGAAAATTCCACTTGCAGTTCCATGGTCCGAATCATCCCCTTCACTATTCGTTACGATGTCACTAACACGATGTATACCTTTGGGGATAGAGACGTGTCCTACTTTTATGTGTATGACCATTATTTAAGACTGCGTCCTTTATTTGTTTCATAACGAAAAAGAAACGATCCGTAAAATAAATATTTCTCTCTGAGATATTTTATTAAAACGGAAAGGGCATTCTGTATCCACGACAAAACATTAAGGCCCATTCAAAAGCCTCATTCGACACAAATGACCAGAAACAAAACCATAAAGATGTGACGGTCTGAGAGTATGATAAACGTAAAAAATCATCTACCGTAAAAATAATAATGGGAAGCGATACAAATATCAAAGAATATAGGATATAGAGATGCTGACTCCAGGACACACCATCTAAGTTTATTTTAAGTTATACCTGTCATTTTCTTATCCGCCGAAAAGGAAAGGGACGGGTAATCGGTAAGGAGTAAAGGGGAGTCAGTGTCGATTGTCATGGTTGTTTGTTACTTGGCTAAGGCACTGGACGTCATTATTACATCATAAGAGCGAGGTATCTGTTGTTAATTCTCACGGGTTATACGTAGACGTTACATGAGTCATGTTAGGGGCCTTTGGCGGCTCAATAGTAACCCCTCTCGACACCAGGGTTGATGAGGTTGGTAATCCACCACACAACCCACACGATAGAAGAAGACGGGTTGTAATTGCCCTTGAAGTTTGGAGTAGTCCAAAATGAGAGCTACTACAGTAATAATAAAGTATACAGGTTGTTAGTGACATCGTAACGAATACTGAGGGGCATGATTCAGACCATGATCCTGAGTTGATATCAAGTGGAAATTCCTGTCGGAAAATTCATTAACATTTTATTGTTTTTTTTTCTTTATTTTCAGTTCCATACTTTTGCGATGGAAAATTTCACTTGATAACTACACAAAGTCTGAATTATCCTTCAAAGTTTTCGTTACGTCACTAACACCGTGTATAAAATAAAAACTACAATAATATGACAAATATGGGTTTTATGACGACAAAAGAATTGTATTTACTTCCCTCATGCGGGACAAACATTTTTGCCAAAATACAGAGGGTTACCTTAGTCATGTTCAAACACAGAAAAGATTTATGTGTTGCCTTATAAAGCAAAAAGGTGAGATATTTTAGTATTTTAACCCTTAGAGCTAGGAAGCGTGAAATACAATGTACCCAGGCCAAATTGTGCTGATTTAAGCCTACATACTAAAGAAACATTTTCATAATTCTGGTAAGGAAAATAGGATCAGTGTTACACATTACATACATACATACATACATAAACTCACGCCTATTTCCCACCGGGGTTGCAGTTCCATTTGCTTCGATCCTGACACACTTCTCTTGCTTCTCCACATTCATCAATCGCTTCATACACGCACGCCGGTTCTGAGTAGATCGTATTAAACCTTTTCTAAGGACATCACCAATTTGGTCACGTAAGTTACACATTACATTATATTAAATTAAGGACAGCTAAGGCCCTGTGCCCAGGTTTTTCTAGCAGCTTCTTTTCCCCCGCTATAGAGGTTGTGAGAAGCTGCAGTACGCTTTTAATATATGTTCTTGTAAACTACTTTGTTTTCATAGTATAAGTAAATATTATTATGTATTCATTCAAGTTGTATTTGTGGGAGACACGGCTTCTGTGCCTCACTTAGCAGGGTCCACAGAATACCAGCGTCGTGGCTCGCGCCGCGGCTTATGCTGAGTGAGGCCCTTTTATAAAGGACACCACCACCATCGTTGACCAGTCCATACACTCAATTATTTGTATTTCTCGTGTATGTTGTTTTTATTATGTGTTTTGTTTGAATGTAAGTTGTGTGTTACTCCGTGTTTTATATTACATATTTGTTATTTTGTTTTGTATTTGTTACTGTGGTGTCCCTTTATAATAAAATTTTCTTTTTTTCTTTCTTTCAGTAGTTTTAGATGGTTGAGACGTTCGTTATGTAAAAACATGACGACTGAAAATGTAACTATGTTACCTCCTGAATATAGATGGTTTTGCTCGTCAACACCATTAGAGGTGAACAGAGCCACAAGCCATACGTAGATAACTTAAGGCCATATTTGGTATTGAAGTCTTTGGATAGATATATCTACAGGTATGTACCTAATGATACATATTCATCATGTCAGCGAGAACACTATTTTAGGGTCCTGTCTCACTGGGACACCATAGCGGCCCAACCGTGGTTGCGCCGTTAAGATTTGTTTACTTAAATACATCTTCACCAGCCAACTCTGCTGGTGTCTCGTTGGTTGCACAACCAAGGGATTGTGTCCTGAACATGATGAAATTCATAGGGATTTTTTAAATTTTGAACGACTACGAAAGCTCGAAATTTTGTTAGAAATAATAAAAATAAGTCAAGGTAAAAGAACAGATTACACAAATCTATATTTAAAGTCATGAGATAAAGAGACAGCCTTCAAAACAGAGTCAATAACTTTGAACTCTATCGGAAATGCCTGCAAAGTTTATTAACCTTTGTTTTTGCGTGTGACTACGCAAACGTTTAAAGTGTTAACAGGAAAATATAACATTTTATGTTCCGTGATAAGAATCTTTAGTTTTTGTTTTTCTTTTTTTGTTCGAGCAAACAATTTTAAGCTTAGGGCATTTAAGACCGGAAAGAATGGCGTAACGAAAAATGGACTTGATTTTTATTATTATCATTAATTTATAAGTAGAAAACTTGGAAACCAGTGACAATGATAAAAAATATGTATGCGATGAACATAAGGTATTTATCAGTGTAACTGTCTACTAACATAGGTAATCGTTTGCAACATGGCCAACTTGTCTCCCAACTTTTCCACTTATAAATTAATGATAATGACCCGCAATCTTTTAACTTTTACATATTTCCTCACCGGTTGTCTGGAAGAAATCGTTTTAAGCGATAGGGTCCCCATTTATCCCCTAGTTAAGTCTCTTTTGTAAGTAGTTTGTCTTCTTCTGCTATCGTGTGGGTTATGAGGTGGATTTGGTAATCCGACCCTATCAACCCTGGTGTTAGGGTTACTATTGAGTCGCCAAAGGCCCCTGACATGTCTCATGTAACTTACATCAGTATGTAGTAACCGGAACCAACAGCTTAACGTGCCTTCCGAAGCACGGAGTATTTTCTTTTATATTGGTTTAATAAAGTATATTTGATGCTTCATAATTCTGAGCTGAGTTTAGTTTTGTGATAAAATGTGTTTGGTCTTACGTAACGGAACTTTTCATCTTTTTATGAGCAGTACTAGCGGCTGGTAATGGTTCCAGGCCTTGCCAGCTTGATAATGTTGAAGATCAAAAATATTGATGCCAATGTAACATCGTTTATGACTAAATGATATACCACACACACACATACACATAAACAGCCTATATACGTCCCACTACTGGGCATAGGCCTCCCCTCAATCAACCGGAGGGGGTATGGAGCATACTCCACCACGCTCCTCCAATGCGGGTTGGTGGAGGTGTTTTTACGGCTAATAGCCGGGACCAACGGCTTAACGTGCCCTTTTTCGGACAATCAGGTGATTCAAGCCTGAAAAGTCCTTACAAAACAAAGTACAGTCTCGCAAAGTGATTTCAACAATGTCCCCATCGGGAATCGAACCCGGACCTCCAGATCGTGAGCCTAACGCTCTAACCACTAGACCACCGAGGCTGTTAAATGATATACCAATCCGCACTAAACGTTTCGCCTCTTCCTTATTTGATGCGAACAGCCAAGGATTGCAAATGTGATAACTAACTAAAAACTACGTTTTATCTAATGCTGTAATCTCTAGATAATGGCCTCTTTTAAACCTGTAGGTGATAGTAATCTGTCCCAATACAGTTCATCAATCTGTCTTGGGACGCCAATGTTAGCAAATTGACTGAAAATTGCCTTGTCTCCAGTGTAAATTTCGATCCATAACTTCTCCTTAAATGTAATAGATAGGGTTGTACCCCACCAGAGGTCACTGCCTTTGGAAGGTGAAGGTCGAAGTCGTAAAACTGATACGGGACGGACCCTTACGTGAGAATAAATTAATCAGCTTATGTGGGTACTCCACAGGGAATGCCATGAAAAATTAAAAACACACGCTACATTCGAACTACGTGCAAAATTTGCGAAGATTTTAAAATCTTTTTCAAGAAATTTGTACGATTTTTTGCGGCGTGAAATTGCGAATTGATGTTGGTTTGACCTTCTTTTTTGGGTAGGAAATATTTAGTTTCATTTTCGACATTTTATAACATAACATAAGCACAGTACTTTATTTGAAATTCAGGTAGACAGAGGTACACCCATCGCAAGATGAACTAAGTACCTACTTACGCTTCACCAAGCTTTCTGTTAGATCAGTGACTGAGTTTTTTCTTGCCGCAGATGGCATTAATTACTTGGCCGGACAAATGGAGAGCGCTGAGGGCTCTCACCCGGTACAAAATTTAAGACAACAGGCCTGAGGGTGCCCAGTTGGGCGCGGACCTTGGCTCAGGGCGTCATCTGAGGGGATCATATTTGAAAGAATTAATCGACTCTAGTGGGTCGATAGCGCTAAGCGCCGAATGAGGGAAATCGTCGACCACGCCGGCGGGTTCGATATCGGGGTCCTTGTTAGACCAGCGTGATAGGTAGGGGGATATTAATATTTTAAATTGACGTATTGAACAATTTCAAATATCAATATTACTGTAAATATTGCTTAAAATAAGTATTATTTTTTCAGTTGTAGATTTTACTCCTCTATACGAGCGACTGGATACCTATATTATATTACAAACCCTGTAAGGTTTACGGGCGTGAAGTTCTACGAAGCCCTGAAATTTGACTACCAAGTAACGACGCCGAGGTCAATATAGGACCTAGGTAAACTGATGTCTAGGCGTTTCGCGATAAACTCTGTAATGAAGTTAGTCATATTGCTACCTAGACAACCTAAGAAAAACCCAAAACGACAAAGCGACATATACACATAATACACCACTTTCGCTGGAAACCAAATACCACTAAAAAACCACCACAAATGCAAAAAATACAAATATGTGTGGTGGAATATACCACTTTCTTTTTGTGGTGTGTCAGGATCGTAATAAGTGGAATTCCGTGTTCTCTGCCTACCCCAAAGGGAAATAGGCGTGATCTTATGTCCGTATGTGTGTACATAATATACCAACAATAATTACTAAATTAAACTTCCAAGGCTATTTGCTTAATATGCTAAGGTTGTAACTTGTGAGCAGTATTACAATGATGATGTCAAGTTGACACCTTGTCGCCGTCATCTCTCAATTATGACAGACCCTAGGGATTCCTTCGCATTATTATTTGACCTCGACCCAGAATTTGTGTTTTGTTCAGGACGTTAATGAAGCTGTTATCTTGCTTATGTAGTGAATAAGTTATGTTTTGTACTTGTTAGTCTGATGTTGTTGTTGATTATCTGAATCCGTGTTTGTCTTGTTCGGAGAACGCGTTGCTTACACCGTAGTGTCACAGATTCAATTCCCGACTCAGGCTTTGAAGTCGACTTTTTGAGATCAACTCTTCCGGTTGATTGAGGGGAGGCTCATGCTGTAGGGCTCCCCAAGTGTTCCGGGCAACCCTCGGTGGAGGGGGAGGCGCTTGACGCGCTCCCATGGGCGCTGGGCCCTAAAGGGCATCCGCCGGCGGGGACGCGGTTGTGTGCAATATACCGGGTGGCGACAGCCGGGGAGGCCCACATAACCACGTCGTCCCCCCGGACGGCGTGGTATGCGTAACGCATTTCCCAACGTCAATAAAAAAAGGGGAGGCCTATGCTCAGCAGTGGGATGTATATAGGCTGTTTATGTATGTTATCTATTCAGGGTGTTAGTGACATCGTAACGAATACTGAGTGGGATGATTCAGACCATGATTCATGATTAATTATCAAGTATAATTTGCCGTCGCAAAAGTGTCTACTAGTGCATACTCCTTAGTATTCGTTTCGTCACTAATACCGTTCATATTAGTCATGAGCTTAATTTATGAAATGTAGTGTCATTAATATAAAATTGTTAAAATACTTTCAATGGACAAAAATAAAGTAAGTACTTAACAACTGCTTTGAGTGAGATGAAAAATACCTTTTACTGTTGAAGATTACAATGAATGGTTGCCGGAGTTTACCTGAAAATAAAATGAAATGTACAGTTAATATCCATTAAAAATCCAACAAAACGTCATCGCAAATACGGCTATTTGTTATTGTTAAGCAGATTAGCGACGCGGACACATAACTGGACAGAAATAGTTCAAAACAGTATGACAGCTTCCCGTTTTATTAATAGGGCTGCTAGTCTTCTGATAACGTGTGGGTTAATTAGAAATGGAACAAAATACACCATAATAATGACATATCACCACGCTTGTATCCCTAAAGGGTAAATAGGTGTAGTATCTAGTAATAGGTGTGTAGTTAGAGTAGGAAAATAATGGAGATGATTTCAATACACACCATCAAATTTTAAGTTACACCAGTCATTTTCTTATCCACCGAAAAGGAAAGGGACTTGTCATAGACAGGCATTACGTTTATAGAACACACGTCATTATTAGGCAGGAATTAAAAAACTTTCCCAAAAATTTTATATTGGTCAGTAACCCGACAGAACGAAGTTGTGACGGTTTGCATATCAGCGAGATGTCTATTTAATTTTCCCGGGTTAATCATTCATTTCAAAAAGAAAAACTCATCCGTCCCATTCATTTTTGACGGATAAGAAAATGACGGATATAACTTAAATAAAATTAGTAGCTTTCTGCAGGAATCGGGGTCAATAAATACTTAATTGACATTGATTTCAGGGTAAAAATAATTCCTTGAATATTGGACATTATTAAAATGACGACCCTATATTGTCACTTGAACCCAAATCATGCCCAAAACTTAACGAGAATCCCTTTGCCTGTGAATCTTTAAAACATGTTCTGTACCTACCAAACCGATTATATATACTTATAGTAAATAGTTCAGTTACCCGCTAGCATGAAACTGACAAATGGCGCAATTGATAAAAGTGAACTGCAGAGTCCAATTTCGTTTGACTAAAGAATAAAGACGTAAAAAATGCTTTTCTATTATTATTTTTTGTTTCAGATACACAACAGTTTAAGACTTTAAAGGTACTTTATCGGCCCAAATTTATAAGTTGGCTGCATTTTGTAAGAATTATGCGTTTTTTCTAACTTTAATAAAATAATTAAATGTGCAAATTGAATGTTTTTTTCAATTATGGCCTTCGTGGGCCAGGGTGTCTAATCTTCAGGGTAGGTAAGCAGACCCTGTAAAAAACGTGATAACGCTGGGGAGATGATGATGATGATGGGCCAGTCACAAATCATACTCATATTATTATCATTGTAAATTGTACTCAACTTGTGATTATTACTGTGTGTCATAGCTAAATTATAGTGTAGTATACTGGAATATAATATTCAGCCGAGACCGTTTGATTTATACATGAGTACATTAAATTAGACACAGTGTAATTCCTTAGTCGAATTTTACGACTGCGGTATGATTTAGCAAAGTATACCTACGGTACTTTACAAAGGGGTACCTAGGTCTTATATAGGTATGCCAATATTTATATAAATTAATTTTATATATTTATAATGTTCGAATAGGGACCCAGACCTACGGGGTATAACGTAGAACCCTTGCCCAGGGATACGGGTGAAGACCTCAACGGTTGCAGAGGCGAAGATGGGAGCCATCGGTACGGCAATGTAGGACGGAAAGGGCAAGTCACAGGGACTGTAACCTGGAACCTGACAGAGGGCAGCAGTAACTGTCAGTACTATTCAGAGGCGGAGGACAGGAGTCTTAGTATGGCTTTGTAATAGACTACTCTGGGCGTCATCCCACTTGCGTCAGACAGAGTACTGCGGGGCGGAAGACAAGAGGGAAACCACTACCCTATTTTTCCCTAAAAAAGTAGCATGGAAAATGCTGCACCGACAAGAGCATGGCTCTTAAATTGATGATGACGATATTATAAATAGTTTTTTATCGTCTAAGTAGTATATGTATTTATATTTCATTTGTTTATAAACTTAACAATTAAATATTTTTAATCTTAACTTTACAACTAGACTACTAAAACTAAAAACAAAAAGAAACAAAAGTACATTACTATTGGCTCAATTAAAATGCTCCCTTATACCACCTCTCGACCAAACCCCATTACCCCGTTGGATGGCAAGGCAAATATGATGCGCTAGGTAATTCCTTCCCGGGAGTCGTTACCTTGTCCCTTAGCCGCTTACTCACCTCTCTGATAAAGCGCTTAATGTACATATTTATGTGGGTAGTTCTTTTTAATTATTTATTACGTTAGAATGCACTAACCCGCTACTATTATATTTGTACAAAATTTTCCTGTACCCAAATGTTGCCTGGAAGAAAATGCTGCATGAGCAATAAGGCCGCCTGTTGTGCTTTTCTGTATATGTTGTTTTCTGTATTTGTGTCCATTGTGCTCAATAAAGTATTCTATCTATCTATCAACCTTACCCACACAAAAACATTTCGACACTGACAAAAATAAACTTCACCGTAATTTATTATTACTTACATTGATGTATAAATTATGTAACTTTATTTCTTTTGACGTGACTAATTGTAGATTTGCCGTAAATGGCATTAACAACATGGCCGGACAAACTGTTACTAGTGACATAATTGCCATATTAAGTCATAGAATAAAGAATAATACTAAGTATAGAACAGACATTGGTGCTAATTTCTGTAAACACCATCTAATTTTATTTTAAGTTATATCTGTCATTTTCTTATCCGCCGAAAAGGAAAGGGACGGGCAATAGACAAGCATAAAATATATGGAACACACGTCAATTTTAAGCACATATCTAAAACAACTGTCTAAAAAATTTGCATTGGCCAATAACCCGACAGAATTAAGTAGACAGCACACGTCAAACGGTTTGCATACGTAGCGAGATACCTTTTTGATTCGCCCGGGTTATTCATTAATTTACTCATTCTTCCTAAAATTAAGAGCTGTCAATTATCCGTCCCTTTCCTTTTCGGCGGATAAGAAAATGACAGGCATAACTTAGAT
This sequence comes from Pectinophora gossypiella, assembly GCF_024362695.1. Taxonomy (NCBI): domain Eukaryota; kingdom Metazoa; phylum Arthropoda; class Insecta; order Lepidoptera; family Gelechiidae; genus Pectinophora; species Pectinophora gossypiella. The sequence continues at coordinate 8,186,915 of NC_065422.1, forward strand.
AAATTATAAGTATAACTTAAAATAAAATTAGGAGGTGTCTGCAGGAATCGGGGCCATTAACTAGTTTTGTTTGTGCATATTCATTCAGCGATGACGTCATAGGGCAATGAACTGGTCTAAATATGTCTGTCTGTCTGCTCACATGTGCAAATAATTATAATAATAGAGCTAATTATTTGTTATTGTAAGGAAATTGAATGTTAAGTGTAAGTACCTACTTATTAAACGTTGATAAAGTTTTGTATTTAGGATAAAATATAATATGCTGTTACATAGTTATCTTAATTAAAAATATAATACATTACGAGGGGCAATTTTCATTCGCTGCTCGCATAAGCCTTATTCAGGCTTTTAGATAAGCGTCTTTTACTGTGAAAATAAATAATTTATAAGTGTTTTGAACAAACAAAAATAAGTAGCAAGATTCTTTTTTAAATATGTGAAAATAACTTAATTTAAAGGAAAGATAATGATATAATGATCAAGTCAGTTAACTTATCTACTTGCTTTAGCAGCGTTTTTTTTGACGTGACTTATTGTAGATTTGCCGCAGATGGCATTAACTACTTGGCCGGACAAATGGAGCGTTGAAGACTCTCGCCCGGTACATAATATTTGATGTCTGCACTCAAATTCATTATAAATGAGCGCCTAATACACGTACTTGACAAATGTCAATGTAATTTATAGTCGAAGTCGTTGACACTTAACGAAGTGTGAAGAAGTGACGACCGGAGATAATACGCCTTTGTCTATTGTCGTCAAGCTAATTTTCTATAAGAAATACACATTTTATTGTAGCGACATACATAATTGGTTAGTTGGTGTGGACACGTAGAAGGGTAATAGGATCTTCCCCATCATGGGTCACTAAGAGACGACCAGGTACGCACTAAGGGCACGTGCTCCACTTGGATCCCGGGTAACTTAGCAAAGGTTCATATTACAGCATGTTTGATAAATGCTACTTTCCACCTGTTTGAAAACTGCAGTGACTGAAGGTTTAGTAAAAATATTCAAATAATCAAAAATATCTGCTTATTCAGCTTTACTTTTTCATTAAACTAGAATGACAACAGTTGCCAAAAAAATAAGTAATATACGAGACTTACAAGGAAGTCAATACATTTTATATGGGGCTTTCTTCTATCTTCTATCGTGTGGGTTGTGAGGTGGATTACCAACCCCATCAACCCTGGTGTCAGGGTTACTTTTGAGCCGCCAAAGGCCCCTGACATGGCTCATGTAACGACTACGTAGAACCCGTGGGAATTAACAATAGTCGCTTGCTTACGGTGCTAGGAAACGATGAGCGGACTGTAAAAACTGGTAATTGTTGATTTAAGTAAATAAGAGAAAAGAGCGTGTCGTCAGCTGTTCCACCGAGATCGTCGCAGTGCCCTCGTAGCGGCGCGCAGACCCGTTGCTGTAACCTTGTAAAGGCGCGCAGGCGCGTTGCGCTTCTTTTTTTTCTTCTTCTGGCTTCCGCGGCTAGCGATGCACCAATGACAAATCTTGAGAGTGATCTTGGTCTTCAATGATACTTATCGTGGTGTTGCGACTCTTATGCCGCTCGTAAGTCCGGGTGGGTTTAAATGTCATAACAATACCAATAATGATAGTGATCCCGAGACCCCTCAGCCGGTTATAAATAGGTATCTATTGTAAATAATACAAAGAGTATTACGGCATTCCTTCCCCGGCACTCGCAACAGTATCGAAACGAGAAATATAGGAAATATCCGAACTATTCATAGCCGTTACGGAATTGAAAAACATAGCGATCGGCGCATGCGACTAAAATAGCCCGGTCGGAAATACATTGAGTACTTGCTTGTGGCTCTCTCAATACGCTCTCTGACACGTTGCGTGTGAGAAAACTGTACTAAACATACCCGTACCTTATTTTACGTAACTTATTGTAGATTTGCCGCAGATGGCTTTAACTACTTGGCCGGACAAATGGGGAGCGCTGAAGGCTCTCGTTTAAGACAACAGGTCTGAGGGTGCCCTGTGGGCGCGAACCTCGGCTCAGAGCGTCGTCTGAGAGGAAAAATATTTGAAAGAATTAATCGACCCTAGTGGATCGATAGCGATAAGCGCTGATTGAGGGAAATCGTCGACCATGCCGGCGGGGTCGGTATCGGTGTCTTGAAGTGTTTGGTGTCGCGAGCTGATTGGCTGCCTCTATGGCTAGAGTAATCGGGTCGTCGGGATCGTATATTACGTCCTTCGAATACTCGTACCATAGAATAAGGGTTAATTCTACGTGTAGAAAGGTTAAAGTAAGATGATTCCGTGCTTCGGAAGGTACGCTAAACCGTTGGTCCCGGGCTACTAGCCCAAACACCTCGACCAACCCGCTGGAGCAGCGTGGTCGATTATGCTTCGTACCCCTTCTCCAGTTGATTGAAGGGAGGCCTGTGCCCAGCAGGGGGACGTGTATAGACTGTTTATGTTATGTTATAGAACGGCAACTCTCCGTTCCACTCCGCTCCCACCAACGGTGAGCTCCTCGGTCTTCAATGGACGTCAGACGTCACACACACAGATGCGCGTGTGCGATAACATCAATGTGTCTGTGTTAAACAAGGTGTTTGCCATCGACTCGCAAAGAAGAAGAAGGTGTTTTGTATGAAGTCTCCGGTGTGTGCTTCTACATAAATAGGGTAATTGATTGGGTCAAAGATAAGTTATTTAATGCTAATCTAGAAATAGAAGCCAGTTTAAGATGATCAAAAATCAGGTATGTATGTGGGTTTCCTCACGATGTTTTCCTTCACCGCTGAGCATGTGATAATCATGATCCAAACACGAATTTCAAGAACGCTTTCGAAAATCATAGATTTAGGCCCGTGCTGGTTTCGAACTTGCGACCTTACAGTGCGAGACAAGTGTTTTTCTAACTGAGCTACCAGCCAAAAAATCCTATAATTCTTATATTACAATGTCAACTGTACCTTCGTTGTGGCATGGCAATAAAGTTATTGAGTATACCGCTGCGACGCACAGACAATGACAACGAAGCCTAAATTATGTATGAAACTACAAATTAAACTGTTAAATACTAATATAAGTATTATAAACGCAATTCGTGACGCACGAGCACCCACTCAGCTACGTGATGATAGTATATTAGTGATGGATCACGATATCGTTTCAATAATATGACCATATTAGTGAGCCGACTCACGCGTTGAGTCAGTGCCCTGTTTGAAAAGTGACTTATTGTATTAGCTTAGAGATTTGCCGCAGAAGGCATTAACTACTTGGTCGAACAAATGGGGAGCGCTTAGGGCTCTCACCTGGTACAAAATTTAAGACAAAAGGCCTGAGGATGCCCAGTAGGGCGCGAACCTCGGCTCAGGGCGTCGTCTGGGAGGATTACTTATAGCGCTGAATGAGGGAAAGCGTTAACCACGCCTGCGTGGTCGGTATCGGAGTCCTAAAATATTTCTTACAAATACAAATATACTATATTGCACACAACATACGAAACAAATTTTAAACACATGGACGAAAGATACAGTATAATCTGGCGGCCTTATTGCTAAGCAGCTATTTCTTCCAGGCAACCAGTGGCAAGAAAACATCTATTACAATTTGGTGCGGTTTCTTCCTCTCTATGGCTAAAGTATTGTGGTTCTGTGGTACATTGGTAAGCTCCTCAAACGGAGAACGCTGGTTCGGAACCGGACTTGTACCAATAAATATTCATTTATCTTAAGTGCAGTTTTCACTATCACAGTTCGAGTTATAGACAGCGATACTTCTTACCACCTAACATGTTGGTCTAACTGAAAGCTCGGTGAAGTGTGGGTACTTACTTCCTCTGACTATCCCAATTGGGATACAGTTGAGCATAAGCTCAATATAAGTATATAGCTTTGCGCCCGTGACTTCCGCTGCATCGACTTTGGTAATCACGTTGAGTATGAATATTTTAATATACTTTATTGCACTTAACAACTAGTTACATCACAAACAAGAAATGGACGTTTACAAGGGTGGACTTATCTCTAAGAGAGATCTCGCTTCCAGCCAACCCAGAGGTAGTATTAGAGTAACTGCGGAAGAATAAAAAGAGGTGCAATATATTAAATACATTATAATAATTATATCTACATATAAAACCGTTTAAAAAAATATATATACACAAACATATGCCTAAGCTTCTATAAATATATACACATATAAAATATTATATACCTACATACATACCTATTATATTATATATTATATTATATACTTATTATATATTGACTCTTAGCTAAATCCGTTTAACGATTTAGGCATGAAAAAGTTATTCACATACAACGACACATACCAACATAATTATTATGGGTCGGCAGATACATAATCAAAGTAGATAAATACATTTCTTTTCGTTTTGTTTCTATGTGGAAGGCTGAATACCAACTTTTTATTTATAAGTTAGGCAGGTATTCCAAATTCAAAGAAATACTAAAAGATGGTGCAATAAAAAACTCATAAAAGTCGTCTTCGCCCACAATTTAAACGTAATAAATTCAGCTCTGTAAATAGTCCACACGTGGCTTAACAACTATAGTACAGTGTACACTCATTATTTCAAAGTTAAGTGTTCAAAATTTAATGTCAATAAAACCATAAACCGTTTGTGAAGAAAACAAAACAAGTATGAAAATTTTAATTGCAAACGATTTCACAGTACATTAACACTGGGTCTATTCTCGTGGTTTGAACTGAGGTTCGTTGGATTTTGCTTCGTTTTCGTATGGTTTTGAGCTGGAAATGCTCGTAAGAAAATGGAGCTAATTTAAAAAATGAAACAATGAAAAACTAGAACGCTTGTTATATTTTTATGGACTGAAATAACAATATCACAAAAAAGTTTGAAATGTTACTCAAACAATTTTATCTTTAAGAAAGCACTAAGAATGGGGGGGGGGGGAACACTGTACATCTTTATTAGTAGGTACATAAGACTAATAATAAATGGTTACTGTTAAAAAAAAACATAGGACTAGTTTTTAATCGATACTATAGCCATATTTCCTTCCGAAAAGCTCTCAATGCAAATCAGAGCGAAAAACAAACCGGAATGTTTCTCACACTGTGGATCTGTGAAGGAAATATAAACGTAAAACGACTCCTCCCTATGTAAACTCTGTACGTGATTTGGAAACATATTGCTGGCTGGCTGGCAATATAAGTAGGTACTCGTACTAACAGAATAACACCAAAAATAGCGAAAGAGGAAAACTTCCACACTCACAGAAACTTATTGAATCAGGTGTTATGCTGGCTGCTTTTTTTCTGTATATTTCTTTAAAAAGGTTCATAAATCGGTAACTGGTTCCTTTTTTGATTTTTCACGGAATATGTGCGTGCAAATATCCAACTATATAGATAACTATAAGTCTGTAATACGTCCAAATTGGTTTATACAATTTCAATACTTTATTACATAAAACATGTACAGAATTTCTGAAGCTTGTTTGGTTCAAACGTATATAGGCTATTTTTGTGCATACGTGTCATAGTTACAAAAAAATACACAAATCATACCCGTTATCTTTATCACAGAACAGATAAGGTCAATTTTTGTTTTGTCTATTTTGAAGCATTCGGCGCGTAACGTATACTGAGGTTATGTTAGTGACATCGTAACGAATACTGAGGGGGATGATTCAGACCATGATTCTGAGTTATATGAAGTAGTTAGTTGTTATATGAAGTGGAATTTTCCGTCGCAAAATTCATTTTCTTTTTTGTGTTTTTAATTTTATTTTCAATTCTATACTTTTGCGATGGAAAATCCACTTAATATAATTTATATGGAAAATTTCAATTGACGAACTAATACCCTGTATATTATAATATACTTTTTAAGAACGTCTAGACCTTTGTGCCGAGGTTTTTCTACCAGCTACTTTTCTTCGGCTATGCAGGTTGTGAAATATGCATGTAAAAATTAACGATGCAAAGTGTAACTATGTTACCAACTGGATTTTTTTGAGTTTGAGTGTCAAAATACACAAAACAAAAGTCGACCATGGTTGTTAGCAAAGTTGCAAACGATTACCAAAAACGACAACAGAGGTGGAAAGACACAGAGCACAATTTCACATGAGTTAGTTTTAATAAAACAAATCCCTATGCGCAGAGTTGGGACCAATTCAAACACATGTTTAGCAATACGAGAAAATACTTAGAAGTTCCAGCGGCCATTAATCATAAGAGTTTGTGTACAGATGCCTCTAACGCGAGTTGCGATGTTTTGTATTTCCCCAACATTGCCTGCTTACCTGAAAGGATTGTAAATCTTCTAAAAATGGAGTTATAACATATGGAGACGACAAGAAGGATTGATGTACCGAGATATAGATTAGGATGCTAGAGTTGCCTAACCTACGTATCAATGGTAAGATGTTTTCTTTGGATATGTATTATTAACACGTTGGCAGTCCAGTGAACCATATACGGGTCATGACGGACTAGCTCCATATGTCAGTGGCACATACATGGGTCACTAAAAGAAGACCAGGTACGCACTAAGGGCGGGTGCTCCACTTGCATCCCGGGTAACTTAGCAAAGGTTTGTATTACAGTATGTTTGATGTATGCTACTGTCCACCTGTTTGAAGGCTGAAGTGACTGAAGGTTTAGTAAAAAATATCTGTTAGTATCAGCTTTACTTTTTCAATAAACTAAATAGACATCAGTTGACAAAAATTGAAGTAATATGTGGGACTTATAAGGACGTCAAAACACTTCGTATGGGGACTGTCAACGTGTTAAGTTGGTGAGAAAGAATGGGCATTCGCTATCTTAGGTGACAGTTGCTTGCCCCTCAGCTCTCTAAAGGGCTGTTCATCGACACTCACCGAGGTAAAATGCAATGTGTACCACAAGGTACATAAACAGAATATTATGTAAGTCCCAAGCAGGCCTGTCGTCTTATTCTTAAATTTTGTAGCGGGTGAGAGCCCTCAAAATAAATTGACGAATATACTTACTTCAAAATCCGTAAAACGCTTTGCCTCTCACTTTGAGGTCACCGGTTCAAATCCAGCACAGGCTTAAACCAATGATTGTCGAATTTGTCTTCGAATTCATGTTTGGATCATAAATGATTATCACGTGCACAGCGATGAAGGAATACATCGCGAGGAAACCCACATTCCCGAGAAATTAAATGTATTTTCGGAGATATGTGACCTAACCTGTATTGGGCTGGTTTTTTCTTCGCGGGTTTGAAGGTCAGACAGGAAGTCGCTTCTGTAAAAAACCGGACCTGTCAAATCTTCCAGTTAGGTAAGCGGACCCTGTGAAAATCGGGATAATGATAGGGGCATGTGACTTACTTCGAAATCAAATGTTGTCACTTATGTAAAAAACAAAGGTCTTTTCATGCAGATGAAGACGCATAAGACGATACCGGACGATTATACATGTAATCGGACTAATAGAAATCCGGGCACGACGCAATGAGATTTCATGGAAATTCGTGTTTCCCGCGTTGGATAAAGTTTTCTACCATTATCCATGAAAACAAGTAACTCGCATGAAACTACATATGCAAAACAAGAAGTTACAAGATCAGATTCATATCAGACTTCTTTGCATATCCAATTTTCTCATGGCTGTGTTCCAAATGAAACGCGCTCTACATTCCAATTACAAACACGTTTTAAAAATCTCCACATTATTTCTCGTGAACTTTTAGGGACAAAATGAAAAAAGAATTGTTTCATTCCAAGTTCAAATTAATTCTAAATATAATGTTCCATGATGTTCTGAATTCGGTTTTATGAGTATAAATTCATGTTTGGAATACCTATAGTTAATTGATATAATGGCAATAGGCTCGCCCCCTTTTTTTGACGTGACTTATTGCAGATTTGCCGCGGATGGCATTAATTATTTGGCCGGAATACTCGCCCCCTGTTACATGGAACTTAAACGTAGCTGGCCAGAAGTAGGTGTGTATACTATAGAAAGAAAGAAAAAAAAATCGACAAACTAATGTTTTCACATATTAAAAAATAATACAATTATGAACGTATGCCGAAACGGTTCCAGCATAATGTCATAGCCTAGACTATGGCGCTGATTTTCAATTGGAACCGGTAAGGTAATCAGGGAGCACATTAAACGAAAAATGGACACGAAGTCTAAGCACATTTTCTATACAATTCTGCCTACTCCCTAGAGGATACAGGCGTGATGCTTGTATAATGTTCCATGTTGTAATTATTCTGTGCGTGTCGTTGGGATAATGTTCTCTCTAATCTATACTATTACAGGTCATTATAATATACATCATCATCATCAGCCCATTAACGTTCCCACTGCTGGGGCACGGGCCTACCCTATGGATGGATAGGGAGATCGGGCGTTAAACCATCACGCGGGCCGAGTGCGGATTGTTGGTTATTAACGACTGCTAATGCAGCCGGGACCAACGGCTTAAAGTGCCTTCCGAAGCACGGAGGAGCTCGCGATGAAAACTTTTTTTTTGTTGTCACCCATCCTTAGACCAGCCTTTGCGAAAGGTCCTTAACTTCAACAATCGCAGACCGAGCGCGTTTACCGCTGCGCCATCAAGCTCCTCAATTATCATATTATTTATACCCTATATATGCCATTTTCAAAAGTAACTGCGAGTGTTGTGACGCCTCAGGAATTTTGGACTTTATTAAAAATGAACACACGCATAATTTTAGATAATAATAGGCTAGTTAGTATCTAACTAGTCAAATCAGTTAGTTTTTACCAAACGTCAAAACACGAAATTACTACGGAATTTATATGAAAAAGTAACCTGTGACGTCATAGAAAAACGTGACAAAATGTCATATATTATTTATTATTACATTTTTCTTTAATAAAACTGTTACTCTTTTCTTTAAAACAGAAAACCCTTTTAGTCACCTTTACGTCTGTCTTTAATAAGTAATCAGAATTTTACAATTTATCTTTGCCCTAGAAAACTACCCAATTCTTTTTCGGAATATCACATAGGTACTTACCGCCTTTGTTAAACCTACACTGCTTTGCACACAAAATATACCATCACATTTTATCCTTGACAAGAAAGTCGGGAATCCTTATCGAACAATAAACATCTCATGTTATCTCACCTTTGTTCCTTCCCCCTCCCACCCTTTCATCCCCTTCTCCCTTTTGATACCACCCTCTCCCTTTACACATCAAAGATTGAAGAGTTGAGTTCTCGGCACAATTGAACATTTACATGAAAATAGAAGCCTTTTTGACCCTTTTCTCTGCTACCATTTGTTTTATTTATTCTTCTCTGTCTGGTCGATTTACTTTTGAACGTTTCAAACGTCTAGTTTCAATATTTATGTTCGCGTTCCTATTTTTGTTTTTTGTACAGTAAGTAGGACAAATAGTTGATGTTCTTGGTTAAGGAGTAAGAAAATGCAAAATGTAAATATTAGAAGCATTTACTAATAATTTCCATCAGTCATATTAAACCCTTACCTTGATGGTTAGTATTTGAGGTTTTAATAAGAGTAAAGAAAGATAATTGAACGGGAAATTAAAAGATAAAAAAGTTTATTTTCCAATACTGTATTTTTCTTGAAACAATAATTGAGTTTCAAGAAAAATACAGTAGGTAACGTAAGTTTTTAAACGCGTTCATTTGTATACAGTTATAGTACCTACTTTTGCGTTCTTACTACAATATTTATCGATGTTTCAGTATCGATATCAATGTCATTTTGTCACTTTTTTTTAAGACGTCACAGGTTGCCTTTTCATACAAATTCCATAGTAATTTCGTATTTGGATGTTTATTAAAAAGTAACTGATTTGACTAGTTGGAAACTATCCATGCACTCCCTGCACTTCTTCTATCGTGTGGGTTGTGAGGTGGATTACCAACCCCATCAACCCTGGTGTCAGGGTTATTATTGAGCCGCCAAAGGCCCCTGACATGGCTCATGTAACGATTACTCAGTTAATCAGTAAGTAGTAACCGGGACCACCGACTTAACGTGCCTTCCGAAGGACGGATCATCTTACTTTCAGACAATCAGGTGATCAGCCTGTAATGTCCTGACCAAACTGGGGATCACAAAGATGATTTTTGTGATGTGTCCCCACCGGGATTCGAACCCAGGACCTCTGGATCGTGAGCTCAACGCTCAACCACTGGACCACAGAGGCTATCCCTGCACTAAGCACAGCGTGTATCGCAGGCGCCAGAATACGATTTGTTATATGCGGATATAATAATGGACACACGGGTCTTAGCCAAAGGCGATTCTCACACTGCCCCGCATGATGCAGCGTAGCGCGTGGATGCGTGTTCTTCCGTTGATGGTCCCGGCTATTAGTCGTAAGAAACACCTCCACAGACCCGCAGCTCCGGTTGATTGAGGGGGGGGGGGGGGGCTGTGCCCAGCAGTGAAACGTACATAAGATGTTTATGTTTTAATTAGAGACTTATTCCTGCAGAGAAACTTTCTCAACATTTTTCAGGGCATTGGTTAATTGTATATTTAATACTAAATATATAATTTAGATTTAGTAAATAAATCTATTGGCATAATAGGGAAGGTGACTACTTACTGGAAGTTAATGTAACAGGTACGACAGACTTACACTAGTTAGTTAACTACTGTGGGCTTACAAAGTCACCTAACTATGGAATGACATTTTCCCAATTAAGGTACCTCCAAGAACATTGTAGACTAATAGGAAAATAGTATTATTATAAAAGTCGAATTGTAACATCCGCCGCTTTACATTACGACTAGCCGTTTTGTAAAACGGCTGGTGAGAAATAATGTCATTGGCCTTGCAATCCATACGAGAGAAGAAAACCCACAAGTTTACCTATTTTAAATTCTTTTACTTTAGCCGTTGAAGCCGAAGTGAATCTGTAGAACATCTCATTACGTTTCAGTTTGAATTGAACTTGTTGTTATAATAAGAGGTCAAATCAGGTTAAACAAAAGGTCACTTCGAGTCACCTTGTCTGCAATAACATATCGATTTACAATTTCGGGAATTTGCAGTCTTAACATATCGAAATATGTTATAATTTCAAATGACATGATTGGCTTTATTTATTCTCTTACTTTGAAATTACAGTGTATTACAGTGTTCTGACAAGTTATTGGCAAAATGGTTGAATTATTATCTTACTTTTTCAAACAATATGGTGATTCAAGCCTGAAATGTCCTTACCAAACAAAAGAGTAAGAAGGTCCGTGCTTCAGAAGGCACGTTAAGCCGTTTCACACTGCGCTTGTGACAAGATTCGCCGCGGATTGTTTTTTACGAAGATTGGCTGTCTATTTGTTATACGAGGCATAGGCCTCCCCCAAGGATCTCCACGACGATCGGTCCTGCGCTGCCCGTATCCAGCGACTTCCCGCGACCTTCACCAGATCGTCGGTCCACCTTGTAGCGGACCTACCCACTGAGCGTAGTCCGACACGTGGTCGCCATTCTAGAACCTTTCCGCCCCATCGGCCATCGGTTCTCTTCGCTATGTGTCCTGCCCACTGCCACTTCAGCTTTGCAATTCTCCGAGCTATGTCGGTGACTTTACTTCTCCTGCGGATCTCCTCATTTCTAATTCGATCGAGCAGGGAAATACCGAGCATAGCTCTCTCCATTGCCCGCTGAGCGACACCGAGCCTCCTCACGAGATCCATAGTAAGCGGCCTCGTCGAGGTATATGTATGAAGAATACAATCTATCGGCTTTAAAGAAAACGTGTTGTATGTCATTGTTTTTATTCGCTCCTATAGGTAGACCGTCTAAATCAGACTTCGCCTGCGCGGTGCAGGGGCGCGGGGTATGGCGACAGCGGGGACCGAGTGAGGTGCGGGGGCGGGCGCGCGAAGCGTGACACACATTAGGTAAAATTCGTAATAGACAGTTTTTTTTTTTTTTAATAAGATAGGTTTGCTCTTGACTTCATTCTTCCACGAGGAGAAGAAGAGATCGACGTTGAAACGAGCTTATCTAGAAAATAATAAATAGTTCTGAAGATGTGTAAAGTCATAGTGGTTTATAAGCAGGGGCGTCCAATTTGAATGAAACAACAAATATGTACGTAACGAACTTTTGTATTATTTATTACGAAGGCAGACGAAGTCTGATTGAGACGGTATAGTTCAGTATAGAAGCAAAAAAGCCTAAATAATCTGAACACAAGTAGCATGTAATGTTTATCGTTCTAACCACACCAATACCTACATATTAGAGGTTTATAGTCAATATTTATTATATAATATATGTATTTCTCTAGTTAAGTGAATTGTATTTTGGAGAAATAAATTTCTTAAACCGTATGTATATGACATATTATGTCGATTAAAATACACAATTTTGACAAGTTAATCTAATCTTGTTAGTCATGTAAATAAACATGCGAACATTTTAATTAGTTTAATGTCCAGATTATGATAATTTTAACGTGTTTAAGGGAATTATATTAATCCGATCGCATTAATTCGATGTGAATGAATGGACGACGTGATGGCAATAATTAATTTTGTGATTGGAATGAATTATGCATATTTCATATTAATATTTCCAATTACAAAAACAAATATTAAAGTTTTGTCCTCATCATTAATTTAAGGGCCGCGCTCTTGTTGGTGCAGCATTCTCCATGCTACTTTTTTAGGGAAAAATAGGGCAGTGGTTTCCCTCTTGCCGTCCGCCGCGCAGTACTCTGTCTGACGCAAGTGGGATGGCGCCCAGAGTAGTATATTACAAAGCCATACTAGTACTCCTGTCCTCCGCCTCTGAATAGTACTGAAAGTTTTGTGATAAGTACTTAAAATTGACACAATATGTACCTACTAGCAGTAGTCGTAAAGCAGAACATTGAACCGTCTGGTGGAGTATACTACATACTCCGATTGATTGAGAGGGGGCTGTGCTCAGCTGTGGGACGCACTAAAGGACCGATAGCAATAAGTGCTGAAAGATGGAAAATTTTAACCACGGTGGCAGAATCGCTATCGCGGTTCTGAAGCTTGCTGCCGCTGCCGCTTAAAGATAGCTTCAACGGCATCCGTGGTCCAGTGGTCGAGCGTTGGGCTCACGATCCGGAGGTCCCGGGTTCGAATCCCGGTGGGGGCATATCATAAAAATCACTTTGTGATCCCTAGTTTGGTTAGGACATTACAGGCTGATCACCTGACTGTACGAAAGTAAGAAGATCCGTGTTTCGGAAGTCACGTTAAGCCGTTGGTCCCGGTTACTACTAACTGATGTAAGTTAGTAGTCGTTACATGAGCCATGTCAGGGGCCTTCGGCTGCTTAATAGTAACCATAACACCAGGGTTGATGGGGTTGGTAATCCACCTCACAACCCACACAATAGAAGAAGAAAGTGAACTGTTAATATAACATAAGCTCAGGATTTTATTCCGTCTTTGGAGAACTAGGCTAGTGAGAGGTACAGTCATGAGCAATATAATGCACCCACTTTAGGACTCTGTCGCACTCACATATTTGACATTTAGTGAAGCCTACAGTTCAATTTGTCAAAAAAGTTAATGTGACATGGTACCAAAGTGTCATATTAATGCTACATCCATCGCAAGACGAAGAGCTACGCTTCACCGAGCTTTCTATTAGACCAACATGATAGATGATGAGGCGTAGCGTCATCGGGCCATCACAATAAAATAATAAGCGGTAGCAATACAAAGCGGTATAATTAAAAAAAAAAAATCTCATCTTATTTTATATTATCAGCCTGTTACCTACCTTCATTTCGCCGACCTCATTTCAACCTTTATTGTGTTAAGTCCAGACTAAAAGGGTATTATTATTTTAGATTATATTACGTTGTCAAGTTGAAAAAACTAAATTGTTTGCGATTTAGTGACTAAGTTTTTTACGTCTATCGTCACAAGACACAACGTCTATTTTGCTTTTTCTCGAGGGATTTGTATTAGAATAAAATATTATATCATTTATTAAAGAAAAATTAAATAAAATGTTTATTTCCGATCAAACACATTACATCTATATATGTTAGTAAAAAGTGACTATATTGAAAAACTATTGTTATTAATAATTATGCAATAATTGAGTTGTGTACCAGGTTTAAGATAAATTATGAAATTCTGATTACTAAATAAAGACAGACCTAAAACTAACGAGAAACATTTTCGTTTTTCTATTTAACTTATATAAGACACGACCAATTTATTAAAATCATCATATTATAAGGGAAGCTACAAGGAAAGAGAGGAAGGGGAAGACCAAGAAGAGCTTACATGGAACAGATTAAAGAGAAGGCGAACGTCGTATCTTCTAACGAAGTGAAGGAATTGGTCTTTGATAGATTCTGATAAGAATGAAGAATGCTACACCGACAAGAGCGTGTCTCTTAAAGTAGTGATGATTAATCTCATTTATGAATTTTAATAAATAAAACGTAATAATAATTCCGACATTTTATCACGTTTTTCAATGACGTTACAGTGTGCTTTTTCAAACAAATTCCACAGTAATTTTGTGTTTTGACGTTTAGTAAAAGCTACTGATTTGACTAGTGAGAAACAAGCCTATTGAGATGTTTGGACCATGGCTTGAAATTAGTTCTAGTATATAAGCGGCGGAGGAGCTAGGTGGCGCAGCGGTAAACACGCTCGGTCTGCGATTGTTGAAGTTAAGCAACTTTCGCAAAGGCCGATCGTAGGATGGGTGACCACAAAAAAAAGTTTTCATCTCGAGCTCCTCCGTGCTTCGGAATGCATGTTGAGCCGTTGGTCCCGGCTGCATTGGCAGTCGTTAATAACCACCAATCCGCACTAGGCCTGCGTGGTGGATTAAGGCCCGATCTCCTTATCCATCCATAGGGAAGGCCCGTGCCCCAGCAGTGGGGACGTTTAGGTATATTCATATTCATTTATTGCATGTCACAAACATAAATTAAGGTGGAACATAGTAAAAAGGTACATGTGACGCCCTGCAAGGGCACGGCAATATAGAAGAGGCGATACTAGGTGTCTTATTATAATAATATTATAACATCTAACTAAATAACGTTAATGGGCTGGTGATGATGATATAAGCGGTAAATATTACGGCACGCTTATTATACCGGTATAATATTACGGTACCGTTTTCCTATTGGTCTGTGAAAAGGTAAGGTAACCTTAACCGCTTTTAAGCTTCGGTTTGGAGTAGTAGAACTTATACGCCTGATTTTTTGCACAGCTCAAAGACCTTTGACATGGCTTCATTACTATTGATTTAAATTGTCAGTTTAAGTTGTGTACCTCGTATAATATATCTAACCAACAAACGAATAAATAATAGGATTCGTATTTTACATATATTCGGTATTCAATTTAGGCATTTCCATTCATGACATGAATATTCATTTGATACCAATGATCGTCGAAACATAAATCTATAGATGTGGTACAAAAGTTAGAGGCGAGATTCAGATATATTCGGATATTTAAAAGTAAGTGGGACGGAAAATTCCTCTTGAAATTAACTCAGAATCATGGCCTGAATCACCCCCTCAGTATTCGTTACGATGTCACTAACACCCTGTATATTAAATTGTATAGATAAAAAATTCTTACAAGAATATTTTGATTCGATCTGGGAACGAAATAAATTAGAACATCTTCTTTCACCCCAAGGTTGCCTGGCAGAAATTGCTGTTTAGCAATAAGGCCGCCTATTGTGCTTATGTTTTATTCGTATGTTTATGTCCTTTGTATTATGTTGTTGTGCAATAAAGTATTATTGATTGATTGATTGATAACGAAAAGACTATGAAAAAAGGCGAGTTGAATTTAGTTCAACAAGTAGCATGGCTTGTATGTGTAGATAACGGTTTCATGGCGTTATAAAAGAATAGAAGTTACGGTCACTGAGGTTCTGTGGTACACCAGCTTGCATCTCAAACGGGGAGCGCAGGTTCGAAACCCGGTTCGAAACTTGCACCACTGAGTTACCTATTAATTTATCTTAAATAGAATTTTCTCTAAGACAGTTGGTTCGATCATTTTAAACGACGATGCGCCTCACCACCCATCAGTAGGTCTAACAGAAAGCTTGGTGAGGTGTGGGTTTAAGTACCACACACTTATTAATGGGTATAAACAGAGGTTCATCTTGCGATGGATGTATTTCTGACTATCCCAATTGGTATATAGTCGTGAGCTTATGGTTATCCATCATATTAATAAGACGATGCGACGCGGCGAAGGATTTCATCCATATGTGGTCGACATTCTTCCCCTTTGAACCGCTAGATTCCCTACCTTCTTCATTACGCGAACTGCTAAAGAATGAAATTCTCTTCCTGCATCATTATTCTCCGAAACATATTATAATTTGGGATTTTTAAGGTAAGAGTGAATAGGCCCTATCTGAGTCTGCGTAGTCCACCTTAACACATCGCTGAAGACCAGGCTGGATCATGGTCAAACGCACTAAAATCTTTTAATAAAAAAAGCTATGTTATAGAAGAATGGAATAAATAAGAAAATGTATGCCTCATTTTAACATAAGTAAACAGCGAATACTGTTAATAAAGGACAACCTCATTACATATATCTACCCTACAGCATTTAAACGATGAACGCGATAAAAATACATCACGTATAGCGGAGGAAAAAAGTCGCAGCGAACGGAGTATAAATAAAATAGTTGTTTGTAAACAGAAGACTGTCGGAGGCGACAGTATCAATTACGGACGCTTTTCTCAATGAACTAAGGCGGCTTTGAACAAGTGCCAAACTACTCTACGATGTATTGTCAACTACCCCACTTTTGTTTTGTTTTTCCGCTTTTGACTAACAGATTGGCTGTTGAGGAGTTGAGGAGGTTATGTTTCCTGTCTGGTGTCGTTTTGATAATTAGAATAAGAGATGTTTTTTGTAAAATACCTATGTAAGTAGGTAATATTTAAAATTAAAATAGTAGAGATTTATTGAAGACCTTACATATTTCTGTCTGTTAAATAAGGAATGTCATAATTGTTTGTATCTTTATCTTTATATAGCTGTTCATCTTATTTTAGTAGGTATAATCTCGTGGCTCGTGGGTTTTCCAGACCAAATAATTAAACAAAAGGATTTTAAATCTATATTGTGCTTGCGACCGTCATATGTAAGTAAATTCGTGTGTGTAAATTTATCATTGAAAGGTTAATTACTGATTTTTTTTAAACGCAAGGTACAATATTTTTACTGTTGAGAGATTACGAACTTAATACCACCGCGATAAGCTTATTTACATAAAGCGAGAACAATGGCTAATAACAATTAACTAAGTATGTTCAGTTCAGTGTGGGTTGTATGTTGTGACCCCGATTCCGTTCGACATTATGCATATCCAGAATACTTGGGTGATGAATGCAAATTATAATCTTTAGTCACAATCCTTTTACAAGAGATTTTACAATTATATTTACTTACATAAATAAATTATCTCTCAAAGCACGCCCCGGATACTGCATAAAAAAATCTCATTATCAACACGTAAATGCGAGCGGGACAGACAGCACATGCGATCCCGCTTACTCCTTAGCACCTTTCGGCTATATAAGTTGAAAAAAAGACCCAGAGGGGGTGAGGTAGCGCCCGATAGGAATTGGTGCGGGCGGAGTGTTACAGTTTTACACGTCGTATCATTCGTCTTTTGTTATTAGGGAATAATACTACGTATAGTATGGTATATCTATTTCCGCTCCCCACCAACGGCTGAGCTAGGTTTACCCCCCCCCCCCCTTCGTTCTTACTTTAGTATTCAATCGAATGGGCGTCAGACGTCACATACGCAGTCGCTCGTGTACGATAACGTCAATGTGTAGTGTCTATGTAAAACAAGGTTTATTGTATGAAGTTTTCGGTGTGCTAACAGTCAAAATGTAGCCACACTCTTCACATACTTCTAAGATGGATAGATTTATTTATTTACAGCCAAACAGAGAAACACAACAAATACAATTGCTAATATTCTATTCTAATTAGTAAATGCGATATTTGCGTTGGCAGAAATTTTATCTTTATAATAATAGACCGAGTAAAGTAATAAATAGGGAAACCCATTTTTAAATAACATAAAAATAAATAAAAAATAAGTTCTTTCCGACTTTATTCCCTCGCTATACGTAAATGATAACGTGTCATCGTTCCTTTATAAAATGTGCCAACTGTGTTTATAGATCAAGGACTGCACTGCAGCACTGCATTATACATTCTATACTCATTACAAAGCGACCTTACTGTTTTACTGCATGTTGTTCTTTTTTTATCATGACTATTCCAAACTATAGAATAAAGAGGCTAGATATACACTACATCATCCCCTAACCTTATCTTGTTTTTCACGTGGTGCGGTTATTTAACCTGAGGATTTGACAGGTCCGGTTTTTTACAAAAGCGACTGCCTGTCTGACCTTCTAAGCCGCGAAGGGAATACTAGCCCAATATAGGTTAGGTCATATACCTCCGAAATTAATTACTCGGGAATGTGGGTTTCTTCGCGGTGTTTTCCTTCACCGCTGAGCACCTGATAATCATTTATGATCCAAACATGAATTTGAATTATACTGGGATTCAAACCTGCGACCTCAAATTGAGAGTCAAACGTTCTACCAACTGGGCTGCCGGTTTTTTTTACAGAAGCAACTGCCTGACTGACCTTCTAACCCGTAAGCAAAATCAGCCCAAAAGGTTAGGTCAGCTCACATATCACCACAAACACTTTTCTCAGGAATCTGGGTTTCCTCGCGATGTTTTTCTTTACCGCTGAGCACGTGATAATCATACAGATCCAAAAGTGAATTCGAAAATCATTCATCGTTTTAGAAAAGATATTTTTTGGCCACAATTTAGTTTTAATATTTATAGATACTTCTTTCCTCCACTTTCATTTTCACCATCAAAAAATGATAATGAAAACGAACTCATTGGGAAGTACTTTTACTCATGCTAACTAGAGTACCTACCTTAAGTTCGTTCGCTCGGTCTTCAAAGTTTTAAAGAGTTCTAAGTTTGAGAATACGGAAGCAGCAAGAAATATAATACCACTTACTCTTTTTGTATATTAGTCATCATCATCAGTCTGTATCAATCTATTTCTTTTAGTTTAGAATCCATTCCGAAAACGTACGCCAAAGAATAGAAAAACTTACTAAGCGATTTTGAATTTATATACAGACCGAGGTAAATTTCGACTTGGTACAGTTACAAATAGATGCAGTCGAATTGATTAAAGACTTTAGTTGAGAGTTTTAAGTAAATCGAACGGAAAATTTTGATGATAATATTAGGTATCTCGCTATGATAATCTCGCATTCTGCATGTAGCTTTTGTGGATTGCAGATTAAATAAAATGTTTATTTCAATAACTCACACAAAATCTATCAAAAAATCAAATCTATAGGCTAGGGCTAAGACCTACCTAGTAGGTATGCAAGATACCAGTGTCAGGTGGCCTCGCTCTTCTATAAATACTGATAAAATAAGAAAGGTATAACATATTGTTTTAAGTTTACGCGGTTATTATCATAATTAAAGCACATAATAACGGGTTCTTACCGCGTTTAAATGGGGATATGAGACTCCCGATATTTCGACACTGTTGCAAGTGCCATGATCACGGGATGACTGATGAGATTGGAGTAGAGTAGGTAGATCCATAATTTTCTACGGGCAGACATATCTGTCTACCCTTTTAAACGCGGTAAGAACCCGTTATTATGTGCTTTAATTAGGTATCATATTATATTTATTTATTAGTGTGTGTGTGTGTGTTAGCCCTACGAATTATTTCTTGGGTTCAGAAGCTGTTTAATAAGCAGCTTCCACTAACTATAAACATTTGAGTATAAGTGTGAGTGGGTGTATATGTTTTATTAAGTGACGTACTTGAGTAGATCTTCAGTTTCAGAAGATTGATGTATGTGGAGGAACCACGAAACGATTTTCGTGATATATTCCTGCCGGGATTCGAATCCAGAGCCTCTGGATCGTAAGCACTCTGGCGGTTGGCGGTTTTTTTTCTTGAATAACAGGTAGGTACGTATTTTAGACATCAACCACATAATATTGCGTCGCCCATATATGTCTTTAGCAGACTGTCTGTTTTCATTTTCCCCATTGATAATGTTTTCCCCAAACAACTCTCACCCGATTTTTATATTACCAGCGATCAGCCACTAGATAAGGAGCCGACACCCCACGATTCCATTAACGACGGAATAAATCACCCCAAATAAATAAAAAAAGAAGCTTTTCTGCCCACTTCCGCGGCTCCAAACAAATGTGTATAATATCCGACATCGTCGTCGTAATGAGTTGGATATCACTATCGCGAGCTTAAAAGGTCGGGTCGCAGTGACAGCGGGCTTATAAAAGAGCGCAAATTTAGCAAAAATCTTGTTTAAAAATAAAATACACATAAACAGCCTATATACGTCCCACTGCTGGGCACAGGCCTCCCCTCGATCAACCGGAGGGGATATGGAGCATACTCCACCACGCTGCTCCAATGCGGGTTGGTGGAGGTGTTTTTACGGCTAATAGCCGGGACCAACGGCTTAACATGCCCTCCGAAGCACGGAATCATCTTACTTTTTCGCACAATCAGGTGATTCAAGCCTGAAATGTCCTTACCAAACAAAGGACAGTCTCACAAAGTGATTTCGACAATGTCCCCATCGGGAATCGAACCCGGACCTCCAGATCGTGAGCCTAACACTCTAACAACTAGACCACGGAGGCTGTCAGACCACGGAGGCTGTCGCTGAAAAATAAAATACATTAGTACTTTTTTTATCAAAAATTAATGTCAGTAGGGATGCCTTGCGTTTATAACTTTTTTTTGTACTGTTGGCCTGCCATAAATTCTTATTGCGATCCATTTTAAACGAGAAAAAAAATGCGATGTTTGTGTTTGTCATATCTTTATGAGTAGCTCTTCTTATAGGTAGTAGGTCAGCTGGAGTTCGCATACTTACACAGCACCCACGGTACTGCAACCGAGCTGCGCGCAAAGCGTATAAAATTAATACATTAGGTTCAAGCAAACTCCTACGCTTAAACATTGTCTCATCAATCATCCCGTGATCATGGCACTTGCAACAGTGTCAAAATATCGGGAGTCTCATATCCCTGATTTAAACGCGGTAAAAATTCGATATTATGTGTTTTCCTATGCTTAACTTTAAAACAAAGAATGAGAGTTTAGCTGCTCTTTATAACGTAAATAGAAGTCCTAGCTCTGACTCGAAACTAGTAAATTCGTTTTTTTGAGTATGAATTTATGGATCAGCATAGATATCACGTGGTTCTAGAATTTCTGCCCGGTTAACGGTAAAGGCTCGCCTCCATTACATGGTACATACCATGTAATAAAGCTATGTTATGTTTTTTGAGCTATTTTTAGTAATATCAAATTTATTTACTTAAAATTGAAAGATTAAATTCAAATTCGTTGATTAAAGGGATTTCTTGAGTAAATCTGAAAATAAGTTGCGTACTTGATTCGCATTGATTGGTGACAGAGGGCGCCACGGGCGCGGCATTCGAGCTACAAAATGCGTGGCGTGAACAACGGAGTGGTGAGAAATAGTGAAAATAATTTGTAAAATAATATAAATAAGTATATCGTGTTTTAGTGTCATCCATATACTTGTTTTAATATGTTGCAGTATTGGATTTTGTATCCTACACGTGTATTGAACTTAATCACACGCCAGCAGTTGGCCATACCCTGAGCTAGTTCACCCCGCCGGGTAAACTCGCCAGTCATGCCACTCGATCACATCTCACGTAACGGCCTGTCGACGGTAGCTACGTAATTTTTTCCACGGAGCTTCTTTAGGGTATGGTCCAAAAGGGACCCTTAGATTTTTAGTATTATTTTGTCACAGGTTCAAGTCACGTTTATAAAAAGTGAGAGCCAAGAGTTATCAGTGGAAAACTTGCGGGGACACTTGATGCTGATAATTTTAAAACAGGTGCTGTAGCTGGGAATAGGGTAGTTTCCAACTATTCAAATCAGCTACTTTTTGCTAAACGCCAAAACATGAAATTACTATGGAATTTGTATGAAAAAGCAACATGGGACGTCTTGGAAATACGTGACAAAATGTCGCACTTATTATTACACATTTATTAAATAAGTTAAATAGAAAAAAGAAAACACCTTTAGATCTATCTTTATTTAGTAATCAGAATTTTATAATTTATCTTTGACTTAAGAAGACCCAATACGAAATCTCAAGGTAAATTCCCGGTGGAGTCAATTTCGAAGCTGAATTTTTGTAAGTCGTCTGGCGTCTGAATATTTCCCGTCAGTAAAACAACGTGTAGTATCCGTACCATGAACTTAACAACGCATAAGGCTCATAGCAAAGGGATGATAACAATTGAATGGAAGAGTCAATTGATTGGTAGCCAAGTGATGGTCTATGACTTCGAGGAAAACCACCAGCCCGATTGTTGAATGACATAATATGGTGGAAAGTAACATTAAATGAGATTTCAAGAGGCCGCGAAAAAGAGAAGAGATATATCTCTCCGTAGCGGTTAAATACAGGCTGTATACATAGAATGTTATAAGGAAGAAGTCAAGGAAAAAACACAGATAAAAAAATCGCTTATACCCTAGAGCACGCTTAGCGGATTTTCGGCGTAAATTATTTCTTTATGCGGGGAACGTAAATATATCTGTTGTAATTTTATGATAAGCAGCCGCGTGCCTCGACGAGATAGAAGCTTATTAAGGCGTGTACACACTGGCAAACAATGGTGATACAGGATACACAAGAGATTTGCATGTGTAATCAACTAACGAAGACAATATGTTTATCAAAAATGTTAGTGGGTAGCGATCCAATTTGTATGCTCCGTATGAACTCGTCATTATGTTGGGTGAAGTTTTCTAAACTATCGTCTACTTCCAATGTCGATAAAGCCATTAGCTACTGTTCGTGTTCGCTTTACTCTTTTGTTTCCATACGTAGTTTATTCATTTGTTTATTCTACTTATCAATCAAAAATCGTTTGTTTTCAAGGAAGAATTCATAGTTGAGATCCCATTTAGTCTATTCTCCAATCGTATCACTTACCTACTTCTTCTCTTCTATAATGTGGGTTGTAAGGTAGATTACCGACCCCATCAATCCTGGTTAGGTTATTACGGCCTATGGTGGCTCAATAAATAACAACTTACCTACCTTTCCTGCTACTTTGTGTATGGCTGATAAGAAAATGTCGCCAGAAGTAACTCCGATACTCACCCCGCCGGCGTAGTCGAGCATTTTCCTCATTCAGCGCTTATTGCTATCGGCTTCTATTATATTTGAACCTCTCAGACATCGCTCTGAGCCGAGGTTCGCGCCCAACTGGGCACTCTCAAGCCTGTTGTGTTAAATTTTGTACTGAAGTAGTATGGAAGATCCAAAATGTTCGAGTTCCGAGTTTCGCGCACGTGATTTTCGGTGATCCTGCTCGTCCATGTACACAGCCCTTAAGGCCCAGTCAGAGGGCGTCTCTGACGAATGATGAAAAGGGAAATGTGGCAAATATTGTTATTAGCTACATTATTATCAAGGGTGATGTCTGTTGGCGTTTTGTAAAGAGACCCGCGGTAATGGGTCTGTCGCTCAAATTAGACTGAATACATATCGTCACTGGAAAGGCAAAATTACGTAAGCGCCAAAAGGCCATTTCGAGAAAAAGCCGTTTAAAGTTTCATTTTTTCGTTTTTTTATCATAACTTTTTACCCAATTATCCAATTTAGATGATGTCAATGTAAGGTTACATTGTTTTTTAATTTTCTATGTCCAGCAATACATATCATAACAGTTGGATTGCTATTTTAGGATATAGTGGCGCTTACGTAAAAATGACTTCAGTTTACAGTAAAGCAAATTTACTTAACCGCCATCTGGTTAAAATATTATTTGGAAGCAAAATTACTTACAGCTCTTACGACAATGCATACGAGAACGACAATATTTCTTTAAATATAATAATACTGTAATGTTAGCGGAGTAAAAGTTACTGAAACGACTTTTACACATCTGCTTTCATTATGTCAAAATTGCCTAAAAAGTGATCGATTGATTATGTCAGTTCACCAAAGATTCTTTAAAGTAAGTTTTTGTAATATCTTACATGGGTAAAAAGACGTAAGAGACAAATAATTATTCTTAATACCTCCTTAAATTACTTATTACTTCAATTGATTTATAAAAATAGCTATTAAAATACTGAAGTGCCAGAAATAAAGTTTCATAAAATATAAATAATAGCGTACAACCCGTTATCTGTTTGTAAAAGTTTCTTTTTAACACTTTCAAAGACAACGTATACGGACGTTCCGATTCCAAGGTGTCATACTACCTATTATGAACCACCAATGACCCATGGTCTCTGTCCGTGAAAGGGTTAAACGGTTTTATTTAGCTAAACCCGTACGGTATATTTGTATCAAAATTAGATATTACAATTTAAGTACCTTCCTGTTGTCAGATTGATCTGAAATTTGGTACGCACCTTTAATTCCGATGTCAATACAATATAATAAAATCAATAACATTATAAATCTAAGATGGCAGCCGGTACATAATGGGGGATTACATAGGGCAGCGCAGGACCGATCGTCGTGGAGATCCTTGGGGGAGGCCTATGCCCTGCAGTGGGCGTCATACGGCTGATGATGAAAACATATTTTTCCAAACCCCCTCAATATGGGTATCAAATGAAATAGCTACACAAGTAGAATACTGTGATTATGTCAAAATTTAAAATCCAAGATGGCCGCCGTTCCAAAATAGCGGACTAGGTACATATTTTTCCACAACCAGGGGGTTGTGGAAAAATATGTACCAATAAAAATATGTAATATGTATTGAGGGCAATATGGGTATCAAATGATAGGACTACACTAGTAGAATACTGTCATTATGTCAAAATTTCAAATCCAAGATGGACGATATTACAAAATGACTGAAAGAAGGATGTTGCCCTTAATTTTGTCGTTGGCATCCACCGTCCATAATATGCAGGGCAGCATAGTGGATCGCTGGGTAATGATGCCGCCGACGAACTGGCAAGGAGAGGATCAGACACCAGGGTATATGGACCCGAACCAATCCTGCCAATACCTTTCAGTCAGTTACGCTCGTGGGTACGGGACCATACCCAGCAACTACACAACGACAGATGGGCACAGCTGCCCACATGCAGACAGTCGAAGGATATCATGCCTATGATATCCAATTCACTCGCCGACTGCTTCGCTTAAACCGCAATGACCTCCGAATAGTAGTGGGCAGTATAACGGGTCACTGCCCACTCAACAAGCACCTATTTAACTTAGGGATAACGGACAGCCCACTTTGCAGAGGCTGTCTGGACGCAGAAGAAACTGCCCCCCATGTAATCCAGGAATGCATGGGAGTGTCAGCACAACGGGTAAAAATCCTCAATGGAATGGGGTCGCTCCGCAAAGCCTGTGAAATACCCAGGAGGCTTCTGAGCTTCTAGAAGGAGATAGGTTGGCTTACGTAGTCAACAATTACACGCATAATGGGCCACCTTAGAGTCTAAATGCGGAAAACAGAGCCCACTAACATAACATATGCAGGGCAGCACAGTCGACCATGCAGTAGTACATTTGGGCTCAAAATTGTTTGAATTAGGACAAGCATACGTGGCTCTAAGTCGAATCAAGTCTCTGGAAGGGTCAAGTCTTTTTAATTCCTCAATAATTTCTAATTCCTCAATAATTCCCCTTGTTGTTTTTCAGAGTATTTACCACGAAGTTTAATACACTTTTCCATTCGCTCGAACCAGGTATTATTTAACATTTATTCCACTCCAAAGTAGAGTTGTTCAAAATGGCTGACTTGAAAGCGTTGGCCGCTTCTTCACCGCACTGGAACCTTTGACCGCGAAGAGTTTCTTTTTTAATTTTAGGAAATGTAAAGAAATCATTGGAGCTTAGGTCAGGACTGTATGGAGGATGGTCAAGAATTTCTACGTTTTCCTGCTTCAAATAATCGTTTGACGAGCGGTGTGTGAGCTTGCGTTGTCATGGTGCAGCATCCTGCACCCCTGCGCATCATCATACGTCGCTTTGGGTTAGATTTTCGAAGTTCGGCGATGACTTGTGGTAAACAAATTGTGGTATACCAATCCGCATTAACCGTCCTACGATCTTCAAGTGCAATTGTCGCAACATGACCGATTTTCTCCACGAAGGTAGCCACCATCTTCTTTGAAGTGCTTCGAGAGCGAACAACTTTAGTCGACTTTGACTCGTTTTGGAAGACCCAAACTGTGGATTGTTGTTTGGAATCAGGATAATAGCATAAATCCAAGATTCGTCACCACTGATGATGTCGTACACGTGATTTGACTCTCCTCGGTTGAACCTCTGAAGAGTTTTCTTACACCATCTGACGCGGGCTACCTTATGATCGTCAGAAAATGCGGGATGCAACGGCAAACTAGTTTTCTCACACCAAGTGCCTCATGCAATATCGTTTAAATGGTTGTCCCTGAAATGCCTAATAACGCCTCTATTCTCGGTATGACAGCAACGATATTATCTTCAGTGAAGGCGGATCCACGCTCGAATTCTAAATACCAGCGTTCGATGGTTCGCAGACATGGCACTTCATCGTGGAATAGAGATTTTAACTCTTTGAAACACTGAAGTCGCGGTAGGCCTCTTCGAAAGTTATAGAAATTTTTTCTTTGTAAGATTCATTTTCGGACGTGACCTGACAGATTCAAACCAACGCTGTGACTAAACAATTGCATTAATCCTAATGCTTTCAATTGTTTTGATATTCGAAATTCCAACAAATTTGAATTTTGAGTTCTCAATTCAAAATTAGCGCTAAATATGCAAACGACAGAACTTAAAAAGTATAACAAATTCGCTTTTTCTGTCCCTATATCCCTATGTACGCTTAAATCTTTAAAATTGCGCAACGGATTTTGATGCAATTTTCTTTAATAGATAGAGTGATTCAAGAGGAAAATTTATAGGTATGTATAATAACATCCAATAAATAGTGTATAAATACTGTTATTTTTGAGGATTTTAATGTGATGTCGTAAATAATTTAATTTTTCCTCAGCATTGCACCCGAGCGAAGCCGGGCGGGTCGCTAATAAATTATAAAATCAATTCTAAAATAGTTTTACTTTTAGATCTATTGTTAAAAAATAACTTCCTGGGAAACTTACTGCTAGCCCACAAACTTGCTTAATAACAGCATAAAAATGCGAAGGCAAATTTACGTACACGCCTTACTTATTCTAAATACTGTAAGTCAAAATTACTTATTCGCCATTCACTGCATAAACATGCTAAGACATTTTTTTCTTATACGCCTTACTTATTTTAAAAGCTGTAAATAAAAATGACTTATACATAGTCTATTTTTTATTTTCAGTAGTCCAAAATTACTAATAAAATGATACTTTTCAAACTATAGAATGCCAAATTTACTTAAAGTTAATATGTAGTTATTATATAGGACCACAATATTACTTATACACCAGCCACGAAAAAAACACCAAAATCTTGTCGTTTAAGAAACTGGAATTGAAAAAAGTCAACTATTTTCAAATTTACGTAAGCGCCAAAAAAGTGCTCGTATCGCAATGCTACCCAGACAGATCGACGCAGAATGAAACGCTGATTCCGAATATATAAAAAACCCAAAATACCTATTTTGGCGCTTACGTAATTTTGCCTTTCCAGTGACGATATATTGTTGACGCTTCTCGAATGCGTAGGTCGTATTGGTGATTAACCTGGTAGCGAATAGGCGTGAGTTTATGTATGTATGTAAGGATTCCATTTATTCTTTATATGAAAACTTTTCTCAGTTGCAAAATAGTATCGAGTTCTCGCATACTACTTAGGTATCATAAGCAATAAGCAATAAGGCCGCCTGTTGTGCTTTTCTGTATATGCTGTCCTTATCTCTGTATTTTGTGTCCATTGTGCTCAATAAAGTATTTTATCTATCTATCTATCATCATCTCCCTAGCGTTTTTCACAGGGTCCGCTTACCTGAAAATTTTACAGGTCCGGTTTTTTACGGAAGCGACTGCTTGTCTGACTTTCCAACCCGCGAAGGGAAAACCAGCCCAATTCTGGTTAGGTCACATACCTCCGAAAACGCATTTCTCGGGAATGTGAACGTTCACTGCTGAGCATGTGATAATCATCTATAATCCAAACTTGAATTCGAAAAGAAATTCGACAATCACTGGCATACTATTTAGGTATAACATGGTAATATTTTTGTTACCGAGAAACGTAGGACGGATCATTTTTTCGAAACAGATGTACTTACCCTGAAAAAACTTGCAAACTTCTTTCTGTCAAAAGAACTTCGTAAACCACGGTTCGAAAAACGTGAAAGAATTTTTTTTTAGTTAAGTACACTCAAAGTCTGTTCAGCTAAAAATATTGTTCAATCTAATTGGTAAGAAATTTTACCTCTTTTGAATAACTCACTTTTTGTTTCAAAATTCTTTGGCGAATATTTTACGGTGCACTTTTTTCTTTGGGCATACCTGAGGACAAAAAAAAAAGATTTGTAAGTACTTATTTTACTCAATACATATTAAATTATGTTTTTGCTGGAATTATTATTATAGGTAGCCCATTAGATCCCATTGTTGGGCAAAGGCCTCCTCCATGTCCACAAGCTGCGGTCCAGTCCCTCCGATAACATTCAAGATTATCACGCCATATTGATATTAACACAGAATAATGAGCTGAATCACCCTCTTAGTTTTCATTACGATGTCACTTACACCCCGTACAAATACGTAGGAATTTGAGTGACACCGTAACGAATATTATATTTATTTTTTTGCGGTATATTTTAGTTATATTGGTACATTAAATACATTTTTAAATACATTAAATACATTAAGTACATTTAATGTTCATTGCACCATCCCGCGCTCCAATGCATAAACTTCTTTCACCCTAAGATTGCCTGGCAGAAATTTCTGTTTAGCAATAAGGCCTATTGTTCTTATTTTTATTCGTATTCGTATGTCCTGTGTATATGATCTGTGCAATAAAGAATTATTGATTGATTTATTAAAAACTGAAGATTCTGAGTTGATATCAAACAGAATTTCCTCTCGGATTTCTTTTTTTAGTGTGTTTTTTTATATCAACTTAGAATCGTTGGTTTGAATTATCCTCTTCAGTATACGTTACAGTGTCACTAACACTCATACGTATCAGTACTCAATCTCAATCATTCTTCAAAGTTATCGTTACGATGTCACTAACACCCTATATTTATAACTTGGTTATTACCTTTTGTAATCAGGCGGATTACAATTTCAGAGAAATAATGAAAATAATATCTATTTCTGGATTGAATAGACTCTTTCATTTCGCCAAGTTATCCTTATTGCTACTTCCTATTCCGCTCAAGGTGAAATATGACGTCAGCTCCCATTTACTTGGCAATTACAGTGTAATTGTCTCGACAAATATAATAAAAATTATGTCGGTAAAGTAATAAGTCATGTTCTTGGCAAAGAAAGTAGGTAATAATGACAATTATGTATAAGTATATCAAACTCCGCCTTACTGGGATTCCACCATCAAGAATAGTCGCGCCACCTACAAAATGTATGTACCTATTTGTAAATGCTATCAAATCATTGTTATACTTTATAATATATGAAACATTTCAAAACATAGACATCCATGAAACAGTTCAAAACATACACAGGCAGCATGTTGTGCTTATGGCAATTGTCATTACATCACAATTGGCTGCCTTATTACTCTACAGCAATTTCTTCCAGGCGGCCAGACATTTTATTGGTGGCGCGACTGGTTTCACCGGAAAGAGTTCTGATGCGGAAGAAGTCGCGTGGAATAGGTAGTTTTTCACAAATAGATTATTTTCTGTTTAAACTGTAGAAAGAGCCGTGGCAGCCGTAAATGGAAGAGCGCTTGACTACCATCACGGGCCTAAACCAATTTTTCGAATGTGTTTTCGAGTTCATGGTTAAATCATAAATGACTATCACGTGCTCAGCGGTAAGGAAACCCACATTTCCGGGAAATACCTTTCGAAGGTATGTGATTTAATCTGTATTACGCTGGTTTATCCTTCGGGTTGGAAAGACAGACAGACAGTTGCTTGTGTAAAAAACTGGACCTGTCATTTGACAGGTCCAGTTTTTTGGTCCCTTACCTAACGTGAAGAAATCTTCGAAACGGGGTAACGCTAAGGAGATGATGACTGTTGAAATTGTAGTGTTGGTAAAAAATTACACGTGCGAACTCATCTAGGTATAACTGACAGACTAATTACCTGTTTTATATATGGTTCGCAAATGCTTACATTACCATAAACCGGCATAGGGGTTCCGTACCTGCAACTATCAAAGTCATTGGGGCACGACATTGAGCGTCCCCGCTGATTATTCTTACCATTAAGTACATTAACTATTTGGGGTTCCTTGGGAATTGAAAGAAAACGGTGTAGTAACAAAGTGTAGATTATAATGTGCACATTACTCGTGGGGATGCTAGTACCCCTTACTAATCTACAGTCATGCAAATAACATTTTTTTTACAGGACTTATTGTAGATTTGTCGCACGTGGGGCTAGGTACTTAGTCGAATTAAGTACTTAGCCGGAAAGAAATATCTAACAGCATCTATAACGCATAGGTTTAAGTGTAATAATTGTGTAACATAACATATAATAATATGTATTATATATAATTTATTTCAATTTATAGGTTTAGGTTTATATTATTACTAACACAATTTTATATATCTACAGGATGTTAGTGACATCGTAACGAAAATTTTGGGGGATGATTCAGGCCATGATTCTGAGCTGATATCAAGTGGAATTTTCCGTCACAAAAGTATGGAACTGAACATAATTTAAAAAACACTAAAATCACTAGTTTTCATGGTCTGAATCATCCCCCCAGTATTCGTTACGATGTCATTAACACCCTGTATTATTATACGTTGAATATCTCTCCCGTCACGTATGTCAGCTGGGAAAAATCTCTTTGCTTAGAGATAAGCTTACCTGTACTATCTGTTTTCTTTGTATGTTCCTTGTGTACAAATAAATAAATAATTAAATAAAATAAAAAAATGTGAGTCATCAATAAACTTCACCTTAATTACTTTGTACGTTACATTCTACCAGCGCACCCTACATCTGCCCATAAATGCCCCATGAAATTGATTATCTTGACAGATAAATAAATAGATCTAAACTTGTGTCAATTTTGCAATAAATACGGGCAGAACCCAACTAGCGCGCTACAATTCACTTCTTATAACGTTTTTTCTCTTAACGACAACAAATCGATTTTTCAATTAGTCGTGCTTGACACCAACCAGCATTGAAGGTTGAGGCTTTATTATTTCCTCTCTCGTAATGGTCTAGAGAAATATTGTTGTTTTGTTAAAAGAGGAAAAGTAGAAAGAAATAAATTGGTAGAGGCATGTTAGGTCGGTTTGTTTAGTAGGTAGGTAATGTATTTAACTGAAGTGGTGACACTGTGTCAGTTCAGAGCAATGTGGATCGAAATTCGGAAAGGAAAGACGTCGTGTTTTTATTCTATGTTTTAGTTTTGAATTTTTTATTCTAAACGACTATATATTATGTCAATCCCATTTTGCCTTACTACTACTATCGTGTGGGTTATGAGGTGGAGTACCAACCTCATCAACCCTGGTGTCAGGGTTACTATTGAGCCGTAACGACTACTTACTTACATCAGCAAGTAATAACTGGGACTAACGGCTTAACGTGCCTTCTGAAGCACAGATCATCTTACTTTCGGACAATCAGGTAATCAGCGTGTAATGTCCTTACCAAACACAGGATCACAATGTAATTTTTGTGGTATGTCCCCGTCGAGAATCGAACCCGGATCGTGAGCCCCTGGACTACTGAGGTCGATTTTGCCTTAATAACATAATTACTTAAAGGAAGCATCTTATGAAAGATATTTTCTCTTGACTCCTGGGTACTCTTGATGTGAGAGTTTTACAATATTATCAATAGGTTCTACCTATAATACGAAGTTTGTTCGTGTTAATCTCAAGAACCACTGAATGGATTTATTTGAGGTTTTTACTATTATAATCAGCATTTTCCTAAGAAGGTTTTTAGGTAAAAATCGTAAACCAAAAATACTACTTTTGATAAAAAAATCCTCAAATAACAAATATTATGAAGACGCGAAATGTTCAACAAAGCAAGAAGTAACGATTTTTCAATTAGACTCGCTTGTCATCTAGTAAACTGTAGTGAGTTCCCAGCTTCTTTCTTTGTAAAGGAACAAAGAATGAGGGCAGTGACCTCGTAAATAGGTGAATGGAGTACGAAAATTGCAAGTCAGCGCTTACTAAATGACGAGTTTTGGTAGAATTTTTGACGAGTTTATTTATGATGATAGCAAGTGAGCTGAGTTGAAGTGGGCTATTTCTTTTCGTTTCTTTTCTTGACTCGTAGTACATTTATGGCGGATACGAATACGCTACTTGGCTGGACTAATGGGGACCTTACCCGTTAAAGAGCGTCGATTAATTTTATCTTAAGTTTTATTGTTGCCTATGATTGTTGTTGCTACGATTAAAATAAACCTTTTTATCAAGCAAATCTTTTATTTTTTTTTGTGTATTTGAATATTTTAATGACATCGGTTGATTGAAAGAAGGCCTATCGAAACATCGAGTATAACAAAACATAGCATCATGCCTGCATCTCCAAAGGGGTAGGCAGAGGTCTATAGTATATACACTCACACCTCGCCAGCTATGTTACATGTGGCGCATCTTTTTTTTTACGTGACTTATTGTAGATTTGCCGCAGGTGGAATTAACTACTTGGCCGGACAAATGGGGAGCGTTGAAGGCTCACACCCGGTACAACGTTTAAAACAACGGGCCTGAGGGTGCCCAGTTGGGCGCGAACCTCGGCTCTGGGCGCCGTCTTAGAGGAAAAAATATTTGAAACAATTAATCGACCCTAGTGGGTCGATAGCTATAAGCGCTGATTGAGGGAGGTGGCAGCATCGACATGTACTTACTCGTATGAAATAGGTTGTTCAAGTTATGATATTGATATTGATACTAATAGTTACTTACACTTGTAAAATAAATTAAACGATTTTTTGATTTTAAAGCACTCACCCGTGTTTTGGGAAACTCACAAAGAGAAAATTAAATCGAAAAAATCTTACTCGGACGGGATTTGAGCAGTTCTACGTATGATGATACATAGATTATTTATTTAATTTAGATAACCAACAGCTTATAAAACAGAACATTTAACAAAGTTTTTAACAAACCAACTTAAACTACTTAAAGGTTATCCTAGATAAGTTATGAAGATAAAAAGGTACATTGTCATTATGAGCAGACTTGTGCAAACCCGCGCCGCGTTTATACATAGATGAAAAGAATTTCGCATGGACAGGAGGAGGACCCGGTGGTGTAATGGGTAACACCCTCGTCCCGGCTGGACAAGAGCTGCGCGTTCAAACCCCTTCCGAGTCAGATTTTTTATCGATTCAATTTTTTCTTTGTAAAATAAACTACTTTCCTACAATATCTGTACAGAAATAAACTCCATCCATTATTCCATAAAAGCAAGATAACGTGACCAAGACAGTCGTAAATAAAACAAAAATAATCATCACGCCATAAGTATTTATAGCAAGATATTTCTGTGAAGAGCAAATGTGGGGTTCATGGTCGTATGAGGGCGTTAGCCGTCTACGTTTCAGATTTACGCGTTCAAAGTATGAGTATAAATGAAAGTTCAGAATTAAGATTGACTACGACACTTCTTTTTTAGTCTCGTCAGTGCTGGCATGAACTACTTGGCCAGACAGATGAGTGCTTAATTATGTTTTTTAAAAGATCATCATCATCATCATCAGCCCATTAACGTCCCCACTGCTGGGGCACGGGCCTTCCCTATGGACTGATAGGGAGATCGGGCCTTAAACCATCACGCGGGCCCAGTGCGGATTGGTGGTTATTAACGACTGCTAATGCAGCCGGGACCAACGGCTTAACGTGCCTTCCGAAGCACGGAGGAGCTTGAGATGAAAACTTTTTTTTGTGGTCACCCATCCTATGACCGGCCTTTGCGAAAGTTGCTTTACTTCAACAATCGCAGACCGAGCGCGTTAACCGCTGCGCCACCGAGCTCCTCAAAAATCCTTTTTAAAGATACCAAAGAGCAAATGATGCTTAGATGGTTTAGAGTAGAGAGATTTTTTTTTTGTAGATTTGCCGCAGATGGCATTAACTACTTGGCCGGACAAATGGGGAAGTAGAGAGAATGAGAATCAATGAAGACTTACGGAAAAGATTTATGATGCGGTTTTAAGTGGTAGAGTTGGAAAAGGAATGCCTTGGCGCACATGACGCGATCAAAGCCAAGATGTTTTAACCCTTTCACGGACAGAGACCATGGGTCATTGATGGTTCATAAAATATGTTCGGATCACGAACAAAATGTAAAAATGTCTACGGTTTTGGTTACTATAAAAAAGGTATTGTCATAGACAAAGATATAGACTTCCTTCTTAGCATCAAAAATGGCTGCATAATTGATAATTTCTTGTGTTAAAAAGTTAATTCAAACAATACAAAAAACACAGTGATTTATAAAATATTAATAATAATAAAAGTGTAAATATGTGAGAAAACAATAAAACCTTTAAAATATTTCTTTATGTGGTCATTTAATTACCAGCACACCACTCAATAATTACACCTAGAATGCCACAAAATATGTAGATAGTATGACACCTTGGAATCGGAACGTCCGTAGACGTTCTGTTCTTGAAAGTGTTAAAGAAAGCCCAGGTCAATAGTACTCTACACTGGCGAGCATGCATGCAGTTTTAATGAGAGTGGAAGGAGTGAAAATGGAGAGTCAGGATCGTAGTAAGTGGTATACCGTGGACTCTGCCTACTCCAACAGAAAATAGGCGTGATTTTGTCTATGTAACTTAACATTCTGTAACTTTCGCAAAGGCCGGTCATAGGATGGGTGACCACAAAAAAAAAGTTTTCATCTCGAGCTCCTCCGTGCTTCGGAAGGCACGTTAAGCCGTTGGTTCCGGCTGCATTAGCAGTCGTTAATAACCATCAATCCGCACTGGGCCCGCGTGATGGTTTAAGGCCCGATCTCCCTATCCATCCATAGGGAAGGCTCGTGCCCCAGCAGTGGGGACGTTAATGGGCTGATGATGATGTATGTATAAGAAGATGGCGAGTACCTTCTTCTCTCGTGTGGTGTGTAAGGTGTACTAAGTGAATTTCGTGGTCCCTGTCTACCCCGATGAGAATATTATGTCCACATAAATATGTAAGAACAAGTTTCATGCGTACGAATGCAAGTTCACGGCCCAAAAACAAACTAAAATTAAAAATAACACGGCCGCCGCACGCGCCTGTCTAATTGCCAGGACGAAGTGCGTGTTTCAAAGGCGACCGGTCGCTTTTGATGTCTTTATTTGGTTGTTGAAAATAATTGTCATTTTGCGAATTGGCAGAAAGCTCTGGTACTAGTATGATGCTTTGTTAGCTTAGGTACGGTCACGAGCATTAATATATGTTTACACTATGCTACCATGTCACATTAACTTTTTTGATAAATTGAACTGTAAGTCTCACTAAATGTCAAATATGTTAGTGCGACAGAGTCCTAAAGTGGGTACATTATATTGCTCATTTCTGTACATGTTGTGCTTACCCTATTTAGAGGATGATGACGAAAAAAAGTGTAATAATCTCATAAGTTTCGGATTTCTAGACACAATAGATAAATAATGGAGATGGATTTTAAAGGCATTTGCCTTACGACCTTAAGATGCACATTAACGCACTTAATGTAAATTAACAGGTGGTATACAATTGGGTAGTTTCCTAGTTTAAAAATAAATTATGAAATTCTGATAATTAAATAAAGACAGAACTAAAGGTAACAAAACACGTTTCTTTTTTCTATTTAACTTGTTTATGAATTTTAGTTTTAACAGCCTCCGTGGTCTAGTGGTTAGAGCGTTAGGCTCACGATCTGGAGGTCCGGGTTCGATTCCCGATGGGGACATTGTCGAAATCACTTTGTGAGACTGTCCTATGTTTGGTCTTTTCAGGCTTGAATCACCTGATTGTCCGAAAAAGTAAGATGATTCCGTGCTTCGGAGGGCACGTTAAGCCGTTGGTCCCGGCTATTAGCCGTAAAAACACCTCCACCAACCCGCAGTGGAGCAGCGTGGTGGAGTATGCTCCATACCCCTTCCGGTTGACTGAGGGGAGCCCTGTGCCCAGCAGTGGGACGTATATAGGGTATATAATTTATGTATGTATGAATTTTAGTGCAAAATTTTTTTTACGTTTTCTATGACGTCACAGGTTGCTTTTTCATACAAATTCCATAGTAATTTCGTGTTTTGACGTTTAGTAAAAAGTCCACTCTTAAAGTCCATTTGACTAGTAAGTACTATTATTAGAAGCGGTACTATCATTTAGGGTAGTACCATGATATAGTTAGGATGGTAAATTAGTACAGCTCATTCCCTATTCTCATAACGTATTCACAACATCAATAACACCAAATAATAAGTAAAGCAATAGTAATTACCATTAGTACCTAACTACCGATGAAGACGCAATAAATTACCCTAATCTAGATTCACCCTGCGCAATAAATAAAACTAATCCAGCAATCACTCACGTAATTAAAACTATCGAGTACTCAGAAATCGTTCGCTCAGCAAAAAGAAAGCATCATGTTGACCCTATGACAACAAAAACTGCATGAGACCATCCGGGCTAAAATTGTGGTGTCGACGCACCGCGCCGGGCGTAACCTTGCACTGAAACACTCCAAAATCCACCTTATCCTTCATCCGTACAAAACCCACTTTAGAAAACCCCGTACAAGTTGTTATAGTCCTTTTAAAAACAAACGACAATCGCCATTGAGCCCTCCCGAGCGATCAAACGTCGTAACTCAAACACCCCACAGACCAATTCGGAATTCCAACCCATCGACGTAGATTTCTTTTTGGATTGCAAACACCGGAATGCATTACAGGAGCTGGATAATGCCCTTTGTAGCTCTATAAAGTTTCTCAAAAATCGACTCATTGAGTGTTGTTTTATCGTTCAAATTCGTTTACAACTACGTCTTTACTTTGAACCAAAAGACCATAACTTCTCTTGTTGAATATAAAGAATCAACAGTCTTAACTGTCGCTATATAGAGTAGAATATACCATGGCTTCAGAAATGCATGTGGAGTCATGACATTGCATACCTCTCGATGCGAATGACACCGCGATGACAACGACCAGACAAGGGCACGACGCGGCGCAGGCGCATACATCAGTACATCCTACGCAGCAGATTGATTCGCACTTGCAATGTGTTTTCATTGCTGATCTGCTTTTCTATACAGTACTGTTGCCGAACTATCGATAACTTGACAATCTATCGATAGTTCGGCAATATAGTGTGAGTATATCATACATACTATCGATATGATTATCATTGATTTAGATCAATAAGTTTATTTTAATTTATACCTGTCATTTAATCCGCCGAAAAGAAAAGAGACGGGTAATCGACAGGGAATAGTGTTTTATTATGTATTAAGACAACCAAATAATAAGCATCCGCTTTTCTGACGTAAACTTGATTTTCTTTTGGAATCTCACACGATAGCGGCACATGATGTAAGTACGTAATTGTCATCATCATCATCAACCCATTAACGTCCCCACTGCTGGGGCACGGGCCTTCCCTATGGATGGATAGGGAGATCGGACCTTAAACCATCACGCGGGCCCAGTGCGGATTGATGGATATTAACGACTGCTAATGCAGCCGGGACCAACGGCTTAACGTGCCTTCCGAAGCACGGAGGAGCTCGAGAAATCGACATATGAACCATGTAAGGATAGGTTAGGCTCATTATTAACCCTAACACCAGTTTGGTTAGGGCATTACAGGCTGATCGCCTGATTGTCCAAAAAGTAAAAAGATCCGTGGTTCGGAAGGACGTTAAGCCGTTGGTCCTGGTTATTACTTACTGATGTAAGTACGTAGTCCTTACATGAGTCATGTCAGGGGCCTATGTCGGCTCAGTAATAACCCTGACATCAGGGTTGATGGGGTTGGTAATTCACCTCACAATCCTTACGATAGAATAAGACCTGTTGCTGAGGTTGGTAATCCACTTTACATCCCACACGATACAAAGAAGAAGCGACATCTATGATTCCAAGTATGAATCTTCATCCCAAGAGTCCACGGTTCAAAACTGGCGATTGTCACCAATGTTAACGGCCTCAATATGAAGTCAGTTCATCGAGGATTCACTTCCAAATGGAAAGCGGCCAAGTGAGATGGAATTTTATATGTACAACCACTTTAGGGCTGAAGCTAATGTCATTTAAATGGCTCCCGGTATGCAGATTTAGTTGCTAGTTGGAATTTTTGTTGAGCTAAAAGCGCTGCGCGTGGCGCAATCAGTTTATCTAACCTGAGTGTAGTGACGATATGAAGGACAAGATTTTGAAGTGTTTTACGAGGACATAGCTGCTATGGCCTGACTGCGATGGGTTTATTTATTACTGTCTGCCCGGGACTTGCATATATAGGAAAGACAAAACTACAAAGAGAATAAGCAAGAGTACATTAGGAAGCCTTATTGCTGAGGCCAGGCGCGCACTACGAGGTTTCGCCGCGCGGCAGAAAAAAGCAGCGGCATAATGTCGCACTGTAATACTGTACCAAACAGTTTTAAATTGTATTGCGCGCACTTGACGGCAGAGCCACCGCAGCGGCGCAGTATTACAGTGCGACATTATGCCGCTGCTCTTTTCTGCCGCGCGGCGAAAAACTCGTAGTGCGCGCCTGGCCTAAGTAGGAAATCTTTATTAAAGTACCACTAAAACACACCCCGGACACTTCATACAAAAACCTCGTTTTACACAGACACTACACATTGACGTTATCGTACACGCGCGTGTGTGTGTGTGACGTCTGACGCCCATTCGATTAAAGACTAAACTATTTTCGAGGGATGGGGGGGTGAGGTAAACCTAGCTCAGCCGCTGGCGGGGAGCGGAGAGTTGCCGTTCTGAACGTAGTATTCCTTATTGTCTAAAGGTCGCGTCGTATCGATTCATCTTTATCAAATGTAAACCATTGTACTTTAATTACGTAATCTATCATAGTGATTGACAAGACAGAAATAGATCAAAATAGTCATTAGCAAATAAGGAAGCGTCGTAAATGATCGTGAGGATGGGAAAAAGTAAAGATTTCCTTGACTTTTGTAGGTCATTCTGGCGAAATAAAATACCACCTGAAATTTTCCAAAAAACACCAGTACTTCATCATCATCATCATGAGCCCATTAACGTCCCCACTGCTGGGGCACGGGCCTTCCCTATGGATGGATAGGGAAATCGGGCCTTAAACCATCACGCGGGCCCAGTGCGGATTGATGGTTATTAACGACTGCTAATGCAGCCGGGACCAACGGCTTAACGTGCCTTCCGAAGCACGAAGGAGCTCAAGATGAAAACTTTTTTTATTTGTGGTCACCCATCCTATGGCCGGCATTTGCGAAAGTTGCTTAACTTGAACAATCGCAGACCGAACGCGTTTACCGCTGCGCCATCGAGCTCCTCATCTGTACTTAGTAAAATATATTTAAAAATATTAATTACTAATAAATAGACAAGAGGACGACTACTTTTTCCGAAACGTCAAATGATACATTCCAATGGAATTTTTCAATTAAAATAATGGTATTTCCAGGCTACGTTCCCCCAAAAAAGTATAGATGGCGCTATCGATGTCGTATGATGATGACAAATACATAGTATATTTAACAGGAATACAATTCCGAATCAATCACCAGCACATTATCATAGCTTATAGGTATGAAGTGTCGGTATACTTATCTAACAGAGATCTGAGAATACAACGATATGGTATCATTGTGGTACATAAAAGATGATGTTATAGAAATTGATAGAGAGCTAACATGTTGTAGACATATCCACACTGCACACACTGTTCGACCGTAGTAAAGCAGTTGAGAAAATAATCAGAATCATTTATTCAACGTAATTATCATAGATAAACTTATTGAAGGTTATATTAACATTTTTGAATCTACGTCATTTTGCAAGGTGTTATGTCTGAGGAGAAGAAATGACAAGAAACTGCAACAGCAACACATCTTTTAAATCAATGTAGTATACATTACAATTTATTGAATAACTAGAGAAACACATATAATAGAATCCCAAAAGCAAAAGTGTATACAACTTTTAGTTAGTAAAAGAAGATATATACGAATATATAGCTACGTAAGCTAAATTGGGGATGTGATCATCAAAAGTCGAATCTGATCGTTTACTAACACAACCTTACCTACTGACATGTTAAAGCAAAAAGAATTACTTAAGCAAAGACCGAAGCAAATATAAATCCAAAGATCCTGCTACTGCGGGCAGAAATAGGCGTAAGTTTATATATTTATATTTGAAATATTATATATATTATATTATGCATTTAAATTCATTTATAATAATATTATTATAAAATTTCGCAACAAAATGCCTCTTGCCCTTTCGTAAGGTTTACCCTATTAGAATTCCATTATGCGCAACAACCTTTATATTGCCAAGCCGATAAAGGCGATAAAGTAATATACTCACGTCACGATATGTCTTCTTCATGGTTTTTTTTTTATTTTAATAACGCATTAAAATACTTAAAAATATATGCTTCATAATATTACAATCTAATAAGCAATTTATCTTTCTAAACTAAACTAATATAAATAAATAATATATTGTCTTCTTCGGGATGGATAGTATGATTGTTTTTAAAAACTGCCCCGTTTAAGAAAATGTTTGGGGGCCCTAAATTTTTCACAAAAAATAAATATAACGTATAATAGATACGTAGTTACGCCCCTTACCAATCATTCTCAGTCCAGCATAGAAGTATAATAACACGACCTTCGTGGTCCCGGGTTCGAATCCCGGTGGGGACATACCACAAACTTTACTTTGTCATCCCTAGTTTGGCTTGAACATCACAGGCTGATCACTTAATTATCCGAAACTAAGATGATCTGTG
Source organism: Pectinophora gossypiella (assembly GCF_024362695.1). Taxonomy (NCBI): domain Eukaryota; kingdom Metazoa; phylum Arthropoda; class Insecta; order Lepidoptera; family Gelechiidae; genus Pectinophora; species Pectinophora gossypiella. The sequence goes on from NC_065422.1 coordinate 8,228,133, forward strand.
ATTCGGAAGGCACGTTAAACCGATTGGTCCCGTTTCTACTTACTAATGTAAATAATTGTCACATGAGCTATGTCAGGAGCCTTTAACGGCTCAATAGTAACCCTGACGCCAATATTGCTGAGGTTGATAATCCACCACACAACCCACACTATAAAAATGTAGTCTGTAAAGCATCATACCATATCCAAGCCCACGAAAATGTGTGCACCTATGGACGGCGCAGTCGTGTATGCAGTTAGCATATTAATGGTTTAATCGGAGATCTGAGGCGTGACCGCTCGTTCTGAGCTATTGTCTAACACGCTCAGTGGCGTCTCACTTAGGACTACGTGCTGGACCTTAGAGGTTTGTTGTTGAGGAGAGTCTAAATCTGATATTAGTCAATGAAACACAGACACTCCATATTAAAATCTCAATATTACCATGAAAGAGATGATAAACAATCAATTCTTCCAATCAAATCGCTATCGAGGATATGTAGATTCTGGTACGTAGTGACAACAGATAAGTAAGTATCTGAACATTTTTTGACTCCCGTCCAATTCAGAATAACTGCTTATTATAATTTAAATAACTTTCCTTCCTTTCAGAGAGCTAGTTACGTAAACTTCCATAAAATATCATAGAATTTCGCATCCACAACGCCAAATCCCTTCGCTCTGAGTTTCACTGCCCGAGGCGCCGCCGCTATCGCTTGGTCGAACGCTGCACACTGAAATCTGCATTTCACAATTAAACAGTGGACAATGCTACGTCCTTTCCGGGAATGAGTGATGTAGATTCTATAATCTATCGATTGTTTGCAATTCCGAGAACTATTCATGACTGTCGATAATTTGTATCGTATCGATACTGTTAAGCTTTAGTGCTCATTGCTATTAGTTCAATAAAGCGTCTCTCCGATGTAGTTGAATCATTCCACGCATTGCCTGTATAGATAAGTTTCGTTTTCGTTTACAATAAGGTTCGTTGTCTTATCTTTTTACTGGTTTTATAAAGATATCTTTGCCGGCGTGGTCGACATTTTCAATCTTTCAGCAATTGCTTGTCTGACCTTCCATCCCGCTAAGGGAAAATCAGCCCAATACAGGTTAGGTCACATACTTCCGAAACGCATTTTTCGAGAATCCTCACGACTTTCTCCTTCACCGCAGAGCACGTGATATTTATGATCCAAACACGAATTCGAAAACAAAGTCAAAATCATTGGTTTAGGTTCGTGCTGGGATTCAAACTTGCAACCCACAGTAAGAGTCAACTTCCAACTGGCGACAACGGTTTAAAGATGCCGCTTCTAGATGAGTCAAAATTTCTATGCTCAGCCATCGATGGGTGAACACTCGATAGTGGTACATCACTATAGTAAATACTATCTGTCGGTCATCGATTGCGCTCGCTTCCGGTCGCAATTAGACGAGGAGATGCTGCCGTCACCACGGGACGCGCTATTTGCTTCCAAAATCTGCATTTCACTTGCAAATTTCAGTCCAGGTTTAAAATTCAGTACCTAGGTACTGGTATTGGGGAAGTAGACGGATCTGCTTTGGCATAGTAATTGGAAACGTTTGGTTTTGTTAAGTCAGGGGGGATAAAATGACCACATCTAAGAAAGCAATATTGCTATTTGACATTTGTATTTGCATTGCGCACTTACTTTTATATGCACAAATGTAAAATTGAAATATTGCTTTCTTAGATGAATTGCTTCGATGTGGCCATTTTAGCCTCCCAGGTGTTGTTATCAATCATTAGCATCAGGCCTGTATCCCAAAAGGGGTAGGCAGAGAGGTATATTATGCACCCCACTCCTCGGCCGTAAAGGAGAGTGATAGGTGACTAGTTACTACTTTTATCTGTTTTATTGTTTATGGTTACATGTTTATATTGACGAGGGACTACTTTGATAGCATATCTACGCATCCCATACCCTTCCGGAGGGGTACAGAGCGTACTCCACCACGTTGCTCTACTTCGGGTTAGCAGAGAAATAATACAACTAGGATCAATTTAGCAAAATACATACATAAACTCACACTTATTTCCCACCGGGGTAAGCAGACACTATGGAATTCCATTTGCTTCGATCCTAACATACTTCGATCGTTTCATACACGCACGCCAGTTCTTAAATAGGTTTGAACGGAAATCGAACCCAAGATCAATTTAGTGGGATAGAGCTGTTGATTACACCACCTGTGGAGAAATGATTTGTGGGTAAATGTTCTTTAGTATTTTCTCCCACCAATAAAAATGAACTATGTACATAAACTCCCAAACTTCGTAATACTAGCCTCATTTCTAAACTTGCATAATATTTTAGACTACATTACGTAGGATTACCGCTCTCTAGGTGACACTGTCTAAACCCCTAATCTAAACTTTTGGCTGAACATAGTTTAGACATAGTTAGGTTTTGCGACTGCATAAGGCGTAAGATAGACAGAAGAGGTGTAACAAAAGCGAATCGTTGCGGACGCGTCGAAGACATAGGTGTCTTTAGTGTACTTTCATCAAACACACAGAAAAGTGATCTGTAGTGTATTTTAAGTGCAGTTTTCACTAACACAATTGGCTCGATAATAGACGGCGATACGGCACACCACCTGTCACGTTGGTCTAACTAACAGAAACCTCGGTAAGGTTTGGGTACTTAGTTCATCTTGCGATGGATGTAACTCAGAATAGCCCAATGCGTGGCTGATTTTGCAAATTGACGTATCAGCAATATTTTGTCAAAATTATTTGTGTCATATTGACAATAGCAAACGGTGCAAATCATATTTGCTAAAATTTCAGATACGTCAGTTAGAGACGAATTGGGGATACAGTCGTGACGTTATGTGTTGCTAGTGGAATTCTCTGCCGTCTTCTGTATTTCAGAATGCATATAACCCGAGTGCTTTCAAAGCCAGAGTGAACAGGCACCTTCTGGGCGAGCTCGCTTCATCTTAGGCCTCGTCTATGCCTCCGGGCAAGTCTGGGGCCAAGAGCAAAACTATCAAAGGTAAAAAAAAAATACAAAAGAGACGGGACGCTACGGACTGCGTCTCTTCATTCAATTCACCACACTCATTCACATTCACATTCGCCGGAGGTGAGTCGCGTCCGTGACGTGTCTGCGTCTTGCCTCTCTTCTGTGTATCTTGTGCCTTAGAGACGTTATCTCATGACTTTATGCTTGTTTATTATCAGCGAGGTCTAGTTATTAAGTTACACAGGATTTACCAAAAGCCTTTAAGAAGTATTTTACTAATTTGAAATTTGAATTTTGACATAATTAGTTACTTAACATGTTAGAAGCCAACTTGCTTTCTCGTACTTTTTGCGTGCTAAGATTAACTAGAATCCAGTAGGTATTACGTCGTATTAGGTCGAGATAGTTACGGGGCCAGACTAGCCTCCTATGCACAATCGGCATAACTGCGAGCAGGATCGTGTAGAGGGTATACTCGACTGTCCTCGCCCATCATCATCTATGATCGCTTGCCATCGGCTTTAATCGTGCTCGCCCATAATCGTCTGCAATCGTCGGTGGACCAGCTGTGGTGGCGCCAGCATGGTCCTAGTAAGATAGGGCCTTAATACGAATACCCAATACACCACTTACTAAACACATAATTTTCTTCTTCTATCGTGTGGGTTATGATGTGGATTACCAACCCCATCAACCCTGCTGTCGGGTTATTATTGAGCTTTTTATGGGTCACGTAACGATTACTTACTTCCTTAAACACACACACACACACACACACATACCTATTTAATATACATATAATATATTTGTACTCTTATTTTGTAAAAATGAATAAATAATAATAAACATCACAATACATCAAATAGATGTTCATCATGAAAACTCACTTCCCTAGCGTTATCCTGTTTTCACAGAGTCCGCTTACCTAATCTGAAGATTTGACAGGTCCGGTTTTTCACAGAAGCGACTGCCTGTCTAACGTTCCAACCCAACCAAAACCAGCTCAATACAAGCAACAGCCTAATACAACCTAATATTATGTATACCTCAAATCGCAAGGATTTCCTTGACCTAAGTACCTCCTGACTCCCCGACATAGCTGGGAGCAAGTTGCCCAACTCGACTTCCTTCCGGCGCGGATGGCGGGCGCGTTGAGCCGTGACAATATGGCCGACCAAGATGGCGTCTGCGTGGGATGTCGCGCGGGAAAATTATGGGGGTCTTTACGAGACCCCCTCTTTGTTAGTTCACTGAGGGACCCTGTGCCTAGCAGTGGGACGTAGGTATATAGACTATTTACGTATCTATGAACTTCATAAAATTGATTATTTTTAATATTTATTTCAAGTGCAATAAATATTTTTGTATTGAATTTTATTGTATTGTATTGTTCGTTTCAATCACATTCACTTTAGCAGAGCCGTATATATTGCTTGGAGATAGCTACTTAGCCATAATTGATAATTCAACTCTTTATTCATAATAAATATTACGCGACGTTTGTTACAAATATTTCCAAGAGTAGGTACGCATTATATACATTACATTACAATATCTCTGTACATCACACAAACACCATTAGTTAGTTCACCATAATAGTTACTTACACATATTTTGGTGAAAAATACCTTCTGTGAAGAAATATCTAACATAAATGTCAATGATTGCACTTTTTGTTGGCCTTCTATCGCTTTTATGTTGTATAATTTATCATAATCATATTACTTATTAACTGATAAGACTTTTAAAGGCTATAAAATGTTTTTATCTTTGGTACTTGAATGCTTTGTTCTAACGCGCGTCTACTTAAAATGAATTTGATAATGTAGCAGCGAATTCTACGGAGATATAAGATTAAGAAAGTTAAAACGGCCACATCGTAGCAATTCATCTAAGAAAGCATTATTGCTATTTGACATTTCTTTGCATTGCGCACTTAATTGTATACGCGCAAATTTCAAATTAAAATATTGCTTTTTGGATGATTGTTTCATTGTGGCCTTTTTCAACGCACCAGCTGATTGTGTTATATTACCCACTTGTAAACGTCAGTATTAAGTGTTCTATTTTCAAAAAATATAAGCTTTAAAAACTAAAACCCGACTATGGGAAAATCACGCTCTAAAAAGTATGAATCCAGATAATTGGATGGAACAGACGGACATACATAGCGGTCAAAAACATAACCCTGCTTTACGCTTCGCCAAAGTTGGATAAAAACAAGAAATTACCTTTTGATTTTAATGTGCTCTAGTAGGTACCTCTAACTCTGCTATTACCTGTAAAAAAAATGAAAATAAATTAGTTCAAATGCAAATTAAGTAAGTACTTAATGCTAAACTCTGTGTTCCACATTTCCTCTTTTCCAAGTACATGCGTGTTCCTGAATGATGGTACGTAAATTATTTAGTCCTGAAGTTAGCACAACTCCGTTATCAACACAGTCTAAAACCTTCCTAACTAGAAGCAACAAATGAAATTACAAGATAATGTAAGCACTAGAACTTTCTAGAACTACGAAAACCTCAACATATAGGTAGGAACAGTTTACTAAACGCAGCAATGAACAACTTTAACTTTACATAATATACACATAGTGGCACAGCTTCGTACAAACACCAAAGGTTATTTTATTTACAAAATATTATTATAGAAGATAAATATTTCCTATACTATCACGAACTGATGTTCGAAATATTTATTCGTATTTATCGTATTTATTTCGTATTAAATACTTGAATAATGTGTGAATTTCGAGCTTTTTTAAAATTATTTTCAGTTCCATACTTTTGCGACGGAAAATTCCACTTGATATCAACTCAGAATCATGGCCTGAATCGTCCCTCAAAGTTTTCGTTACGATGTCACTAACACCCTGTATTGTAAGCAAAGTATTGCCTTGTATAACAACCAAGTTGAGAGTTCAAATTGGTAACATACATGTTATGATAACGTGTTAACACAGTGCTAATAACGTAGCGGTGGAATGTCTTAGTGTTGTAACACTTACCTATTCAGTTACTGAGTCATTTCTGTTTACAATGTTGTCTGTGCGGACACAAGTTCAAGGATTTTAGTGTGTTTAGGAAGAGTCGGCGAGACAGTAAGTTCGGTGTAAAATTTTAGGTACCTGTGTCTTGAAACTCGACAACGATAATGTTTCAATGTTTTTTGTCTTGAATGTCATTCACTTATCATTCGTATAGGTATTCTGGTTGATGAACCCGGTCATTCACTGGCCGAACATTCTTACAACCCACATCAGAGATGATGACTGCTTGGCTGGATTGGCAGAAGCAGTATCTATATTTTTTGATAGTACAAGTCATCATCACTAATTTAAGAGCCACGCTCTTGTCGGTGGAGCATTCTCTATGCTACTTTTTAGGGAAAAATAGGGTAGTGGTTTCCCCTCTTGCCTTCCGCCCCGCAGTACTCTCTTTGACGCGAGTGGGATGGCGCCCAGAGTAGTCTATTTCAAAGTCGTACTAGGATCCCTGTCCTCCGCCTCTGAATAGTACTGACAGTTACTGCTGCCCTCTGTCAGGTTCCAGGTTACATCCTTGTGCATGTGTGTGTGTGTGAGACCTGTGTGTGTGAGACCTGTGTGTGATAGTATATATAGGTACCCATTTATATTCTGTTCTTATTTTTCTTGTGTAATGTGTGCAATAAGGAATATTTTATTAGACTTGATTAGTCAAAACACAGATCTTTGTTGATATTTTTTTGTACAAAGTTAAGTATAACAAGGTACTGTGTGATAGATAAATAGGAACGGTCACGAGTATTAATATGTATACACTTTGGTACCGTGTCACATTAACTTTTTTGACAAATTGAACTGTAAGTCTCACTAAATGTCAAATATGTTAGTGCGACAGAGTCCTAAAGTGGGTACATTATATTGCTCATGACTGTACTATCGTGCCTAAAAAAAATGGTGAAAATTGCCCTTTCCCAACTCATTTCCTTCAACCAGTAGTCAATGAATCGTGAGCACTCTTACAGACAAATAAGGTTGGGTTCAATGGGTTTAATCAATTAAGTGGAAAAATCCTGAACACGTGACGTCCGCTCTCTAAAACCTAGAGCGATTGCCCCAAGTATGCCAAATCGTAAAGCTGGTCTAAGTTAAAAGCGGTTGACAAAATGAATCGGGGGCATAGACACTATTAGCAAATCAAACCAAACACACTTTATTGCACAGAACTTAATTTTAACAATCTAAATAATATAAAAGAAGAAACTGACTGACTGACATATCAACGCACAGCCTATACCGCTAGGTCTAGAGACTCAAAATTTGGAACATAGGTTCTTTTGGTGTACGGGAGCACTAAGAAAGGATTTTGCGATATTCCCACGGGAACCACGCGGGTAAAACCGCGGGAAACAGCTAGTCAGATATAATACAAGGAAATAGTACAATTGGGCTGCCTCATTTCCCAGCTTAGGGACGGTACTGAAAACTATCGGCGCTCGAAAGACGTGATATACTGCCTGACGACCCGATTATCCTAGCCATTAGGACCAGGTCACCAGGACCTCGATACCCGACGATTACTCTCATTCAGTGCTTATCGCTATCGTCCCACTAGCTGACTGCTCAAAGCCCGCGATATCTGTCGCATTGCCTGCGACAGCGTAACCGTGCAGACTCCGTAGTGCCTGTTGTTACATAGTCATATAAAAATATCAGATTGACATTACATCTATGTCACTCCCATAGATATTTATCACCATCCCTGTTCCTTTTCGAAATCGTTTGCTACTTGGCTAAGCCCCCTGCCTGTATTCACCCGAATAGAGTGTGTTCACGCCAACGTGAACGCACCATAATATTGAAAAACGGCAACCCCGATGACGTTCCGGTCCCGGTCCCGGTCTTCTTTCAATTCGTTCTCTACGCTACGATCTATCTCCGCGTCACGCACGTAACGACAACCAACTATCGCGTACGCGCACAACACAAAAATGTAACCATTATCAAGACAATAAACAATCCCCCTCAAGACGAAGGTTTCATTGAAGCAATCCTATCTGCTAAACATCTACAACACAACAAACAATAACCCCACGCCGGAGCTACTGCAGCGCCGACAGAGTGTAATATGTAAAGTATGGAGTGTTGGAGTAAGTATAATAACTAGAGCTGGTTTTCTCTTCCCTTAGACCAAACCTTTGGAGGTAAGCGTGAAGCACTTGGACCTACAAGATTGCTTTTCGAGTGCCATCATCTTGTTTTCCCCGAAATGCGAAGCTTTTATCCTCCAGTGCTTTATTATTACTTATATAAGCCTAAACAATGAAAATGTAAATGGAAAGTAGAGGAAAAAAATAAACGGGTATCACGATTTGCTAAGGAATTAAATTCTTGTTAAACTTAAAAAAAATATAACAGTTATTGTTTACAAAACAGTTTAACAATACAAAATTTGTATTAGGTACTACTTAACTACGAGTATATATATAAAACTGTTCTGTAATAATATGAACAAAGTTTATTATTTATAACTAAACAGTTATAACATATACATGTCGGAGTTAGTTATGAATTAAGAATTAATCGTGGTACATAAACAATATGGAAGTAAATAAAAAGATTGTGATACTAATGATGGCCATTTTTGTCTTCTAACGCCGACACTGATGACGAAAAATCGTACGAAAATGAATAGAGTTTAGTAAGACCATCTTGCTCAGTATACATTCCTACCTCCTACCTCCCTCCGTCCTGATGCTACGACATAATATACATATGACACTTAGTTATATATTTATTTATTGTAAAAAATATATTGTATTCTAGATTTTGTAAAAAAAAGAAAATTATTTGTTTCCTTGTAAGAAAGGTTTATTTTCCACTTTCCAAATTCCACTTGATATCGACTCAGAATCATGGTCGGAGTCATCCCCCTCAGTATTTATTACCATACGTTCCTGCAAGTACGACGGAAAATTCCACTTGTAATTAACTCAGAATCATGGTGTCAATCATCCCCCTCAGTATTCGTTACGATGTCACTAACACCCTGTATTATAGTCTGGTCGTTTCTAGTAATAAATCCTAGCACACTTTCAGTTCCTACATGCCTTTTACACTGGATACTCATTATCAAGGATATTTTAGTAGAAAACCACTCCCAGCTACAATTTATTAGGGTTTGCTTACTTACAACCTCAATGCTATACCTTGGTATTGGGTACGTTATTATCTTTAATGTAGATATAAGTTTAAGCTCTAGTTGTTTGTTTAAGTTAAACTCAAGTTCGTTAAATGCTTAAAGTTTTTTTTTCTGTAGCCTAATTAATGTCCCACTGCTGGGCAAAGGCCTTTCTCTTCTCTTTCCAACCCTCCCTGTCTTGGGCATCGTTCCGCCAGGTGTGCCGGAAGGCGTCCAGCTCGTCCCTCCACCGTCGTCGTGGTCTACCTCGACGTACCTCAACCTTAAAGTGGCCACCCATGACCTCCATGACTAACATGAGCAATATAATGTACCCACTTTAGGACTCTGTCGCACTAACATATTTGACATTTAGTGAGACTTACAGTTCAATTTGTCAAAAAAGTTAATGTGACATGGTACCAAATTGTATAAGTACATATTAATGCTCGTGACCGTAGTGTCGTGTGTTTATGTTATTTAACCATTTTCGCCCACTACGGCACATCTTGCTAAAACCACTCCTTATAATTTGAATTTCCAATAATTCCCGAGTCAACGCCGTAGGCACACAAGAATCAATTTAATAATGAAGACTATTGACAGAATCAAACGTCTTGTTCATCAGAATCTGTTTTCATTATACAGACCGTGATTATAATAACGACGGCTTCAAGTAATTAAAATTGACACAAGTCAGAAATTGATTGCTTTACTGATATTAATCGGTGTAATGGAAATATAATTGGTAAGTAAGTCTTTAGGAATCGAGAATATTCGCGATTACTTTGTGTTTATTTTTATTAACCGACGTGTGTGTATGAAACAATTGATGATGAACGAGGATCGAAGTTAATGGAATTCTTTACTCTCTGTTTACCCCGGTGGGAAATAGGCGTGGGTTTATGTATGCATGTGTGTTATTTTAATAAAAAAAAAAAAAACAAGTGGTCAAACACGATCCAGGCTGGTCATAAAACAGCGATGTATTCTAAAATGGAGCACGCAAACGTAAATAGTGCCTATTCACTCTTGCCTTAAAAATCCCCGAATTATTATGCAAGTATTGGGGAATAATGACGCAGGAAGAAACTTCTATTCGCTGATTATTTGGAATTCTTAGGCCAGTCGCGGACATTACTGTAGCGGGTGTCAACAAAATGTATAAAAAAGCGTGTAAACTATGCTTCTCGCTAGCCACCGGTTGTAGTCAGTTTCATACTTTTTACAGAGTGTTTTTTCCGTAGTTGGGTTTTAGAACTTGTATTTTGTCGAAAAAAATAGTCAATCAAGTTGGCATGATCTTTGTGTGGACTTTTAGGACACTTTCAGTCCAGTATAGTGGATAAACATCCTTGGCATCGACGCTATTTTGCCCGTTCCTACAATGTTCCTCCTATATTTATAATAACCTACAGGTACAAAATTTTATCACTAAGAGCAGTTCAGAATAAATCTTTACTAAAACAGACTCGAGTAACTTCCAATTTTTCCCGGGAAAATTTCAAAAGAATTATCACATCAAAGGGTGTTGAGAGCGTTCAAGAATGAGCAATCAACGTCATGTTTACCTAATTATACGGGAGTTTTACCCATCTTTTGATCTTGGTCATCCTTACCCACTCTTTACCCCACTAGACCGCATTTTACTCTCTTCACTTTTAAGAGTTCTTTCCTCTAGACCCTTCGAAGACCGCGAAAGAAACCTCTCACAACTAATAGTAGACGCAGTTTCTAATTAAGTTTTTGATTTATCTGTAGGTATTCTGACCACTTGAAGGGGTTAAGAAAGAAGTGATTGGAAACGAATCGCGCACAAAATAAACCATTGAGTTAATGGGTCTTTTAAGGGCCTTTGTAGATTCAATCAAAGACAGTTAATTCAGAGGAAGGTTAAGAGAGGTTTAATAATACTTCTGTTGTCAAAGTCCCTTGACTTTGTGCGGAAAATTAGAATCAATATACTTACGAATTGCCTTGAAATTCCATAATTTCAAAGAAGTACATTTTTTTTACCTTCGATGGGTTTGCTCTTGGCTTCAGACTTGCCCGAAGGCATTGACTAGGCCTAAGATGGAGCCAGCTCGCCCAGAAGGTGCCACACTCTGGCCTTGAAAGCACCCGGGTTATATTATATGCATTCGGAAATACAGAAGACGGCAAACTTACATAAGTAGAAACAGAGTAAGCAGTTTTAATTATGCTTACTGTTGACAAACTGTTAAGTACCTAGATCCTTGCTATGTTTTCTAGCTAACACAGCTGGTTAAGCTGTCGCTATCATTATAGGCGGCGCGCGGCGATACGGCTTACCACCTATAACGTTGGTCTATTTTTTTATTTTTTTTTGACGTGACTTGTTGTAGATTTGCCGCAGATGGCATTAACTACTTGGCCGGACAAATGGGGAGCGCTGAAGGCTCTCACCCGGAGTTGGTCTAATAGGAACCCGGTGAAGCGTGTGTATGAAGTTCATCTTGCGATGGATGTAGGTACCTACCCCGATTGGGAATATAACCTTAAGCTAACAATACTAACAAACTAAGTTTCGACATACCTTCATTTAGATTCAACTACTCCTGGTTGTAACAATTTGTAGTTACTATTATTTCCCCCTCCGGTTGTTGAGGAGAGGCCTTTGCCCAGTAGTGGGACGTATAATATAGGATGTTTAACTGAGTGCCCAGTTATACAAAACGTAACAACAACAATAAATAAATATTCATTGTAAGACCACTTTATGTATTCAAAAGGCAACCTTTCAAACTTAACACAAAGCCGATGTGAAATTCTTGAAACAATTATTTATTTTCAGAAGGAGAATTTGATAAACTGAATTTTATTAGGCAATTAAAATTCATAATAAAAAAGCAAAGGGGTTTTTTCGCTGAAAGGGTTTAAGGTTCGTTCCATTAATTTCTGTTTCTGTCGAATACTTTTTTCGTTTTCCGGAAACAAAGGCTTGATGAATATCTTAATTTATTTGAAAAATTGAGACAAAAGAGAAGATTTTTAGGGGAGCTGTAAATTAAGAGACAGTGACAAAATTTTAATTAATTTTAAGTAATAGCACTGATTTTGTAATTTCCTTGGTTTTAGCTTTAAAGGATTTAAATAATTAAGCATGATCTGTTTCAGCCATTGTTATTAATAAACTTATTAATAGTATCTTCATTATTAAATCGTTTGTTGACCTCAGAGGATTAATGACTACATACCTTTGCTATCAAGTAATGAATGTCGTATGCGAAAGAATTCACACAATTGACGTGTAAAGTGTATTTATGTTCATGTATCACGTGGTTTTCAAGATTTGTGCCCGGTTAATGGCAATAGGCTTACTCCCTGTTACTTAAACCCTGGAGCTTAAACAAACAGAACTGGCAAGAAGTGGGAATACAGGTTGTTAGTGACATCGTAACAAATACTGAGGGGGATGATTCAGATCATGATGATCATGAGTCTGATATCAAGTGGAATATTCCGTCGCAAAAGTATGGAACTGATTTTTTTTATGTAGAAATAGAAGCCAGTCTAAAATGATCAGAAATCAATCATATTTTAATTTTCAACTTATTTTCGAATTTTATTTATGAATTATCTCCAAAAAAAAACTTTCGTTTTGACGTTTCCTAAAATGTATCTCATTTGACTAATTTCTCAAGTAGCCTACTTCTCTATCCACGTAAGGTACCTTCAAATTTCGACGCAGTAATCCCTTATATATACATGGTCGTAGATATAGCTACAGTTCACCATTGAGCCGCTTGCGAATCTCAATTATAATTAATTCATACCCGTACGAGACTACCGTAGTGTTGTAGGTATTCGATACAACTCAGGGATATTTGAGTACCTGTTATTTAATAGGAATCACAGAATTGGAAATTTGACTTGGTGCAAAAAAAAAAATAATCCAGAAATATGTATACATAAATAAGAAAATAAGGTAATATCTCGAATACTACGTAGGATGATTCAGCCACGATTCTGAGTTAATATCAAGTGGAAAATTTTCCGTCGCAAAATAATTATTTTTTTTATTTTCATTTCCGGACGTAAAATTCCTTGATATCAACTCAGAATTATGGTCTGAATCATCCCCCTTAGTATTCGTTACGATATCACTAACACTCTATATATAAAACTCATTTTTCTTTTTGAATTACGAGTATTATCGAATTTTATTACGAATTAAGTAACAATGTTAATTTAATTTATCGTGAACCTCGGCTCAGGGCGTCGTCTGAGAGGAAAAATATTTGGAAAAATAGTGGGTCGATAGCGATAAGCGCTGAATGAGGGAAATCGTCGACCACGCCGGCGGGGTCGGTATCGGGGTCCTGCAGTTGTTGTTGGTGGTGATAGAAAAAGAGGTGTTAATCTGATACTAGGGTATAAATACTAGTTACATCACCATCGCAGCTTTAGTGTTGGGGTACAGGACGTAATGGAATGAGCTATTAAAGTCCCCATGGTAGGTTGTTAGCTTTTAATTTATTTTGCCTGACCTCTGGTTTATATGACCCAATTTTTGGATTTAGGTTGGCACTGAAATTCTTAGGTTGGCATTGAATAATATACAGGGTGTTAGTGACATAGTACTGATTACCGAGGAGGATGATTCAGTGTTAATATCAAGTGGATTTAAAAAAAAAATATATGCATACTTTTGCAATGAAAACATCCACTTGATATTAACTCAGAAAATGAGCTGAATCATTTTAATCAGTAGGTATTCGTTACGATGTCACTTATACCCCGCACAAGTACTTTCAGGTAGCTAAACAAGTCAGAATCACGGTCCGAATCACCCATCAAATTTTCGTTATGGTGTCACTAACATCCTGTAGGTGAATTTCAGTTTTTTTTTTTATTTTTCTCTTTATTTATTCCGTTTTAAGATGTATTCCGGCCAAGTAGTTAATGTCAAATCTATAATAAGCCACGTCAAAAAAAAAACCTTAGACGGACATGAAGAACTACAAAAGGTTAGTATTTATATTTAAGTACTTAGTAATAATTTCCTTCAACGAAAAATGTTATGTTAATAAACTAATCACGTTTACTGTATTAAAAAAACCACACAGTTTTATAAAAACACACAACTTTTTCATACTGGGTTTTGCAGGAGCCATTTTCACATTTGCAATTTACATGGTGGCCGCCGGAAAAACGTTTATAAAAGTCACCATTTTACCAAAATTTACATAAAGAATTGTGGTACCCACTCTAAAACTGCATGCATGCAGATTTTGTTAGGGAACGGACTTAGTTTTTAATATATGGTGTCAAATTTATTTAAATCCTGCATATTGGGACATAAGTACATAAAACATAAACATGAACAGCCTATATACGTCTCATTGCTGGGCACCGGCCGCCCCTCAATCAACCGGAGGGGGTATGGAGCATATTGGACCAAATTGGTTTCTATTTATTATTTTTTCGTCTCAGCTACCTAATTAAGCAGTTTTCTCGACCATTATAGACGGCACGGCTCACCGCCTATCACGTTGGTGTAACAGAAAACTCGGCGAGGTGTGGGTACTTAGTTCATATTGCGATGGATGTACCTCTGACTACCCCAATTGGGATATAGTCGTGAGCTTATGTTATCTCTTGTTCTCAGCCATAATACACTACGAAATGTTTGTTCTTCAACAGTTCTATTCTTGATATTTGGGTACTTTCCTAGGGGTCCAAGATAAATTATGAAATTCTGTTCATTAAATAAAGACAAATCTAAAACTGACACAAAAACGTTTTCTTTCTTCCATTAAGGTTATTTATGAATTTTAATAAAGAAAAATGTAATAATAAGTGCGACATTTTGACACGTTTTTCTATGACGTCACAGGTTGCTTTTTCATACAAATTCCACAGTAATTTCGTGTTTTGACGTTTAGTAAAAAGTAACTGATTTGACTAGTTGGAAACTTCCCTATTGCCTACATAGATTAAATAAGATCATAATAAAATTTTTGAAGATTTATTTAATAATTTATCAGAAGTTAAACCGGTATCACCATTATGAAAATCTATTGATCCAGCTATCCAGAAATCTATTGCTTAAGTTTAATATAAAAATATTCCTGGGTCCGCCCCTGCAACCCACAAATTTTGCCCCACAGCCCACATGCACAAATATAGAAAATTACAGAATGCCGTGATCGGACCAAATTATTCACTACTTTAATCTAACCTAAAAGATATAAACTTTCGAGTATTCGACTTAACTGAATAAACACTTCCCTTAAATTAATCCTTTCAGGTATACTTAGCTCAATGCTTATCAGAAGGATTGGCGTCGAGAGGAGTGGAAAAATCAAGGGGAGGCCTTTGCCCAGCAGTAGGATCGAATAGGCTAAATAAGATAAGATAAGACTTAGCTATATGCTTATTACGAGTTTTTTAAGGCTGCTTTTATCATTTTAGAGATTCATCAACCCCACCACACGTAAACTACAAATTATAAAACTTTCCAATTTACTTCACAACTAACTTCCTGGTGTACATATTCATTAAAAGATGTAATCTTGTCATAGTTAGTAATATGATTTATTCTGTAATTAATTACCTCCAGTCAAAGACGTCGTAAAATACCTCCTTGCTGTGCACTTAGAAACGAAATTCAAAGTAGCTACTACATCAATGTCACTGCACTAAAGAACCACAAATGCACTGGTTTCTAATTCTAAAACTCGTTTTAGAATTCATAAATGCACTATTCCAGCACTGCAATTCCGATCCAAAAAATTCAAATCAAATCGAACGCAGGATTTTTCCTTTTTTAAAAGAATTGCCAGTCGACCAATCAATGGCGTTAAAAAGGTTCGAAATTCAAATCGCGGCGTGAGATTGGCGCGCGGGCAACGCGCCAAGTCTGCAGAAGGACTGAACCGATGAATCGACCGATTACAGATTCGCACCGAATAGTGTTGTAATAAATCGATATCGTATCCATTTCGTCGTCTGATAGCAACATGTGATAATCACTTGCATAATTAGCGTTGCGCTTTATGTGGCATCATGTACGGTTTATAGCCAGACAGTATCAGTTATCGGCCATATTGTGTCGAAATTTTAGCGTACACAAGTAATTTCTATGTTTTTCAATATTTACGTAAAATTGAGATAGTTTTCAATTTGATGTGTCTGACTTCCGAATAAATAACAATACAGTTTTATACCACATTATGTAGCTATAATTCTTTTTGAATTCTAAATACAAATTTATTAGAATAGGTATTTAAAATTCCCCATAAAATTACTTAAGTAAGTCTACAGATTTGTACGGTCCACCACGCGACTAAGGATCCCTGAAAGATCTAAATTATATTTTTTACAAGAAGGTTTCCGGGTTACCTCACCTTACATTGTATGGGCCAATAATCGCGTGTTTATATTTTGAGGTTATATCGAACAATAGCATTGATGACAAAACTGTATTGTGTAAAAATATCAACATTATTATGTGCCACTAATTAAACCTCGTTAAGACGGTTACCTAGTGGCTTTGTTTATTGAATGCGACACATTACAGCTCGATGTTTCTTTAGGTATTGGCAGAAGCTCAACTATAATGAAAACCTCGTCACCAATTCTTATGTTTTGACGCGATTTATTGTATATTTGCCGAAATAAGAGGCGCCCATCCCCGCAAGGACGCGCCGAACAGGAATTGCCCCAGTGGAGGGCAGAGAAGACTCTGTCTCCCTTGGGGTCGGGTTAATTTTTTTATGATAAATAAAAATAAAAAGACATACATATTACTAACTATTCAGAGGCGGAGGACAGGAGTCCTGGTATGGCTTTGTAATAGACTACTCTGGGCGCCATCCCACTTGCGTCAGACAGAGTACTGCGGGGCGGAAGACAAGAGGGAAACTACTGCCCTATTTTTCCCTAAAAAAGTAGCATGGAAAATGTTGCACCGACAAGAGCGTGGCTCTTAAATTGAAAGAATACTTAATTAATAATAAAAAAATAATACGGGATGCTGCAATGCATATTCACATTTACTTATGTATGAGCAAGACATAAGCATGTTTTTTTTTAAACTCGTGACACTGGCCCTATTAAGCATAACACGCGTGACTTTAAGCGTAAAGAACAGATTATAAAAGCATAACAGTTCATCGGCTTTATAGCAATTTATACTTTATGTTTTTGTCTTATAACAGTGTTTATGTTGATAATTAAATAGGTGAATGACCGCTTATAATCGAATTCTTGTTAAAAATTATCATGTTCATAGCTGCGAATAATTAATTGTGTGAAATAAACATAGGTATTGGATGTTATCAATTAATTGCAAATTACTTTAAAAGTGATTTTTGTGTTTGTAGCACTTACCATGCTTAGAGAAATTCATAAAGAGAATATTAAATCGTAAAAGAAACTGACTCGGACAGGACTTGAACTCGCAGCTCTGGTCAAGCCAGCATGCAAGGCATGGATAGGAGAAGAACCCAGTGGTATAATGGTTAACACGCTCGTCCCGGCTTGACAAGAAATGCGGGCTCAAGTCCCGTCCGAGTTAGAAAAAAAAATTACCAAAAAAAAAAAAAAATTTTTTTAAACCTGCTGTTTCGATTATATTTCTACTTTAAACGCGTTTGAAAGCAGACAAATAGTAAATTTTACATACCAGGTATGCTAAGCATAATTATGACATTGTAACACCTTGTTTTAAGCTTACGCGGTTATTATCATAATTAAAACACATAATAACGGGTTCTTACCGCGTTTCAAGCAGGGATATGACATATCGGGAGTCTCATATCCCTGCTTGAAACGCGGTAAGAACCCGTTATTATGTGTTTTAATTATTGTTACACCTGTAGTCTAAGATGATAATCGATAAGATCTCTCCAACTGTACTGCAAAGTCGCGAGGTAATATGTCGTGCGATGTGGGGCGATATCGCTGATATCTCCAGAGACATATATCGTACGAATGACCGTAACTCGGGACGAGCTAACCTAATTGTTTATCGAACCCAGGAACTCTAAATAACAACTCAGGTGCCTGACCCTAACAAGATAAAGGTCGTTGTAGATAATTACTACTCATTGTCATAATCTCCTCATAATTCACTCCTTGACATTGAGATAACAACGTAAATATAATAATAAAATAATTATCGGTCATTTTCATATCACTCTGACCTTTCCAATGTCAATATAAACAATAATATTAGTTATTAGCTGGCTTTTACTGCGTTATTTTAACATTTAGGCTACTTGGCAGCCTACGAGATACGAAAGGTTTATTTGGAGTTTGTATGGAAATACTGTTCTGTGACGTCATCAATAAAAGCGATCAAACGCCGTACTCATAAGTCGAAAAGTAAAATGAGATTGATTAATGGTTATCTTAGATTGGCTGTCAGCTGGGTTCTATTTCTACCTGTGCATTCATATATAAAATCACGCACCCTAACAATCATTAATAAGTACTAAAGAAACATTTTTTATTTCATCCATAAGAACTAATTATACTGTGTATGTATGTACTAATTATATAAATACGAGCATAAGGAAATAAAAAAAAGAAAGAAAAAAAAAAGAAGTGGGGGGGAGTAAGGGGAGGCCTTTGCCCAGCAGTGGGATCGTGTAGATTAGATAAGGAAATGGCTCAGCTTGTGCTGTGACGGAACCATTTTATGTCGCCATGGTGCTGGTTTTCCATCTTTTTTATAGTATAACAAAAAATAAATACATCATAAACTCACGTCAATTTTCCACCGGCTAGCAGGGACTATAGAATTTCATTTCATTCCACTAGGAATGTCCTTACAGAAAGTTTATTACAATCTACTCTGGTGTTTTTAATTTTTTGACTTATTGTAGATTTGCCGCAGATGGCATTAACTACTTGGCCGGACAAATGGGGAGCGCTGAAGGCTCTCACCCGGTACCTGAAGGAAGCAAGAGGAGTACGTCAGAGTTAAGTAAACATTACATCCATATATACATAAACTGCCTATATACGTCCCACTGCTGGGCACAGGCCTCCCCTCAATCAACCGGAGGGGGTATGGAGCATACTCCACCACGCTGCTCCACTGCGGGTTGGTGGAGGTGTTTTTACGGCTAATAGCCGGGACCAACGGCTTAACGTGCCCTCCGAAGCACGGAATCATCTTACTTTTTCGGACAATCAGGTGATTCAAGCCTGAAAAGTCCTTACCAAACAAAGGACAGTCTCACAAAGTGATTTCGACAATGTCCCCATCGGGAATTGAACCCGGACCTCCAGATCGTGAGCCTAACGCTCTAACCACTAGACCACGGAGGCTGTCAAATCACGCCTATTTCCCATCGGGGTAGGCAGAATTCCACTTACAACGATCCTGACATACCACTTTCGCATCTTCCACTCTCACCAAACTCTTCATGCATGTTCGCTGGTTTAGAGTACTCTTTACCTTTCTTTTAAATATCCTGGATCAAATAAATAAAGGAAATGTTAACTAAATATTAAATACATCATCATCTCCTTAGCACTATCCCGTTTTTCACAGGGTCCCCTTATCTAACCTGAAGATTTAACAAGTCTGGTTTTTACAGAAGCGACTGCCTGTCTGACCTTCCAACCGGCGAAGGGAAAACCAGCCCAATACAGGTTAGGTTTTAGGAATGCATTTTTCGGGAATATGGGTTTCCTCACGATGTTTCCTTTCACTGCTGATCACGTTACTAAATATTAAATAAATAATAAGTACTAAAAAGATGAGTAAGTTTTAATTCTATTTCAAGACTTCTTTAAAATTCTAAGTCTGTATCTAGCATATCGTTACGTGCACAAATGCCATTCAAGAAACGACATTAGGAACGACATTTGGTCGTACTCGATCGTATGTTGGAGTAATGCTGGAAATATTGCTATATATATATACGTCTCATTGCTGGGCACAGGCCTCCCCTCAATCAACCGGAGGGGGTATGGAGCATACTCCACCACGCTGCTCCAATGCGGATTGGTGGAGGTGTTTTTACGGCTAATAGCCGGGACCAACGACTTAACGTGCCCTCCGAAGCACGGAATCATCTTACTTTTTCGGACAATCAGGTGATTCAAGCCTGAAAAGTCCTTACCAAACAAAGGACAGTCTCACAAAGTGATTTCGACAATGTCCCCATCGGGAATCGAACCCGGACCTCCAGATCGTGAGCCTAACGCTCTAACCACTAGACCACGGAGGCTGTTGTATAAATTAATAATAAGAGTTTATTTCGGACATGTTCCATTGAGGTTAGTAACAAGCAATAAACAAATTAATCTAGTGTTTGTAACAGAACAATAAAAAAAATGTCTCCACCTGAATTCGAACGCTAGTGTCCACCGCGAGCTCGTAGCTCCTAGTAAGATACGGTCCTTACTCTAGTAAGTTATTTTATAGGTCTATGAGTGTACGTAGTGGATTACGAAAACAGTATATAAAGAAAAGGTTGGTGGTAAGGCTGGCAGAGGAAGACCTAGAAGGACGAACATTGACCAAATTGGAGACGTCCTTAGAAAAGGTTCAGTAAGATCTACTCTGAACCGGCGTGCGTGTATGTAACGATTGACGAATATGGAGGAAGCAAGAAAAGTATGTCAGGATATAAGCAAATGGAATTCCATAGTCTCTGCTTACCCAAGTGGGAAATAGTCGTGAGTTTATGAATGTATGAGTGTGCGTACATGCGATGACAAATTAACAAACCATATACCTAATTATCAACAAGTAACCGCGATTGCCATACAACACACGCGTGGTGCAACGTTGCATAAACACATTCCCACGCCGTGCAATTATTGCCATGCATTGCATTATGTTACTTGCTTATATAGGTATTACGCACTGTTTCATTAGGTACGTTAATAATGTTAAATACCCTCTTGGTTCACTCATGTACCACTAAATCCTATGAGCTCGGCCATTTCGAGGTTTTTATTGCTGCTTCTTTTCCCCGGCTATACAGGTTGTGAGAAGCTGCAGTAGTTTTAGGCGGATGACACGTTCGGTGTGTAAAAAATGATGATTCAAAGTGTAACTATAATAATAATGAAACACTTTATTACACACTTTACAAGATAAACTTATTCTAAGGTGGGCAAACGCGGCCTTACCGCTCATATAGTACACTTGTACAGCTGCAGTGTAACTTTGTTACCTACTGAATTAAGATGTTTGTGAATTTGTACATGAATTGAGTTTACTTGCTCCCACGGCCACAACCCATACAAAAGAAGAAGAACATTCGATATACCTGCCTACATTAAGATTCGGATTTTTTCCTTTACTTGTGCTGTTACACCTTTTTGCCAAATTTCATGATTATAGACTTATGGGAAGTAGCTGGAAGTAAATAGCCGTATCTTTAGATTGCGTTGATATAGACGCGTGATTTTTTTACAGCTTCAATTGACCGCAGAAAGTATTCGATGTTAACTTCAACTTGATACTTGAACGTGGCCAAAAAAGACAGATAGACAGACGAAAAACTAAGGACTACTTGTTTCCTTTTAATATTCGAAACCCTAGAAACATCTCTAACTAATATTCAGTTTCTGTCTACTTGGAAAAATGAGTCTGGCTGTTTGTCCAACATTGTTATTCTGTCAGCGTAGTGGCAGAAATTCTGTCCGAAAGAAACCGAATTCACTGTCCACTAAAGAATATCTACGCGAGATGTATGAAGACATGGAGAAGGCTTCGTAACACCGGTTAATGCGTTAACACATACAATACACAAAAAAAAAATACATATATTCTTCTTCTTTGCGAGTCGATGGCGATCGAAACTTTTTTCAATTTAAAAAAAAAAATAATTTCTGACCAATAATTGGCCACGCTTACGGCATTGTCAGTGGCTTCGTACAGGTCTTTAATAGTGCAGGTGTTAGGGCATGGCGATCCAATGTGATCGGTCCTCATCAGGACCAATACATATATAAAGTCGCGACTATTTCCTGCTCATGCGCAACGTGATAAAATGATCGATCTATTCAATAAATTTGATCGATATGATTAGTTTGTTTTTTCCCTAACATGCGTGTCACGTGATTTTGTTCGTATTTTGACAGAATGACATGACTTATTTGGGGTCGCATATTTATTAGCATTACATAATTATATCGTCAGAATAGATAAAATGACCGTGACAGAATTTTATCACGCTATTGACGTATGTTTTTTAACGTGTCTCAATGTAAATTTGCTGAGGACTCTCACCTGGTTCAAAATTTAAGACAACAGGCCTAAGAAGGCCCTCTAACGCGAGGTTACCAGAGTCTATGGAATCTAATTTGTTTCGATCCCGACATATTTCACTTATTTCCTCCATATTCATATAATGGGTCCATATACGCGCGCCGGATCAGAGCAAATCGTACTAGTTAAACCATTTTTTATGCATCCCCAATTTGGTCAACATCCGTTTTGGTTTTTCTCTGACAACCCTACCAACAACCTTCACCGCTTTCGTAATTCCAATATTCTTCATCCGCTCCACGTGCCATACCATCTATTTTAACACTCCCTTCTCAATCAATCAATGCAGTGTGTTAAGTGAAAGGAAAATTACAATATTCATAAGAATTTTATGAATTATTTATTCGAAGGAAGAAAATTTTAAAATAGAAAAATGGTTATGTTGTTATCTGCGGGCTTAGCACCGTAAGCACGCGACTCTTTCTCAGCGCGAGAAAGATCATAATTTGTGCGGGAAATTACTGATCTCGTCAACCTTGATGTCAAGAGTTATTATTGAGCCGCCACAGACCCTTAACATATATGGCTCATGTAACGACTACATTCGATACTTACTACAATAAGGGTGGTATAAATAAACTAATCTAAGTTTTAAGACTGCCCTCAAGATCATGTCAATGTGACAGTTCTTATATAAACATAGGGACTTGAGGGACTTGATAGAAGATGGGACTTGAATATGGTTTTGAGGGCAGTCTCAGCTGAGATTAGTTTATTAATACCACCGTAAATATACGTAGTACGCGGGATCAACGGCTTAACGGAAACATCTTACTTTTTGGACAACCAGGTGCTTTCAGCCTGTAAACTAAGGACAGTCTCTTTTAAAACCCAGGACCTCCAGATTAAGCTCAACGCTCACCCACTGCATCCCAGAGGTGTCCAATATTGCTTACAGATACAAAGTGACTACTAGAACTGTTTGGTTTCCCAACTCCACGTCAACTGTTACCAATAAGTTCGTAGACATAAATAATGCAGGGCACGTCAGCGCGGACGTATCGGGAACTATATTGGATTAACTTCCTTATAAACACTGACTTTACGACGAACAGACAGGCTTATAGACTTGGAGGGAATGGAATAAAATTGCCATTTTTGGCTCCTGGGTCACTTTCGGCCTGCTGAGGGTAAAATTGGATAGCTAGAGCAGATATTGTGGAACCAAGAGGGTCCGCATAATACCAGCGTTGTGGTTTACGCCGCGCCTTTTATCTCAGGACGTCCACCACCACCATATTATTATGGTACTTATTACGAAGTTGAAAGGACTCGTCTAGCCAGATACCGCTTTTCATTGTAGTATTAAGTACGTATTTTTGTTATGATCATTTCGACAAACATCCGGTTTGCTTTTTTTTGTAATTGTTTGTGAAAATTTTAAATGATGTTATTCTCTTGTATTTATGTGTGGGGCGTCCTTTTATAAGAAAGTATTTATATTCTATTATTTTTATTCTATCATATTTTCCTCCCTGGTAGCCCTATTCGAATGCCCTGAGCCGAGGTTCGCGCCCAACTGGGCACCCTCAGGCCTGTTGTCTCAAACGTTGTACCGGGTGAGAGCCTTCAGCGCTCCCCATTTGTGGGAAATAGGCGTGAGTTTATGTATGTATGTGTGTAGAACGGCAACTCTCCGCTCCCTACCAGCAGATGAGCTAGGTTTACCTCACCCCCCACCCGTCGAACATAGTTTAGTCTTCAATCGTATGGCGTCAGAAGTTACACACACAGTTGCGCGTGTACGAATACGTCAATGTGTGGTGTCTGTGTAAAACAAGGTTGTTTGTATGAAGTGTCCGTGGTGTGGCTTTAGTCAGGTTTCAAACGATTTTGACAATAAAGAAAGTGACAGTGAAAAAAAAATATAGGATTGACGTAATACATAGAGCAATACGGAGCTCCGTCGAATTGTGTATCCGGCCAAGTAGTTTATGCCATCTGCGGCAAATCTACAATAAGTCACGTCAAAAAAAAGCCCTATTCGAAAAACGCGTGACTTAGTCGTGTCACGAGTTCGAACTACTGAATTCGACTTTATGAAACTTAAAAAGTCGAATTCATGTTTGGATCACAGATCTGAGTGATATCACGTGGTTTTCAGGATATGTGCCCGGTTAATGGCATTAGGGTTGCTCCCTATTACATGCTACTTTACCGACATAGCTATCCATGTGTAATGTCTGTACGTTGAAATTAAAAGTATATTTGATTTGATATACTATTTATTCATCTCAGCTCACCCCTTTGGAGATACAGGCTTGATGCAGTCCACGCGGATAAGGAAAGATAGTAGATTAAATTGTCATCGGACCTGACAATACGTACAATTTAAGTAGGCCGTTTCGCTATCATCACATGAAAAATAAACAATTTTATGCCGTCATCATGGTTACTTGTAGGAGTTGTAGGAATGAAACGGACAAGCCCCATATTTTGCCCAACGTGTAGAGTTGGTGAACTTAGAGTTTGTATTGTTGGCCCGTGTAGAGTTAGAAGCTTAGCTCTACATAAGATCTGATAACTTTTTGACTTTGCCATCGATATGATCTCGACTTGGCACATTTTACATGAAAATGTTTTTGTTGGGATAAATATTAGGGGATTATGGCGATGTTGTAACCCTGACTTCTCTTCTTATCGTATCGATGGTAAACTCAATAGCATCGGCCCAAAACTTGGCAACAAGTATGGCGCTATCTGCAGCGCTCATCAGATCCTCCTGCGTGCAGGTGTTCGGGCACGCAGGACACGATGTAAGATGACCCTGACACTGGTTGATGAAGTCGATTATTGATTTCACATTTTACACGGGAGAGAATCAATATTATGTGTGATTGAATATGGTTTCAAAACCAGTTCTATTAAATCTAGTACCTAACAGCTGATATGAAACTAACATAATAATTACGTCAATCAAACCCACATAGTTTGAATAAATATATCAGTGAATTCCAAATGGCAGATAACATTAATAATTAAGATATCTGGAATTAATAACTTACTAACTCCATTATGTTCTCAGATGTGTAAATCGCATAGGATCGTATGCCAGGGACAATTAAGTTGGTAATTAAGGTGTGATCAAAGACCATAATTGTGAGAGGGACACACCAAAAAATACAGAAAGGCAAATACGTATAACTTTGAGCAAGAAAACAGCCTCCGTGATCTAGTGGTTAGAGCGTTAGGCTCACGATCTGGTGGTCCGGGTTCGATTCCCGATGGGTACATTGTCGAAATCACTTTGTGAGACTGTCCTTTGTTTGGTAAGGACTTTATAGGCTTGAATCACCTAATTATATGAAAAAAAAAAAAAAAATTCCGTGCTTCGGAGGGCACGTTAATCCACTGGACCCGGCTATTAGCCGTAAAAACACCTCCACACAACCCGCAGTGGAGCAGCGTGGTGGAATATGCTCCATACCCCCTCCGGTTGATTGAGGGTAGGCCTGTGCCCAGCAGTGGGACGTATATAAGCTATTTATGTTTTATGTATGTTTAATCTACGTATGCTACTCAGAGGCATCTCACTCTCAATTACTTTCTTACACTGGATAAAGCCTCCACCCAGTCTGACTCCATCAAGGAGCTAGGCACTTCTTGCTAGAACAACATTGTTAAAATCACCACGACATCAGTGTTTAGTGCACGTAGTAACAATAGCCAGGAAACGATGTTTAAAACTTAATAAACTGAAGCTTAACTCGGCTCTTAACTGCGAGGGTAAGCACTTTCCGATGAAAGAGGGTATGGTGACAGGGAAAGCGAATTTTGAAGGAGTTATTTTTCAATAACACTAAGGTGTAGAGTATGTATGATGTAGTATGGTGACATAGTCTGGCATAGAGACGAGAATGTATTTAGACTCCCGAGTGACGTCACAGTTAATGAGTATATAAATGATAATTTAAAATTATTATTTTTAATAAAATTTTATAAATTAAATCATAATAGACATATAAAACAATACTTAAAATATAAGTGCAATAATATTGTTAAAAAGTAGTATGATAAATATAAATTGTGAATGATCTCTCCGACCGATTTCGGCCATAGCGACCACTTCGACTCCTAGTCGGCACGACGCTGATGCGCCCGAAGATGGCTGACTGACTAATAATTAAGTATGTTGTCCTCTCTACCAGTTGCAGTGCCCTTACCGGGTGCATGTTGATTATAGTATCAATATGGACCCGGTTTTACTTACTTCTGTATTTTTATAACACCACAATTTGTACGAACACATGGTCGCAATAAAACATTTCTATTTCTATTACTTGTCAAAGAAGGATAATTTAATTATATTGCTCAATAATACTATAAAAACAAATATTGTAATTAAATAGTATTATGAGTAGTATTAAACGAAGACATTGCTGCTAAGGTAGTTGTTTCTAGATAACATTTGGATACCTAATATTTGATTTAGATAAAGTTTTCGTCTCGTCTACCGTGTTGGTAACTGTTTACTATAAATGAATTATAAGTACCTTAGACACGACATGATACAACACACACAGGACACAAGACACAACACGACACAGGACACAACATGACACAGGACATGAACACACACACGGTACGACACGTTAGGCTAAAGAAACATACTAAAAGTGCGACCTAAAGGAAAATGTCATTAAGTCGTCAAAAGGAGCAAAAACGCTAAGCTCACCACACTGCCACCATACCTAGCAACAATTGCATTTAGACTTCCATTTTGTGTAACACGCCTCTTTGTTGTTATTATTTGCATAGAAATTTCACACGAACTCTAGATTACAGCCTTTATAACCATTTCAAATATTACTGTCTTTATTGGTTCTGAACTTAATGTACAAAAGCTTGCATAGCTAAACTAAGTTTGACATTTATTTGTACCTATTCTCATAGTTACTACTACGCAAAATACAAAAGGGGGTGGCCCAAAGAGACTTGGCGACGCTCGGTTGATCGGGAATTAAAAACTCTCGGCATGTCATGGGAGCAAGCTATAGAGACTGCAAAAGACCGCGAGGAGTGTAAATGTTATTCAAGCACTACATCCTAACAGGGGATAAAAGGATTAGGAAGAAGAAAAGTTACTATTACTATGCGACTATTTTATACACTTATACATTACTTACTAGTATAGAAGTTGCGGCTTCCAAATACATCCCACTTAGGGCCCTATCTCACTAGGACACCCACAAAATGTTTGACTGGTTGCACAACCAACAAGACTGGGGCTTTAGCATAGAATAAGGAATAATACTACGCATAGAATGGCGAGACCGAACAGAAGCAAGAGAAGTGTGTCAGGATCGAAGCAAATGGAATTCTATAGTCTCTGCTTACCCCGGTGGGAAATAGGCGTGAGTTTATGTATGTATGTGTGTAGAACGGCAACTCTCCGCTCCCTACCAGCAGATGAGCTAGGTTTACCTCACCCCCCACCCGTCGAACATAGTTTAGTCTTCAATCGTATGGCGTCAGAAGTCACACACACAGTTGCGTGTGTACGAATACGTCAATGTGTGGTGTCTGTGTAAAACACGGTTGTTTGTATGAAGTGTCCGTGGTGTGGCTTTAGTCAGGTTTCAAACGATTTTGACAATAAAGAAAGTAACAGTGAAAAAACATATAGGATTGATGTAATACATAGAGTAATACGGAGCTCCGTCGAATTGTGTATCCGGCCAAGAAGTTAATGCCATCTGCGGCAAATCTACAATAAGTCACGTCAAAAATTAAAGAAAACAAAAACGTCGAATTGTTTGCAACTTGGCTAACCTCCAGACGATCATCTGAATCCAGGTGATATCTTAAACATAAATAAAAAATAAACGGGTTGCGTTTTTATTTTTTTCCGGTCAGGTAATTAATGGAATTTGAGAAGTGATTGATTTGATTGATTGATTGAACATTCCCAGTAGTAAAAAGCGTAAAAATATGTAAAAAAAGCGTTATTACCTAACTTTTAGGCAGATAAGACTAGAGTACAAGAAAAATCAAATTGAAAAAGAAAACCAACTAGTGTCCTTACTATTAAAGATTTTTTATAAAGGGGACATTCCCGCTCTGAGAGCATTCCCGAGAACGGCACACCACTGCATTTGATGCAAATAGAGTGATGATGATGATGACCTATGTAATAGACTCAAGTTTTAAAAATAATTCAAGTATACCTACCTATACCAATCATCATCTCCCTAGCATTATCCGGTTTTTCACAAGGTCCGCTTACCTAACCTAAAGATTTGACAGGTCAGGTTTTTTACAGAAACGACTGCCTGTCTGTCCCTCCAAATCGCGAAAGGAAAACCAGCCCAATACAGGTTAGGTCACATACCTCCGGAAATGCATTTCTCAGGAATATGGGTCTTCTCACGATGTTTTCCTTCACCGCTGAACACGTGATAATCATTTACGATCCAATATTCAATATTCAAAATATAAATTCTAAAACAAATTCGACAATCATTGGTTTAGGCCTATGCTGGATTCAAACCTGCGACCTCAAAGTGAGAGGCAAGCGTTCTAACGACTGGGCTACCACGGCTTACCAATTACCTACCTATACCAGTGTCTGAAATAAATATTATTTATTAATATTTATATATTCCTTACGGGGTTTTCATTTTCAAAGAAAACAGGAAAAGTTGTGTAATGGAATAAATTATCGGACCAATTTTCATGGGACCGGATTTTTCCCTATTATTGTCATTGAGTAAAATCTGATTGATTTCCCCTTCAATTGCAGAGGTCGACCTTTGTGTCGATCATAATGAAATTATGAGGTATTATAACACTTGTGTTTGAAGCGAGATCTTTTGAAGTATACAATACAATACAAATACACTTTTTGCACCAAAATAAAAAGAAATAATTACAAAAAGACTCAAAAAGAAGTAAAGTAAGCGAATTATTGATTCAATGGGAGATATTTAGAAACGCAACTGCGTATTGACCGTTATGAGACAAACACCAAAGTATATCTTCATTTTCGCATCTGCCTTGTTATATACAGGGTGTTAGTGACATCGTAACGAATACTCAGGGGGAAGATTCAGGCCATGATTCTGAGTTAATATCAAGTGGAATTTTTCGTCGCAAAATTTATCATTTTTTTTAGTTTTTTTTTATTATTTTCAATTTTATATTTTTGCGATGAAAAATTCCACTTGATATTAACTCAGAATAATCAGCTGAATCATCCCCCTCAGTATTCGTTACGATGTCACTTACACCCCACACAAGTACATACGATAGCCATACAAGTAGGTATGGGTGTTAGTGACACCGTAACGAATACTGAGGGGGATGGTTCAGACCATGATTCTGAGTTGATATCAAGTGGAATTTTCAGTCTGAATATTCCTGAAAATTTTTGTGTTGTTTTTAATTATTTTCAATTCCATACTTTTGCGACGGAAAATTCCACTTGATATCATCTCAGAATCATGGCCTCAATCACCCCTCAAAGTTTTTGTTACGATGTCACTAACACCCGGTATATTAATAAAGAAAATAGGTAATAAGTACCTTTTCGTATCATTATGTCATAAACTCTTTTTATTGTGTCTGAGAAAATTGATATCATATGGTTTCCAGGATTTTTGCCCGGCTAATGACAATAGGCTTGCTACTATTACATACATACATAAACTCACGCCTATTTCCCACCGGGGTAAGCAGAGACTATAGAGTTCCATTTGCTTCGATACTGACACACTTCGCTGGCTTCCTCCACATTCATCAATCGCTTCATACACGCACGCCGATTCAGAGTAGATCGTATTAAACCTTTCTAAGGACATCTCCAATTTGGTCAATGTAAGTCATTCTCGTCCCCTCTTTTTGCCCCTTATACATGGGACTTACGTATCTGGCAATGGGGAGTATAGTACACACCACAGGGGATGCTGGCGTGATGCTATTCTTCTTCTATCGTGTGGGCTGTGAAGTGGATTACCTACCCCATCAACCCTGGTGTCAGGGTTACTATTGAGCCGCCAAAGGCCTCTGACATGGCTCATTAACGACTACTAACTTACATCAGTAAGTGCTGATCACCTGATTGTCCGAAAGAAAGATGATCCGTGCTTCGAAGGCGCGATGCTATGTTATATTATGTTGTGATTTTTAGAAAAGACGTTTTCACTATAAAGCGAAGATTAAGTATTCTTCGTAATGGATAATTCACCAAGCTGCTTTATTAGACAAGTTCTTTTTACGAGCTATAATCTCTTCCAAGGTTGACACTTTCATTCAAGGCTTTAACATAAAGTAAAATATTGTTATATTACAAAAAAAAAAAAAATTGTTAAAAATATTTTATTTTGGTTTTTATTCTGCCGCTCTTATACTGAAACGAAGTATGTATATTGTTTCCACGGAATTTAATATTTTCTTCAAGAACCAACCCGAAGGAGGAAGCAAATAAAGTTTCTAATTTTTTTTTTTTTTCTTTACCTTTGTTCGCAGTGGCCGCTTCCACAATGCTTATTATCTTTTATTACTCTTCTAGAGATGGGCTTATCCTTACTGATATCATAAATTTCATAATCTTGCATTTTTTTTGACGTGACTTATTGTAGGTTTGCCGCAGATGGCATTAACTACTTGGCCGGACAAATGGGGAGCGCTGAAGGCTCTCACCCGGTACAACGTTTAAAACAACAAGCCTGAGGGTGCCCAGTTGGGCGCGAACTACAACTCAGGGCGTCGTCTGAGAGGAACAATATTTGAAAGAATCAATCGACCCTACTATTACATAACGATCGTCTCATCCGCCTAAAACTACTGCAGCTTTATACAACCTGTATAGCCGGGGAAAAGAAGCTGCAAGAAAAACCTCGGCATAGGGCCCTAGACGTTCTTTAAAAAAAAAATAAACAAATAAAAATAAAATTTGTTAAAATTATTTTATTTTGTTTTTTATTCAGTGCAATAATTTTTTTTTCGAATATTTGAAATATTTGTATATTTTTATACAAAAATATTCTTATACAAACATTGTGAAGTTCTGTTGATCTCTTCCAGCAGAACTAGAAATAAGCTGAATCATTTGTTTGTTTTGTATGTAATCTATTATGTATTAAGGCATTGTTACATAAATAAAGGAATATCCTGTTGATTGAAGAGCAGTCTATGCCCAGCTGTGGGACGTATATAACTTTTTATGTTACATTATCGATATTCTTTGTGAAACCTTATCCCATCACTCAACTTTACTTTTTCCTTAAGAAAATTACAAATTATATTCATCTATCTATTTGCCTTTACACCTGTTTGCTTCTTAATAGAAGGATGATCTTCAAGCCAAATGTTTTCATTAAACTTTGTTAATTTTATACCTCCTACCTCCTTTTTTCCTCTTTCAACAGAAGCTTCATAAAAAAGGGATTATGTTTTTTTTTACTCCGAAACTCTGAAATGCTTAAAGAATTTTATATAAATATATTCAACGATTATTATAAGGGCGATAATTCGGTGCTATTGAGCTGACAGCGACTCCCCGAACGGCGAATTGATGAAAAGCTCATTTCCAAACAGTTTTTACCTAGAGTGTACTATACAGAAAAAATCACGCGACGTCAAGACAGTCGCCGTAGCGGGAATCGCAGTTCGGGAAGTCGCTGTCAACGCAATAATTCATTCAGCGAATTAATTAAATGAGTTAGTTATAAAACTAACACTTCATTCGTCAGCGTTGGCAAGACAATAAAAAAATTGCCAATAGGTGCTACAAAATGTTTTCTGTAAACATGGCACAACCGATTGTTTTTAACTGTACTTAACAAAAAAACTAGAAAATTCGTTTTGCTACTTTCTAGAAATGTATTTTTGGCGATGCGGCTCACCACCTAATCACGTTGGTCTAACAGAAAGCTCGGTGAGGTGTGAGTACTTAGTTCATCTTGAAATGGATGTACGCCAATCCAATTGGGATACAGTCGTGAACTTATGTTATGTATTTTTAGCATTTTACATTAATTATCATCATCATTATCATCAACCGGAAACCGTCCACTGCTGGACATAAGCCTCCCCCTAGGCTCGCCACATATGACCGATTCTCTGCTGCTAGCATCCAGCGTTTTCCCGCCACCTCCACTTTGTGGACCATGCCCACGCTGCGCTTTTCGATCCGTGGTTTCCACTCGAGAACCGATGTGCCCTGCCCACTGCCACTTAAGGGTGTAGGGACCCTAGACTAATTCCTATCCATCCTTCAGTCGCGTAAGTAGTTCTTGCCATATAATATGCTGAAAATCTACAATGAGGCACGTCAAAACAACACAGGTACTGCAGGAAAAACTCGCGACAATATGTATGTATGTGTTTTTGTCTGCGATAAATAGTAATTGTATTGTTTTGTAATGTATGTGTTAACGCATTAAGGGTGTGGGGACCATAGTCTAGTTCCTATCCTTTACCTAGATGGCGTACGTGTATGGCACAGTGTAAAACGTAAATAATTTAGTATTTTTCTCATTTACTTACCATTATTTCTGAGACTTCATTTTATTTGTGTCATAATAGGTAAAAATAATAATGTATTTTCTTTAAATCATTGAATAAATATAACGGGTTTAATCAATAATTATTACCCATACAATTTTTTAGTATATACCTAGTTTCTGTATTTTGTTACAAATAAACGTAAATAAACCTTCACATTTTTTTTCTTTATGTAGTTTCTAATAATAAGTCATAAAAAGAACTTTTAAATAGGAAGTTGTCAATAACTTCAGAGCCAGAGTCAACCTGAAGAAAATAGGAAGGGGTATATTTTTATTGTTTCTTAAGAACTTATTCTCTAGACTTTCTAATCTTTTATCGTGTGGATTGTGAGGTGTTATACCAACCTCATCACCCTGGTGTCAGGGTTACTGTTGAGCCGCCAAAAGCCCCTGACATGGCTCATGTAACGACTACTTACTTACATCAGTAAGTAGTAACCGGGACCAACGGCTTAACGTGCCTTCCGAAGCACGGATCAAGTGGTGGCAAAAAGGTGTAGAGCTCATTTAGCTTAGTTTATCAATGACAAAAACAATGATTTCGATCGGTTACACTTACGCCATCTATTGTCGTCGAAATGTATAGAGCGAGGGTCCCAACACCCTTAACCATTTTACGTATCTACTCGTATGCCGGCAGGATGGCACACTAATCATTCAATAAGGAGTGAATAAAAAAATAACCATGCGTGGATCTCAAACATGAAAACACCAAGTTTATTGCTACATTTTGAACAGTTTTCTGAAAATTTACAGTCCTGTTACGCCAATATTTTACGTATTTCGACACTCAAATGTTATTTGGTGCAATTTTTCTAACGAAACAAAAGCCGTCCGCACTGAAAAGTGTCGATAAACAAAATTTATGCCACATCCGCATAGTTAAACTGAAACTTGTTCAATCGGGTTAAAATATATGCTGCCGATTTAATTTCCGTTGAAACGTGTAGTGTTTTTATTCAATTGCATTCATGTGCCTTTTTTGCCAAACGAAGCTTTTTTAATTTTTTAGGAGATTACGACTCACAATTCTATCTATATACCCTTCAAATTCCGTTATATAATCCCCTAATGGGCAATAAATTATCTTTGTAAATCTGTCAAATAGAAATACTTCATTTATCGCGAAGCAATAGAATTTGCGCATGGCATGCTACGCTACTGACATCAGCTATCAACCGACTTTTACGGCGACTTTAAAACTAAAAAAGAGAAAGTTCAAAAATGGAGGAAGTTCTGTGTCAGAACATAGTAACTGCGGGTTTTTTTTTATAAATATAAAAAATACATGATCATCATTTTGGAAAAAAAATCTTCAAAACGCAGCCCTGCAAAGACCCAAAATCCATACGTTACCCGGAGGAGATTGCTACTTAGGAATAAGGCCACCTATTTTACTTTTTTCTCTTTTGTGCCTGTATCTTGTATTTCCTATGTGCGCAATAAAATATCTATTTGCTATGTTATGTTCTACCAGAAGTGCCAAATCCAATATCTAAACCTATTTCTACAGAAATTGTCGCGTGTAAAGTAAATATTGGTACTCACGAATACTACCCCATTTCCAACTTTTAGTTGCCAAACAAAATTCGAAGTTACGTTTTCTTAATTTACAGAATTTAAATTACTTCGGGTCAGGTCGCATTTCGTGCTAGGAGAGGTAACAAAGTACGACGTTTATTGGATGGAAAGTATTTACGGATTAATGTGGAACTTTATAGTTTCTAAAGGCCAATAGAAAGGAGGAAACCCAAAGGTATTTCAGAAAGAAAGTGGTTCGTCCGTAGATAAATATAGAGCACATGTAAATGTCCTAACCAAACCAGGGATCACAAAGTGATTTTTGTGATAGACCCACCGGGAATCGAACATGGGTCCCCCAGATCGTGAGGTCTACGCTTAGCCACTGGACCACGGAGTTCAGTACCTATATGATAAAAATTCTCAAAGGCTTATCTTTATTTTTTATACCTAGTAAGAGACCTCAGGCATAATGCCGTCATGCGGCGAGTTTACATACACACGTACTATGTGTACACGCTATGGGTACGTACTATGTGTACGCGCTATGGGTATAGTATACGTACTGTTTACTTGTGTACGTATGTTTATTAAATACTGAGACTTATAAAGGCAGTTTGCGTCTAAATTATTGCACCTTCAGACAAACTTCAGAGCTAGGTCTCGAGTACATATCCCAGTTATGTTTATTACATAACCTCGCCTGTAATCCACGTAAGTTTGAGTTAGACATTATTAATGCCTTCAGGAAACGCGCGTTCTTGAACAGTAGTTTACTTACTTGTATACATAGTGTTGCCGAGAGTCGATGAACATTCTATCGATTATATCGATACCAGCGCTGTGGCTTGCGCTTCGGCTTATGCTGAGTGAGGCCTTTTTACGAAGGAAGCCGCCAGTATCGCAGTTGTCTATTGCCACGATAAAAAAAATGATAATTTTTATGTTTTATTTTTCTACTTACTGATGTAAGTATGTCGTTACATGAGCCATGTCAGGGGCCTTTGGCGGCTCAATAATAACCCTGACACCAGGGTTGATGAGATTGGTATTCCACCACACAATCCACACGATAAGAAGATTTTCTTTGTTTTCATATTGCAAAGATCTTTATAGCCATCTAGTTAAGTATCTGAACGATCTATTTATCTTCAAAAGCTTGATATTTGTCTCTATAAGTAAACCTATCGATAAAAGTAGGTACATCACTAAATTCTAAGCGAACAAGATTGGCCCGAGGGGTTCTCTAACTCGACACGATGCATCTACCTACTTCCGTTCTCTGTACATTGCTCGAATCAGGTTTTCAAAAGATCTTCATATTATATTTACGCACCTACTTCATAATATGACAGTTCATCGATTTGAAGATAATATTACAGTATTTAAATGTACAACAGGAACGGGTACACCTCCCAAAACCTTTTGTTTCGCCGTCCGAGAGACCTCCGCCAGGTCTTGATTTGCCTTGGCTTACCTGGAAGTCTCTAAATCTTCGAACTCAGGTGGGCCGAAGTAAGGACAATTTGTTCAGGTGGGGTTTCTCGGATGGCTCGGACAAAGTGCGGCACTGTTCCTCAAACGATGGAACATCTTACATCGTGTCCTGTGTGCCCAAACACCTGCACGCAGGAGGATCTGATGAGCGCTGCAGATAGCGCCATACTTGTTGCCAAGTTTTGGGGCGATACTATTTAGTTTGCCATCGACACGATAAGAAGAAGAATGTACAGCCATGAGTCTGATAACAGCTTACTACGGGGTGGGTAAAAATCTTTATAAGGGCCCTCACGGGACATGGCAGACTCAACTAGTATCTACATAGAATGGAGCTGACCGAGTTCCCTTTATGCAGATTCTGTTTAAAGGAGCATGAGATGCCATTACACCTGTTGTGCAGCTGTGAGGCTCTCGAATACAGTAGAAGCCGAGCACTGGGCGGCCACATATTGGAGCCCCAGGAAGTCCTGGAGCTTCCTGCCAAAAATACTCTAGATCTCATCGAACGGATCTGTCTGGAAGATTATTTTTAAATGTAGGGATTTGGTCACAATAGATCTCGCTAGGTCGCAGTGGCCATTCGGGTTGCATCAATTCGAGCTCTTTTCTTTTTAAATAATAAAAAATAATAATTATAGCAGCATGGCATGTTACGTATTATACTTGTCTGCTAGACGGGAAGAGATAGAAGAAAGAAAGAAAAAAGAAACCCATAAATACAGTGCTGTCACTTCCTTAAGGAATCATCATCCTGAGCATGACATAAAAGTTGACGGATGGATTATGTACGTACTTTTTAACATACGGGTTATGGACTACCTTATTCTATATTGTATCTCTGACTCCTATTCAACAAATTCAACAATATCTTTATTCAATAGGTAACATAGTTACAGTTTGAATCGTCAATTTTACATAACGAAAGTCTCATCCGCCTAAAACTACTGCAGCTTCTCACAACCTGTATAGCCGGGGAAAAGAAGGTGCAAGAAAAACCTCGGCACAGGGCCCTAGACGTTCTTTAAAAAATATAAAAATAAATAAATAAATAAATTATCAAATGAATCACTCATAATGATAAAGTTAGGTATAAAAAATACATAGCCAGAAATTAATTTATTTTTCACACTCAATAACGAGGAATGCGGGGAACCATTTCTAATTGGGATTCCTAATTCAAAATTTATGGCATTATCCCGTTTCCACCTCCGCTCTTCTCTAATGGCCACCATTTAAACGAAGGAACATCAGGCATTAACGTTTATTTGGATTTCAAATTAAGAACACCTGTTGAACGGACGTGTCTCGCTTAGCGGAGTTTTTGAACGGACCCCGATAATTTGATTATTTACAGGGTTATGCATTTGTTTACTTTTCTTGTACGTTGAGGAAAATGTTATTTCACTTTTTTATACTTTAAACGTATAGAAATGCGTATAAAAAGGGTATTATTGGTACCGAATATTATATTACTTCCATTGTCTTTCATCCTTAAAACTGAAAATTGGCTTCAAAATGAGCCTGAGCGCAAACAAAGGGAATTAATTTCCGAAATAATAATCCCCACAACTGATTGATTGTACCTTCAAACACTTATTGAGTCCTATCGGAATTTTGGAACAGCTATGGTGGACAAGGAAACCTTTGAAATGTCATTGGTAAAGTGACATTTGGGGTCCAAATTGTTTCTTTGTAGTACTGGGATTGAAACAGCAATATATTTGCATTTAGAATAGGGACAATATTTTGAGTTCCCTTTTGAGTTTTGGTTGGCGATTTTGACCTATATTATATAACGGGTGACCAAAATGTCTTTTGGACACTTTACAAAATGGAAAACGTGAATCTTTGACTTCTTCTATCGTGTGGGTTGTGAGGTGAATTACCAACTTCATTAACCCTAGTGTCAGGGTTACTATTGAGCCGGCAAAAGCCTCTGATATGGCTCATATAACGACGTACTTCCATCAGTAAGTAGTAAACGGGACCAATGGCTTAATGTGCCTTCCGAAACACGGATCATCTTACTTTTTGGACAATCAGGTGATCAGCCTGTAATGTCCTAAACAAACCAGGGATCACAAAGTGGTTTTTGTGATATGTCTCCACCGGGATTCGAACCGGATCGTGAGCCCAACGTTCAATCATTGAACCACGGAGGCCTTTGAATCAATTGACCGTTGAAAGACGAACATTATTTGACGAACATTATAGATACGTTTTTCTTTTTGTAAAGTGACAAAAAATCTAGAAATGGCGCTATAAAGTCCCAAAAACGTCCACTAAACTGGACACATTCGCACTTCGCATCTTACCTAGCACACTATACCTATCTAGGAGTCGAAGTAGTCGCCGTGGCCGAAATCGGTCGGAGAGATCATCATCATCATCATCATCATACCTATCTAAATTATTTGGTTTTTTTTTGCACTTTATTAATTCAAATTCTGAATACACAAGTAAGTACCCCCCTAAACCCTTCATACTTCAATGGGCTTAGGACCGTATTTACGCAAAAGGAACGTTGTTCATTACTGTACATTTTCGATAAATTAAACTTAACAACTTTAAAAACAAATTCCTTTTGTATTTAGGCGTATTTAAAATTTTTATCAACTTATACCAATGATTCCTATCCGTTATATTTTTTTTCTTTTTATGCTCCATACCCCATCATGTATATCACAAAAATCACTTTGTTAACCATTTCATAGTATTCCCGATGGAAAGATTATGAGTGCGGCGTATTCACTCACTAGTCACTACACAAGCACAACAAAACTTCCGAAAAATCCCGATTTGCTAAAAACTAAAGTATTCGACGAATACAGAAAGACAAAGAAATTGGTAAATAACTATGCTCAGCATATCCGAACATTAACACCCAACTCTGACAAATAAAATTAGTTAAGAAAAAAAATGGTGACAATTTTCAGTTAAGACGAGAGGCGAAATTGCCTCGCCCGGTAATCCAACAAAATGTCGTTTCGATTCAGCAGCCCAGTCTTGTGACGTCACCAGGCGCGAATCCAGGAGGAAACTTTAACAGAGGATTGTCCTGACCCAGACACCCTACAGATTGGTAGTAGGAACTCCTGGATGCTCTGATGATTGGTCACGCTGTGGTCAACGCTGGGTCAACTGTGATGGGCTGTTTGGCTGATATACACAAGAACCTTTGCCGCTTAGCAGTTTCTATGCAGACCCAGCTTTAACGAGTATTTAAGATTAACCAGTAGTCAAATCTTAAGTAGTCAATAGTAGGTACCTAAGGCCCAAAAAAGGCTAAAATATTAATTTGTGTTCAATCAATCAATCAATAAATCATTCTTTATTGCACAAAACAGCAATTTCTGCCAGGCAACATTAGGGTGAAAGAAGTTTATGCATTGGAGCGTGGGATGGTGCAATAAGCATAAAATGTTACCAACATAACTAAAATATACTGTAAATAAATAAATATATAAGTACATACACACTTATATGTATACATAATTCGTCACTGAAAAGGCAAAATTACGTAAGCGCCAAAATGCCATTTCAAGAAAAAGTCGTTTAAAGTATTTTAATCGTTTTTATAATTACTTTTTACCCATTTATCCAATTTAGATGACGTCAACGTAAGTTTACATTGTTTTTTTAATTTCTATGTCTAGTAATAGATATCATTAGATGGACACTACTATTTTAGGACTATTTTAGGATATTTTGACGCTTATGTAATTTTGCCTTTCCAGTAACGATATAATATAAGGTGTGTTGTGTTGTAGGTAGGTACAATCAAAAAGCAAAAGTTCAATAGCGGCGCCCACGCCTAGTCTTCTTCTTCTATCGTGTGGTTTGTGAGGAGAAGAATTTCGACCAACCTCATCAGCCCTGGTGTCAGGGTTATCATTGAGCCGCCACAGGCCCCCGACATGGCTCATGTAACAACTACTCATTTACATCAGTAAGTAATAACCTGGACCAACGGCTTAACGTGCCTCCCGAAGCACGGATCATCTTACTTTCGGCCAATCAGGTGATCAGCCTGTAATGTCCTGACCAAAATAGGGATCACAAAGTGATTTTTGTGATATGTCCCCATTCGATCCCGGGACCTCCGGATCGTGAGCCGAACGCTCAACCACTGGACCACGGAGGCCATTATAAAGCACGCCTAGTCATAAAGTGACATGACCATGACCCCCCGAGTCCACCCCTGGTCAACACCAGTGAACATGTCTGGACAATCCTCTTAAGGTACCCGCGTGGAAATATTGAGGGGACATTGTGAAAATCTAATGGAAAAAGGAAAATGGGTCCCGAGTTAAGAGATGAAAGACGTCACTTGTAGAAAGACACTTCCCTATCCTTTATTGCACTTCTTTATTTATAAAGATAGAGAGAGGAGCTCGATGGCGCAGCGGTAAACGCGCTCGGTCTGCGATTGTTGAAGTTAAGCAACATTCGCAAAGGCCGGTCATAGGATGGGTGACCACAAAAAAAAAGTTTTCATCTCGAGCTCCTCCGTGCTTCGGAAGGCACGTTAAGCCGTTGGTCCCGGTTGCATTAGCAGTCGTTAATAACCACCAATCCGCACTGGGCCCGCGTTGTGGTTTAAGGCCCGATCTCCCTATCCATCCATAGGGAAAGCCCGTGCCCCAGTAGTGGGGACGTTAATGGGTTGGTGATGATGATTTATAAAGATAAGGTACTTACTATGATTGGGTACACTTTGTTTAAACAAATCATAACGGGATAAAACACTTTTGTACCATGTGATTTTACCAAGTGTATTACATTTTAAAGTTCGTGATTACACAGATTCTGTTTTAGATATACACACCTACACAAACAAATCGGTTAATATTCATAAAAGCAGTGATTAGAGAAAAATAAATATTACTGACAGTCGAATTGCCTATGCTAGTTTATGTTTGACAAAGCGAGATTCCCCAGTAAGTATACCTATTTAAAGTATTTTTCGTTTTTATAACACTGCTTAGGGGAACTCACAAAGAGAAAATTAAATCTAAAAAATCTGACTCGGACGGGACTTGAACCCGCAGTCGTTATTAATTACGATATGAAGAATTTCGCATGGACAGGAGGAGGACTCGGTGGTATAATGGTTAACAAGCTCGTCCCGGCTGGACAATGGCTGCGGGTCCGTCCGGGTCAGTATTTTTTCGATTTAATTTTCTCTCTACATTTAAAATGCTCTTAAATCGCCTTTTCTATTAGGAGATGACTTTCCCCAGCATTAAGATTGTTTACGTACAAATTATATGAAAACGTTTGAATAAAACGAGAGACACAAAGTCAATCTTGAAGCGTTTAAGCAAAAAGTTACAATTAGTATTTGCGAAGGAACTCAAAAGTAATCATAAACATACCTTAAAAGTGTTCCGCGCGCACACAATGTCCTCGTGATTCTGAAACAAATTGAAAACATAATTGGAATACGCCGTAGGAAAATTACTATGAAGATCAAAGTTGAAAAGTCTAGAGATAACTTCCACTGCCGTTTACGGCCAACAAAAAATAAACTTAATAACGTCACATTGGGGTCGCCGTTTACTTTATACTTTGTATTTCAGAGAGCAAGTTAGTGAAAAGAGGTCGCATTAGACGAGGTCATTTATCAAGGTGACAGATCATCCCTTGCGGCTCTTAAAAAGGGAGCGGCAAATGACAAATGTTGCGGTCAGGTAAAAACCAGCATGTTTCTAAATTTCACTTAAGGCATTCGCGATGGCATCTGGACCTATCTATACCTACATCGTTAGGCTTGAATTCGCCGTTCGCAATTTGAATTTGGGTCCCGATCGACGTGAAGTGATTTATGAATGGAGTAGGGATTGAGTAGGTTATCTTCAACACTTTTATCGCGGTCGAAACGTCAATCAGACGACCGAAACGGGAGGTAACCGGAATTTTGAGGCTGTCGTTGGAACTGATATGACAGCCGTAATGGATGGTTGAAGCCCACATGATGTTTTTGATGATTTATTTATTCTGTTGGCATATGATATGATATATTTATAAAATGCGTATGTATTTGTGAAACAAGGTTTTTGGGGCAATTTTGTGTTACGGTCATTGACATATTGATTATACACAATA
Organism: Pectinophora gossypiella; assembly: GCF_024362695.1. Lineage (NCBI taxonomy): Eukaryota > Metazoa > Arthropoda > Insecta > Lepidoptera > Gelechiidae > Pectinophora > Pectinophora gossypiella. The sequence continues at coordinate 8,270,178 of NC_065422.1, forward strand.
TGACAAATGAGGATAAAAACTGCCTATTTCTGCCATCTGGGGTTGAAAAAGGCCACATCGAAACAATTCATATAAAATAATTGCAATTTGACATTTGCGCAATGCAAACAACATGCAGTGTTATACATATAACACTATGATGAATACTTCTTTCCGATCTTTAGGGATTATTCCTCCTGACTACACGAAGAAAAACATATTTTCAAAGAAAAAATGTCTTTTACCAACTGATGACTTCTTTTTTGTAACTCGTCCTTTAAACGGGATACACTCTTAGTTGCTCCACATTTTATAGCAATTTATTACGAATTTTAGCTAAATAGTACAGAGAACTGTCAAAATTTAGAAACACACAACAGCGCTGCCGCCTACATTAGAACCCCCTGTTCCATATATCCCTACTGGTTTATCCCTACTGGTAGGGAAGAATGGCAGAAAATACACAAATGCAATTGATCACAGGGGATATAACGGTTGGACATTTTTTAGAAATGCTCCGATGATTATTTTATGTTGATTTATACATTGTTTTAGGTTTTAGGATTGATGAATGTGGAGGAAGCAAGAGAAGTTTGTCAAGATCGAAGTAAATGTAATTCTATAGTCTCTGCTTACCCCGGTGGGAAATAAGCGTGAGTTTATGTATGTATGTATATTTCAGATATCAATAATCTATGTCAAATAGGGTTTTTTCACTAGAATTGCCTTTTTCAAAAATCAACATAATTAAAACACATAATAACGGGTTCTTACCGCGTTTAATCATGGCACTTGCAACAGTGTCGAAATATCGGGAGTCTCATATCCCTGATTTAAACGCGGTAAGAACCTGTTATTATGTGTTTTAATTACTTATGTTGATTTGTTTAAGAAGTTTAATTATTAATTTCAGTACCGATGTAATGTCCAGGATGGTTTTTTAGGTATCTGCAATAAATGTTTTTTCTATGTGCTTGTGCTGTATCTTAGTAGAAATAGGTGGAAGCAAAATATCAATCTATGCCCCCTAGTAACTATATCGCACCCTTCGTGGAAAAACGCAGTAAGTTGATTTTATCAACTTTTCAGGAGCTAAAAAAAACTGTCCTACTAATTAGTTATAAGTCCTGGAAATAACCTTCAAAGAGAAAATAATAGCAAAATGTAGCCCGGATTGACCCACATTTATTAATTTTTAATTAATTGTGTATATTTTAAAAAAAGTTGAAAAAACACGATTGCGTAGATATTCCACGAAACTATAATCAAACGTTCCGTTGTAAGTACAGACACTGCTTTATTATTACGTAGTGCAAACAACATCGACAGTTGTAACTTTACCTACAACGTTGTTCACCTTCCGATTTCATCTTACTCGGATGTTGTAAGTATTAGTTACTTCGTTCTTACACGAAAAATTTTAACAAAATGTTTTGCGTAAGTTGAGAAACCTATTTGTTCCACGTGAAAGTAAATGATCTTTGATAGTGTAACTATAGAAATTGCTTTTTTAATAAGGAAATATCTCAAAATAATTGTATGTATCTTTAAATACTTGTTTGTTCCAGGGGTTAGTCTAGAATGTAGAAGTATGTATGCTCATACATTATAAAGGGTGGCCCAGAACTTCAAGTTCAAAATGAAAAATTAGATAGAGTGGCTCATTAGCTACTACAAACACCCCCATATATGTTTAGCCATTATTTATAGTTTAGGAGATATGACCTATTTTGTACCTTTTTCTAGATTTTCTAGCTTACTGCAGTAATCATCATTTTGTCGCTATCCCTTACTTCATAATTATCTTATTATTCTGCATAACTATGTGTAAAGATATATACCGCTAGGTAAAAAAATAAAAACAGTCAAATCAAAGATAAAAAAAAAGTTATTGGAAGTCAAAGTGAGAATTGGACCAAAATTGTAACAGTTGTTAAAACTTCGCCGAAGAATAATTAACACATGAGATTGGCATAGACGCTGAAAGTAAGTATCTCTGAAAAACTGCTCCATTTAATAGGCTTTTAGACACATCCAAAAAAAGTACCCTTAATAGAAGCAAAAAACTAAGTAATTAGACCTCAAAGATTGCAAGATAGACAGATTTGAAGGAAAAATTACATTCTCATACAATGTAGGTAGCTGCTTCTTTCTATCGTTGTTAAAGGTGCTCAAAGACACATTTTCAATAAAAAATCACGCTCATAATCGCTAACAGGGTAGACATAGCAACAGTCTGAAGACAAAACTTGCAGTCACTTTTGGTATTCATATTGTAATGAAGGAAAAAGTTTTCCCCAAACCGTTACTACATACATACTATGAGATACTAAAATAAAATCTTTCTGTCGTAAAATCTTTGAGGGCTCATTGCTTAGTTTTATGCCCGTGAGGTCGCGGGAAGCCGCTGGATGCGGGCAGCGCAGGACCGATCGTCGTGGAGATCCTTGGGAGAGGCCTATGCCCAGCAGTGGGCGTCATACGGCTGATGATGATGCCCCTATTAAGGGTACTTTTTTGGATGTGTCTAAAAGCCTATTAAATGGAACAGTTTTTAAAAACACTTTCAGGGTTCATGACAATCTCATGTGTTTATTATTCTTCGGCGAAGTTTTAACAACTGTATAAATTTTAGACGAATTCTCACTTTGAATTCCGACTTCCAATGACTTTTTATCTTTCATTCGACTGTTTTTTTTTTTTTCACCTAGCGATACACATCCTTAGGCATAGTTATGAAGCAAAATAATTAAAAATTAGAAAGAAAAAAAATGAATTATTAAGAAAGGGATAGCGACAAAATGATGATTTCTGAAGTAAGATAGAAAATCAAGAAAAAGGTGTAAAATGGGTCAGATCTCCTAAACCGTAAATAATCGCTGAACATACATGGGGGTGTTTCTGGTGGCTAATGAGCCCCTCTATCAAATTTTTCATTTTGAACGTGAATTTTTGGGCCTGTATATTGAAATAAATAAAAACAGTGTTAAGTGTTTATTCTAATTTGTTTTAAAAAAATGAATATTTATTTACTAGCTGTTTGACCCGCATGGGTTTTCAGTTTTCAGGGAGTTATTTATATTTGTAATTAAAATCTAACTTTGAATTTTAAAACGTTTATTAATTATTACATGCATAATCACAAAATATATTTATACGGTACATTTTGGCACTTGCCTTTATTAGAAAAACCTTCATTTTTAGTTAGTCCTTTCCGATCACCCCCTCTTTGCTTTTCGGTAGAACCTGCAAATGACAAAATATAAAATACTATTAAGTATGATAATAAATTACTAAAAAGAAAAATAACCATTAATACCTATTATAGTAAGCTTAGAGATGAGCCAATTTTCCAACGTATCCAAAAAAGCGACAGTGTCAGTGATAAAAATGTATGTGATTGACATAAGGTTACATGTCAATCTCTCAAATCACTGTCACTGTCGTTTTACGTACTTATCGTTTGCAACTTGGCTAAAACCCCATAAAAGCTAGTTGGTTTGCATAAGAGATAACTCTAGAAAAAACTACATTAAGCAAATCAAAAATATTTGTGGTTGTTATGATAAGAGTACTCTATTTCAGGGAAACTTTACCACGCGCCGCTTCCAGGTTAGTAGTTAAATACCTATATCAATCTAGAATACAAATACTGAAAGGATATTTCGGCATACAAAACATGGAACGTTTTCAGCTGCTTATCTTCCCGGCCAAGGCGTAAATCAGAAATGGTACTAATATTAATTTTATTATTAGTACTATTTCTTAATTACCGACATACATAAGTACTCAAAGTGATACCCATAACGCAACCGAGCGGCGAGATCACTAGGACATTGCAGTCTGGTTACCGGATTGCCCAAAAGTAAGATGATCTGTGCGTCGGAGGGCATGTTAGGCAGTTGCGGCTTAAATAAGTATGCAGGTGTGTCGTCGTTACATGAGGCATGTCAAGGACCTATGGCGGCTCAGTAGTACTAGTAACCCTGATACCAGGGTAGATGAGGTCAGTCAATTGTCTCAACCCACACGAGAGAAGGAGAAGTTTACTCGACTTTAGTAGGATACGAATAGGTACATACGAACCTTAAGAAGAGAATGTGTCTCATGTTGACTACGACGAGAAAATATCCCATAGTTTCTTAAAATATTTTTGCTTTTCTGGTCATTCTTCCACTGAGTTGTACCGGATTGGGTTGCAGTATTAGTGGAATCTGTTAATTGTAACAATGGTTTAAATACATTGTTTGTAGGTACGTACATAATGGACGTTAAGAAATAAAAAGGACCCATTACGAAATCACCCTAATAATTAGACACAAACCTAGATATTTTATCGTTATTTAGGTATTAAATAGAAGGTTAGTACCAATGCGTTAATAATAAAATGTATGTATATCAAACTCAAGCGAACAAATAACAACAAAATCAAGGGTGTTTTTGCAAAAGTTAACTTATATAACTAGGTAGATTATTCACAACCAAGCCGAAATACTACAGTTGATCACGTAACAGATTTTTGTTAAAATATCTTTATTTTATTAATTTACCAGGTGTTGTGCCAGGTGATAGCGAATGTACAAAAACGACACACCCCAATTTAAATAGGTAGTTAGTTTATAGATTAAAATCACCGAATAGGCACAAAGGCATGCTTAGTTTAACTTTAATAATTAGTACAGAGGAGTGCAATCATCATCACGCATCAACCAAACCAACTTACGTCAAGTAGGTAGGTATCTGCTTCTGTGTAAACCTTACAAAACAAAATATTTATAATATTAATAGTCTAATAAATAGTAATATACTAAGTAGGTAAGGTAATAGGTACTTACCTAAAATCTAGTTAGTCTATTTATAAGTAAATTACTCACCATCTTTGATTTTGTCCAAGTTGAGCATACGTATAATCCTTGGGTTTTTTACTTCCACACAAAGATATGCACGCTTCGAGTAGCCACCATGAACAAATTAAATAGAGAGATAATTATTACATCTATCCAACATTCGTCAATCATGACTTTTTATTCTAACAAAAATCGACCTTATTATTACTACAATGCGATTGTTATTTGTAGGGTCGTATGCTGACTGACGGAATACCGTGGTAAAACCACGATCAGCATACGACCCTACAAATAACGATCACAGTACAGTAATAATAGGGTCGATTTTTGGTTGAATAAAAAGTCGAGATTGACAAAAAATTGGTGGATAGATGTAATACCTCTCTAATATCTTTCTAATACCTCTCTTTGAGTATGCAGCCCGCCGCCGCCGGCGCGGCGTAAGTACAGTAACCAAATAAAACGTAAATAAAATAAAAAATATAATAAAAAATAAAACGATTTACGCTAGTGATAAGTAAGTATATTTATTTAGGACATTAATAAGTAGTATATATTTGTAGGTAATTAGAATAACACGACAAATGATTCAAATTATTGCTTTTAAAAGAGTTGTATTCATATTTACGAAGAGTATAGTGTAAAATATGTCATCAAAAAATGAAGTTAAATGAAATAACGTAATAGTAATATCAAACCTTGCTTGGAAAAAACTACGTGATTATAGTTACACCAAACCGTTACGCTAAAAGATTCGCAGAATAGGCAAGTAGCTGGAGTTACACCAAATAGTGACGCTACAAGATTCGTGGAATAACGAAGTAACTACACATACAACCACTGTCGTGTCGTATAATGTCGTGAAACATGTCAGTACATTTACTTACGACTCGACCATCCTAAAAAACTTTCGTGTAAAATCGACGTAAGTGTTATTATGACTTTACTATATGGGAAAATTAGAAAAAAAAATCGCGTATTTATACTTACTTTCTTATTATGGGGGAAAAATATTTTTATCAATGTTGCACAATTTCATTATTTTTGTAATAATTTCTTCATTTTTACTGATATCGTAATGAAAATTTGTGAGAAGGTGTATTCGTGTACGCTGAATTGAATGGTGCAATAAAAAAAAAATGTCGCTAGTCCACTTACTGCGTTTTTCCACGGGGGGTGCGATATGTGGAAAAATATTCCATTCGTCCCTACCACATAGCCCAGTAGGGATATGTGGAACAGGGAATTTGAACTTCTAGTTTTTATCCTCAATGAATATCCAGTGAATGCCAATGAAGCAACTCAACAATATTTGATTAATATCTATTATATTTCAGATATCAATAATCTATGCCAAAATTTAATAGTGTTTTTTCACTAGAATTGCCTTTTTGCCTCGCACTCTATGAGATCTCTCTACTTTAAGGAAACCCGCATTAAAATTAAACTTTATACATACATAATTTGTTGTCTCATTGCTGGGTACAGGCTTCCCCTTAATCAACCAGTAGTGCCTCCCTCTGATTCAATGTATAAAGTAATAAAGTACACATTTAACATTGCAATATTTTCCCTCGCAAATAACCAGAAAGCCGACCATTTTCTCATACACTGTTAAGCGCGATTTTATTTACTACCAAACGGGTGCATACTACACAATTCTTTACTGAAGTTTACGAGTCCCAATCCGGTTTAACATTAACTCACGCGCAACGTTCTTGTGCGGTAAAGGAAATAATTCCCAATCTCGACAACAAGAGGAATATTATCCGAGGGCGATTTCTAAAAAAAGAAACGTTAGGCCACTAAATTCACTTTCCTCCTACGGGGAGGCTTCGCTGAACATTGGAACTGGGTACGTGACGTTTCAATGGAAAGGAGCGCGATTTTCCGGCGACGTGACCAAGCGAGCGTGAAGTCAAGTTACGAATTAGGATCGATTTGGATTAAAAGATAGTTGAAGATAAACGTGCATTTTTGCGAAGTGTTTTATTATAAGTAGTTTTATCTCGAATGGTATTCACTACTTCATACTTGTTAACGACTCGAGTTCGGAGTCCGAGTTCAGAGAGCCTGCAAAATGAATGAATGTTGAATGCATTTTCAGAGGTATGTTACCTAACCTGTATTGGGCTGGTTTTCCTTTCGCGGGTTGCAAGGTCAGACAGGCAGTCGCTTCTGTAAAAAAACCGGACCTGTTATATCTTCAGGTTAGGAAATACCCAGTGAAAAACGGGATATTGCTAGGGAGATAACGATCTTGGACTTCCCAGGTGAGCTCTTCTGATCCTCTCACACACACACACACACACACACACACACACACACAATTACTGCAAATAACACTGTAATCGAATAAAATGTAGAGGATTGAAATAAAACGTCTCCTTATGTCAATTCTTTACCCCTGGGTCGTAATTGGAAACTGTTGCAACACAATTTGCCAAGCACCTGCAATGGAAATGTACTTCATTCTCCCTCAGTCTGATTGAGCATGTTGGTGCCCAGGAGAGGGACGTATACAGGCTATTTTCTGTACCCAAAGGTTGCCTGGAAGAAACTGCTACACGAGCAATATAGCTGCCTGTTGTGCCTTTTTGTATCTGTTGTCCTTATTTCCGTATCTTGTGTCAATTGTGCTTAATAAAGTATTTTATCTATCTATTTTTGTTTTATAATGGATAAGAAAAGCTGTCACGGAGTGAACACCTCTTGGACGCAGGGGCAGACCCAGGAAGCTGCAACGAAAAGACGACCTGTATGCGTTTGAGACGGATTGAAGAGAGGTCGCTCAGAACAGGGAGAAGGGGAAGCTCAGAGGGAGGCCTTTGCCCAGCAGTGGGACAATCAAGGCCAGTAAAAAAATGGATAATAACAACTTTTTACCGCGTTTCATCGCAGATTTTCCTCATTAAATTTTTCGCCGTCAGAGAGGCTTTCAATAATGTGTCGATGGAACAGAAGATACGAAAGGAAATAAATAGCATAAACGCAGTTCAGATAAGTATACCTACTGACTTTTAAGCTAACGTCATCCGTGCGATTTAACAAAACGTATTAGATGAAAGAAGCGGGAGAATTCGGATTTGATAGGGAAGAACTTTGATAATTCCTTTGCCGAACTGATATTTTTTCCAAAATGGCTGCTGACCTTGCATCACTCAAGGATAAGTGTTGTTGGTTTATTTTGGTTGCGGTACGACGGTGTTTACTAGATGATAGCCCTCAGCGCTCCATTTGTCCGGCCAAGTAGTTTCCAAACCTACAATATGTCAAGTCAAAATAAGTAACCATGGTGTCCTAGTGAAATAGTTCATTTTTGATTTGTCATATCCCAGTAAAGAGCATAAAACTTATTTGCAATATTATTTCCAGCTATAATAAATTTGTTTCGTAGTAAACACGGTTATAGTGATTACTATAATATGAATGGTACAGAAAGGAAGCGGTATTGGCCTAGATATGGTGTCGAAATACGACAGTCTATTCGATAGCTTGAGTGAACGGACTTCAAGGATGTTAATTCAGAGCTAGTGCTTGACAATACATACCTAAGAAAATGCAATGAGATACTTTTTAGGCTACGTTCCTAAAAACAATACTACTACTAGCCATAGAGGCCAGCCAATCAGCACGCGACACCAAACACTTCAGGACCCCGATACCGACCCCGTCGGCATGGTTGACGATTTCCCTCAATCAGCGCTTATCGCTATTGACCCACTAGGGTAGATTAATTCTTTTAAATATTTTCCTCTCAGACGACACCCTGAGCCGAGGTTCCGAACTGGGCACCTTCAGGCCTGTTGTCTTAAACGTTGTACCGGGTGGTTTAGCGCTCCCCATTTGTCCGGCCAAGTAGTTAATAAAGTCACGTCAAAAAAAAAAATACTACTACTCAGTCTGTATCCACCCACTGCTGGGTATAGACCTCCTCTCTTTCACGCAATCCTTTCCGGTCCTGTGCAAGTCTCATCCATTGCTTTCCTGGTATACCTCACAATGTCATCTGACCACCGGGCTGATGGTCTGCCTCGATATTGCATAACATCCCTTGGCCACCATTCAGTAACAGCCTTAGTATGGACTAAGGCAACAACATAATGGCTGTTGTCTTCCCGTCGTTGTATTGTCAAAAACAGTTTTCTAGATAACAGACTTAATATGGCATCTTTTATTTTGTTTTTGAGTATAAATAATAGCCCTTTTTATTACTCCCAGGCACAATTACATCTTCCATCCAGCATTCTGATCAAAATAAAGAAAAGCAATATATGTAACAACATAATTCTTACATAATGTGATCCAAATAACAAGCAACAATTATTTTTATAATGTTTTTCTACTCCTCTACTTTAATCTGGCATTTAAATAACCAAAAAGTCTAATATAAGTACATACATAATTAAACTCTTTGAAAAAGTGTACGCTCTATGGCCTATAAAAGCATTGTTTACAAAGTGTAACTGTACTATAATGTCGCCAAAAAAGCATTGTTGTTGTTTTTTTTTTTTGACCTGGAAACTGGCACCTTTACTTTGTTTGGTGCCATAGATATACTATAAAAAAAAAGTATACATTTGCCGCCATTTATCCGCGCGTTGGAAAATAAATTGGAAAATTTTTGTGTTTCGTTTCAAAACACTAAAAAGTATAAAATATAATATCAACACTGCAGTAAAACCTACCAATGTACCCAATATTACCATATCACACAATACCATTCAAAATTTACATCTTCATTTTTATAAATAAAATTTTTCTTTGTATAATTTTTGTTTCATTTAAAATTACGTCGTCGTAGAAAAAGTATTGTATGCAACGTTGTATAACTAGGTCAAAAAATGCTCGTGGCGTCTCTTATTGCGATGTTCGCCAAGGCTCACATCGCAACTCACGCCACTCGCATTTTTTGACCCTTCTTATACAACTGTTGCATAAAATACTATTCTGCTATTACATTGTATTTTTGAATAATTATGTACCCGAGTCAAGAGAAAACTGGTAATTATCACGTTAAAGCTGTACAACGCTATCTATTTTGTTTTTGGTGTTCGTAGCCTGAAAAGTGCCTCTGCACTGTGGGACGTCGGAGTTGTGGAGTTAAATAAGAGACGTGTGTCTTCTAAGACGGTCGTTTATTGTCTGTTTATGGATAATGACATATAACATAGATATGTATATTACATGGGTGTGGAGGTACACACTACACCTCCCTTCTTTTAGAGAAAAAAAAAATACAAGTTAATTATTTTTTTTTTACACATTCATACTTATATAAAAAGGCAAATGTTACTATGACTCATAATTTTAAGTTCGGTGCAATATATATATTTTTTTCTAATTTACCTTTTTTTTATTTATAACCTCATTTGTATTATTGTCACCTAAATTTCATTTAACAAATCACAATAATATATTATGCAGTATTACCTGTATATTATGAAAGTGTATTTTTGTTCGTACATAATCAATTCTAATTCATTTTATAAAAATAATCCTTAGTAATGAAAACAATAATATGATATCGATGATAAGTAACATTTTTAAAAATTACACATACAAAGCAATTAAAGCAATTTTAATAACTGAAATGACCACTGTTCCTTATGAAAATTGTATTATTATATTTGTTTCTATACGATACATTATACCTATACATACTTTATCTATCATTAAGACCTGATTTTTTTTAAGTAAAATTAACTGGTCTATCGGAAAAATAATGGAAATGTTACCGCCTTAAAATCTTAACACTATCATAACTATCTTAACATTTGATTACAATAATATTCTTACAATATAATAATAACAACAATGCATAGATATTTACTTTTATTTTTATTAATTTTATTTCTAATGGTGTTTTTTATTTATTTATTTAATAACTATATTTTTATTCATATTTATAATATTTTTTTCATTATAATGAATATATACTTATTAAGATTATAGTATTAGGATTACAAAAGACGTAGGTACGTACCGTTCATGATCTATTAATTTATTTTGTCAAATCTAAAATCAGATTGAACACTTTTTCATTTTAAACAATTCTCTTATTCTGTCCCTTGCTGCTTATTCAACTTTTTTCTTTCATTTTTAATATTCATTATTTACTTAATACTTCTTTATCGCTACTTTATGCATTATCGCAACTTGCACAGCCTCTCCTTCTAATGCAGTATCGCACAACCAACTCACACAACCTGGCCTTTTAATACAGTTGGCGCAACTCACACAACAACCAACACACACAACTTACAAAAACAACTTCCAAATGCCTTTTAATGATTCCTATCAAAACCTTTTAATGTAATATCTCCTCCTACCAAATTCTTTAATGCCATATCTATTCCTATCAAATACTTTAATGCAATATCTCCTCCTACCAAATCCTTTAATGCAATATCGATTCCTATCAAATCATTTAATGCAATATCTCCTAGTACCAAACCTTTTGATGCAATATCTATTCCTATCAAACACTTTAATGCAATATCTCCTCCTACCAAACCTTTAATGCAATATCGGTACACTTAATACCATCCCTTTGGTATTTTATTTTGAGTAGCCGGCTACTTACTCGTATTATATTTATTCATTTATTTATATTATTATATTTATATGAGGTACTCTTCTTTCATTTATTATAATTATTTATTCATTTATTGGTAACATAGTGCTCAATATGGATTGTGCGCACATCCTTATTTACAATTGTGGTCATTTTTAAGTCTCATTTGGACACCAACTTATCTCACGGAGAATACTCGATTACACCATGATCGAATGGAAGGATCTGACCCACAATGTATTATCTATAGGGTCAGAATTAAGACAACTACATAAAGGTCTCCAACAGCATTCTCAGAGGAAGCTCGTTCACACTGTGACAAACGGAAGGACCTGAACCCTATGTACCTCATACGTGTACCACATATTGAATAAATCCTTACTTTCTTTTTACGTTTTACTCTCATTCCTATTTTGAGCTTTCAATTTCATATCGAACTTTTCTTCAGTACATTCCTTCCATTAAATTGAAATAACGCTTTAGCTAATAAAACATTCGTGTTGCACTTGGGTGATCAGTCCAGTTGCTTACGTAAGCTTATCTACCAAAGTGTTAATAACATTTTTAAGTCATTTCGCGAAGCTAACTAAAGCATTTTTTTTTTATAATTCCACTTACTACATACATTTTTTTTCGCATGAAAATGATTATTTTGTTTAAAAACATCATCATTCCTAAATTCGAAACGCGTCTCTACTAATCGAAAGGACGAACGGTACCTACTAAATATACACAATAAACATTAAAATCCAAAAAATATTTAAATATATATATTATCTACTGATCACGAATACACATCATGATTACGTTCCCAGTTACTTGAGCTGGAGCGAAGTAGAAATATTTGAGATCGTCAGCTAAAATCAAATTGCGACGTTACTAAGCTCTATCCTTTATACTGGTGAGTAATTGTACATATACAATAAACACTAAACAAATATATTCTTATTTTTATTTAATAATGTAGACCTTCTTGTCCTGACTTATGAATTTTATAATGCTGCTCAGTTCGAAGTGAACCTATATTTTTACAGAATATTAATGAATAACAAAATCAATTACTTAATTGAAATAATACTTTAAGTGTAAACATTTAACTAGAAAAAGTAACTGTTCTCAAAAATGAAAAGCTGAAAGATAAACGACACTGATCAAATATAATAATTTAATTATTGACTGTGAACAGGAATCGAACCTGTAACGTGTAGCCATTTGCAGGGCTATTTTAATCAACCAGCTATTCGAGCTTCTATGCAACTATCTTGCATACAACTGCAACGTAAGCGAATTGTTCTATTGCAATAACAAGTATCCAGTGACGCTTTAAGCAGAATGATAAACGATGATATATTTTTGTATGATTGTACCTACTTATCATGTTTTATTTCTAATTTTACGACTTTTACCTGCTTAATAGTTTTATTGTTTCCTAAAGTTCTTCATCAAGTTATCTACGTATGGTTTTCTGTGGTTAAAATAATTATTAATGGATAAGTTAATAATCAATCACGAAATAACGTATATAATATTATTTAATGTAATAAAGTGAAATGGAATTTATCTATTCGTCATGTTTAAGTTTACATAATAGATTTGTTTATATCTACAATTTTAACTGTGAATCAGAAAATACTGGATAGCTCCCAATAGTAGTAGTTGTATGGAAAATTAGGAATGTTTTTATATTGTTTCTATTAATATTCGCTACTAAAATAATTATCATTAAACATTGTATGAAATAACAACACTCAATGGTATAAAAAATGAAATTGCATACTTATTGAAATTATTTACTTTCATTACGAATTAGAAGAGAATGAAATCTATGTGTGCTAAAAAGTTATTTAGTCACATAGAATATGTTAATATATTTTGGATAACTTTTAATAATCGTCACGTTTAAACAAAAATGCTAATTCTAAACAAAATGATGAGCTGCTGAATATCTACTGTTTACACTTACCTTTTCAGGAAATACTGTTAGTCTGTAACTCAAAACACAAGATTACACAAGTGATCAAATAAATGTGCCTAGACTGATAATTGATAAAACTCTTTCCTATATTACTTACTCCACTGCTAATTGGTTCTGAATTGGTATTAAGTACTTCGTAAATTATCGAAATTCAGAGAGAAAAAAAAAATACAGTCATAAACATGTTAAAATGTTCAATTCTGTAGTTTACGTTTTGAAAGTAATTCCGTACTACGTGTATATATTTATTAACGTTGAACGATTGTTAATTCTATATAAAATTTTCTTTTAAACCGCCTACCAAAAAAACGTAATCAAAATCAAATCGTAAAGTAAAATATATTCGAATGGAATTTCCATTTTTTTGAAAATAAAATGAGTTAAGAAGATACATTATAAGTACAATTATTAACGAAATATACATTTATATTTAGATAGTAATAGCATAAAATTTTAAAAACGTTATGAATTAAAACTATGCATTGTTATTATAAACGCTAAACACGAAGGCTTATAGTACGTATTAGACTTATATTTAAATATAAGAAATGATATATGAATATGCAAAGAAAAATAGTCTTCAAATGCCCTTAATAGGGTCAGGTGCGCACCTATTTAGATTAATTTTATAAATGCTTAAAAATAATTCGATTAACTTGAAGCTTACAAACATTACATCATATTTTACTAAGTGAATTAAAAAAAATGTTCAATGAAAGTGGTGATTTTCAAACCAAGAGTCACTTTCATATATTTTTAAAATAAATCGTAAATACCTCTTCTTCATTCTTGATAAAATTTAAAATAATGTGGTAGCCGCATCTGAACCGAATTTATAAAATGTTGTTAACCACTTTTCCGTAATGATAAACTCGCAAGCCGATGATTTCGCACAACTCCCGGCTGCCTCCTCATCAGACACCATCTACACCATCAACCGGCTGCCTGCATCTTATCTCCTCTTATATCCGACTCGAACAATACTCCGCTGGATGGCTCTCTGATCTTCCTTAATTCCATCTTCCATCACCATAAGTTGATTACCGCACCACATTTTTACTTGTTATATTTATTTAATTTTGCCGATAGTCCAAATCTTCTTGTATTTATTTGGTATTTTAACGCTTTTCATTATATTTAATTTCTTGATTAGTAGCTATGTTATTTTATTTTAAGTAATCTAAATTATTAGTATCCTATATTTTCTTATGTATTAAAACTTAATTTTATGTGCACTGTATTTTTAAATTGTTCTTTGTACCCGGTCCCATATTTGTTTTTTTTTTATATTTAGTATTTACTATTTTATGGTTTTTTTTAAGTCCTTTTTACTCGCACATTTCACTATTGTAACTCGTGCGCAGCGCCGCCGTAAGGCAGCACTGGCAGGGTCGCCATGCACTGTGGGACGTCGGAGTTGTGGAGTTAAATAAGAGACGTGTGTCTTCTAAGACGGTCGTTTATTGTCTGTTTATGGATAATGACATATAACATAGATATGTATATTACATGGGTGTGGAGGTACACACTACACCTCGTTAAGATACCAACATTTTTCCAATGTTGTTACATCAAATGTAAACCTATTGGTACATTGGCTACTTGGCTATCATCATCAGTTGAAAAGAAGCCTTTATCATACCCGCGATCTTATAAGAAACAATTTACAAAAAAGTTACATGAACCAGCATAAACCATGTCAGGGGTATTTAGCATGGTCTGATTCATCCTCCTCACTATTCGTTACGAAGTCACTATACTAAGACTAAGTTTACTTTAGTTTAAGAATACTAAGTTTAAAACTCGCGCTCTTAAACAAGTTCACTGATTTTAGCGGACCTAATTGACAAGTCATGATAATTATATGCTAAATCTGCAACACTAGCGCCTGGGCCGCGACTGAGACTTTCGTGGCGTGGACTATACAAGGTGTTAGTGACATCGTAACGAAAACTTTGAGGGATGATTCAGACCATTATTCTGAGTTGATATCAAGTGGAATTTTCGTCGCAAAGGTATGAAACGGAAAATAATTTAAAAAACACTCAAATTTTCATGAATTTTCCGACAGGAAATTCAACTTGATATGAACTCAGAATTATGGCCTGAATCATCCCCCTCAGTATTCGTTACGGTGTCACTAACACCCATACCTACTTGTATTGCTACCGTATGAACTTGTACGGGGTGTAAGTGACATCGTAACGAATACTGAGGGGGCTGATTTAGCTCATTATTCTGAATTAATATCAAGTGGAATTTTCGATCGCAAAAGTATAGAATTGAAAATAATTAAAACAATACTAAAAAAAAACATGAATTGGCAACGGAAAATTCCACTTGATTTTAACTCAGAATCATGGTCTGAATCATCCCCCTCAGTATTCATTACGATGTCACTAACACCCAGTATATAAATACTGGTATTAGTTTTCTTTCCAGCCCAAGTCATATATGGAATTATTAACATCACTGCAGTATAAATCATAAGCAGTTGGTATATTTCACGTTGCGTTACTGAAGATCGTTAACCGAAATAGGGGTTTTCGATGTGGTTGATTTATGATCTGTTTGTGCAAGGGTATATTTTATAGATTACGTTTGATGGAAGGTGACTAGTATTTAGTCATGTACAGTGGCGGCCTTAGCAAAATAGGTGGAGCGAGACCTCGTAGTGGTACGGTCACGAGCATTAATATATATACACTTTGGTACCATGTCACATTAACTTTTTTGACAAATTGAACTGTAAGTCTTACTAAATGTCAAATATGTTAGTGCGACAGAGTTCTAAAGTGGGTACATTTATTGCTCATGACTGTACCCCTCAGCCCCTTAAAATATTTTTTGTTTCGATTAGTTTACAGGTACCTGAATAAACCTATTTAAACCTTTTAAGAATGTTGTTTATGGCCACCCTATATGAGTTTTATGTGGCCGCAATCTAACCCGATGAAGGTAGTTTGTGACCAGGGTGAACCAGTTGATTCCCCCCCCCCCCTTCAGCCCACACCCCGCACCGCCCTAGGGCAGACAAACTTAAAATGTCAATGTGGTTCTGTGAGTAACCGGCTTGTTTCTCAAATGGGAGCGCCATTTCGATTCCCGGTACTGGACTTGCATCAATAACTTATTCATTTGTTTAAGTGCAATTTGTCCATTTGTAGATATAGACGACGATACGGCTCACCACCTATCATGTTGGTGTAACGGAAAGCTCAAGTGAAGCGTACTCAGTTCATCTTGCGATGGATGTTGACTCTAACTAAAAAGGCCGCATTGAAGCAATTCATTTTAAAAATCAATATTGCAGTTTAACATTTGCGCTTAGAAAAGTAAGAGTGCAATGTCGACAAATGGCATAACTATCATGTTTGTTTTTTTAATGAATTGCTTCAATATGGCCTCTTTAGACCCCCTGCTCTAACCTTTCCCCGTGACCATGAGTTGTGTACTTCTATTGTGTATGAGCTCTATAAATGAGCAGGAATAAGTTTTTATTATTATTATTATATACTGTTTAAATGTCAATAATGGCAGTATAAAATTTCATACTCAACTTTTAATACTTAAGCCACGACGTCGGGGCGGAGCGACATAAATGTAGAATTTCAATAGCTGAAAAATTTTATGTCTATAAAATCCCCTTTCCATTTCTCGTTCAAAGGTCGATCGCTTGGTGCAGGAGATAACATTCAATGGCATTCCATCGCGTACACAATAGTGCTTCTCCTTGTATGGATAGTTGGGTAGACTCGTGTAGGGTTAAACCGGTTATTTGAACCGGATTATTTGGTAAATACTGGTTATTACCAGAATTTCATCATCTCCCTAGCATTATCCCGCAGGGTCCGCCTACCTAACCTGAAGGATTTGACAGGTCCGGTTTTTTACAGAAGCGACTGCCTGTCTGACCATCGAACCCGCGAAGGGAAAACCAGCCTAATACAAGTTAGGTCACATACCTCCGAAAATGCATTTCTCGGGAACGTGAGTTTCCTTACGATGTTTTCCTTCACCGCTGAGCACGTGATAATCATTTATTAATCATGAATTCGAAAACAAATTCGACAATCATTGGTTTAGGCCTGTAATCTGTATGACTAGATTCGAACCTGCGACCTCAAAGTGGGAGGCAAACGTTCTACTAGCTGGGCTACCAGAGCTTGGTTATTACCAGAATTTAATGAAAAAAAAACATTAAGTAGCTCGCATTTAAGATTTTTACTACTAATAGTAATAGTAAAGGTTTGAGTCTGATTCGTACTATAATTTGCCTTACATCAATGTTGATAATTTGATAATGCTCTACTGCTTTATTGTCATTAGATGCAAAAATCTGGATTCCTTCTCATTTCCTTGTAAATAAACTTATTTTTAAAATAGCCAAGCCATAAACATTCATTTCTTTAAACCATAGCAATTACGCTAGCGCCACTAGAAAACAAAACCGGTCATTAAGACCCTTAATAAAGTTACCCGTGTAAAATCCGGACCCGGGTGTAAGTCGTTAACCGGTTAAAAACTACTGACGGAAAACCAGTTTTCTTCCCGAGAAACGTAAAAAAATCACTCAGAATTATCCCAGTTAACTCTCCATGAAATCTTACCATTAATCTTGCAGACTTTTCGAGAGAGAAATAGGAGGATACATTAATGTAAACGATGGTGCTTATACTATAGTACCCGGTTTCTTTTTTAAAGGCGGTTAGAGGCGAAGTCTCGAGAACATTCCGTAGTATGTTTTGTACAATACAAACATACATAACTATCATCATCACTAATTTAAGAGACATCAGGCTCTTGTCGGTGTAGCATTCTCCATTCTTGTCTATCAAAGACCAATTCCTTCACTTCGTTAGAAGATACGACGTTCGCCTTCTCTTTAATCTGTTCCATGTAAGCTCTTCTTGGTTTTCCCCTTCCTCTCTTTCCTTGTGCTTCCCTTCTATGATTTTAATACATTCCTCGTGTCTTATTAAGTGTCTAATCATCTTGCCTCTTCTGTCCTCAATGACTCGTCATATTTGCCTCTTTACCCCTACTCATACTAGCACTTCCTCATTAGTAACTCTTTCAGTCCAACATTATTCTTTCCATCCTCCTCCAACACCACATTTCAAAGGCCTCGAGTCTCTCTCTGTCTTTCTGAGTCACCGTCCACGTTTCACATCCATAGAGGGCTATACTCCATAACTATATACATAACTACTTACATACAAACATAAACTTCCGTTTGTGATTCCATAACGAAGTGTACAGCGCCAAAAGCAACAAGATAATTTGCAGTCACTTTCAATACGAATTCTTAAGATGTCGCTCCTATCCGTAACGTTGGAATTGTCAAGAATCTTCAATCGACCCTTACTGGAATATCCTACCCGGACTGAAAAGCAACTGAACGTACCAATAAACAAAACTAAACTAACAAATTCAAATTCTTATTTTGAATCGTCATTTTTACATAACGAACGTCTCATCCGCCTAAAGCTACTACAGCTTCTCACGACCTGTAAAGCCGGGGAAAATGCGCTGCAAGAAAAACCTCGGCACAAAGCCCTATTTCTTTAAAAAACCATAAAATATTGTTACAGAATTTAGTATTTTAGCTGCCTAATATAAGTTCCCAGATAGTTAATCCCGTGTATTCATATTTTCTAAATCTTCTAAAGTTGACCAAAAAGGATTTTATCTTATATAGGGTATTAGTGACAGAAAATTCCACTTGATATCAACTCCAAATCATGGTCTGAATCATCCCTCTCAGTATTTGTTACGGTGTGACTAACACCATAGGCACTTTTATGGCTCCCTGTACGTACTTGAAGTGATGTCGTATCAAATACTGAAGAAGGTGATTTAGCTCATTATTCTGAGTAAATTTCAAGTGGAATTTTCCGTCGTAAAAGTATAGAATTTAAGTAATTAATTAAAACGCAAAATGAATTTTGCGACGAAATTGGTTGCGCAGCCGTGTGATGTACTATTTATAGGTACAATTGCATAAGTACATTATGTTGGTAGCGCAACGGCCATGGGCGTGGTACTGAGATAGGGTCGAAGTTATCTTTATAAACTCAATCAAACGTCCGAAGTGATTATACCTAAATGGGCATTATGCGTTGCTACATCGACTACCAGATCGTTTTAAAGAGATATCGATGATTCATTAAGCCTCAGTCTTCCTTTTACTAGTTTTATCATTCATGCTCACTCATTCGTTCATTTCATTCGTTCCCGTTCGGGTTTCCAATGAAAGGTTTAATCGGGCACTGCGGTTTTTCAGCTCAACATTTTTTTTATGCGAGCGAGTTGCATTTTGTGGAATTTATGCAACTGTATAGAGATTAGATGTTTACGAGTTTATTTAAAAAAAGAATTAGCGTAACAATAGGTATTTGAATTTGAATCTGGATTTGGAGTGTAATCCTTGCAGCTGCAGACACTTTAGTTACTATAGCAACCAATGACACAGTTATGTGTAAAGTGCGCCATGACCAATAAGTAATGAACACATTTGGGATCGAAATTGAAAAATGAAAACAAAATTGTAGCTGCAGATTGAGTTCAGATTATAGATACCTTTAGATACCTTTTGACATTACTACTACTGACTACAGACTACATGAGATCCGTACTTCGGAAGGTACGTTAAGCCGTTGGTCCCGGTTACTATTTACTGATGTAATGAGCCATGTCCCATGTGTCGTGCCTTTGGCGGCTCAATAAATACCGGTGTTGATGAGGTTGGTATTCCACCTCACAACCCACACGATAAGAAGAATATATATAAGTATAATCGACGAAGGATTGAACATCAGGTAGTGGCTACCTACATGTTGTCTTCTAAGACACCCGACCCTAGGACCCGGTAGTTAACACGCTCGTCCCGGCTTGACAAGAGTTGCGGGTTCAAGTCCCGTCAGATTCAGAATTTATTTTCAATTTCAATTTTATCGTTGTGATCTTGTCTTCTGATTTACTTGTGCGTCTACTCTCTTAAGGATTACGGGCGTCAGTATGTTTATGTGCGTATCTTCATTTCGAATAGAAGTTAAAACCAGATGCGACCTTTAAGAGATGAAGAGAGTTATGCCTGACATATTACAACATTCCTGACTGCATTGCGATGCGTGTGAGGAACCGGTTCACTGAGAGGGAAAGGGCGAGAGATTCTATTGAAAACGAAAGGGATAGAACAGGTCCTTGATCCTTGTTCAATGAGACATTTTTATCGTTTTGTAGCGTTTGAGGAATGATAGAGCTAATGATAATATGTAGTCTAGAGCAATAACGCTGCGGGGTCCACAGGTGGCGGATAGTGGAACGGCCATCAGATATGATGGTTAGCTGCGAGTATAAAAATAAGCTTTCCCCGACCAAACAGCGCCAGGATTAGCAGAACGTAGTGGGTAGCTCACTGGGACGAGCTTACTTAGGTTCTATGACGATATTGTGACGTAGCAAGTAGGTAGGCGCCGCTACTTCAAAAGCGCACCCCTGATGCCGGGCAGCAGCGGTATCAGTACTGGTTGGAGGCCGAGGAAATGGATTCTGGTAGGGCTCTAGCTAGAACATCACCGATTGAGAAATTGGTCGGTGTACTGCGGAACGGAAGGCGATTGGGGCAACTACCGGTCTACACGCCCTATCTATGTAGTATTGAAGGCGATTACTCCACCGACAAGAGCGCAGCTCTTAAATAAAGAGAGAGAAAGAGAGGAATAACATGTTTTTTTAATTGTAAGTATATTATTGATTACAAGCGGACTCGATATACGATGCCATCGAATGTTGTTAAGCTGGTATGTCGTAACAACCGACAGACAGAGGAATTGTTTCCTTTCAGATATGATGAACCAAACAAGCGTTGCGATCAGCTGATTACCTGTTACCACATGTTTCATTATAACCGCCCCAATACTATTAAGTGCAGTTACTTTTATATGCGCAAATGTGAAATTGCATTTTTTTGACGTCAATTATTATAGATTTGCAGCAGATGGCATTAACTACTTGGCCGGTCAAATGGGGAACGCTGAAGGCTCTCACCCGGTACGGTCACGAGCATTAATATGCACTTTGGTACCATGTCACATTAACTTTTTTGACAAATTGAACTGTAAGTCTCACTAAATGTCAAATATGTTAGTGCGACAGAGTCCTAAAGTGGGTACATTATATTGCTCATGACTGTACAACGTTTAAGACAACGGCCTGATGGTGCCCAGTTGGGCGCGAACCTCGGCTCAGGGCGTCGTCTGAGAGGAAAAATATTTCAAATAATTAATCGACCTTTGGTCGATAGCGATAAGCGCTGATTGAGGGAAATCGTCAACCACGCCGGCAGGGTCGGTATCGGGGTTTTATTGCTTTTTAGATGAATTGCCTTTTTAACCCCCTTGTCGCAGGGCGTTGCGCCCATTATTTTAGTGTCTGTTTGATACTACGAATAAATAATTGATACACGGTTTTTTTGTGACTTATTGTAGATTTGCCGCAGATGGCATTAACTACTTTGCCGGACAAATGGGGAGCGCTGAAGACTCTCACCCGGTACAACGTTTAAGACAACAGCCTGAGGGTGCCCGACCCTTTCGGGTTTTTATTATATTTCTACAATATATTTATAAGTACAATAGTCAAAACCATCATCTTTCATTAAGCGAGAGGCTTCTACCCTCACAAGTTTCAGTACGTGTGTATGTAAGTACTTAATCTTAAAGCTTTTCAACTGATACTAAAACTTAATTCTTATCTCAGTACTCGGCTTTTCACTTAGGTTCCATTTAATTTCATCAGAGAAAACCAAGTAATCTCCCCATTTAACGTAATTTATCTAGAACAGTAAGTACTTGAGTGTTAGTGTGTTTCAAATGTTATAAATGTGTTTGGATGTTCGATGCACTATACCCTATTTATAACATAACACTTTAAATAGGTACGCAACCAAAGAAAAATCAGCGAATAATACTTGTATATTGTCCCAAACAATTGCAAAAGTTACAATTTTCTTTTATTCAACTTTTTTATTGCGTTGCTCATCTCGCGCGAATATGATAATGTACCTTCTTGTACTGCAAATGAGAAAATCGTTATGTTCGTAACAAGATGAGTCTCTACTTCGAATGGTGATGGTGGGAGATGAATTATGTAAGATTTTAGGACTCAATGCTACGTAGCGTTGGTGTCGACTCTAGTTTTTATTAACATTTAGTTTACACATTAAAGCTATGTATGGTGCCTAAAGGACCTACTTTACAGGCTTAGGTAGCAAGCAACTCACCCACTGTAAACTCATCCAGTGGGTGAGTTGCCAGCTTTTCAGATTATTAGTGGTCATTTCACCCAATACTTTAGCTGATTGTCTCTAGCCATAGAGGCAGCCAATCAGCTCGCGACACCAAACACTTCAGGGCCCCGATACCGACCCCGCCGGCGTGGTCGACGATTTCCCTCATTCAGCGCTTATCGCTATCGACCCACTAGGGTCGATTAATTATTTCAAATATTTTTCCTCTCAGACGACGCCCTGAGCCGAGGTTCCCAACTGGGCACCCTCAGGCCTGTTGTCTTAAACGTTGTACCGGGTGAGAGCCTTCAGCGCTCCCCATTTGTCCCGCCAAGTAGTTAATGCCATCTGCGGCAAATCTACAATAAGTCCCGTCAAAAAAAAAAGAAAAAAAATAATTAGCTGATTGTAGGTGAGTTTACTATTACGAATTTGCGGCGTGGTCTACTCGAATTTTATTAAGTAACGTCCTCTTTTGAGAATAAAACAGAACCTCAAAATCAAAGATCAGAGAGAATCAGTTTATGAACACAAGTTTATGTTATAAATATTGTAATCGTTGACTATACAGGTTGTTAGTGACATCCTAACGAAAACTTTGAGGGATGTTTCAGACCATACATTGTTTTAAGTTTACGCGGTTATTATCATAATTAATTAATTGTTAATTGTTGCAAGGGATGATGTCATCCCGTGATCATGGCACTTGCAACAGTGTCGAAATATCGGGAGTCTCATATCCCCATTTAAACGCGGTAAGAACCCGTTATTATGTGTTTCAGACCATGATTCAGAGTTGATGACAAGTGAAATTTTCCGTCGCAAAGGTATGAAACTGGAAATTTAGAAAAACACTAAATTTGACGGCTCAATAGTAACTCTGACACCAGGGTTAATGAGGTTGGTTTAATGAGGTGGATAACCAACATCATCAACCCTGGCGTCAGGGTTACTATTGAGCCGCCAAAGGCCCCTGATATGACTCATGTAACGACGTACATACATCAGTAAGTAGTAACTGGGACCAACGGCTTAACGTGCCTTCTGAAGCACGGATCGTCTTACTTTCGGACAAACAGGTGATCAGCCTGTACTGTCCGAACCAAACTAGGGATCACAAAGTGACTGTTGTCTTTAGTATTTTTGAATGAGAGCCCTCAACGCTTCCCATTTATTCGGCCAAGTCAATGTTGCCAAGCATAACATTTTCATATAAAAAATAAAACGCATTTTTCAGCTAAATTGACAATACGCTTTTCATGTCAGTCCTTGACGCAAGTATAAGCTTTGGTTCTATTGTCTGTTAGTTCGTTCGCTGGGTTCAACGACATGGGCTAATGTGTGATTGAGAGCGATAAGCGATAAACGTAAGTATGGCCGAATAGCGACTTTGTAACTAACCACTCTTTAGTCACATGAATACTAATACGAGGATAATTAGGTTAATTGTACTTATGTGAAAATATCCTACACCTATTGTTAACATATCATGTTTAATTGTTTTTTATCCCATGAAAATAAATAATTAAAACGCTCTTGCGCCACGCGTTTCGACGTTTATGTGAATGAGTTTGCGCATTTCCTTACGAATTACAAGTTTGATTTTGCGCAATTTGCAAACTTGTGTTTTTCCTTGTACATTGTCTCACATCACTATCTTTTTCAGTCGATTCACTCTACAATACAGGACCTCTTTATCGCAGAGTCACACAAAAAAACAACAGCTTACAAGTAGGACCGAAGAAGTAAAATAGGCGGCTTTATTGCTAAACAGAAATTTCTTTCAGGCAACCATCCAAAGGTAAGAAAATTCAATTAAAAAAAAAACTTCTACAAAAGCTTAATGCTATAATTCTATTTCCGAATTCATTTTAGCGGTATTGTTTTCAATTTCTTTCTACTAACTATGAAATTGAGACATTAAACATTATCTTCACTGAAAAGGCAAAAATACGTAAGCGCCAAAATGCAATTTCAAGAAAAAGCCGCTTAAAGTAGCTATTTCGTATTTTTAATCATAACTTTTTAACATATTTATACAATTAAGATGACGTCAAGGTAATATTACACGGTTTTTCATTTTCTATATCTAGCAATATTATAAAATGAACTGCTGTTTTAGGATATTATGGTGCTTATGTAATTTGCCTTTCCAGTGACGATATAATAATATTAACAAAAGAAAATGAGCCCCAAAATGACAATAACAAAGTAAATACCTATTAAAAGTTTGTATTAGATCGCTATATATCGCTTTATCGCCTACAATGCGCCTTAATAGGTACCCTCGACGTCGACTCTATTGCAGTAATTACCATTTATTCGTTCACTCATTCAATCTTCGACGAACGATTTTTATTATCAAGTAAAGTGATAATAATTAAGCTATTTGATTGATTGAGTGATCAATTAATTGTTGATTGAATTGATTTGTAAGCCTTACGAATCAATTACCTACCTTTATCAGTTTTCCAATAATTTTCAATGTGTCATGTCACTGTGGCCCTATGGTACACCGGATTGCTTCTCAAACGGAGAACGTCGGTTCGAACCCTGGTGACGGACTTGCACCAATTACTTACTAATTTGTGCAGTTTTCATTAACGCAGTTGACTAGGCCATTATAGACGGCGATACGCACCACCTGGGTCTATATTGGCTGGCACACTGTTCGATATGCATATTTTTGATTCGCATACACATTACACATATTTAACTATAACTGTTATGTATGAATCAACAGTGGCTTCAAGTTGTCTTTGATTACTTGTGGCTCTGCCCACCCCATTAGGGATTACGGGCGTGAGTTTATGTATGTATGTATGTTATGTACGCATTATTTTCATTTGCCCTAAATTGTTAGACAAAAATTTTGTACGATTTTTTTTTTATTTACTTATCCTTTTTTGCACTCGTCATATTATCATTTGCCCTAATTCCGGAAACAGGGAAACTTAAAAAAAAATAAAACGAAAAATGAAAGAAATCTATTCCGGAATATATATATTATAATTATTTCTTAGTCCTAAATTATATCCGGCATAATTTCATTAAACAGGTAAGTGACATGCAGAAGTCATGTTCTAACCTAACCTAACCTATCCGATTCGAATTGGGTAGGATCATTTTTTTTTTAATGCGGGGCTTGCATCCCTCACCAAGCTTTCTGATAGACCAACGTAATAGGTGGTGTGGGTACTTAGTTCACCTTGCGATGAATATAATTCTGACTACCCCAATTGGGATATAGTCGTGAGATTTTGTTTCGTTGTGTTCAATATGTCCACTTAATTTAATTTTATAGCAGACTATAGTCAGCCAGTCCATAGCGATAATCAGCGCTTATCGCTATCGACCCTCTAGGGTCGATTAATTCTTTCAAATATTTTTCCTCTCAGACGCCCTGACCCGAGGTTCGCGCCCAACTGGGCACCCTCAGGCCTGTTGTCTTAAACGTTGTAACGAGAGCCTTCAGCGCTCTCCATTTGTCCGGCCAAGTAGATAATGCCATCCGCGGCAAATTTATAATAAGTCACGTCAAAAAAATATATAGTCAGCTGTGATTTTAAAAACGCTAGTCATCAGTTAACATTTTCAAAAGTAAGTGGGTTTTTGACACGAAGTATTTACCATGTTAAATTTCATCCCGTAGTTTAGAAATGTCTTGAACTAACTTGAGACAATTCCGTAAATGAATTCCAATTGCAATACTCCCGGGGAATCTATGCAAATGCTGAAGCGAGGTGTCAAAATGTTAATCATTGATTGAATTGAAATGGCACAGCAGACTAAACTGTTCTTTACTTAAATAGAGTAGAACTCTATAAGGAACTTCCCAGTTTGTTTATGTATTTTATTTATTTATTTACTTAAACAGACCAAAAGTATTATTATTTGTAGCTGGCGAGAAGTGGATGTGTATATTAAATACCTCTGCCTACTCCTTCGGAGATGCAGGCGTGTTGCTAAGTTATATTTTTTATACCTTGCGGTCGATTTCTAGGATATACAATGAAAAGCAATATCACATAATCCGTATCCACACCAAATACTGTCTATCTATCAAGTTTGTTATGGAGATAGCTTGAGACTTAGGGAAGAACATAGAATAGTTTTTAATTTCGAAAATCACCTCTTAAGGGGATAAATCATACCGTACAGGATAACCGAAGTCTGCGCGTACAAAGCCGACTCCAACAACTTTTTTTAATCGTTATCAAGTCAAGTGTAGAAAGTGAAGTCAAGGCATGCAGGATTCAATATCCGGTGTTCTCTTTATCAAGTCTTTTGCAGCATAGGTAATCTATACTAATATTATAAATGCGAAAGTGTATGTCTGTGTTTGTTTGTTCGTCTTTCACGGCAATACGGAGCGACGAATTGACGTGATTTTGAATTGGAGATAGTAGAAGTGATGAAAGGTGATATAGGATATTCTTTGTCTCTTTCTAACCTCCCACTTTCCTTAAATGAGGAGTAGAAGTTTGTATGGAGCATTTCGCAATTTTCACGGTAGAAAGCGGAGAATTTGTGACTAAAAAAAAAATGTGCACCTTTTTTTTTGGAAATCTGCCCCCAACCCTTTTAAAGAGGTATATTGTATATGGGACTTTTCACAGTTTTCAATGTAGGAAGCTAAAAATTGGTACATTAGGAAATGGGAATCGTGTTACCCCGAATTTAACGCAAGCGAAGCCGCGAGCAAAAGCTGGTTTACTATACGTTTAAAATTACCTGCATCCAGTCTTGGTAGTGACGTCTTGCATATGATAAGGTTTATTACGTTTGATGACATGGTAGTTTAATTTACTAGGACGTGCTCGGGAAGACAAATAGTATATTGTATTTAGCTGGATCGCAAATATTTTAAAACCCAATTAGTGGTACGTTTGATAGCGTTGCATAGATTTTCCTTCGTTTAAGCTTCTAATTTCATAGATAACAGATATGCATCTTTTATCTTTGTTTTTAGGTATTGGCGGCTCCATATTAACCTCAGAGTTAATGTGGATTACCAACCCCATCAACCCTGGTATCAGTGCCAGGGTTGATGGGGTTGGTAATCCACATCACAACCCACACGACAGAAGAAGAAGAACGTTAGATAAAACACAATCGACCTAATCTCGACTGATAAATCACTATCCTAGCGCGCCTATTGTACGTCTTCTGTCCTAATTGTATACTGTGTTTTTCTTGTGTATTTACGCAAATTGTGTAATAAAGAATTTCATATTGTATTGTATGCTAGTGAACGTCACAACACTGGCTTTGCACTTTGACAGATTTAATAACTCTTATCGTGCATCGAATCTATTGTAAAACATTTTTATATTGAAATGTAAAAAAATGTAATGTATTATATATGTTATGTTAACCGTCGGTCACGGTTGCTACTTACTGATGTAAGTACGTATTCGTTACATAATAACCCGTCAGGATTGACAAGGTTGGTTATCCACCTCACAACCCACACGATAGAAGTATACGATTGAAATGTAATCAGTACTTCATTATACTGAATTAAACTTTTTGTTTAATAATACATAATGAGGTTTTTGGAAGGGATACCCGCTGAATTTCCAAACCCTACTTCTCGATCAGCCGAACCGACGAGTCCACGCTCTATTTCTTTTGCCAGATGAAATGCCTAACCGTCATTTTTTTTCCAGCCACGGGTTCATATCTTTCTTGTGTACGTAAAATTGAGTGCAATAAAGTATATAACGCAACGAGTGTTGCGTTTGAAACAATGCAAATGGCTCATTCTATCCGTCCAGCGAATGATTCGTCGTACAAAACGCCTAGTTGGATTCGACCGTGAAAATATCCCACAAAGCTGTGACTTTGAGATGCATTCGTCTGTGTATAATCAGCTCGCTTTGATCGCCCACTCGGCTAGTTGGCAGTGGGACCAGTTGATACGTAGTTATTCCGTTTAGTATGCTCTTTTCGTATTAATAGAGTAGGTAAACACTGTTGGTGACATCGTAATGAACGAGAAAAGACAGATGATTCTGAGTTAATATCAAGTATGATTCTGAGTTGATATCAAGTTGAAATATACGTACAGAATGTTGGTGACATCGTAATGAACGAGAAAAGACAGATGATTCTGAGTTGATATCAAGTTGAAATTCCTGTTGAAAAAATCATGAAAATTTTAGTGTTTCCTTTTAATTAAGTAGGTGTTTTCAGTTCCATACTTTTTTGACAGAAAATTCCACTTGATATCACCTCAGAATCATGATCTGAATCATGCCTCGAATGTTTCGTGTCGATGTCACTAACACTGGATTCCATAATCTCTGTTTACACTGGTAGGAAACAGTCGTAAGTTTATGTACATAATATATGTATATAATATACGAATATGTGTAGGATAATATGTGTGTGTGTATGAATGTATAAAAGCGAAAGGACACTCACTCACTGATTGATTCACTCATCACGAAATAACAGAAATCAAAAAATAAATGCTAAAAGGCTTAATTTCTTTTTGGACGTAGGTGCTCACTAAGACGGGATTATGCGAAATTTAATCCCTATATTTACAGATTAATTCAAAGAAAATAAAATAAAAATAAGTAATGATCATAATTATTATTACGTATTTTTAGGCAAACAAACAGCTAAATTAAATTTATTTTTCATGTCTCGCTCAAAAATTGTCGAAGCTTTTCGTTGGAAAGGGATTAAACCGTAATCTGGAAAGGGCGTTTAAAAACTCGATCCTATTGAAATTCATTTTTGAATTACGTCATTTGAACGGCTGCGTTCTGAAGATATGGTCGAAGTTCGTTCAGAAACTGCATTGAAAAGACATTCGCACCGTTCATGGGGTCGTACGGAAATCAATAGGTGTTATGTAGTTTTCAATAAACTGAACTGAACTCATTGTAATTTTATGAACTTAATTGTATTCATCAACACGTCGTATTCGTATTTTGCTTAAACGAACATCGATTAAACACTGTCATTTGCGGAAAGATTTCATTAGACTACTATCCTTTTTAGATATATCATCATCGACCTACTCGTAGCGTTATCCCGTTTCACACAGCGTCCGCTTACCTAACCTGAAAATTTGACAGGTCTGCATTTTTACAGAAGCGACTGCCTGTCTAACCTTCCTACCCGCGAAGGAAAAACCAGCCCAATACAGGTTAGGTCCTTTTCAAATTTAGTAGTACCTATCCTTTTCAGAGCTATTATCCGGTACTAAATTTGGATGTGGCATGGGAGGAATGGAAGAAACGGAAGTGGTGTGTCAGGATCCAAGTAAGTGGAATTGCGTTGTTCTCTGCCAACCCCAGCGGAAAATAGCCGTGATCTTATGTACGTATCTGTATTTAGATATGTAAGTAGTAGTATCATAATTCTGATTCTGAAACCGCTTAGGTTAAAGAATTATTATAAAACATTATTTATCAAATCAAATATACTTTATTGCACAGAACTAAATTTCAACAATCAGACATAACACATGAATACAGTACAATATACAGCAAGTAGTATCAATAAAGCAGTAGAGAGAGTAGTAGTAGGAGTAGTGGAGTAGTGTAGTGTAGTGTTGTGTAGTAGTGGAGTAGTAGTGTGTAGTGTGTAGTATTTATCAATAAACGATACACCTTTTGTTCCAGGTATAACCCTGCCTACCTCTTCGTGGATACAGGTGTGATGCTGTTATATTATAATTATAATAAACGAGATTGTTCGGGACGACATAGGAATTTTTTATGTGGGACAAAACTCAGTGGGACAAACGAAGAATAAATCCCTTCATGTAAGTATTTCAACTGGTTATTGATAAAGAAAAAACATAATGCATTGTCATTTGGTCATTATCATGTCGAATATGTCATATATGTCATATATGGTGCTCTGGCTTGAGGTATTTAGTTGTTTATCTGTGGGGTTACGGGAGCGAGTTCTCATAGACGTAGGTTTGTTCGATTCGTGTAATTGCAAAAAAGTTCTAGTACTGTAGCAATGTAGCTTCAATCACACGTCAGCGTGTAGAGGTGATAGTGTATATTGGACTGGGAATCACATACCAGTGACGAATGGCACCAAAAGCAAAGTTACATGTTGGCAATTTCACTAACACAGTTGCGTCGACCATTATAGCCAGCGATACGGCTTACCACGTAACGCGTTGTTCTAACAGAAAGCTCGGTGAGACGTGGGTACTCAGTTCATCTTGCGATGGATATAGCACTGGCTCAATTGGGAATATAGTCTAGATTTTATGTTACATTATGTCCTTTCCATATCCCGGGTGTATGGAGTCCCGGACTTTTGGAAGGCAGCCGTGGAGCCGAAGCCAACGCGTAGAGCACACGTAC
Organism: Pectinophora gossypiella; assembly: GCF_024362695.1. Lineage (NCBI taxonomy): Eukaryota > Metazoa > Arthropoda > Insecta > Lepidoptera > Gelechiidae > Pectinophora > Pectinophora gossypiella. Next base: position 8,301,196 of record NC_065422.1, read on the forward strand.
GCGCGCGTTTAGAAGTTTCGTTCCTAAAATTACTCCCAAGGTTTAAATAAATAAATCTTTATTCTCAATAAGAATATAAATTCACTTAATTGAGAACTTAAAAACTAAGTATACGTACAAAAGCATTTTGAGGGTATATTATGATAAATAAGAGCTACAATATACTTTTTTACTTGCTTAGTGATTATTTAGAAGATAATATCTATAAATAAGATAATATATACCTATCATATTATGAACGCATGGAATTAACTGTCTAGGAACTGATATTAGGCAGCTAAATTACTCAATTGTATAACAATATTTTGTTTAATTTTTTTTAAGGAACGTCTAGGGCCCTGTGCCGAGGTTTTTCTTGCAGGTTCTTTTCCCCGGCTATACAGATTGTGAGAGGCTGCAGTAGTTTTAGACGGATGAGACGTTCGTTATGTAAAAATTGACGATTCAAAGTGTAACTATGTTACCTACTGAGTAAAAATATTTTTGAATTTGAATTTGAACTTACTGGGAGGTCCACAATTTCGTTATTGTAAAATACTGGAGAAAAATATATGTATATTTTTTTCATTTTTTTTTAAATTGACCCGATCGGGAAACGAATCCTTCACGGTTTGGTCGTTGAGTCTACCCGTTACACCACAAAGCTCGCTCGATTATAAAACATGGGTAATTTCCATGCGAAGGAACGGGCAAAATTTACAATAGAAACACGTGTTGTTAAGATGACCTTGAACTTGAATGACCCTTGTCTGCCGCTCAAACAATACCTTTTAACGATGTCGTGTCGTGACTCCGATTTATATCGCCAGGAGAATGACCCTAGTATGTAGAATATAGACTTGAGTATATTTGCCAGCCCGACTGACCTTAGCTTTCGTAGTAGTAGTTTGACGTCATAAATCCGTTGTGGACTTGTCTAAAGGTGTGCCTACCCCTACGTGTATACAGACGTGATGCTATGTTAGTAGCAAAGAAGTATTTTAATATGTAGCTCACAGCACCAGATTTACTATTTGTAAAATATAAGCATATAAATAGCCGTTGGTCAAGGCTATTAGCCGTAAAAACACCTCCACCAACCCGCAGTGGAGCAGCGTGGTTGAGTACGCTCCATACCCCCTCCGGTTGATTGAGGGGAGGCCTGTGCCCAGCAGTGGGACGTATATAGGCTGTTTATGTATGTATGTATGTAAGCATATAAATAGTAAATCAGTAAAGAAAACAAATCCTTTAAAGATAGGAAAAAATCGATACTAAACCGGAGATAGCAAACCAATTTGAAGCTTATCACATCGATAACAACACGGTATTTGCATTTACTTATCTACAGCTAGTGTTGTATGTTCCAATTTAAACGGTACGTCCCGAATTCTTTCACTAGGATACCATGGTGACTTTTTTTGACGTGACTTATTGTAGATTTGCCGCAGATGACATTAACTACTTGGCCGGACAAATGGGGAGCGCTGAAGGCTCTCACCCGGTACAAAGTTTAAGACAACAGGCCTCGAGGTCTGAGAGGAAAAAAATATTTGAAATAATTAATCGACCCTAGAGGGTCGATAGCGATAAGCGCTGATTGAGGGAAATCGTCGACCACGCCGGCGGGGTCGGTATCGGGGATACCATGGTGCCGCAATCACGCTCGCGCTACCAAAAAATGTACGCAGTTGATTCTGGGAGTCTTGTCGATAATTTTATCAGGGCTATCATGCGCAAAGTGATTAAATTATTTTCGATATTTCATTACATGTCTTTTTTGTCTATGGAAAGGAGACATATTTTATTTGTAAATATTACAATACAAAACTGAATACAAAGTCATATTAACAATTCAAGTTATACGTCATACAAATCACTACTTAGTAATTTAGTCATTAGCCGTCGTCTCTCTTGTCACGTAGGTCAGCTGGAAGTAAAAAAAAGAAAAAAAGAAATCTCTTTGTTTAGAGATAAGCTTGCCTGTACTATCTGTTTTCTTTGTATGTTTCTTGTATCTGTTTTATTGTGTACAAATAAATAAATAAATAATAAATGACGAACCCCCCCCACCCTTGTTGTTCCAGGCGCAAAGATCCCCATTACACTCGCCGCATTATTTCGTTTAATGGTGATGGACAACCTTCTCCCCAAATCTGCGTCCCAATTTCGTATATTCGTTTGCTTTTTTAATCCAGACCACACCCCGGGCACTTCATACAAGCAACCTCTTTTACACACAGACACCACAGATTGACGTTATCGTACACGTGCATCTGTGTGTGTGACGTCTGACGCCATACGATTCAAGTCTAAACTACGTTCGAGGGGTGGGGGGGGACCTAAGGAAGCGGAGAGTTGCCGTTCTATACGTAGTACATACATACATACATAAACAGCCTATATACGTCCCACTGCTGGGCACCCCTCAATCAACCGGAGGGGGTATGGAGCATACTCCACCACGCTGCTCCACTGCTGGTTGGTGGAGGTGTTTTTACGGCTAATAGCCGGGACCAACGGCTTAAGGTGCCCTCCGAAGCACGGAATCATCTTACCTTTTCGGACAATCAGGTGATTCAAGCCTGAAAAGTCCTTACCAAACAAAGGACAGTCTCACAAAGTGATTTCGACAATGTCCCCATCGGGAATCGAACCCGGACCTCCAGATCGTGAGCCTAACGCTGTAACCACTAGACCACGGAGGCTGTTACGTAGTATTCTTTCTTATTCTATGTCCAGACTTCGAATCCCACGTCCCGGTTCTTTCACCCCACTGTCCCGCCTCGATACGTCGCATCAGGCAACGGTATCTACCTATATTTGGAACTAAATTTTCCTCTAGAGGTAGCTGATTTTATGCATAGATTTCATACATTATTTATGAGCCTAGTCTCGTTCCCAAAAGCCAATGAACATTTCTAGGTTAGAGTGGTGAATTTCCGAAACTAAAACCGAATCCGAATATTCTAGTTATTTAGAATAAGGAGAAAGCACAGATGTTCAAGTATCAAAAAGTAAAGTGTTAGATCTCTCTCTCGCGCTCATGTCTTCCTCTCTTTCGCTCAATATTATTCCTTCTATGATGTTCTTTTTTATAAATGAATCGTGTCGTATCAGGTGGTCAATCAATGTCCTCCCTGATTCTTGTTTCTTCAACTCTTTCCAGCACTTTTTTCATGTGACACCATTTCAGTCCAGGCTTGGTATGTTATGTAATTACTAAATTATATCAGTAATGTTACTCACGCCCGTTTAGAAATGTGCAGAACCACAAGTAAGATAACTTGTAGCCTAACTTGGTATTAAAGTCGAGAAGAATTAAAATATTCTTCATACAATACTTTTACACGAATATTCACTTACTAACGCAAGCATACATTTCGCAGTAAAACCAAGGGCTAATCCACAGAACAAACAACTCGATTAGATGTGGTTTAAGTTTAAAATCGTTTAGAAAGTGATGTAACTTTAGAATTACCGCAATAGAGTCGTCATTCAATTGTGATCGTTTCGCAAAGCGCGCCTCTTGCGCAAATGTGTAGGCGAACAAAGAAACCGAGTTGTGATGCTGAGAACGAGAATATACTTTGGAAAACGATATAGATACTTATTTTTCTGTCCTTGTTAATTTTACTGATGTGTGTACAATTAAGCAAAAAAAGCTATGGATGAGACTTGCACAGGACCAAAAAGGATGGCGTGAAAGAGAGGAGGCCTATACCCAGCAGTAGGTGGATAATAGATAGTACAATAAAGAGTGTATAATAATAATACGTACCAAGTACTTTAATGCTATGTATGGTCAGGAAATAAAAAAAAATTAAAGATCCCCGTCTTGAGTAATAACGGCCATATAGTTCTCTAATATTTTATCGGATGAAATCTTTAGCGCTTCTATTACTTCGATGTGGTTCGGTCAAGTGGAGAAAATCTAATATATGGAAAATGTCATAAAAACAAACAGCACAATATTGAGATATCCCTAACTGAAAGGACTAAGTAAGTACTTAATTTATTTTTTAAGGAACGATGAGTCATCTTCTGAAAGCCTGTTTAAAATGTATTATTACAAAATCAGAAGTTACCATCGGAAATGAAAGTAGAAATACTCAAGTTGCGCGACGAAAAATTGCATACAAATTTACAAAGCATAAGAGCGATCTCTTCCAGACAATCTTCGACAGAGGATATAGTACAGTTGTACAGCTGCAGTGTAGCTCGCAAAAAAGTGAAATAAAATAAAGAAATAAAAAATGTTACTTTCATTATAACGTAACGTTACAATATCGTTCCTCACATCAAAACGCCAAATGATTAATGGAGATGATGTCTTAGTGCCTTTCCTGTCTGTGCCTTTCTAAAATCTATAACGTCGACTTAAATGTCAAGTCATATTGGTAACATTAATAAAATTCTTTATGTTTTTTTATGACGCCACGTTTATGTGTGCGTATTGGATTTATTTTACGTTACGTTAACCTTTTTTTAGATGTGCTGCGTTGAAAAATTGGTAATCTGTGTTTGTTCAGTGGGCATTAAGTTTGATGTAATTAAAATCTGAATACATGCAAATAAAAAGTAAGTATAATGAACAGGTCTCACATTTAAAGATGTAGCAACCTTGTAAGTCCAGATTTCTGTATTACCTGCAACAAAATTAACAAATATAATTAAGTAGGCATTGGTGCTAATTCCTGTAAATACCATCTAATTTTATTTTAAGTTATATCTGTCATTTTCTTATCCGCCGAAAAGGAAAGGGACGGGTCACACGTCAATTTTAAGCACAAATCTAAACCAACCGTCTAAAAATTTTACATCAGTCAATAACCCGACACATAAATTTACTCATTCTTCCTAAAATTAAGAGCTGTGAATCATCCGTCCCTTTCCTTTTCGACGGATATGAAAATGACGAATATAACTTAAAATAAAATTAGGCGGTGTGTCCAGGAATCGGGGCCATTATAATATTATTATGTCAGTAAGACCGAAGAAGTTCGATTCGATTGAGCCGTGGTAGGTCAGTTGGGAGAACGCTTGCTTCTCACTTTAAGGTCGCAGATTCGAATCCAGCACAGGTCTGAACCAGAGATTGACGAAATTGTTTTCGAATTCATGTTTGGATCATATGATTATTAACGTGCTCAGTGTTGGCAACACCAACATCCCGACGACCCTATTACTCTAGCCATAGAGGCAGCCAATCAGCTCGCGACACCAAACACTTCAGGACCCCGATACCGACCCCGCCGGCGTGGTCGACGATTTCCCTCATTCAGCGCTTATCGCTATCGACCCATTTCTCTTCTCTATCGATTAATTCAATTCAAATATTTTTCCTCTCAGACGACGCCCTGAGCCGAGGTTTGCGCCCAACTGGGCACCGGGTGAGAGCCTTCAGCGCTCCCCATCTGTCCGGCCAAGTAGTTAATGCCATCTGCGGCAAATCTACAACAAGTCACTTAAAAAAAAAAGGCAACACCAACTAAAATACTTTTTTTGTGAGTTAATTTTTATCCTGTCACTTTCTCTCGCTCTGTGTAACAAGCATCATATTATATACCTACGCGTTGCCAATTAATCTATTCATCTCAAGTTGGGCGTTTAATTGGAAGACCAGACTTCAACACTCAGTGCTGAAGGAAAACATCGCGAGCAAACCCACATTCCGGAGAAATGCATTTTCGGAGGTATGTGACCTAACCTGTATTGGGCTGGTTTTCCCTTTGCGGGTTAGGTCAGACTGGCAATCGTCTCTGTAAAAAACCGGACCTGTCAAATCTTCAGGTAATGAACGTCATAACACTTCTTCGTCTTCTTTCGTGTGGGTTGTGAGGTGGATTACCAACCTCATCAACCCTGGTGTCTATTGAGCCGCCAAAGGCCCCTGACATGGCTCATGCAACGACTACTTACTTACATCAGTAAGTAGTAACCGGGACCAACGGCTTAACGCTATAGCGCGTCATAACACTAGCTGACGTACTTTGACAGATCTAATTCTTACCGCGCATTGAGACTATTGTAAAATTTTATCTTATTGAAATACAATCTGATAAGAACTGGTCAAATCAAATCAAATATACTTTATTGCACAGAACTAAAATTTCAACAATCAGACATAACACATGAAAACAGTACAATTTGGGCGGCCTTATTGCTCTAGAGCAATTTCTTCCAGGCAACCACCAAAAGGAAACAAACATTCACTAAAACTGGTCTAAACTGGTTTAAACTGGTCTTTCTATTTAAGTAATATTATACAGGGTGTTAGTGACATCGTTACGAAAACTTTGAGGTATGACTCAGACCATGATTCTGAGTTAATATACAGTGGAATTTGCCGTCGCAACATTTGTTTTTTTTTTTAGTTTTTTTTTTAATTACTTATTTTCAATTCTATGCTTTTGCGATGGAAAATTCCACTTGATATCAGCTCAGAATCATGTGCTGAATTATCCCTCAAAATTTTCGTTACCATGGTCACTTCCACACCGTATAGAGGTACACTTCTTTCTTCTAAACCGTTATTACCTCACGTACCTCCACGATTTTATTTTATGTCATATCGTAAAGGCGAATGTGTATATTTAAGTAGGCACCATAAGGGTGTGTTTCCAGAGCGCACACATCATTCCGATGATAAAATAAACATGCTTTGAAAGAGAATGTTGTATTTTATGAGTTATGTTTTGCCGGTATAACCGCTTCGCTTGCGCTTTCAGTAGCGAGTTGCGTGTTTTTCAGTGATGAAGCTTGGAGGTACGCACACATACGTTATATATTATGCATACACATCACCACCCCATTAACGTCCCCACTGCTGGGGCACGGGCCTTCCCTATGGATGAATAGGGATATCGGGCCTTAAACCACCACGCGGGCCCAGTGTGAATTGGTGGTTATTAACGACTGCTAATGCAGCCGAGACCAACGGCTTAACGTGCCTTCCGAAGCACGGAGGAGCTCGAGATGAAAACTTTTTTTTCGTGGTCACCCATCCTATGACCGGCCTTTGCGAAAGTTGCTTTACTTCAACAATCGCAGACCGAGCGCGTTTACCGCTGCGCCACCGAGCTCCTCAATTTATTGTATCCTTAAAATAAACATTTTACTTACCTACTTACTTATCCCGATTAACCCAGAAGAGTTGAGAAAAACTTCTAAGATATTAGATGATGCCTAGGTACATAGTATATATTTGCACAACAATTTTGAGCTACTAGAACAAAATACGAACAATTTACAACATAAACATTTCTCTTAAGTAATACTCCGACCTGGGACCCGAAGGTAAAAACAGTTTACCTAAACTACTAGGGAAGTGAATGTAAAGGTTCTTGTTTAGAAAATCACGACTTGACACGCTATACCAGGAGTGGACTAACTTCGAAGAAATACCACCATACAATACTAATTTAAATATACTTTATTGCACCAAAATAAAAGGGAATATTTACAATAGACTCTTTACTAGGCACATGGCAAACGGCGGCCTTATCGCTTAAAGCGATTCCTTCCAGACAACCGTAAGGCGACGAAAAATATAAAAATTGAAATTGAAAGATTGCGGGTACAAACTACAAGTACAACTTCGCAATAAATACATGCACAATAATAAATAAATACTTAAAATAGATACAAGAATAAAATATAATATAAGTACCTATATAAATAGTACATACAAAATGCCAAATAATAAGCAACTCAAGAGGTACAGAATATAAACAACAGAACACACTTCATTATAAAAACAATAATTTACAATATTAAAAAGGAAAAGAAAAAGTATATTTGAGTACAATCAAACATACATAGATAAGATAACGCCTATTGCCCTATGGGGTAGGCAGAGACCACGGAATTCAAGCTCAGGATCGTAGCCTGACACACCACCTTCACTTCCTCCACTCTCATCAAACACTACACAATACAAAGACGTAGAGATAACAGTCACTTTCACAGATTCGAGATTTCGGATGAGAGGCTGGCGAGAGCCCTCAGCGCTCCCCATTTGTCTGGCCAAGTAGATAACGTCATATGCAGTAAATATACAATAAGTCACGTCAAAATGAAAACTCCGGGTGACAGCCTTCAGCGCTCCCCAATTGTCCGGCCAAGTAAGTTAATGGCATGTGTCAAATCTACAATAAGCCACGTAAAAAGCACGTTTTACATATTACTACATTATGGATCGCTTCGCTATTAAACGGATCCCTCTCGTGTACAAATGAAACTAAGAAATTCACAATAATATTTTACTAATTAAAACACATAATAACGGGTTCTTACCACGTTTAAACCAGGGATACGAGACTCCCGATATTTCGACACTGTTGCAAGTGCCATGATCACGGGATACGGGATCATATCCCTGATTTAAACGTGGTAAAAACCCATTTATGTGTTTTAATTATGATAATTACCGCGTAAACCTAAAACAACATTTTACTAGATCTGTGGCGCCTTAACATTATAAATAGTTCTTCTATCTTCTTGTCTTTCAGAGTAAACAATTATTACGAAAAACAATTAGCTTATTTATTTTGTTTTTACCTTATTTTTTGTTTGTTGGTGTTGTTTTTCAGTCATTCAAATGTTTTAATCACTTTCCCAACGTTCGGTCGTGTTGCAATGACCGCGGTCATAAGGTGACTGGCGAGGCGAGTGATTGTTATTATGTAAATGTTGTGGGTGTAACTACCCTCACTTCACTTTACATTAATTGCTATTAATCTAAATATAAATTAAATTAAAAATAAACCCCGGACCAAAAAACGTACTCAATTATTATGACAAAAGGTTAAAAATGCTAAACCGTATAAAAAGCAAAAAATAATTTAACCCACATATGCTTGCAAGCAGACTAAGCATGTAACGTTCCTATCACACTTAACAAACGACCTGATGACCTTGAAGACCTGAACCGATTTCCACCAAACATAGCTAAGAACACTCTCGACTGATATATCTTTCAAACAAAAAAAAACCGCATTATAATCGGATCATCCGTTTGGGAGCTACGATGCCACAGACAGACACATACACATTTACACACTAACACACACACACACACACAGAGATACGTCAAAATTATTGTAACACCCCGTCGTTTTTGCGGCGGAGGGGGAAGGGGGGGAACAGGTTTTATTGCAGGTTTAATGTGGGCATGGTCACTCTGGTTTACTTCTTAATCAGGGAGCGCAGGTTCAACCCCGGTACCGGATTTGCTCCAAAAAGCTATTGTTATACTTCTGAAATGCAGTTTTCACTAAAACTTGATTGCCCATTTGGCGATACCGCTTACCAACTATCACGTTAATCTAACAGAAATCTCGGTGAGGTGAAGGTACTTCGTTCATCTTGCGATGGATATACGTCTGACTACCCCAATCGCGACTTTGGTCATGTGTTCATGTTATGTATGTTTATTGTGTGACGACTGCAATGGCTAACATAGGCACAGGCATCATTAGAATTAAAATAGTTTAATTCTAATACCTAAGTTACTGTTACTGTTTATATTATGTTTAAAGTGACTCAGGCTGGGGTCAGGTCTAGTCACGATGTCGTCACAGTACATGGCACATACAGACATTTTAGCTGGTAAGTAAGCTACTTGCCGTGTTCCTGGCTTAAGAGACCCCCCACACTAGCGTCTTTCGAGCGTCGTCTTGGCAACGTCCTCACAACGTCGACGCGATGTGGACGCCGCGGGGCGACGCGACGGCAGCGCTGCTGGCCGGCTGCCGAACGCCGAGCGTGCGCAACGCTGGCTTCGCGTAGCCGCAGCGCCAGTTTAACGTGTTTTGCGAACAAGTACAATACACAACATAATCAATTGTAATAGTTCGTCATATATTCTCTTTGGACGCTGGCACGATTACGACGCTCGAAAGACGCTAGTGTGGGGGGTCACTAACATTCAATTATATAATATAAAGCAGTGTTTATGATTCTATGTTGGTATCGGTCTTCATTTTCTATCATGTGGGTTGTGACGTGAATTACCAACCTCATCAACCCCGGTGTCAGGTTATTATTGAGCCGCCAAAGGCCCCTGACATGGCTCATGAACGACTACTTACATCAGTATGTAGTCACCGGGACCAACGGCTTAACGTGCCTTTTGAAGCACGGATCATCTTACTTTTTGATTAATCAGGTGATCAACCTGTAATGTCCTAACCAAACTAGGGATCACAGAGTGATTTTTGTGATATGTCCTCACCGGGATTTGAACACAGGACCTCCAGATCGTGAGCCCAACACTCACACTAGCATGTTGTGTTTGCCTATAATTGGACGAGCACTAGTCCAGTATTTGTAAATAGGTTAAGTTACATGTAAAAGTGTTTTTGTCTGTTGGCAAACCTAATAAAATAAATAAATAAATAAACAAACACTACGCACAAATTTCAATATTGCTTTAAAGTTTTCTTCAGTGTAGCCATTTTAGGTAATCAATTGTCCTTTCAAGCAACCGGAATAATAAAGCATAATCTATCACGCTGTCCAGAAAAATATCTGTAGGTACAATACACTTTGAATTGTCATTTTTATATAACGAACGTATCTTACGTCTAAAACTACTGCAGCTTCTCACAACCTGTATTTAGGTATAAAAGAAGCAGCAAGAAAAAAAAATAATGCGAAATGTATTAACAATAAAATTTACAAAAAAAAACATTACTTATTAGAAAAATTGGTGTATATTTTTTTCTGTTTAACTAGCAACACCTTCTTAGGTTACTAAGATAAAACGCAGTTGCTTTTGAAACCAATAGGGAATGAGAACAAGCCAACAAGACTCGTTCTATCGAGTGTAGCTTTAGAAAAAGTTAACAATTCCAACCAGTGCAGTGGCTACGACGCAAAGATACCTTTATGTGCAACTTAGTATTGTATCCAGAGAAGCATCCACTTATTGAGCGCGCTTAATGATATGCAAACTGTTGAGTATCACGCGGACCTATTCTGTGTAAAAGATTTACGTCTGTAATTTTTTTTTCTGATATTATGATAGACCTTATCGGTTGCAGAGGCGGAGATGGGAGCCATCGATTCGGCAATGCAGGACGGAAGAGACGAGTCACAGGAACTGTAACCTGGAACCTGACAGAGGGCAGCAAGAACTGTCAGTACTATTCAGAGACGGAGGACAGGAGTCCTATTACGGCTTTGAAATAGACTACTCTGGGCGCTATTACACTCGCGTCAGATGTTTCTGACGCGAGTTTCTGATCGCAGTGCTCTTGCACTGCGGGGCGGAAGGCAAGAGGGAAACCACTGCCTTATTTTTCCCTAAAATGGAGCATGGAGAATACTACACCGACAAGAGCGTGGCTCTTAAGTTAGTGATGATTATGATAGAGTCACTACACGATGTGTTTTCTGTTTCATATACATCACAGGGCTGGCTAGTCATGTATGCCGCATGCATCCTGAAAGATGGGCTAGGATCATCACGCATTGAGTACCACGGGATGAGTACCGATATCGTGGTAAACCCCGGAAAAGATGGACTGGACAGACCTCCTACGGGACCGTGAGTTGTGGAAAGACCTGGGGGACGACTTTGACTAATTATAGAAATAACTTGTTGAGCAGGCACATTAGTCCCCCATAGTCCCAGTATCCCGGTCCACTAACCCCCAACCCAATCGCCCAGTTTCCTTTGTTTCCATAATCTGCAATAGTCCTACACGACCCGGGGATAATCGCCGGTTGGTGTCACACAACATTTAGATTAAATTATATATAGGCCCAAGATATGGAAATGACGTACTTACAAGTAATTATAATAATACAGTACAGGCAGACTCCTATCTTCGACCACTTAATTAATAATATTAGGTACATCCATCAAGAGATAAAGTAAGTACCCACACCTCACCGAGCTTTCTGTTAGCTCAACGTGCTGGGTGGTGAGCCGTATCGCCGTCTGTGATGGTCGGGCCAACTGTATTAGTGAAAATAAACTTTAACACCTTTGCCATATTTAGTAACCCAATTGGCGAAGCGAGACGGTAACAGATTAACCAAGGGAGTTACGGAATGGTAGCCAAGAAATGGTTTACAACTTAAGGTGCCAGCAAAAAAAGCTTTACATGCTATTAAAGGTTAGGAGGAAAGCAGTGGGAATGGTCAGAACTGGAAAGAAAGAACGCGAAAGAGAGGACGCCTATACTCAGCAGTAGTTGGATACAGCTTGAGTAGACTGGTAAAATAAAGCTGTAAAGCCACTAGCGACATACACTCGTCTCGACTCCAAAGCCTTAACCACAGACGTAGGGTAGCTTGTCCGTCGGTCTTTTATAGGATACACTTCGGTGAGTGTGCGCAGGAACTTCGTGAGTTAATTCCACCCACTCATTTCCATCTACGGACAACTAGGCACCACCAATTCGCACTAAACGTTTCGCCTATTCCTTTTTGATGCGCAGAGAAAGATTGGAACTTCCTGGCATTGTCTGTTTTTCCAACTCGTTATAATCTGGGAGTCTTTAAGGGTGGAGTGAATAGGCATTTGCTAAGTAAGCGTGATCCATCTTAGACCACATGTCACTTACCATCAGGAGAGATCGTGGTCAAACGCGAGCTATTTAAAAAAATACACCTTCTAATGCTTGCACATTATAGAAATGAATGATAACTCATTGATAGTCAAAATAGTTCATTTTATTTGTAACAACACAGTAATATAATTGATACATAATTAATGCTATACGAGTATGATAGAGTTATGTGAGTATACGCGGAATGTTTGCTGTACGCAGTGACCTGTAATGACCTAATTATTACAAAACGAGGTGTAAGTGCTGAAAGTGCAATGTGCGGTTGTAGACCGTACAAAAGCCCTAATTAAAAACCTCGAAACTGCTTTCAAACTCCGATGAGGGTAGTCATAATGAAGTTTGTAATCTTGCCGTATCTCTCACAGTATCACAGATGTCATGATGTTACATTGTAACTTTATGAATCATCAAGAAAGTTGTCCATCTTGAGATTTAACCGTAACACATAAAATGTTGTTACTATTTAATGTTCCACATAGTACTGTACGATCAGTATGCTCCACGGAAATGTGGGTTTAGAGTCTTTGTAGCATTATTTTTAAAAGACCTGACTGGGGAAAATTCTGGAAACATTTGGTACTTTTTGGAAATCTTGGGGAGTTTTTGGAAATCCTGGGGATTTTTTGGCAATCTTGTAGAAATTTTGGAAATCTTTGAGATCTTTTGGCAACGTTGCGGAATTGAAGGTTATAAGGAGAAAATGATAGCCCGCAATACTATCTGTGTGAGTGTTATATGAGGGACTTTCCAGGGTACCTTCACTAAAAACAATAGATAGCGTTGTACAGGTGTCTCGTGTCGAAGTAATGTACTGTCGAAATTCAGTCCGCAAATCGTCATCACTCACTGGTCTGCGGAGGCTGACTGCACTGTTGAGTTCACCAGGTTCGCTGATGAATTCACCAGGAGGCGATGGAGTACGCCTACGCCTTTATTATATTATTATTATAGAGTGAAATGTGTCTACAGGTAATACAAAATCGTTTCATGCGGAAAGCCACGGGAGCTCCGTGGTTCCTTCGCAATGAAAATCTGCACATTGACCTAGGTCTGCCAACCATTGCCCAATAGCTCAAATTAGCTTCCAAACGTTTTTTCGATTCTGCTCCGCACCACCAAAATCCCCTGGTAGTTGCGGCTTCCGAGTACATTCCGCTTAGGGACGGTACTGAAAAGTATCGGCGTCCGAAGGACGTAATATACGATCCCGACGACCCGATTACTCTAGCCATAGAGGCAGCCAATCAGCTCGCGACACCAAACACTTTAGGTCCCCGATACCGATCCCGCCGGCGTGGTCGACGATTTCCCTCATTCAGCGCTTATCGCTATCGACCCACTAGGGTCGATTAATTCTTTCAAATATTTTTCCTCTCAGACGACGCCCTGAGCCGAGGTTCGCGCCCAACTGGGCACCCTCAGGCCTGTTGTCTTAAACGTTGTACCGGGTGAGAGCCTTCAGCGCTCCCCATTTGTCCGGCCAAGTAGTTAATGCCATCTGCGGCAAATCTACAATAAGTCACGTCAAAAAAAAAAGAAAAAAAAATATTCATAATCACGTCAGAATAGGCGCATTTTGCCTATTAGCAGCAACGAGTTAAGGGTCTCTCCTCGTAATGAGACTCAGACAATGCGCGACACAACTTGGATAACCTCACTTGTGCTTGTGTTGCATAATACTACTTTATTGTATACTAGTTTCCCGTCCCCTACTACTTCTTCTTATCGTGTGGGTTGTGAGGTAGAATACCAGCCTCGTCGACCCTCGTATCAGGGTTGTGATTGAGCCGCCAAAGGCCCCTGACATGGCTCTTGTATTTATTAGTCACTTACATCAGTAAATAGTAACCTGTTACTTAGGGCAAATATAATTTATGTAACATAAACATGACTTATTTTACAGATGACGATTCCTACTTGGCCGGACAGATGCGGGCTCTCTAGGCTCTCTCCTGGTGTTTAAACAAAATAAACAGCTTATACGTTCTTCAGATTAATTTATTTTTGTTTGGACTTGGCTTGTCGCAAGCTAAGCTGTGTTGTTGTTGTTGGTTGATTGAGGGGAGGCCTGTGCCCAGCAGTGGGACGTATATAGGCTGTTTATGATTTGTCGCAAATGACATTAACTACTTGGTCGGTCAAATGGGGAGAGACTTGTCACTGATCCACTTACACAGGCCTCCCCCCAATCAACCGTAGACGTGGGTATGCTCAAGCTATGGACGGGACTCCACCACACCAACCCATTGATGGTCAGTAAAATTCTATATAACTTATGGTTCTTCTTCTTTGCGAGTCGATGGCGATCGAAACTAAATTTTTGCTGACCTATTGGTCAGCAAAAATTTATTATTGGCCACGCCACTTATGGTTAAAACCTAGCAAGGTTTTTTCTGAAAAATTACGTTTTTATTTGATTTATTTCCAAGAAACATCGATTTCATTAAATTAAATTTATTCCTGGTTTTTACTGAGACTCTGTGTCTCTGTTGCAATGTTTTGTTAACAAAAATCACATCAAATTAGATTTTTCAAAATGTAAATATGAGAAATATTTTTTTAATCAAGTCGGTTGGTACCTCCTACTTCCAGAAATTACCTCCCAAAATTCATACGAACAAAACAAAACGTTTACTAATAACATACTTAATCGATTTTTGGCATTAAGCTGACACCGGCGACATCTATCTACAATTTTGAGTACTAATATGAGTATTATTAACAACAGAACAGTTAGCATAATTCTCTCACTATCAAAAAATCACAAAATACTTCATTTGTAAGTATTTATAGAACTCCAAAATCGAATCAACCAATAAAATCACAAACAACATTCCTAAAAGAAACACTGAAAACACCCCACAGTAAAAGATTATTTATTCACTTTAAAGCAGTAACTTGCATTCCACAGAGTAAAAATGTATAAAAACAAAACAACAGGCCTGCCTCAACACAGCACAGATAGGGCAAGGGCATCGCACGCGTAGGGCGTGAGTGCAACTTGACATAGACTAAATAATACTAATGTCTACAGACGCGACACTGGGACTTGTAGGCAAAAACACTTACGAATACCAATCAACGAATTTCAATTACACAATTAATATATTGTATATTAAATATTAATAAGTAAAATATACAGTTTACACTATCCAGGATGAAAACATAACATCTAAACAGTGGCAAGTGCTACGAGGTATATTATTACATCAGTAAGTTTGTAGATTCAAAGTCTTATATAATATTAAAATGACCTAATTGTTTCCTACTTCAACTAATACGTAGGTCTTCTAAAATCATACTAGTTTTTGTTGTAAGAACTCTTTTATAGCAAGGGCACTGGATGCTTTTTGATATGTCATTTTATCTACTTACTTGTTTTTTTCAATTTGTTCCATTTTTCACTCTGATCCTATTTTCCTAAAGGCTAGCTAACAAAGCTCTTTTTACATAACTTTTGCTGCCTTTGCAAAATTGTGACGTTAACCAGTCCCACCACACCTATCTGCTGTATTGTTTCTAGGTACATTGTCAAGTACGTATATTGTCGAAGGCGAATTCATATGTGAGATTTTTATTGCAATGTTTACAATGTGCTAATGAATGAATCATGTGCGCAAATTGTTGCACTGTGAATGTTTATGAGTTTTATAACGCTATAAAATGTTTATTTTCATAAGTGTTATTTACTGATATCATAGTTTCCATAAATATTTTCACACAACAATATTTTTTTTAGGATATTACCTACTAAAATATTGTTTATTTGCAAATGATCTTACTATTGGTATAACTTAACACATTTAATGCATTGAACTCAATATATTATTCAGTTCACGGTTCATAAGAGATTGAAACTCATTAATTTATTACGCAATAAATACTTAGAAACTTCCTTCAGCCCTATAAACAATGCACCAGTTTAATCGCCCTCGTCCCAAAATGCCAGTCTCTCAGAGGCAACGGCACGAGCGCAGTGACGCGTCTACACATTACTCTGTGGCAGTCTTGACCCCAGAGCGTGACCAGCGAGCGATCGTTGCCACTGGACTCAATTGGACGAGCTATCTGTGTACATGTATGTAGGTAGATTATGTATTGTTGCAGTTCCGCGTCTATTATGCGCCCGTACTCGTAGCTACTCTATGCTGACCGTGGGAGTTTAATACGGCTAGCTTGTAAGCAGGATTGGTTTTTATTTTGTTGATTTCTGTTTCTAGGTGAGTGATAGGTACAGTATGAAACAAATATATTACGCACTTAATCTTTGTGAGGCGCGACAGATAGGTATCGATTGTGTCTTCTTTTGTCATTTGGTTTGTGGAATGTTTTGTGGGTTAGCTTTTTCTTCTTATTATCGATATATAAGACTGAGTCTCTTGAACAATGAAATGGTGGTTTAGGTGATACCCTGCTGCAGGGTATCACCTAAAAACATCTTACGAGCTGTGCGAATTATCAGTTTTGTATCTTATTATAATCACTATTACAGAATGGATAAGGTAAATTTTTGTTATGTTAATTTGAGAAATTCTGATTACATCATCAGAAGAATTCAACGCATAATGCCACTGAATGGCATTCGAAATTTCAAATTAACAAAACGCATAACGAAAATCGGACTTATCTGCTCTATGATAGCACAGCTTAAGTATGATACAGGGTGTTAGTGACATCGTAACGAGTACCGAGGCGGTTGATTTAGACCATGATTCTGAGTTAATATCAAGTGGAATTTGCCGTTGCAAAATTCATTTTCAATTCTATACTGTACTACTAATACCCTGTGGTGATTGTGATTATAATTCAATATAAAACTCACTCTCAATATACCCTCATAGTACATATGGCTACGAAAAAAAACCAGCACAGGCGGTTTATTAAAGTTAAATAGAAAAAGTATTCGTTTTCATACCATTTCATAACAATTTCCTCCTTTATTCTCAGTTAGTGCGATGTAAATAGAGCACAAAAGAGAAATTATTTTTCTCTTTCATCTCTCGATATTTTCCACGATAAATGTAAATAAACAGGAATATTGGCCCCGATTCCTGCAGACACCGTCTAATTTTATTTTAAGTTATACCTGTCATTTTCATATTCGTCGAAAAGGAAAGGGACGGATGATTCAGCAGCTCTTAATTTTAGGAAGAATGAGTAAATGAATGAATAACCCGGGCGAATCAAAAAGGTACGTCGCTGGTATGCAATCCGTTTGACGTGCTGTCTACTTAACTATGTCGGGTTATTGACTGATGTAAAATTTTTAGACAGTTGTTTTAGATTTGTGCTTAAAATTGACGTGTGTTCCATAAATTTTATGCTTGTCGATTACCCGTCCCTTTCCTTTTCGGCGGATAAGAAAATGACAGATATAACTTAAAATAAAATTAGATGGTATTTACAGGAATTAGCACCATTATACCTTTATTATTGTAGAAATAGGCATACTTCAAGCTACGTTACAAACACGTATTTTTAAGTTATACTTTTTTGTCTTTGAACATTTCCATATTCCTCGAGCACGCTTAACACGTATATTTTATTGGAAAATAGTTCTTTTTTCATAAACGCGAGAATATTCTTTGTAGTTCGAAACTGACTTAATATACTCGTGTGCTTCATTTATATGGAAAAATTCTTTATCGAACATGTGCAAAGATTCAAAGGGTAGAAAACTCTTTTATGTACCACACGTCTAACACGTCACGTCTAAAAACATGAGAATAATTATACTTGCTTTAGAAAAGACACAGCCACTTGTTCTATCTTTTGTATTTCTGTTAATAAGCCTAGCTACTCAAGGCAAACACGCCAAAAAGGCTCAATTCATTTAAAAAAAAAATCTAATCTAGCCCACTGCTGGGCACAGGCCTCCCCTTCCTCTCCAGACCTGGTCACTGACAGAACGTCAAAAGTCCAGGCTGGGTGTCAAATGAATTCATCGAATCCGAAACACAACACTGCGTTAAAAAAAATGAGTAATTAAAAACTTTTTACTCGCTCTATTGTGTGAACCCCGAACGATTGACCTTTGCAAAAATTTATACAAATGCTCACTAACAGAGCCTTTCTTCTTAGTCTTACCACAGATTAGGAAAACTTTTACTTGCTACTGAGCTAAGTTTTATCTCTTGTCTCGCAAATTTCGGTCCCCTAGTTTTTGAAGGCCGCCATTTGGCATGTCGCACCCCCCGTGGAAAAACGCAATAAGTGGACTAGCGACATTTTTTTTTTATTGCACCATTCAATTCAGCGTACACGAATACACCTTCTCACAAATTTTCATTAAGATATCAGTAAAAATGAAGAAATTATTACAAAAACAATGAAATTGTGCAACATTGATAAAAATATTTTTCCCCCATAATAAGAAAGTAAGTATAAATACGTGATTTTTTTTTGGTATTTTCCCATATAGTAAAGTCATAATAACACTTACTTCGATTTTACACGAAAGTTTTTTAGGATAGTCGAGTCGTAAGTTAACGTACTGACATGTTTCACGACATTATACGACACGACAGTGGTTGTACGTCTAGTTACTTCGTTATTCCACGAATGTTTTAGCGTTACTATTTGTTGTAACTCCAGCTACTTGCCTATTCTGCGAATCTTTTAGTGTCACGGTTTGGTGTAAATATAATCACGTAGTTTTTTCCAAGCAAGGTTTGATATTACTATTACGTTATTTCATTTATCTTCATTTTTCGATGATATATTTTACACTATACTCTTCGTAAATATGAATACAACTCTTTTAAAGACAATAATTTGAATCATTTGTCGTGTTATTCTAATTACTTACCTGCAAATATAGACTACTTATTAATGTCCTAAGTAAATATACTTACTTATCACTAGCGTAAATCCCTATGTTTTATTTGGTTACTGTACTTACGCCGTGCCAGCGGCGGCGGGCTGCACACTCAAAGAGAGGTATTAGAAAGATATTAGAGAGGTATTACATCTATCCACCAATTTTTCGTCAATCTCGACTTTTAATTCAACCAAAAATCGACCTTATTATTACTGTACTGTGATCGTTATTTGTAGGGTCGTATGCTGATTGTGGTTTTACCACGGTAAAACCAAGATCACCCATAGACAAAATTATTGCCGACGAAGTTTATAAAAAACGACCTTATTATTATTGCACTGTGATCGTTATTTGTAGAGTGAAAGCTGATTGTCTATTTGTGATCGTAGTTTTACCTCGGTATTCCGTCAGTCAGCATACGGCCCTACAAATAACGATCGCATTGTAGTAATAATAAGGTCGATTTTTGTTAGAATAAAAAGTCATGATTGACGAATGTTGGATAGATGTAATAATTATCTCTCTATTTAATTTGTTCATGGTGGCTACTCGAAGCGTGCATTTTGTTTGGAAGTAAAAAACCCAAGGATTATACGTATGCTCAACTTGGACAAAATCGAAGATGGTGAGTTATTTACTTATAAATTTTAATAGACTAGCTAGATTTTAGGTACCTACTACCTTACCTACTTAGTATATTACTATTTATTAGACTAATAATATTATAAATATTTTGTTTTGTAAGGTTTACACAGAAGCAGATCCTACCTACCTACCTACCCTACCTACCTACCTACCTGACGACCTACTTGACGTAAGTTGGTTTGGTTAATGCGTGATGATGATTGCACTGCTCTGTACTAATTATTAAAGTAAACTAAGCATGCCTATGTGCCTATTCGGTGCTTTTAATCTATAAACTAACTACCTATTTAAATTGGGGTGTGCCGTTTTTGTACATTCGCTATCACCTGGTATATGAATAAAATAAAGATATTTGAACAAAAAACTGTTACGTGATCAACTGTAGTATTTCGTCTTGGTTGTGAATTATCTACCTAGGTATATAAGTTAACTTTTGCAAAAACACCCTTGATTTTGTTGTTATTTGTGCGCTTGAGTTTGATATACATTTTATTATTAACGCATTGGTACTAACCTTCTATTTAATACCTAAATAACGATAAAATATCTAGGTTTGTGTCTAATTTTTAGGGTGATTTGGTAATGGGTCCTTTTTATTGCTTAACGTCTATTATGTACCTACCTACAAACAATGTATTTAAACCATTATGTTACAATTAACAGATTCCACTAATACTGCAACCCAATCCAGTACAACCCAGTGGAAGAATGACCAGAAATGCAAAAATATTTCAAGAAACTATGGGATATCTTCTCGTCGTAGTCAACATGAGACACATTCTCTTGAAGGTTCGTATGTACCTATCCGTATCCTACTAAAGTTCTTCTCTCGTGTGGGTTGAGACAATAATTGACTGACCTCATCAACCCTGGTATCAGGGTTACTACTGAGCCGCTATAGGTCCATGACATGCCTCATGTAACGACGACATACCTGCATACTTAATTAAGCCGCAACCGACTGCCTAACGTGCCCTCCGACGCACAGATCATCTTACTTTTGGGCAAAAAAAATAATATTAGTACCATTTCTGATTTACGACTTGGCCGGGAAGCTAAGCAGCTGAAAACGTTCCATGTTTTGTATGCCGAAATATCCTTTCAGTATTTGTATTCTAGATTGATATAGGTATTTACCTACTAACCTGGAAGCGGCGCGTGGTAAAGTTTCTCTGAAATAGTCAGTGCCTGTGTATTTATGGTATAATTATTCTGTCATTTTCCTCTTATCATAACAACCACAGATATATTTTTAATTTGCTTAATGTAGTTTTTTTCTAGAGTTATCTCCTATGCAAACCAACTGGCTTTTATGGGGTTTTAGCCAAGTTGCAAACGATTAAGTACGTAAAACGACAGTGACAGACCTTATGTCAATCACATACATTTTTTCGGATACGTTGGAAAATTGGCTCATCTCTAAGCTTACTATATAAGGTATTAATGGTTGTTTTTCTTTTTAGTAATTTATTATCATACTTAATAGTTTTTTATATTTTGTCATTTGCAGGTTCTACCGAAAAGCAAAGAGGGGGTGATCGGAAAGGAGCAAAATGTTCAAGAAAACACTTAATGACTAACTGTAATAACTGAAAATGAAGGTTTTTCTAATAAAGGCAAGTGCCATACCGTATTAATATATATTGTGATTATGCATGTATTAATTAATAAACGTTTTAAAATTAAAAGTTGGATTTTAATTACAAATAGAAATAACTCCCTGAAAACTAAAAACCCATGCGGGTCAAACGGCTTTCGGCACAGCTAGTAAATAAATATTTTTTTTTTAATACAAATTAGAATAAACACTTAATTTAACACTGATTTTATTTGTTTCAATATAGGCCCAAAAGTTCACGTTCAAAATGAAAAATTTGATAGAGGGGCTCATTAGCTACCAGAAACTACCCCGTGTATGTTCAGCGATTATTTACGGTTTAGGAGATATGACCCATTTTACACCTTTTTCTTGATTTTCTATCTTACTTCAGAAATCATCATTTTGTCGCTATCCCTTTCTTAATAATTCTAATTTTTTCTTTCTAATTTCTAATTATTTTGCTTCATAACTATGCCTAAGTATGTGTATCGCTAGGTGAAAAAATAAAAACAATCGAATGAAAGATAAAAAAGTCATTGGAAGTTGGAAGTCAAAGTGAGAATTCGTCTAAAATTGTTACAGTTGTAAGTCTTCGCCGAAGAATAATAAACACATGAGATTTTCATGAACCCTGAAAGTGTTTTTAAAAACTGCTCCATTTAATAGGCTTTTAGACACATCCAAAAAAGTACCCTTATTAGGGGCATAAAACTAAGTAATTAGCCCTCAAAGATTGCAAGACAGACAGATTTTATTTTAGCATCTTATAGTATGAATCACCAACAGTGTTTGGGGATAACTTTTTCCTTCATTACAATATGAATACCAAAAGTGACTGCAAGTTTTGTCTTCAGACTGTTGCTATGTCTACCCTGTTAGCGATTATGAGCGTGATTTTTTTTATTGAAAATGTGTCTTTGAGCACAAAGGTAGTTAAAGGTTGTTATAGAACAACGTTAGAAAGAAGCAGCTACCTACATTGTATGAGAATGTAAATTTTTCCTTCAAATCTGTCTATCTTGCAATCTTTGAGGTCTAATTATTTAGTTTATTGCTTCTATTAAAGGTACTTTTTTTTGATGTGTCTAAAAGGCTATTAAATGGAGCAGTTTTTTAGAGATACCTACTTTCAGCGTCCATGCCAATCTCATGTGTTAATTATTCTTCGGCGAAGTTTTAACAACTGTGACAATTTTGGTCCAATTCTCACTTTGACTTCCAATAACTTTTTTTTTGTCTTTGATTTGACTGTTTTTATTTTTTTACCTAGCGGTATATATCTTTAGACATAGTTGTGAAGTAAAATAAAATAATTATTAAGAACGGGATAGCGACAAAATGATTATTTCTGAAGTAAGGTAGAAAATCTAGAAAAAGGTACAAAATAGGTCATATCTCCTAAACTATAAATAATGGCTGAACATACATGAGGGTGTTTCTAGTAGCTAATGAGCCACTCTATCTAATTTTTCATTTTGAACTTGAAGTTCTGGGCTACCCTGTATAATGTATGAGCATACATACTTCTACATTCTAGACTAACCCCTGCAACAAACAAGTATTTAAAGATACATACAATTATTTTGAGATATTTCCTTATTAAAAAAGCAATTTATATAGTTACACTATCAAAGATCATTTACTTTCACGTGGAACAAATAGGTTTCTCAACTTACGCAAAACATTTTGTTAAAATTTTTCGTGTAAGAACGAAGTAACTAATACTTACAACATCCGAGTAAGATGAAATCGGAAGGTGAACAACGTTGTAGGTAAAGTTACAACTGTCAATGTTGTTTGCACTACGTAATAATAAAGCAGTGTCTGTACTTACAACGGAACGTTTGATTATAGTTACGTGGAATATCTACGCAACCGTGTTTTTTTAATTTTTTTTCAAATATACACAATTAATTAAAAATTAATAAATGTGGGTCAATCCGGGCTACTTTTTGCTATTATTTTCTCTTTGAAGGTTATTTCCAGGACTTATAACTAATTAGTAGGACAGTTTTTTTTAGCTCCTGAAAAGTTGATAAAATCAACTTACTGCGTTTTTCCACGAAGGGTGCGATGTACCTGTTGTTAAGTCGCTTTTGTAACTTTTTTTGGTGTATAAAGTAGGTATAGGTATTTGAACTGAATTGAATTTATTGAAGTATTTTCATTTTTCCTGTTTATATTTATATTAGTACAAGAGCCGTGGAAGCCCAGTTGGTAGAACGCTTGCCTCTCACTTTGAGGTCGCAGGTTCGAATCCAGCACATGCCTAAACCAATGATTGTCGAATTTGTTTTTGAATCCATGTTTGGATCATAAATGATTATCACGTGTTCAGCGGTGAAGGAAAACCTCGTGAGGAAACCCACATTCCCGAGAGATGCATTTTCGGAGATATGTGACCTAACCTGTGTTAGGCTGGTTTTCCCTTCGCGGGTTGGAAGGTCAGACAGACAGTCGCGTAAAAACCGGACCTGTCTGTAAACACCGAATCTTCAGGTTAGGTAAGCGGACCCTGTGTAAAACGGGACAATACTAGGAGAATGTCATTAAAATGCCGCTTCTGCGTTTATTTGCGCTGACTCTCCATTTTGGTCTTCCTGGCCTAGAGGTTCTACCATCAGTTCTAGCGATATGTTCACTACCTTACACAATTACAAACTACGAAAAAAGTGTTTATAGATTTAAATTTATATGTATTGCTTGTTTATTTTCATTCTTTTTTGAAGTATTTTTTATTATATAAGAGAAGAAAAAATACTTCAAATCCTGATTCGAGGTCGGCCGGTGTCTCAACGTTGAGCTGCGTCAATTACCGTGGTGTACCAGTTATTCGCAGTAGATAATCCCACGACATCTACCCACGTGGCAAAATACTGTTTCCTGTCCTGCAAGCTTTCCAGTCTGGGTGCAATGCCACTGCGAGAGACCGTGGTAATGTTTATTTAGACCATAACATACATTCACACCAGTAATCTCCCTAAGGGGTGGGCAGTGCCATAAATAGGCAGAAGACAATTTGGAGCGAAAACTTCAGGATCTGCAAGGCAAGACATGCGCAACGTGATAAAATTATCGATCGGTGCAATACATCATCATCATCACCAGCCCATTAACGTCCCCACTGCTGGGGCACGGGCCTTCCCTGTGGATGGATAGGGAGATGCAATACATTTTGTCGAAATCGATAAGTATGTTTTTTCCCTAACATGCGGCCCACGTGATTTTATTCTATATTTTGACAGAAGGACATGACTTATTTGGGTTCATATATTAGCACCAATCGACAAAGCGACATAATTATAACGTCAGAATCGATAAAATGACTGTGACAATTTTTTATCACTTTGCGTACGTTAGCCATACTGGCTACGATTTGACTTTTGTTGATTCGTGACTGTATTTTAACCGTATCTAATCTAATCTAGGCTACAGGATCCCACAAATACAAGTACACGCCTATTTCCTACCGAAGTAAGCAGACACTATGTAATTCCATTTGCTTCGATCCCGACATACTTCTCTTGCTTCCTCCACATTCATCAATCGTTTCATACACGCACACCAGTTCAGAGTATATACAAATATACTTTATTGCACCAAAATAAAAGAAAATAGTTACAAAAGAGACTTAACTAGGTTCATGGCAAATGGCGGTCTTATCGCTGAGCAAAATCCTCCGCCTACTCATTTCATTTTTCCCGATCCTGTGCAAGTCATGAGGCACTCAATGCGTGACGATCCGCGTCCACCGCTCAGGGTTTTATCCAGATAATGGTGCTAATTCCTGTAAAGACTATCTAATTTTATTGTAAGTCATATCTGTCATTTTTTTATCCGTATAAAAGGAAAGGGACGGTTAATCAACAAGCATAAAATTTATGGAACACACGTCAATTTTAAGCACAAATCTAAAACAACCGTTTAAAAATTTTGCATTGGCCAATAACCCGACAGAATTATGTTGACAGCACACGTCAAACGGTTTGCATACCAGCGAGATACCTTTTGATTCACCCGGGTTATTCGTTCATTTACTCATTCTTCCTAAAATTAAGAGCTGTCAATCATCCGTCCCTTTCCTTTTCGGCGGATAAGAAAATGAATAGAAAAGAAAAAGACAGGTTTAACTTAAAGTAAAATTAAGAGGTGTCTGCAGGAATCGGGGCCATTATCTTTTATTTTATTTCCTGTCCAATAACTATTGATACCTTCATTCAGAAACATGATCTTACTTTAAATCACCACGTATATTAACGTCCATGAATCCTTTACGTGTTAAACCGCTCGAATTAGACCCCGACCCATTCTAGTACATTGCATAACTCTGCTCGTTTGAACACGGCCGCAATTATTATTTGGTTTCCAGCCAGTTATACAATAACCTAGGGCTTTATTCTAGCTGCACCAGTGGTTCCCAATTAGAGGTACGAGTACCCCTAGGGGTAATCCGGGTTGGGGTACGTGGAATTTCAAACCTAAGCTTAAGCTGCGCGTCCACTTAAGCGGAATCGGTATGGACGGAGCGTCGGAATGTACGAATTGGTATGAGTAATTTTAGCAAGATTCGACGAATTTAGTAAACCTAGTGAATCAAGAAATTAGTACAATAGAGCCTTTTATCTTTCTTTTTATCAAAATGTGTTATCATATGATGCGCAATAAATTAATAAATAAGAAATCTGGACGATTAAGTAGTCCACTCCAATTGAAATCAACGGAACGATTCTGGCATTGGTGCTAATTCCTGCAGACGCTATCTAATTTTATTTTAAGTTATACCTGTCATTTTCTTATTCCTAGAAAAAGAAAGGGACGGGTAATCGACAGGCATAAAATTTATGGAATACACGACAATTTTAAGCAGAAATCTGAAACAACATCTACAAATTCATTTTAAAATTAACTTTTTGACAATCATCCATCCCTTTCCTTTTCGGCGGATAAGAAAAGGACGGGTATAACTTAAAATAAAATTAGGAGGTGTCTGCAGGAATCGGGGTCATTGTTCTATTTTTTTAATTTCGATTTAAGAGGTATGCGAGTGTAATATCTTTCTTTGACTGGAAACTAGGGAAAGTGTTTGGGAACCACTGAGCCAGACTTTATTTCTTATTGGAAGGTAACCCCTTTGTCAGTTGTGTGACACTTGTTGAAGTTTTGAATGGGATATTGTCGGGGTAGAAGGGGGTCAACCGTTTGCTATTGTAAACGTGGTTGTATGAGAATACAAACATTGTAAAATTTACCCTTGAAGAGTCGATGGAGAACACACAACTCACCTCCGCAACCTCTGGAATGATGGGTACAACTATACACGTTTCTAAAAGATTAACTAACTTGCTTTCAACAAAATGAAACTCGTTGAAAATGACAATTGTAATCTCCCTGGCAACTAGAAAACAAACGCTCATAGTTGCTTGACTGATCCGTATAACGTATGAAGCATGTTGGTCAACAAATTCGTAAACAACAGGACGGTAATAATTTGGAGCAACCTCTGATCCCAAGACAATGTCGTAGGGCTCAGACGCACGTATATGCTCTGTCTGACACTACTACTCCTTACTGAACCTTTTCTAAAGAAATCTCCAATTTGGTCAAAATAATAATGTAACAATGTTTGAAGTCCAACAAAATTCTCGATTAATACTTCGTAATTAATACTTCTAATTCACCTACTTTCTATTCGTTTACAGACCTTGTTAGAAGTGGTTTGTTTTACATAATCAAATTCCTGTTACAATATTTCATCGATTTTCACCAAATGATTACACAAGTTCAACAAATTAGGTTCGACTAGAACAACAGTTTAGTTACCTTGTTTGTAAGAAGCCAGAAATAGAGGCGAACGATTAATTTAACTTGAAGTTAGTTCCTATTCCTAACTAACTGAACAGCTGAGCCCTAGTTAGTTAAATAGAGCTGCGAAGTCTGATGGGACGGAACGCGGGACATAAAGGTCTCCTTCTTCTTCTATCGTGTAGATTGTGAGGTGGATTACCAACCCTATCAAACCTGGTGTCAGGGTTATTATTGAGCCGCCATAGGCCCCTGACATGACTCATATAACGATTACTAACTTACATCAGTAAGTAATAACCGGGATCAACGGCTTAACGTGCCTTCTAAAGCCCGGATCATCTTACTTTTTGGACAGTCAGGTGATCAGCATGTAATGTCCTAACCGAACTAGGGATCACAAACTGATTTTTGTGATTTGTCCCCACCGGGATTCGAACCCGGGACCGCTGGATCATGAGCACAACTTTCAACCACTGGACCACGGAGGCCGTTAGGACATAGAGGTAAAATTCCGACATGGGGTCTTAGACGGGACAAAATGAAGTACTTTTCACGAAACGTCAAAACGAGTATAAATAAATACACACACATGACGTCATCAATGAACGTGTTCCTCATTCAAAATTCGAAGAAAAAGAAAATAAGTCAAAAAGCAATTTTAGCAAGTTTTATGTTTTGAGTGCAATCGCCAATTGTTTCAAGCTAAATTTGTATTACTTATACTTTTTATTGTAAATTAATATTTGCACGCCTGCAAGCAGGCTGAATACACTAAGGACATACATATTACTTATTAAGACCATTGTACTGTGTTCGTGCAAATAAACGATCTATCTATCTATCTATCAAAATGAGATGGAATTTCAATCATTTTAGAAGGGCTTCTATTTCAAAATTAGTAATTATAATTTATTTTTTGACCGATACATCTGGCCTATTGGCTAAATCGGGATATTTGGCGTTTCGCTCAGCTGCCGTGGAACCGTAAGACGGGGTTTAGACTTGTCCCGCTAATATTGGGACTGCTGGCAAACTGGCAACACTATTCGCTTTGGTAAGTTAAACTCTGATTTATGTGTCCAGTTGGTACAATAACTGGTATCTATGAGGTTTTGCATAGTCTTACACAAGTGGACACTGTCGGCTTAAAACTTGATTTAGCGTGACGTTTACAAGTTTAGTGAATGTAATGTCTCAATGTAATTGTTAGATATCGCTCACGACTATATTCCAATCGGGGTAGTCAGAGGTTAATCCATCACATGTTTAACTAAGTATCCACACCTCAGTCTGTTAGACTATTCAACTGTAACAACTTAAAAATAGGTGTTTCTAGTTATGGTGTACAATGGTATACTCTGGGTAAGCTCGTTCTATCGTCGATCTCTTCTTCTCCTCTTGGAAGAACGAAGTCAAGAGAAAACCCATCTTAAGTAAAAAAAATAAAAAAACATACAACAAGCAATTATTTTCCATGTCATAATAGTAAGACTGTATATGTTTTGAAGTAATACGAAAATAGTTATGAGTTCAGAAAACTCGTTAGCTTTCCTACTAAACTATGAACTGTCAAATTTTCCATTTTTTGAGTTACTACTTTTGAATTTTATGTACGGTATACGTGGAGGTACTTACTTGAATATCAAAACTTCTCTAAATAATACCTTAGCTCTTCAATGATATGACTGGAATGGATATGAATTGAAAGCAATTTTTTTTTCACTTAGTAGAAATGTAATTTGAGAAACAGACAACAATTACTGCAGAATCCAAAGAAGTTTTATTTAATTTAATAGCTCTAAATCACCCTTCCCCTTTCTTTTCATCTTATCAGAAAATGACAGAACTTGTATCTGTTTTTATTCATGAAATTCTATTGTGGGTTGTTAGGGCAGCAACCGGCTTAACGACTTATTGCGTCGCCAAAGGCCCCTGAAATGGCTCTTGGAACACACTTACTTAAGTAAATAATAGCCGGGACTGCTTACATGCGTTTTGCTATACGGGTTTCGAGATTGTGGATTTAAAAAGAAACTATTTTAAATTAAACTAGAAAAAAACTATATTTTACGTTAAATTTAGAAATGGAAAACAATTTAAATTTAGAAATGGAAATTAGAAACAGACAGTTGTGAACCGCTCGGAGGATAGGATGAGACTGACTAGGATGCGTGGGAAGACGGGCTATGAGAATAAGGTACGGTCACGAGCATTAATATGTATACAATTTGGTACCATGTCACATTAATCATTTACAATCTATAACAGTTCCAAGTTCCAGTTCTGAACACCATGCTCGAGCATCTCAGTAACGCATCCCAACGAGTGGGTCTTAGCATGGACATGGCAAAGACAAAAATTATGTCCAACGACCATGTCGCACCCACTCCAGTTCAGGTTGGGAACGTTACACTCGAAGTTGTAGACCAGTACATTTACCTAGGACAAATAATCCAGTTAGGTAAGTCCAACTTCGAGAAAGAGATCTCTCGTCGGATCCAACTCGGATGGGCAGCGGGAAGCTGCGGAATATCTTCTCGTCCAAAATACCTCAGTGTCTCAAGACGAAAGTCTTTGACCAGTGCGTGTTGCCAGTGATGACCTACGGCAGTGAGACGTGGCCGCTTACTATGGGTCTCGTGAGGAGGCTCGGTGTCGCTCAGCGGGCAATGGAGAGAGCTATGCTCGGTATTTCCCTGCTCGATCGAATCAGAAATGAGGAGATCCGCAGGAGAACTAAAGTCACCGACATAGCTCGGAGAATTGCAAAGCTGAAGTGGCAGTGGGCAGGACACATAGCGAGGAGAACCGATGGCCGATGGGGCGGAAAGGTTCTTGAATGGCGACCACGTGTCGGACGACGCTCAGTGGGTAGGCCCGCTACAAGGTGGACCGACGATCTGGTGAAGGTCGCGGGAAGCCGCTGGATGCGGGCAGCGCAGGACCGGTCGTCGTGGAGATCCTTGGGGGAGGCCTATGCCCAGCAGTGGGCGTCGTAAGGCTGATGATGATGAACAGTTCCAATGCACGGATCATCATACTCATTCAAATGACACAAGAATATCCATAACGTTTCTATTAATAATCTTCGATTTCGTCAGGTATAATGTTATTGAATCAATGAACATTTATGAGCAATGTATCCGGTCTCGGAATAGTATGGATATAAAATATATTTATGCGTCAGCTATTTTGGATGTTAGCACATGGTTACGTTCGGCTCTGATAAACTATTAGTAATGATTTACTAAATTATTATTAATTACTTATTTACATAGCAACCTGCATTGGAGCAGCGTGGTGGAATATGCTCCGTACCCCCTCCGGTTGATTGAGGGGAGGCCTGTGCCCAGCAGTGGGACGTATATAGGCTATTAATGTTATGTTATGTTATTTACATAGTCCTTACCAGTAGTAGTAGTAATAGTAGCTCCTTATCCCGGTAAGCAATAGGCAAAAGATTGAATGTGTAGTAAAATAAGCAAAAGAAGTAGGTATGCCAGATTAAAAAAAAATGTCTCATGTAATAAGATAGTCTCATGAAATAGGCGCGTAACGTACTTACGTAGGTATTAACCCTTCGAATGCGGGAAACACTGATCAGGGCCAGACACAATATAACAATTATTGTGCCTCTTATTTCAGCAAATGAGAGGTTAATACTGTTTGTTTATTCCGTTACCTCTTGACCATCACGCCAAAGGTGCCGGGTTCGATATAATTCCATAACAAAACTTTACGAGTATTACCTGAAACAAAGACATAACAAATATTAAACAATTCTTTGTAATAAAAAATACAGTCATTTAGGGTCAGAGATAGTTTTCTAAAAAGATTAATGGACACAGACGTCGCATACTGATTATTTGTCATACTTAAATCTGGGCCCGCACTATTCTATTTCTATGTAAATTCACGACCCTTCCAAAATACGAGGAGGGGTCAACTAAATTATCACCATTTATGCGGTTTATGTGCGAAAATAACAGAAGAGAAGAAACAAGTCATTTATTCATTCATCACTAATCTAATTTACTTTTTTTTAGTGAAAAATAGGGCATTTCTTGCCTTCTGCCCTGCAGTACTCTGTCTGACGTGAGTGGGATGGCGGCCAGAGTAGTCTATTTCAAAGCCGAAAAAGTCCAATCGAATGAATTCATTTAACCAACAACCCCCTGAAGGCGTTGTTATATTGAACGCGCAGAGCACTGAAGGTCTTTTTGGTGTAATTGCTCTACAGAAAACGGTACTAGGTAATTCTAAAAAGATCTATTCTATATAATCTAACCTACAAGATCCCACTACTGGGCAAAGGCCTCCTCTTCCTCCTTCCATTTTTCTTCAAAAAAGATGACGTGACTACTTGAACGCTTGTCGGAGGGACTGGCCAGAGTACGAACGGGACCGCGAGAAATCTATTCTGTATTTCGCAAGCATTAAGTTTACTTTTACTTCTTTCTTTACCGAATGTTTGGAATCGTAAAGTAGAACAACTTCAGGTATAGTGACGTCAGCGGGGGTGCTCCTCGAGAGGGGTGAAAATATTCAAATTCTGAATTCTGCAACCGGAGACTGGGCCCGTAAAGTCAATTTAAATGAAACATCAATGAACAATTTAAATGAAAAAATAGTCAAAAAATATTTACAAAAAGTAATTCGTTATTGTCTATTTCTTAATACCACATCGTTAAAGATAAGATTCGCTTGCTGTCCGAATACTCCTCGAGTTGAATGAGATTCCCTCAACATATCGGCTGTAATAGTCCCGGTATTCAACATCCGGGATTCCATACCGGGAATCTTCACGAGAGGCTTAAGAATCCTGTAGTTACTACTTAGAACTAAAACATTTATTTATACAGTGCTACTGTTTGCACTGATGCAACCGCGCGTTTGACAGTTGTTTTTTTTTTTTTAAGTTGGCTCTTATGGCGTTAACTACTTGGCTGGACAGATGGGGAGCGCTGAGAGTTCTCATCGGGTACAAAATTTAAAACAACAGTCTTAAGGGTACCCAGTTTATGCTAGGAACGCGATAGCATCGCTACACCATAAATGATAAATTAAAATGAATATTTTTAATAATATTTTATAAATGGAAAGTCACCTGAAGTCAGTAGTTCTGAATAAGGTTCCCAGTAACATGCAAGTTTTTATAAATTAATCGCAATAAACATATAAAATAAATGCAAATAATATTGTTAAAATATAGTATGATAAATATTAATTTTATTACTGAGTAATATAATGGACTAGTAATATTAAATAAATATTAATTTCAAAATACAGAGTAATGATATACTCGAAATAAATACGAGTATTATTAGTCGCAGTGCCTCCCCAGACCCATGTTGATACTATAATACTCACTTCTGTATTTTTATAACAACACATTTTGTACGAACACATGCTCGCAATGTAATATATCTACTTATATTTCTGACAAACATTTTGATCGATTCATATATGCGTTTGCAGCGTAGTATCAATTAGTGTCGTGTTTGAATCGATGTAATCGTGCGTAAGTAGCGATGCATATACGGGATTAGAGGAGAAAGAAACATGCAAGCGGTACTAAAAGCGATGTTGTGTCGCGTTTGCCTTGCGTATGCGCGCAAAATTTGCCATGCGCTTGCATTGATTTTGTGACAATATCGTTGGAAAAAGTCGCAGAATGTAAAGGGCCTTAGATGGAAGCTAGAACCGGTAGGAACCGGATTGCACCGGCTAAGACTGCGCTCATCCGGTCTTAGACGGATTATGTTTAATAAAACCTGAGGTTAGTTCAAGATTTTCATCTTCAGTATTGTAGGAAGCTAGGTAGAAATATGGTTTTGAAATAGTGTCAACTTTGTAAGCTTGATCATAGCTTCCATTTCATTCCGGGTACAATAGGTCTAACGCTGTACTACTTATATAAAAACAACAAACTTAATTCAAATTCAGATGTATTTATTATGGAATAATTACTTCCATTAATTATTGTGTTAGTAACAATGTGTGTTAGTGTTAGCCTAGTGTTAGTATTAAATTAAATTAATGCCATATAAAATTTCACATGTTTCATTTATTCAGGTGAGTGTGAACGTAAATCCATCTGTTTAACAGAGAAGAGTCCCACCTGTCTGAAAACACATTCAGGATTCTGCTGGGGGAGGAGCGCAAACGCGTCAGCATAGAGGCGCAACGTTTGTGCATTATGGCAGCGAATCCATAGACGCGCGACGCGCGACGCGCTTAAAAAGTATAAGAAAGCAGCAACAGTTTTTACTATAACTCTACTAACGTCAAAACTCGCTCGACGTAGGGGGAAAATAAAGCCACTCGTCGTTAATTAATTATTTTTGAATTTTTGCGGGTTCAAGTCCGGTCCGAATCAATGT
This sequence comes from Pectinophora gossypiella, assembly GCF_024362695.1. Taxonomy (NCBI): domain Eukaryota; kingdom Metazoa; phylum Arthropoda; class Insecta; order Lepidoptera; family Gelechiidae; genus Pectinophora; species Pectinophora gossypiella. The sequence goes on from NC_065422.1 coordinate 8,335,012, forward strand.
TTTTACGATTTAAAATTTCCCTTGGTCAGTTTCCCTAAGCATGGGAAGTGCTATAAAAACAAAAATCTTATGTATGTATTCAAAAATTTAATAGCATCCTGAGAGAGTTTGAATCTGAACCTGTCAGTTGTACAGGTAGATAAGCTCGACAGTTCTCTGACAATCCAATTTCATCTCGAATCTCTAGGGGTTAGCCCGTCGATGCACGATATGTATTATACCGATGACTCAACGAGTTTTCAATAGTTACTAGAGAGAACTCCTTTTGTGTCGTAACATTTGGTCCATATTACATTATTAGATTTTTATTTATTTATATATTTATTATTAACAGCCTCCGTGGTCTAGTGGTAAGAGCGTTAGGCTCACGATCTGGAGGTCCGGGTTCGATTCCCGATGGGGACATTGTCGAAATCACTTTGTGAGACTGTCCTTTGTTTGGTAAGGACTTTTCAGGCTTGAATCACCTGATTGTCCGAAAAAGTAAGTTGATTCCGTGCTTCGGAGGGCACGTTAAGCCGTTGGTCCCGGCTATTAGCCGTAAAAACACCTCCACCAACCCGCAGTGGAGCAGCGTGGTGGAGTATGCTCCATACCCTCTCCGGTTGATTGAGAGGAGGCCTGTTCCCAGCAGTGGGACGTATATAGGCCATTTATGTATGTTATGTATGTTATATTTATTATTTATATATTATTTATTTATATTTATATGGTGCATCAACAGCAGTACATACACAGACCCACAAAATAAACAACACATGGAAAAGTTCTGAAATATGACCATTTCATGAAATAGTCAAACACATCGTGAAAATATCAATTCTACGATCTGGCCACGACATATACATACATAATATAGAGGTCAAACACATAACCTTCCTTTTTGCTTGGCCGCAGTCGGGTAAAAACGTACACAATACGCAAAATATTTCGCTTTCCAATACAGGTTTTTGTTGTTACGTGAACGACAACTTGACAAGTTTAGTAACGCACGCGTATAACACGACTACTAATAATTGAGTGCTTCTATGAACTATGAACTCGTTAATTAACACGATATAATAAAGAACAGTCAAGTCATATGTGATTTATTCAGGACAATTAATTGTATTAATTAAACACGGTGGTAGACAAGCTTTTTATACTACTTTATTACTTGTTTGACATATCTTATTTCCCTTGATCGTTAATTAAAAAAATTATAATCTTCCTTAAGTGCATTAATATAACATGTATAGAATAGAATAGAATAGAAAAATTATTTTTTCAAAACTTGAATTGTATGTCTTAAAAAACCGGCTACTCTGAAACGACGTGCGTGTATGAAGCGATTGATGAATGTGGAGGAAGCAAGAGAAGTATGTCAGGATCGAAGCAAATGGAATTCTATAGTCTCTACTTATCCCGGTGGGAAATAGGCGTGATTTTATATATGTATGTATGTATGTCTTAAAAATGGCGATTTATGATAACGCGACACAAAGTCTTAGGGTAGGTACATGTTAGTCCTCATAAATGTACCATAATAATTTTTCTGTTGTCATCTAAACAATTTTCTTTTCTGCTAGATTACCATTAAGGGAAAAAAAGGAAGGCGGGAGTTTCTGACAAAGATAATACCAGGTTGAAAATATAGTCCGCGCCACAAAAGAAGTCCACGGATTTGAGTGGAACTAATTGACAAGTCATAATAATTCTATGCAAAATTCACACCACTAACGCTGCGGCCGTAGGAGTTCCTTTCTCACGCGGACTTTATTTTAAACCTGGTATAAACTTAAATCTTCGTATTGTAAGGAAGAATGCGTTTAAGAAAGCCATCTACCTTATCTTGATGCACTTGTAGACGATAGGCTCGTAGATAACTTGTCATTAATTACACAGTTCATCATACCAAAAGTGAATAGATATTCATAAATAATGAGAGAGTTATTAAAGAGCTGGGCTCTTGTCGGTGGAGTAATCGCCATTCCTCTCTTCTTCCCGCTAAATCCTTCACCCTGATACGACACGGCCTGCACTAAGCCCTAAGTCTACCCCTTCCTCTCTTTCCTTCAATTTTTCCTTCTATAATGTTCTTTATAAATGAATCGTATCATGTCAGGTGGCCAACCATATTTCCTCTCCGGTTCTCTAAAGTTTCTATTATGGTTCTTACATGACTCTACCTACTCCAAAATAAGTTTTGCGTGAGTGCATGTTATGTACGTATGTAATTCAAGAAGCAGTGTAAATGAATGAGTCTTATAATACTAAAACCAACTGGAGCACGCTCCATTTTGCGACCGGTTTGCGATTTGCGACGTCGCGCGTCGCATGCAACGGGTTGCGTAACCGCATCTGATTGGTCGCGCCGCTGTTAGCAGTTGTCGTGTTATACACATTGGTAGCTACGATGTGCAATTACCTCTTTAGTGAACTAGGCTCTCCTATAAAGGATCATAGAAAGCAATTCACCTAAAAAGCTATTTGACAATATAAAAGGTACTCAGAATTAAATAAGTTCATCTTGCGATGGATGAACCTTTCCGTGCTTTCTGTTAGACCAGCGTAATAGATGGTAAGCCATATCTATCGCCGTTTATAATGGTCGAGCCAACTGTGTGAGTGAAAAATATATTTAAAATCTTAAAATTAATTCATGTTTACGTTTAATGATTTGTGCCTGTCCGTCTTAAACTGATCTGTAGTTCACCATCGTCTCAATCCATGAGTGTCGAACAGCCGTCGCGTGCGCCGGTGCACGTGTGGTCGGCCATGACGTGTCGATAAACTTGCGCGAGCACTTTCTTCGCTCGATGTGGACGCGTGGCGAATTCGGTATGAACAAGTTGAATGCGATGTCAATTATAACAAACATTGATTTCTTTAATATTCTCACTCTTATTATTTGGAGTAAGTAATTGCCAATCAATATTAATTACTCCATAGATAGGGCGTGTAGAACTGTGTGTATGTGTGTGTAGAACCAATCGCCAAAAATAAAAAACGAAAAAAAACGTAATACTAAACGAAACTAAATATAATGTTATAGGTACCAGGGGGGTTGACCAAATTGCAAACGACTTCGAAAAGCGAAGTAAGGTGATAATAAAAAAAAAAATATTATCGAACAACTAGATTCATTTGGTTAGTAACAAACTTAAGAACTATGTTAGTAAATTATCTTAAATATCGATAAGGTTCTAAGGTTTAGGTGATGAGGTTTTTTAATACTCGTATCAATCTCATATATTTTTAACCCTGTCACTGTAATTTTTCGTTATCATTTCAATTCGCTAGTAACTTAGCAAAGACTCCAAGTCTATATTATAGTCCGCGCCACGAAAGAAATCTACGATGATTGTAATAAAACCCATTGACGAGTCATAGATATCCCATGCAGAATCTACGACAATGGCGCGTCGCCGCCGCCGGAACTATTTCGCTATATTTTAATACTGACTTATCTATTTAGTCTTCGTTCTATAAAGCGGAGGGCATCCTAGTTTAGCCTCCACAAATATCTCTGTCCTAACTTTTATGACACAGACCTACGTGGTTTGTATAATGAACCTTTGCCCAGGGATACGGGTGAAGACGTCAACGGTTGCAGAGGCGGAGATGGGAGCTATCGGTACGTCAATGCAGGACAGAAGGGGCAAGTCACAGGGAATGTAACCTGGAACCCGACAGAGGGCAGCAGTAACTGTCAGTACTATTCAGAAGTACCTACTAGTACGGCTTTGACATACTTAGACTAATCTGGGCGCCATCACACTTGCGTCAGAAAGCAAGAGGGAAACCACTGCCTTATTTTTCTCTAAAATGTAGCATGGAGAATGCGACACCGACAAGAACGTAGCTCTTAAGTTAGTGATGATGATGATGGACTTTTATGATGTTTATATCCATGTTATTGACGTGATGAATGAAACTTGACAGACTTGCCAGTTGCAAATAAAGTTCATAATTTGGATGGTTGGGTTTGGCGACATATCCAGAATCACAAGCTAAACATTTTAACAACTTATTGTACGATTTTCCTCGCACTAAGTCTATAAAAAAAACCCTTACTAATTAAATAAGCCTGCACGTCTATCGATTGTTTCGTATTTCTTAAAACAGCTATAATTACCGAAATTTCTCACTCGCTCGGAATTTCTCGCACGTATTACAACCTGGTATTACTACAGTATTACTCGCTGTAGCAACTTAGCAACGCTCCCTGTAACACATACTGCAGAATTACACGTCGCCAGCGATGGATTGCTACTTACAACGGTTATCGAATATCTAATTACCACCCAACTAGACCGAAACGTTACGTAACTCAAGGTTAACGTTTCGCTAGACTTGGATAATGTTCTTCGTCGTTATGGTTGCCTGGTACCTCGACAGACATTTAGGTTATCTGGGTTACTTATTACACATTTTTATCTGGTAAAGTAGGTATTATTTTTAATACGGTATTTTTAACACAAAAAGTCGTGCTTATATCAGCAGATACAGCCATGAGCTTATGTTATGTTATGCTTACATTCCCTTTAGTTCATCATCATCTCTCCCTAGCGTTATCCCGTTTTTCACGGGGTCCGCTTACCTAACATAATTTTTAAAGAAGCGACTGCCTGCCTGCCTTCCAACCCGCGAAAACCAGCCCAATATAGGTTAGGTCACATAGGTACCTCCGAAATACATTTCTTGGGAATGTAGGTTTTCTTCACCGCTGAGCATTCCTTTCAATTACATGAGTACATACATAAACTCACGCCTATTTCCCACCGGGGTAAGCAGAGACTATAGAATTTCATTTGCTTTAATCCTGACACACTTCTCTTGCTTCGTCCACATTCATCAACCGCTTCATACACGCACGCCTTCCAGTCCTCCTCCTCCTCATCCTTTCAGTTAAGAGTAACAAATCTTGAACAAAAAACTGAGGAGCGCTAACAGTTTTTACCAAGTCACAAACTTCTCTTACATTGTGTGGGTTTTGGGATAACCATCCTCAGCAGCACTGGTATCTCGGTTATTATTGAGCCGTCGTTACCAACTAATAGGTCTATACTTACTTATAAGAAGAAAAATATCACTGACTGACTGATAAAGCAAGAAATTTTGAAACCCGCATTGTTAATATCGATTCATTCCAAATGCCAATCAACAAACACGACGCTCACAGTTTCCAAACTCTAATTCCTTTGAAAGTTGAAACACTGGCCCTTTAATCGACTACTAAATTGCTGACAATTGGGTATTTTTCCTACTTCATTATACATTCAGGGAAAGACCGGGATTCTTGTGGACGATACCCAAGTGTGGACGTGGACTGAATCCCTTCCCACAAAATTGGATGGACGGACTTAATTTAAATTTATATGAACTCAGCATTAGCGTTTGTAATTAAACGATTACCCGCAAGGATAATAAAGAATTCTATTACAAGGCTTTAGTGTGGATGCGGTTTTGTGTTCGTAAGGTTATTCGAGGCCATGGTCTTTGGTTACTTGGTCTGTAAGCCAGGTAAATAAATAAAATTATTTTGCATTATATTTTCGTAAGTAAATATTCTGTGGGTTAGCCAAGTTGCAAACGATTTCGAAAAGTGACAGTGTTTGGACGTGACTCATTGTAGATTTGCCGCATGTGGCATGTGTTAATTACTTGGCCGGGCAGGACAGAGATAGTGATAAAAATGTTTATGCTCTTAGCTCCAGACTTGCCCGAAGGTTCACTCTAGCCTTGAAAGCACCCGGGTTATATGCATTCGGAAATACAGAAGACGGCAGAGAATTGTTCTCCCTATTTTAATCCCACATATATTTATTACCGTTACAGTCGTTTCGTTCGCATGTTAGCTATGGCCCCTGGTGGAGCTGTCGGTGAAGTGCGGTCACCAATAGTGGCGACGCTACTGTTTTTTTTTTTTGGGGGGGGGACCAAGACGAGACGACCCTGGCTGGCAGCCCCGGATCCACAGGGGAGTAACTAGATTGGGCACATCTGCCCTGTTGTGAATTAGACCTCTTAACGGCCTCATACTTATAATGGGTAGCCGTAAACGACATTTCTAAAAGATTTAATTAGGTATATTTCGGTATTTTGAAGTCTCGCACCACCTAAATATTTTGCTAGGGGAGTCCCAGTGGAGTCACTGGGTACCAATTTAGCTCACCTTGCGATGGATATACCTCTGACTACCCCAATTGGGAACATATTCGTGACCTTATGTTTCACATTTGAATTATACAATAAATGGTATCATTACGGGATTCAATTCCAAATGATTGTATATAAGACAATTTAGACAATTCAAAAATTAACCATGCAATTACCTAAAAAAATAAATAAATAAATTACGTTACGTTATAAATAACCTTGCGGAACAAAAAATCCGTCACACAATACGGCCCGAGAAATAACGAACACAATATATGAATTGCAAAAACATGTTCACCCTTATTTACGTTGTCATACAAACACTTATTCCGTATCGCTATTAGTGTCATCTGCAGATAGGGTGAAGGTACCTGTTGCGGTCGCGTGCTCTGGAATGATTATGGTAATCCGCCATGTTGCTTTTGTATGGATGTGTGGGGTTATACAAGGTGATATTTGGGTTATTTTGGGACTAAATGTAAGTATCAATAAAAATATTTATAAATATAAAAGTTATAACTAGTCCAGTAAGTGTGAATATTTTATTTAGATAGTACGTTAGGTTACTTTTGTTGACCTCTCACACCACGCAGGGTTGGAAGAGATCTCTTTTAAAGATAAGTCCACCTTTTGTGTCTTTTTTTATTTTTGCCTTTATCAACTATATTAATGTGTACAATAAAGAGTTTAGGTATGTTATATATAAATTATAATAGGACTAATAGTACTAGTTATTGATGTCGTAGCTATGTAAAAAAAGATAAGAAAAGAAAAATAGATAAAAGTTTTATGTATAATAGTATTTTGTCGCGAGCTGATCAGCTGCTCTATGGCTAAAGTTACTTAGACGTTATCGGCGTTAAAGGCAAGGTAGGGTAGGAAAAAAGTTTCGTCTAAGTGGTCTAATAACGCCACATTGAAGCAAATCATCTTAAAAATCTATCTATATTTCTATTTGACTTTTTTACAACCAGCCTGTAAACACCATGACTATAGTCACAAGTTGAAATAACAGTGGAAATTGGCCCTTGTTACCTAAACACAGGGCTCACGCGATAACTGCTTTGATTTTAAGTGGACAATTGCCTCGCTTTCAGGTCATTGCAATGTGTTAATTTTTTTCGTTTCTTTGTTTAGGAAATGTTTCAAATGACAGAAATATTACGATGGGATTTAAAAGATATATTTATTTTTTTATGCGTTTAATAAACGTCCGGTGAGGCGGTGATAGTCCCTATTTCGTAAATAGATAACTGACTTAGATGTTAAATTAACTAAGTTGATAGTGAGTTCTTCTTCTTCTATCGTGTGGGTTGCGAAGTGGAGGTCCAACCTCATCAACCCTGGTGTCAGGGTTACTATTGAGCCACCAAAGGCCCCTGACATAGCTCATGTAACGACTACTTACTTACATCAGCAAGTAGTAACCGGGACCAACGGCTTAACGTGCCTTCGAAGCACGGATCATTTTATTTTCGGACTATCTGGTGATCAGCCAGTAAAGTCCTAACCAAACTAGGGACCACATGGTAATTTTTGTGATATGTCCCCACCGGAAATCGAACCCGGGACCGGGGATAGTTGATAGTGAGTTCATAATCCGTGACTCACAACATCACTGATTCGAATCCCGAATCTAAACTACTAAATTCGACTTTATGAGCTTAACTTCATGTTTGAATCATCATCATCATCATCATCACCAGCCCATTAACGTCCCCACTGCTGGGGCACGGGCCTTCCCTATGGATGGATAGGGAGATCGGGCCTTAAACCACCACGCGGGCCCAGTGCGGATTGGTGGTTATTAACGACTGCTAATGCAGCCGGGACCAACGGCTTAACGTGCCTTCCGAAGCACGGAGCACGGAGGAGCTCGAGATGAAATTTTTTTTTCTTTTTTTTTTTGTGGTCACCCATCCTATGACCGGCCTCTGCGAAAGTTGCTTTACTTCAACAATCGCAAACCGAGCGCGTTTACCGCTGCGCCACCGAGCTCCTCAATGTTTGAATCATAGAGACCTAATTGATTTTAATTGATATCACGTAGTTTCCAGGATTTGTGCCCGGTTAATGACAATAGGCTCGCCCCCTATTACATAGGACTAGAACAGCTGGCGAGGAAAACGTGTATTTCTATACACCTCTGCCTACCCCTTCGGGGATACAAGCGTGGTGCTGTGTTATGTTACAACGAGGATTTATCTGTCAAAAAATGATTATCTATACCTATATTATATTTCTATATTATTTTGTGAATTTTTTCTCACGTAAGCGAATGTAATTCTTTATGAGGAAAATAAAGTTCTTCTTAAACCCGAAACATGTTCCGTTGATCTGCCTTTTTTTCCCATTAAAGCAAAAATATATATATTTTTTTAATTAATCGAATAACTCTCTTCCGTCATAAAACATGAAAAGTAAATAAATATAACTTTTTAACGTTTGATAATAACATTTTATGTGGATTCCAAAATTCATTTTGTTTTGGTAAATTATAGATGAGTACTAAGTTATTTACTAGAAAAGTTTTTTTAGTAAATTTTTAACTCAGATAAAAAAGGTTAGCATAAAAAAGGTTTAAATATCCAAGATCTGACGTAGATTAATCAGCGAGTCATAAACGAAGAATTATGAGCAGTGATTAATTATATTACTGACTTAATTTAACTCATAAAGTTAATTTTTTAACATTAACACGATAATGTGTAATGAATTACGATTAAGTACTTTGTAAATGCTACTTTAAAAGTGTTACACTGAAAGTTGCATAATAGTCCGAGTTGATCTCAAAATATTTCTTATAAAACTTTTCTGGCAAGAAAAAATATAAAATATAATGTACCCACTTTAGGACTCTGTCGCACTAACATATTTGACATTTAGTGAGACTTACAGTTCAATTTGTCAAAAAAGTTAATGTGACATGGTACCAAAGTGTATACATATTAATGCTCGTGACCGTACTAAGCCGTTTAGCCATGTCAAGGGCCTATGGCGGCTCAATAATATCCCTGACATCAGGGTTGGTGAGGTTGGTCATTGATCTCACAACTCATACAAGAAAAGATCATTATAAGCTGTTTATGAATATTGCTTTTTTTTAATTTTTGGTCAGACAATAAGTCGTTTCTGTAAAAAAACGGGACATGTCAAATCTTTGGGTTAGGTAAGCAGATCCTATGAAAAAAAACGCTAGGGAGATATTGATGTTTTTGTGTCCACACGTCTTGTAACTTTGCTCTCTCAATGAAGACTGCGGGAATTTGTGTAATAAAACAGAACATCGTAAATTCAGAAATAGTTGCTTTTTAATTGCGTTAATGTAAACAGAAGTACCTGGGTTGTATCAGAAGTGGTGTGGTCGGATCGATCGAACATTCAAAGCTGGTGTTTATAATCAGTATTCGACTTTATGTGAGTGTATTCATGTATTTACTATTTAGATTAATTTTGTCTCGAACATAACATAGATAAAGTTCTACATTACTATCATGCTACATATATAAAATAAACTCACGAGTAAGTACATAACACATTTTTTTTTTATCTTTGATGCGTTTGCTCTTAGCCCCAGACTTACCCAAAGGCATCGATGAGGCCTACTGAGTCAGTCAGAAGTAGGTACATCTGTGTTTGAACGCTAATCTTGCTTCATCATCATCACCAGCCCATTAACGTCCCCACTGCTGGGGCACGGGCCTTCCCTATGGATGGATAGGGAGATCGGGCCTTAAACCACCACGCGGGCCCAGTGCGGATTGGTGGTTATTAACGACTGCTAATGCAGCCGGGACCAACGGCTTAACGTGCCTTCTGAAGCACGGAGGAGCTTGAGATGAAAGTTTTTTTTGTTGTCACCCATCCTATATCCGGCCTTTGCGCAAGTTGCTTAACTTCAACAATCGCAGACCGAGCGCGTTGACCGCTGCGCCACCGAGCTCCTCGTTACAAATAAACGTAAATAATCCTTTAAAAACTTTTATGTGTATATTCTAATAATAAGTTATAAAAATAACATTTAAATAGGAATTTCTCAATAGATTCACGCCCAGAGTAAACCTGAAGACAATAGGAAGAGTTATAAGTAATATTTTTAATTGTTTGTAGGTTCTCTAGACTTTCAATTAGTGGTAAAAAGATGTAGAGCTCAATTAGCTTACTTTATCAAAGACAAGAGAGGAGCAAGAGGAGCTCGGTGGCGCGCTCGGTCTGCGATTGTTGAAGTTAAGCAACTTTCGCAAAGGCCGGATATAGGATGGGTGACCACAAAAAAAAATAGTTTTCATCTCGAGCTCCTCCGTACTTCGGAAGGCACGTTAAGCCGTTAGTCCCGGCTGCATTAGCAGTCGTTAATAACCATCAATCCGCACTGGGCCCGCGCGATGGTTTAATGCCCGAACTCCCTATCCATCCATAGGGAAGGCCCGTGCCCCAGCAGTGGGGACTTTAATGATGATGAATGAATGAATGAATGATGATGATCCAAGACAAAAAAATATTTCGCACACCGAATGGTCTGGCTACACTTACGCCATCTATTGTGGCGAAAATTATATAGAAAGGGCCGCAATGCCGTTAAGTGAAGTAGGATATTGTAGATTTAACTTGGTCAAAAAAAAAACATTTGAAAAAAGCCCTCAGTGCTCTCACTTCTTATAATTTTATAAAATACGTAATCCATAGGATTATGTCCATAAAGTATCACAGGCGGCAATTAAAAATAATTGGATTCGCAAAAACAATTATAAGTACATAAACACAAATAGTTACAACGTTCTAAGAATGTCTGGTTTATTATTAGACACAACAATGATTCCGCAGTTATTCTATTAAGACTCATTGCCTTCGTAAACACTATTAAGGACAGATAGAAAGTTTAGTACCGTCTCAGCCCGCGGAGAACTTCCTACCAATCTAATTTAAGATTTGCCGCAGATGGCATTAACTACTTGGCCGGACAAATGGGAGCGCTGAATGCTCTCCCCGGTATAACGTTTAAGACAATAGGCCTGAGGGTGCCCAATTGGGAGCGAACCTCGGCTCAGTGTGTCGTCTGAGAGGAAAAATATTTGAAAGAAAAAATATAATGTTGTTACAAATTTTACATAATCATGACCCCCCCCCCCCCCCTCCTCATGAGGGCGCAATCGTGGTTGCGAGTCCTAGTGAGACAGGTCCCTAAGATTTAACCTTCAAGCGGGCGCGCGTAGTCGAATCGACCGCGCTTAGTACATTTTCGTTCATATTATTATTATTACCTATTACATTTATTTGTCACTTTTAGTAGCCTGTCGCTATGTCATTGGGAGTAAAATAAAGAATAAACCGTGGCTGGGGGCGCTCCCACCACTCCACAGATCGCAATTGTTTTAGTCCCGGTGCGGTGGAAATCCAAGCACTTTTCGGATTATTATACACACACACACACACATCAACAAAATTTGAGTTTATATTCTATTACTTTATTTTATTTTTTTCTTTTATTGGGTGCTTAAGCGATAGGCTAATGGCCTGTCACCAAGTGGCCCGTCCGTAAATTGAGGAGCAGTTGTTATATTCGATATAAGCGTCTCAGTGAGAATGTTAAGGATGTAGGCTTCATACTCTAAACATTGCAACGCAAATAATTGTATCTAGCTTTTAAGTCTATATCTGTTTGTTCTCCAAATAAATAAATAAATTATACATAGCGGGATCCTTGAAGACATCACACGCCAATTTTAATTTGGTTACTTTTCGTTTCTTTTTCATAGTTTTAATTTCATTTTTTGACAAATTATACTTTAAGGACAATGATAATATATTTATGTTAGTACAAATAAATAAATAATTATTGAATGATTAGTGCTTTATTTCCTTTATACATCCCAAACGTCTTTTCGGTTACGCGCGCCCGCTCCCGTCACAAAAGGCCACGCGCCCGCTTGAAGGTTAATATTCTCTAGAGATACAATATACATGTCATACAAGGAAGTTTATTTTGCACCAACACATAACAATAGGCACAACGAAGCATAACAGATCAAAGGTAACAATATAACAACGAAAAAACAATGGGGCAACATCATCGCATGATAACAAATAACATAATGTTATCAAACATATTGATTAAATAAATTCAACGGACACGATATGGGATGTTCCTTATGCAATAGGTTACATTGACAGATTTGTAAATAATTTTCTGTTCACCAAAAATCTTAAGTTACATCTAGGCACGTCCCTTAAAAATATTAACCGTACACCCATAAAACTATTTAGCTACAAATAAACAACTCTACCAACAAATTATGGATTTATTCCGTTCTAATACCAAAAACTAATACCACTTGGTATTAGTTTATTTCCGAATTTATTCTCCATTCCCACGTTTTTTAAAATAAAAAATCTATTACTAACGAATACCAAAACGTTAGTGTTTGTTAATTTGATGGACTTGAAATTATCTGATATCTTTTAATCTCTAAAAATGTCAAATTAGAAGAAAAAAATATATTATGTGAGTTTTATGTATATCAAACCCTAATATTGATTAATCATTACATGTGATTTCATTAAAACTTAAAGCATTGTAATTTTACTGAACCTGACTATACCTAATTCCTTCAAACTTGTTTTGGTATTGGTTTTAAAATGTGACACTCGTTCAGAATGGAATATAAATTCGGAAATAAACTAATACCAAGTGGTATTAGTATTTGGTATTAGAACGGAATAAATCAAATTATGTAGCACCAACAAGTTCAAAACTACGACTAGTTGTTGTATCAGTTTGCTTCTCAAACGGGGACCGCCGGTTCGAACTCCGGTACCGGTCTTGCAGTTATTAATGTGTTTTAAATGATATACTGAAACCTGGAAACTATTGTCATATCTACATGTAATGTCGTATTTAATTATAATATATACGACTGATATAAATGGGTATATGTATGTATGTATTTATATTTATATATTTCTATTTTATTTTTATTTAAGTATTTATTTATTTTATTTTTATTTGTTTTTTTATTTATAGTATTTATTATTTTATACAAGATGTTGCACTGTCCCGCACCAAATTGTAATAATGTTTCTTTTCCACTGGTTGCTGGGAAGAAATTGCTGCTTAGCAATAAGGCCGCCAGATTGTACTGTATCTATCATCGTTTGTGTAAATTTGTTTTGTATGTTGTGTGAAGTATATTTGTATTGTATTGTATTTCCACTAACATCGTTGGCTCGACCGTTATAGATGGCGATACAGCTACCTATCACGTTGGTCTAAAAGAAAGCTCGGTGAGGTGTGGATACTTAGTCCGCCTTGCGATGGATGTACCTATGACTTTATTATGATATAAAGTAATAAATTGTACTTGAACACAATACAACCAGTAAAACATGACGTAAACAGTATTATGGCGTGCCTTATCGCTGCATAGGGCAATGACATGAATTCTGAATCCGGTCATACGGTAGTGCTTCAGTAGTGTACTGTGTTTTATGAGTCATTGTATATTATACGCTTCAATTATGGATGTAATGGGGTTTTACTTCAACCTTTTGCCATAGAGGCAGGCAATCAGCGCGACACCAAACTCTTCAGGACCCCGATACCGAACCCGCCGGCGTGGTCGACGATTTCCCTCAATCAGCGCTTATCGCTATCGACCTTCTAGGATCGATTAATTCTTTCAAATATTTTTCCTCTCACACGACGCCCTGAGCCGAGGTTCGCGCCCAACTGGGCACCCTCAGGCCTGTTGTCTTAAACGTTGTACCGGGTGAGAGCCTTCAGCGCTCCCCATTTGTCCGGCTAAGTACTTAATGCCATCTGCGGCAAATCTACAATAAGGCGCAAATGAAAATAATAATAAAAAAGCCGATCGTACTCTCTAGTACATAATCACAAGCCCGTAATCCGCTTTTGATACGAAATCTTAATAAATATGGATAAAATGGATTGTCTTTTCACTCCCGTGTTTATCAAAACTTACAAGTCTACACGTTTACAAGCTACAAGTACGTAAAAATTACGTTTATCAAAAAAGTTGAGGGATTGTAAAAAAATATTGCTAAATATTGCTTCGTTGTGGCCTTTTAACCCCCTAAAGTACCCAAAGTGATCCCAAACTGGTACCATTCTCGGGGATGATACGTCACTGAGTGAATACAGTAGCGAGTAGAGTTATTGTGAAACCATTTATACACATAACAAAATAATACGAACCATAGTTAACAGGATGGCCACTGTTTTATTCCACTCACGATGACGTAATCGGGGACAAAATAAAAACAATACACAGCGAACCTTTCTTGGAAATCTGTCTGCTTGAATACATAGAATTTTGATGGATATAGGTCAGAGGGTCTCTTCACTCGTGATAGCCCAATTGTTAGAACGCTTGCCTTTTACTTTCAGGTCGCAGGTTCGAATTCAGCACACGCCTAAACCAATGATTGTCAAAGTTTTGCGAATTCATGTTTGGATCATAAATGATTATCACGTGCTCTGCGGTGCAGAAAAACTTCTGAAGGCACGTTATACAGTCCTACCTTTTATTTATTTCATAGATGTATTCTCTACATGAGTTATGTTGGAAGCCTTCGCTTGATTTAACATCAAAAATATCATATTATATCACTATATTATTCTTAGATTTAGTTACTTACGTCACCAGTCTCGGTCTACTAGCCCGACAACTGATCCAGAGGTCGGTCTGAGTTCCTGAAGGGCACTGTGACCTCAAAGATACACGAGACTTGTTATTATTTCTTTATTTCTTGTTTGAATTCAGGCATAAGTACCGTTAGGTTATGAATTATAACAGGTTAACAAGAATTATCATGTTTTATGCAGACTTAGCTGAGGTCTTCTTCTTATCGTGTGGGTTATGAGGTGGATTACCAACCTCATCAACGCTGGTGTGTCAGGGTTATTATTGAGCCGCCAAAGGTCCCTGAAATGACTCATGTAACGACTACATACTTACATCAGTATGTAGCAACCGGAACCAACGGCTTAACGTGCCTTCCGAAGCACAGATCATCTTACTGTCGGACAATCAGGTGATCAGCCTGTAATATCCTGAGGTTTTTGTGATATGTCCCCATTGGGATTCGAACCCGGGACCTCCAGATCGTGAGACCAACGCTCAACTGGATCACAGAGGCCGTTTAGCTCAGGTGAAGCGTGGATACTCAGCTCATTTTGCGATAAATATCTCTGACTAACCCAATTAGGAATACAGTCGTGAACATATCTTGCTATGAGTTAGACAAAAGGGTATTTGACTGGGTCAAAGATAAATTATACAATGTTCAAAATATTGCCAGGGACGCAATCACTATGATAATAATAATTAACTTGACTGTGCTATGTTAGTCAGTCTGTCAGATTGAGATAACCAAACCAATTGGAGCTTCCGTTCGCTTGATAACAAATGACGAACACACTGACATTTGGGTTGATTATGATGTATGTAATATTATTTTAATTTGAGTAACTTTTCTGCTGGGAGATAAAACATCGGATGTGTTCTGTTGATCAAGGGGTATAAAACGGCCACATTGAAGCAAATTTATTTACAAAAGCAACATTGCAATTTGACACTTTGAGCATATTAAAGTAAATGCGCATTGTCAACAAATGTCAAATAGCAATATTGCTTTTGAGGTGAACTACCACAGATAGGCAAACAAACCGAAGCAATCAATTCAATCAAACCGATCAATCAAGAGAAGATATGTTCAATTTCATTTTTTACATTTTTCCTCCTCTTATGATGCGATAAGGCCGTCATTTGCCATGTACCTAGTTAAGAGTCTTTTGTAATTATTATTATTATTTTAATGCTGCATCGACAAGAGCGTGGCTCTTAAATTGATGATAATGAAGATATATTTGTATATGTATAGGCGTTCCAAGCACTAGCTGTAAACCAGAAACCAATTTTTATATCTCACCTTCACGTTGACAAACAGAATTAGGATAACCCCTACTTTGCGCTTTGAAATCCTATCCCAATACGTCACGCGAGCTTGACGAATAGAATGAAGGTTCTTTTTGAATGCGTATCAACTTAGAAATCCTACTTCAGTACATCATGTTTTGATGTCTTATGTCTTATTGGAATATGATTTACGTGTATTGTATATGTATATTGTATTGTAACAACCTCCGAGATCTAGTGGTTAGAGCGTTAGGCTCACGATCCGGGTTCGATTCCCGATGGGGACATTGTCGAAATCACTTTGTGAGACTGTCCTTTGTTTGGTAAGGACATTTCAGGCTTGAATCACCTGATTGTCCGAAAAAGTAAGATGATTCCGTGCTTCGGAGGGCACGTTAAGCCTTTGGTCCCGGCTATTAGCCGTAAAAACACCTCCACCAACCCGCATTGGAGCAGCGTGGTGGAGTATGCTCCATACCCCCTCCGGTTGATTGAGGGGAGGCCTATGCCCAGCAGTGGGACGTATATAGGCTGTTGATGATGATGATGATATATTGTATATATATTGTATATTTATCGTTACAAAATGCTAGCTCAGTTTGTCTCAGCCGGCGGGGTCATATCTATTGAAGTGCGATTCATTTTTGTTTTGTGTTTAAGTCAACATAGATATTACATTTATTGCGGATACAAACAAGAAGCTCATAATGTAGGCGGCAGCACTGTTGGGTGTTCCTAAATTTTGACAGTTCTCCATACTGTCCAGCTAAAATTCGTGATAGTTTGCTACAAAATGTGGAGCAACGTAGAGTGTATCCCGTTTGAAGGACGACTTAAGCCATCAGTTGAAAAAAGGCAGTTTTTCAATAAAACACTTTTTCCTAGGTTTTCTTTGATACATACATACATAAACTCACGCCTATTTCCCACCGGGTTAAGCAGAGACTATGGAATTCCATTTGCTTCGATCCTGACACACTTCTCTTGCTTCCTCCACATTCATCAAGGTTCTAGGTTTTCTTCTTTCTGAATTTCAGAAAATAAATTTAACACTATTATTTTGCAGTGAAACGTTGCGCAAAGGGTGAAAGAATCAAAAAATCAAAAAAGAAGAGAGAAAAATAGTGAAAAATATAACCAAACAATATGTTTGTTTACTCAAATAGAATGAAGAACTGTCCGAATGTAAAAACACTCAACAGTATCGACTCATGGGAGGAATAGGCAGGTTTAAATGTTGACTACTGGTGCGAAGAGCGGATAATCTGTCGCCTAAATTCATAACGTTCTTTTTAAGACTTCAATATCAAGTGTGGTTCCAAAAGATCGATTCATACAACCTGACGAAGAATACGAACATGAATTTATTTATGAGATGTTTGTTTATTCGTCCTTTTTTATCTTCATTTATTATTTAAGTTCTTCACAAAATATACACAAATATCAATCACATAATAATTATGATTGGTACTTAATTGATTTTTTATACCTCACTTTTTTATACAGTAATCTTATTATTCATCCTTGAATTTTTAAAAGACCAATGAAACCAGCGGGTTAAAGAAGACTCATTGAAGCAATTCACAAAAAAAAACAATTGCTATATTATGTTTATTGGCACTGCGCTCTTACTTTTATATGCGCAAATGTCAAATTATAATATTCCTTTTTAGAAGAATTGCTTCAATATGGCCTTGTTGGACCCCCAGTGTGCGTCCTGAGCATTGTTTTAACACGTTGGCGCGCGTTAGTTTTTCGTAAATTAGCAGTAGTAATTATCGACCCCATACTGTTAAAATGAGAAATCAAAACACTACATAACGATAGTAACATCTGTGACAGTAATCGCATATACCGTACTGATGAGGGTAATATAGAAAAAATATTTACTTAGGATCAGTACATCTAAAACCGTAGTCGCAATAGCCGTACTGTGTCTACCTAGCATAATATAGGATCCAGGTGAATCAAAGTACGGCGTCAACCGCAGTGCTGTCATGACCGTATTTACACTGTTGAGAAACACATCTCTCCAATCTAAGATTCAGTACAGCTTCAGCCGTATTATGGCGAACAAAATTGCATACACCTATTACTGTTATAACCGTAGTGTGGATGTGTGTGTAGACTGCATATGTGTGAGTTATGGCTCAAAGAAACTTAAAATATTTTACTCAATTTTGACAGTAGCAACAAAAGGGTCTGTGTCTAAAAAAGAAGTGGGCGTGGCCTAAGTGATTATTGTATCGAAACTGGGCTGCATTGACCATAGGAATGATTATAAGAACTACAACTATTTGCGGAAGTGACCGTGCTATTTTGTGAGTCCAAATTACGGTTATAGCTGGTACCGCGCGAAAGATTTAAAAGTGAAACCCTTTGAAAGTGGTATTTTCACGAGTACCTATCAATGTAGGTACAAAATAATTGAGCGCATAACAGTGGTGTATGTTTCAATAGCAACTGTGGTTGTGTAAAAGGCATGCATTTAATATTCAATCGTAATACAATACTCGTCCGAAGCTTGTACGGTCAACGGGAACAATAGAAGATTCGTTAGTGATATGAACAGATGCGGTACCAAGGGATTTCGAATGGGAGTCACAGGTAAGTAGTTTTTTTTTTATTGTGGAAGTTAGGCAAGCATTACACCACAATCTCACCTGATGGTAAGTGACGTTGTGTAGGTTTAAACCTTTTGCAGCATGATAAATACTCATTTTAGATAACTATCTTGTTATTGTCTTTTAAACATTAAGCTAAGGTTGTGTAACGAATCTAAAAAAAAATAAAAATGAAAAGGGTTTTATTTCTGTAAATCTATAACAAACAAGTTACAGGGGCTTCCCTAAAAGTAGTCAGATGACACTTGTGATGGGAATGCCTCGCTCTTCCAACGCAACCAGTACAATTTGATTTACACTATATTGTCTTAAAGTAAAACTTAGGTAAATTAAACATAATACATGTGTGTGTATGTCTCTCTCTCTCTCTCTCTCTCTCTCTCTCTCTCTGTGTGTGTGTGTGTGTGTGTGTGTGTGGAATCTGTGTCCAAAATAATATATATTATAATATATTTATAAATGATTGTAACACTAAGATGGTAGCTAATGTCGATAACACAGGCTTGAGTCTATTTTAGCCATCAGCTGAAATTATTATTTTATAACTTGCTTCTTACTCATTTTGTAACTACGAAATTGTTGTAAAATTGCTTTTATGGTTTTTTTTGGCGAAGAGAAAACCCAATGCAGGTTAGGTCACATACCTCCGAAATGCTTTCTCGGGAATATTAATTTCCTCACGATGTTTTCCTTCACCGCAGAGCACGTGATTATCATTTATGATCCAAACATGAATTCGAAAACATTTTTTTTTCTAGTTTAGGCCTGTGCTGGATTCGAACGTGCGAATTCAATGTCAGAGAGGACTATATTATAATATATTTTTAAAATTCGAAATTGTTTGTTAAAATCGTCACCAATAGGTAGTTAGATTACTAGAAATATCATCAAGTTATGTCGAGTTTCGATCGAGAACCAATGGTTCAACAATATTACGCACGACACTAACTGGTCAGAGCACAATTTGCCCCCAGGAGCTTTGTTCTGCATAATTAACATTTCTATAAGTATAGACAGACGTAACAATACTAACGCCCGTAATCCCATCGGGGTGGGTGGACCCATCTAATACGACACGACCAGTGCCCTTTTTACCAAAACTTACAAGCCATGTATTACAAGAAATTTTCTTGAAAACAAAGTAATAAGTACGTATTTTCAATAAGTAATTAATTTTATAATTTTGAAGTGGGTGCCAAGTAAATGCTACAACAACCCTACTACAATATCAAATTACTATGTACACACAATATTGTTAAATACCTATATCAAAGAAATTACAAAACTATGTCAATCAAAAAATCACAAAACAATCAGTATTTGAAATTTGAAAAATATATGAATCGGTGCCTCGTTGTTGTTGTGAGTAACATTGATAAGGGCTTCCTCCATACAAAAGACATCAACGACTTCATTGTTCAAGACAACAATATGGAAGCTATAATCTCATCATCAGCCCATTAACGTGCCCACTGCTGGGGCACGGGCCTTCCCTATGGATGGATAGGGAGATCGGACCTTAAACCATCAAGCGGGCACAGTGCGGATTGATGGTTATTAACGACTGCTAATGCAGCCGGGACCAACGGCTTAACGTGCCTTGCGAAGCACGGAGGAGCTCGAGATGAAAACTTTTTTTTTATGGTCACCCATCCTATGACCGGCCTTTGCGAAAGTTGCTAAACTTCAACAATCGCAGACCGAGCGCGTTTACCGCTGCGCCACCGAGCTCCTCTAGTTATAAAAATAATATTGCAATTTTAATTCACGCATTTAAAAGTAAGCATGTGCTTGTTAATAGGTAATACATATCTACAACATATGCTAACGGCTATATCCCAAATTAGATTAAGTAGAGGTACCTACATCATAATGTGACAGTTGATAGTTCGTAAATGTACCCTAATTATAATTATCATTAATTTATAATTAATTGGATGACAAGTAGTCTAAATCTAATGTATTCTGTTTAAACAATGGGCTAGATTCCAACTAGTCAAATCAGTTACTTTTTACTAAACGTCAAAACACAAACTATGGGATTTGTATTAAAAAGCACACTATGACGTCATAGAAGAACGTGATAGAATGGCGGACTTATTATTACATTTTTCTTGATTAAAATTTATAAATAATTTAAATACTAAAATGTTATTCGTTAGTTCTAGATCTTTCTTTATTTAGTACCTAATCAGAATTTTATAATTTATCTTGAACCTAGTACGGTCACGAGCATTAATATGTATACACTTTGGTAGGTACCATGTCACATTAACTTTTATGACAAATTGAATTGTAAGTCTCACTAAATGTCAAACATGTTAGTGCGACAGAGTCCTAAAGTGGATACATTATATTGCTCATGACTGTACACAACCCAATTGATAACTATTTGACACACGACAGAAAACAATACGAAATAACGCCAAGTATGTGTATGGCAAGTTATATTGTAACGTGTTCATCCCACAGGCAGAGGTACAATATAATTTGCATCTGTCAGTATTAAAAACCTCGTCTGTCGTAAAAACCGACAGAGGGATTGTGTCCTCTAACATGATGGACTAATGTTATGGGCGATAGGCTGATCCCTTATCACCATAAGGTTCATCATATATCCATCTTTGGACTTCGTATCAACAGTGGCTGCAATTTATCTTTGATTACTTGTGGCTCTGCCCACCCCATTAGGGATTACGGGCGTGAGTTTATGTATGTATGTGTGTATGTGTCAGTATTAAAGTAGGAATAAATAGGTAAAAGTAGACGGATAAGTAAATTATGAATAACTACCGGCCCTTTCCCAGCTTCTTCTTCTTTTTAAAAGAGTAATTTTTTTTGGGGACCCCTCTTTTTTAGTAATAAATATTAGCGTATGTTACTCAGGGATAATGTAGCATTCTAATTGTGTTTTATTTTTTAAATCGGTCCAGTTGTTTTTGGGTTAATCAATACAAATAGCGACAGTACACACAGTGGCTGCAAGTTGTCTTTGATTACTTGTGGCTCTGCCCACCCCATTAGGGATTACGGGCGTGAGTTTATGTATGTATATATGTCAATACAAATAAAAATACAAATCTTTCCTCTTTATAATATTAGCACCTATATATATTCAAAACACGATATATTTACATACCTATAAGAGTAGGTAAAAAATAACTATAACAAAAGAATACAAAAGCAAATCAGCGTCACCCCAAAATCCGTTAAATTATTATCTCTACTTTCTCTCCCTACCTGTCTTATCTGTGCGTCCTTGAAAACAGGTTATTTAACCTTGTCTCAGTTTCGACCGACCAAATGTCCTTTTATTAAAAAAATGGCAACGGGCGTTCTGCTCAAAACTGGTTTTAAGATGACCAGTTATTATGCCTCGTGTTGATTTATAGTTTGAACTAGTTACATAACCACTTACAAATTATCACTACAAATGATGTGGTTTTAATAATATTCGTAAATACCTACCAACCATTATTAATTATACGTTTACGCTATTCTTGACAACGATCGTGTTTCAATATTAGATATACTCGTATTATGTATAAGTACTTATTATGTTTTTGTCTAATCTACATACTTAAATGTGCTTGAAATAAAAAGATAAACTAACCAAAATTAGCGCTCTATCAGTGTTTTACCTTAGATCTAATTTTAAATTACTGAAGAAATTATGATATGATTTATTATATTTTTTAGAAAAAATGGCAAAAGAGAGTCAAAGCTTTTACTGCAGTGGTGTTGAGGGGACTCCATACCCCTCCCGTATGTGGGACGTGCCCATTACATATTGGCCATTTAAGACCGACTCGTGGCATACTTTCAGCCAATTACACAATGCAGGCATACCAGCCTGAAACCATAGGCGTCACAGCGCCGTAATAACCTCGAGGCCCCGGACCATAGCACTCGGGTTCCACAGAGGGCCCAAAGACTTAGATCAGCTCTTTACCCTCAGTTGTACTAACTCACTGAGTAAAATCGGACTCCCCGACATACTTATCACGGAACTTGTATTTATACAACCGATCGCGAAAACTTCAACACCGCGTTTTAGGACTTTCGTTAATAACTCTTAAACTATTCCTCATAATTACCTCAAACTTCGTCAGGATACTATTTTTGCAATAAGAAATATAATAAATAAATAATAATAACAACTTTAATACAAAAAATAAAGTTGATAAGCGTAGACAGAGAAAGGGTGATATAACAATTGCAAAGTGCGACAAGAATGGCAATATGTTATAGCTGCCCGTCAGCTGACGATTACGCCATCTGGTATAAGGAATTGGAACGAGGACGGAAGCGGCCTTGACAATAATTATTGTTATAATTAGGTATTGGGTATTTTATAGTACACATTTACAAAGACATACCTATTCAAAATATTTTTGTTTATTTATATTGATAAAAAATATCTTATCAATTGCAACGCGGACGTTACTTTACAGAAATAACTATACCTACTTTATTTAAATAGTATATCTAATCATTCATAATTAAATGGAAAGTTAAATCTCTTCATTCATATTTTTAGAATATGTTTGTCAACTTTCTACTTTTAGATTTCGTTTTGGCAACAATAAAATCTATTTTGGCCGTTTCATTTCTCTACCTAATTTATATGCATCTACTTATCTAAAGATTTTTGTAAATTGATTCTTATAAATTACCTTGGATATTTGTATTTAAATTATGTATTTTCTAGTTTTACGTCAGTAGTTTACATTCAAAGAAATCATAATGTAAGTAACTATGTAAGTGAAATAAGGTCTTTTTGTAATTGTAAAATGGGGCTCTACCTACCTGCTTGCATCGATTTTCAAATCAATTTAGATCCCTTGAAGAAGAGAAAAAGAGATAGCCTATATGCAAAAGGCCACTTATTGTGTCCTTTTATGAGATTTCTTGCCGTAGTGTGTCTACATATTTTTTTTATTGTTTTTTGTATTTATTCACGTGAGGGTTTAAAATCTACTTTTCAGTTACACAGTGAACATGTCAAATTCAAATTCAAAAATATCTTTAATCAGTAGGTAATATAGTTACACTTTGAATCGTCAATTTTTACATAACGAACGTCTCATCCGCCTAAAAAATGCTAATGGCATTATCACCCGCGTTCCCGTGATGTAATCTGTGATCTGTCACCATAGCATACGTCATTCCTCTTAGGGCTTTGTATTAAAAGTGCCTGCATGTTGTCTTCAAACTACTCGTGGCTTTGTCAATCTCTTTACGGATTACAGGCGTAAGTTTATGTTTTTTTAATAACATAACCTTCGAGAACCTTCCTATCGCTCCCGTATCTGTCAAACAACCATTGGGAACCTTATCACAATGTTACGGAATTTTACATGGAATTTTATACAATACCAGCCTTTTGCGATTCACTTTGATTTTTACATTATCATAATTATTTATGTAATTTTCTAGTAATTGATAAAATCATTGTGAACGTGGGAAATAACATATCGATGATGTAGACCATTTTATATATATAATTCGTATATATATGTAATCCGTGTCTATGGTGTCCTAAATAATAAATGTTTCTTTCTTTCTTTCTTTATTATACGGATATTGCCGACGGCGTCGATGTTTTGTCTCTTTCTACTAACTCAAATGCAGGCGGCAGCACTGTTGAGTCTTTCTACATTTTGACAGTTTTCCATACTTACTGTCTAAGTAAAATTCGTGATAAATTGCTATAAATCGCGGAGCAACGTGCAGTGTATCCCGTCTGCAAGATGAGTTACGAAAAAGAAATGCAACCAGTTGGAAAAAGTTTTGATTGAAAATAAGTTTTTCTAAAGTTTTCTTCTTTTCAATCCTTAGGGAGTAAATATAACACTACGATTTTGTAGTGAAACGCTGCGAAAAGAGTTATAATCGTGTAAAAATATAACCAAGGCGATATGTCTGTTTACTCAAATATTTTGGTCGAGAAATGTCAAAACTTAAGAACACCCAACAGTAGGTAGCGACTCTCGAAAGTAAGATGATCCGTGCTTCAGAAGGCACGCTAAGCCGTTGGTCCCGGTTACTTCTTACTGATAAAAAACAAATACTTACAAATACACTTTATTACACCAAAATAAAAAAAAGAAATAATTGCAAAAATACTCTTAACTAAGTACATGGCAAATGGCGGCCTTATCGCTTAAAACGATTTCTTCCAGACAACCATAAGGTGAGAAAAAATGAAAAAAATTAAAGAAAGTAAGTAAGAAAGTAGATGAAAGTAAGTAGTCGTTACATGAGCCGTGTCAGGGGCCTTTAGCGGCTCAATCATAACCCTGACACCAGGGTTGATGAGGCTGGTATTCCACGTCACAACCCACACGATAAGAAAAAGAAGTAGCGACACCTGACGGGAGAAATAGGCAGTTGTTATCCTCTATCGATCTCGATGCACGAGCCCGCGACCTTGAGGGTTAAAATGGCCACATCGAAGCAATTCATCTAAGAAAGCAATATTGCAATTTGACATTTGCGCATATATAAAAGTAAGTGCACAATGCAAACAAATGTCAAATCGCAATAAGGCTTTCTTAGATGAATTGCTTCGATGTGGCCATTTTAACCCCTCTTGACGCATCGGGTTGGATGGATTCGATTGTCTAATGGCCGTTCATCTCTGGTATCATACGGCGCACCAGATTCACCTTAGGAAGGGATTAATGCTCACATAAATATTTGATTTTTTAATTATAAGTGGCCATTATTTATAATTAAAACGAGGAAAATAGTTCAGTGACGCCGAATGTTATTCTACATTGAAGTTTTCCCTGTTCGTAATCGTAAATAAACATGTGTTTAGTGAATGTGTTTTGAATGTCGATGGAACATTTTAATGTTGCTATTTTAAATAATATCGCTGGTGTTTTATCGGGTCAACTCCGTGCGTGCGGATGGCCCAAAGGTTCACGTTTAAAAATGAAAAATTAAATAAAGCGGCTCATTGGCTGTCAGAGACATCCCCATGTATCCTCAGCGATTATTATATGTATTTAGGAGATAATATGACCCATTTTGTACCTTTTTCTAGATTTTGTGCCTTACTTCAGAAATCATTAGTTTCTCGCTATCTCTTTCTTAATAATTCTTTTATTTACTTCATACCTATTTCCAAAGAAGTGGACCACTAGCTGTAAAAATTAAAAAAGCAAACTTTAAGATTTCGGATTCGTTCACTTTGTTTTTTTTATTTTATTTGTTTACTCACAAAAAAGGCATCAAATTTGTAAAACACACTTCATTTTCAAGCAAAAATCTAAAACAACCATCTAAAAATTTTACATCGGCACATAACCCGACAAAATTAAGTTGAAACCAGCGAGATGCCTATTTGATTCGTCCGGGTTATTCATTCATTCATTTTAAGATTAACAGTCGTCGATGACACGTCCCTTTCCTTTTCGGTGGAAAGGGACGTGTGACGTGTGACAGGAATAAGCATCATTCATAAATACGTTGTTTACATAATATATTATGTTATTTATTTATTTATTTATTTATTAAAAGGGATAGTAACAGCTTATCAATATAAGAATTACAAATGGTAAAAAACATGTTGCAAGCCAATTACAACTATCCACGGTTTACATTTTGTATGATTGAAGCAATGTAGGTACGCATAAATAGATAAGTACTTAAAGAGGAATTACATTCTAAATACTATTACTACTACGTTATGTTTCCAACAGCTGATAATATGAAGTGGTTCGTGCCTCGGTTTACTCTGAGTAAATACTTGAAAACACACGACACATATTTATCCGTTTCTTTTTCAATTTTGTTTCCCATATGAAAACTTGCGCATTTATGTACAAGGCCTTTTAAAATTCAAAACCCATAGTTTAATTATTGTGTCAAAAATCACTTTGTGATCCCTAGTTTGGTTAGGACATTACAGGCTGATCACCTGATTGTCCGAAAGTAAGATGATCCGTGATTCGGAAGGCACGTTAAGCCGTTGGTTTCGGTTACTAGTTACTGATGTAAGTATGTAGTCGTTGCATGAGCCATGCCAGGGGCTTTTGGCGGCTCAGTAATAACCCTGACACCAGGTTTGATGAGGTTATTCCACCTCACAACCCACACGATAAGAAAAAGATGATTGTGTTTCAGAAATCAGGGCCTTATAAGGCTACGGCATCCAATGAAAGTTATTTCTATGATTCCAAATATCTTTTGATATCTAAATATCATTATATAATAACATAAAGAATGTTATAATTATGAATAAAATATTACAATAAATCTTGATTTAAGCACATTACAACAATTCAATCACATTTATTGTTGAATATACTAATTATATTCAACTTTTTTTAGCAATCTTCAGTATCCCTAGAAAACCATCACTTCACCAGCGTTATTTGACATGTTCTATTTTGTACAGAAGTGACTGCCTGTCTGACCTTCCAACCCAAAGAGAAAGCCAGCCATATTCAGTTAGGTCACTTCGGAAAATACAGTATCCTCACGATGTTTTCCTTCACCGCTGAGCAAATGATAATCGTTTAAGATCCAAACATAAATTCGAAAATTAGTCTCATCTGGATTTGAACCGGCGACCTCACAATGAGAGTCAAGCGTTTTTCCAATAGACTATCCTGGCTCTACCTAGAAAACTATCGCTTAAAAGCGTGTACGTATTTACTACACAAGTTATATTACTATTGCCTTGATATAAAGTTACCACCGCGCACCCCACTCAATTGGATTCGAGTTAGAAACTACTGTCTAGCACTTCCTTTAACCATCCAACATTTATTGTTCTTATGTCCGAACAGATATTTCAAACCTCCGGGAATTCGCGAGAGAGAAATCAAAAATAGAAATTCGAGGGATTTTACTTTGAAAATCTTTAGATTACACCTACTTAATTAAGTGTTTTCTTTATATGTGTTAGTGTTTTTTTCTTATGTGTGTATTAGAAGTCATAAGTACTTGTTATTACTTTTATTAACTCACAAACTGTACCTACCCTTTGGGAATTGCGAGACATTCCCGCCACAAGTATCCTAGGATTACTTGGAACCTTTACCAATGGGAAGTCTCGGCTACCATGTAACTAAAAAAAATGTGAAATAAAGAATATTTTTATTTTTTAGGGATCTAAAATTTGCAATTGTTTGGGTTATGTCATAGAATAAGGAATAATATACGTATAGAACTGCAACTCTCCGCTCCCCACCAACGGCTGAGCTAGATTTACCTCTCCCTCCTCGAACGTAGTAAAGTTTAGACTTGGATCGTATGGCGTCAGACGTCACACACACACAGATGCGTACGATAACGTCAATGTGTGGACCAAACTAGGGATCAGAAAGTGATTTTTGTGATGTGTCCCCACCGGGATTTGAACCCGGGGCCTCCGGATCGTGGGCCCAACGCTGAAACCACTGGACTACGGAGGCCGTTAATAATTAAATGAATTTAATTTTACTTTTACTATACATTTTTCTGACAAAATATGATTTTATTTGTCATTTAAAAGAATTAAAATATAAGTAAGAGAAAGTATAAAAAAATTTTACTGTAATACGATTTATAGTTTGTGAGAAATGCGTGAATCAACATACATCCACCTATAAAATTTGGAACACGTGTTTAGCAGCCCAATATTAGCTATTACATACATTCGAGTCCAATAGATAACCCCTTCTTTTTACAAGCCAGTTAAAAACATATTATCGGAAATACATTATAAATGACTTTAACGTTTCTAAAATTGTTCCATTACACTAAAGAGATCGTAAAATGGTCCGCTTTTCTCCTGTACCGTATTCCATTCGTGACCTCTGGTTCTCTTAAGTGGACTTACTCATTTATTGGCAATAAAACGGAGCTACGATCAGTACCTATGTATGTACGTATATCTAATAGTAGGCACTATTACTGGTAATGCCTTTGTAATATATGGATGGTCTTAAATAGTCTGTTACTTAAGTGACCTTTGATTTACTGACACAGCACATGTCTGTAATCCCTTTGGGGGTGTTTACTATGGAATGGCATAACACAACATAACATAGCATCACCCCTATATCCCCAAAGGGGTAGGCTGAGATGTGTAGTATACAGGGTGTCAGTGACGTAGCGAATACCGAGGGAGATGATTGATTTATCCCGTGATATCAAATGGATTTTCCTTTCGGAAAATTCACGAAAATTTTATTGTTTTTTATCACTTTCAAGGCCAGAACGTCTACAGACGTTCCGATTCCAAGGTGTCATACTACCTATTATGAACCACCAATGACCCATGGTCTCTGTACGTGAAAGGGTTAAATTATTTTTGTTCCATACTTTTGTGACGGGACTTTATATCAACTCAGAATCATGCCCTGAATCATTCCTCAAAGTTTTTGTTACGATGTCATTAACATCCTGTATGTACACTCACTCCTCGCCAGCTATTTTCCTTGAAACCACATGATATCAATTATTTGTGATGCAAACGTGAATTTAAACTCATCAAGTCGAGCTCAGTGGTTTAAGCCCCGAGCTAGGATTCGAACCCGTGACACACAGTACGATTTGAGTCACGCGTCCTCCGAGACCAGTGATAAAAGTCAGCAAAAGGCAACTCGCAGTCACATTTGGTGTTAAACTCGTATTGTACTGAACGGTAAACTAAATCTCTTCTTCTTCTATAATCCTATTATCTGGTGTCAGGGTTACTATTGAACCGCCAAAGGCTAAAACTAACTTGCATCATTAATTAGTAACCGGGACCAACGGCTTAACGTGCCTTCCGAAGCACGGATCATCTTACTTTCGAACAATCAGATGATCAGCCTGTAATGTACTAACCAAACTAGAGATCACAAAGTGATTTTCGTGATACGTCCCCACCGGGATTTGAACCCGGGGCCTCCGGATCGTGAGCCGAACGCTCAAACCACTGGGAGGCCGTAAACTAAATAAATTAATAACATATCACATAACATCAGCTCACAGCTATATTCTCAAATTGGGGTAGTCCTTTGGGGGAGGTATGTACAAAAATCGCAGGATCGACTAACCGACCAAATTAATAAAGTATAAAAAACATACAATAGTGTATTTATTACAAAACTATATTTATAATACGAAGCATTGTCTGCAAAAACACCCTCTAGTATGCTCATATATAAATCCCAAGATTAAAACCCATCACCACCCACGTATGACGGAAAAAGACAGTTCAGAAACAGACCCGTTCAGGCTTGGACGAACTCCGAAAAAAAAAGAAAACGAAGCAGCGGACTAAACGTTATACGGCCTCCGAGCACGGCAATTGAAAGAAGACAATTGCTGGCAGGAAATGAGCGGATGGCTGCAGAGAACGAAATAAAAAACGCGGGAAAATACTAGGGGGAGTGGGGAGACACAGGGCGAGTTATTGTCTAGTTTAAACCGGACTGGGTCGTCTCGTCTCATCAACCACTACCTGATGAAATAAAGACGTTTTCTTTATCTGTTTGAGATAACGCGCCAAAATATTGTTATGGGTTGAGGTAATGATAAAACACTATCAATGATATGTAGGTTTAATAACAAATTTAAATAAAAGAATACTTGTGAGCCAAGCTAAATAAAAAAAAAAAAAAAGAAAAAAACTAAAACTAAACTTAATCTAATGCTTGGACGCCAGGAGAGTTTTTTTATTTGCCAACGTTGATGGAACTCTGCCAAAACCTCGCCACCGGCTAGCAGCTCAGGGCTATGGATGGTTATGATGAATAATGGTTATGATGAAATTATTCTCTAGGTCTCGCCCATCAAAAAGGGCGTATCGGTAGGCTACAACAATAAAATTGTACGGATTAGTCACCGAGGCAGAATACTAAAGTTTGTCTATTAACTATCCTCCCTTTCTATGACTTATGGACTCACCCCTTTTTGTAGCACCACACTGAATGTAAGTAATAATAAATATAAATAAAAATTGCCAGGATAAATTCCACAAATCCACAATGAATTCCACAATCTATGTCGGTATGTTTGAATGACCAGTAATTGCAGTGGACACAGGTTTGACCTCAAACACAAGAAATGGTCGAATGCCCTCATACGTCGCGTACAATTACTTAAAAATTAAAATGGTTAACTTTGGATTCCCACTCAAGAAATTTAAAAATACAAAAAGACTTTTGCCTCGCTGGGAATCGAACCTACGACTTCGTAAACTGGAAGCGGACGCTTTACCACTAGGCCCGACGGTCTGTTACAATACCGTCGAAATTCATAAACCCTATCTACCATACCGTATGACGGTGTGACACCGAAGTAGCATGACTTATATTTTTGTATGCTTACCCTCCACACCATTCTTAAACACTCCACAGACCGGTTGCACTAGTTGAACCGTAGTTAACAATCCTATTATAGTTTTGATAATGTAAAATGTTTAAGTAAATATAATAAGTACATTTTTGTGATACTATTTAACAAACTTAGATCTTAACATTATCCTACATAATATATACCCCTACCCTCAAGAAAAAAAATATATATAACCATTTATGTATATATATTTTTTTTATATAATATATATGTATATATATGTTTTTGTTTTATATTATTATTTATTTACTCCTATACATGTTTTAAATCCTTGGCATGCCAGACACCGATATTTTTGCCGTAAGCGTTATTTAAACGAAAGACGTTAGGTGACAGTTTCTCGACGATAATAGCTTTTTCGAACTTTGGTGCGAGCTTGGCCATGAACTTGTTGTTTGCACTGGACAAATATTTCGTTCTCTTCCACACAATATTGCCAACTTGAAAAAGAGATGGTCTACGTTTAATGTCATAGAATTTTCTACTGCAGTCATGAGCATGTCTTAATTTGTTTTCGACCTCTTTTAACAAGGGTTTTCTGTTTTGCAAGTTTGCAATAAACTCTTCTGTATTGAAAAGAGGCGGATGCGAGTCATCAAAACTAACATTACAAAAGTCAGTCCTATGACAGTTGCTTTCTCTGCCAAAAAACAGGTAAGAAGGAGTATAACCAGTCGTCTCATGCACTGCCGTTCTAATGGCATGTCCTATTTCCTGAAGATGTAAGTCCCATTCATTATGTTTCTTAGAAGTGGTGTATGTAGATATCATCGTGCCTATTACTCTGTTTGTACGTTCCGTAGGATTGCTTTGTGGATGATAATTCGGTGTGAACCAAATATTGTAATTATATTTATGGGCCAGATCTTTAAACAAGTTCGAATCAAATTGTTTTCCGTTATCACATATGATAGTTTTTGGAGCACCAAACAACAAGAATTGGTTCTCCAAAATTTCACATATTTTGTCTGCCTTTCCAGTCTTCAAAGGGAACAATAAAACAAATTTACTAAAACAGCATGTCACTACCAAAAGCATCGTATTACCCTTCTTGCTTCTTGGAAAGGGACCCATTAAGTCAAGAGAAATTAGTTGCCATGGTCCAGAGACTTCTCTATGATTACCCATGTGTCCATAAGGCGAAAGTTGGGAGACTTTAAATTTAGCACAATTTTCACAAGACCTAACATATTCTTTGACGTCATCCAATATATTCGGCCAGTAATACGATTGCTTAACTCTAAAAGCAGTCTTGCGGATGCCAAAATGACCTGACGTAATTTTATCATGGCATTCTTTCAATACTTCCCTTCTGAGAGATTGTGGTACATAAAGCTTCCAAACATTTTCTTCATTGGGGTATTGCTTTAAATGTATTTTCTTATACAGTAGACCCTCATTAACTAGCCAACTGCCATCCCGTTCTTGATTTTCTTGGATCTTTTTTACTTTTGACTTATACCAATCGTCTTTGTGTTTATCTAAAATTTCAATTTGCGATATTTCAACCACAGCATTAATTGATCTGGATAGTGCATCCGGAACTATATTGCATTTGCCCGGTCTATGAACGATGTTAAAATTAAATTGTTGCAGTTTCATGGCCCACCTTGCTAAGCGGCCATGAGGGTCTTTCATTTTATGTAGCCACAGCAAAGCACTGTGATCTGTAATAACAGTAAAGTGCAAACCATCAATGTAAGGTCTAAATTTCTCTATAGCGTATAATACACTCAACAATTCTCTCTCAGAAGTGGAGTATTGTTTTTCCCGATCGCTCAGTTTTCGGCTTAAAAACGCAACAGGCTGCTCAGATTCACCAATTTTTTGACACAATACTGCACCAATGCCGTTGTTTGAAGCGTCACACTGAATAACGAACGGTTTCGAGAAGTCTGGGCAAATCATGACCGGTGTACTGGTAAGCAAGGTTTTAAGAGTCATGAATGCTTTCTCTGCCTCTATATCCCAAATGAAATGTCTGGTCTTTTTACCTTTAGTGAGGTTGTGTAATGGAGCAGCCACTGTTGAGAAATCTTTGACAAATCTCCTATACCAGCCTGCAATGCCTATAAAGCGCCTAAGTTCCCTGATATTCTTTGGTCTAGAAAAATTTAAGATAGCGGATACTTTCTCAGGATCCGTGCGCAACCCATCTTTGTCAACAATATATCCCAAGAACCGCAAACTAGCTCGTGCAAATTTACATTTTTCGACATTAATGGTCAAGTGTGCTTCCTTTAAAATAGTCATGACTTTCCTCAAAATCTCCAAATGTTCGTCAAAAGTTTCCGAACACACGACTATGTCGTCCAAATAAGCCCACACTTTACCCTCAAGGGAATGAAATAGTATATCCATTAGTCTCTGTTGAGATTGCGATGCATTCACAAGTCCAAAGGGCATGACTTTGAAATGAAACAATCCTCGACCAGGTACAGCGAAAGCTGTCTTTTCCTTACTTTCTGTGTCTAATTCAATCTGCCAAAATGCGGACTTGAGATCAAGAGTGCTTAAGAATCTTGCATTACGGAGATTATCGATGGTGGAAGATACTCTGGGCAAAGGGTATGTATCTCTTTTGGTAACTTTATTTAGCTGTCTGCTATCCAAACAGAGTCGGTTATCACCATTAGGTTTTTTAACAATTAAAACTGGGGAACACCACGAGCTATACGATGGTTCAACTACATCTTTTTCGAGCATATTATCTAATTCGCGTTCAATTTCTTTCCTAATGGTAGGCGAGAAATTGTACTGCTTTTGATGTATTGGTTTAGTGTTACCTGTATCTATCGTGTGTTTTATAACATGGGTCCTCCCCAATCCTGTACCGATGGTTTGTTTCATTTCATCAATTAACTGAGATAAATCTTCATTCTGTTGATCACTGAAATCATTTCTAGAAATAACGGCTGACTGTTGATGCATAACAGAACAAATTGTGGCTGATTCATCATAGATGTTACTCCTAAACTGAAATTTTATATCAAACAGATCAAAAAAATCTTTGCCCAAAATAATTTTTTGAGTTAAATTTGGCATCACCAACATTGTAACCACCTTGAACTGATTGTCAAACTTAACTGGTACGTCAAAAAATTCAGACACGTTATGATATGTACCATCAGCGGTAGAAAGTCGTGTAGCTACTGATTTATGGGATTTCAAACCTAACGATTTTAAGATATCTGAAAATTTCGAGTTAATGGCTGTACGATTAGCTCCAGAATCCAACAAACCCGCATGCATATACCCTAATATGTCCAAAATTACATAGGGTCTATTATCATTATGTTTCCTTAATAGAAGTGGGTTAATCGATCCCTGTGTCATAAACTGATTAACCGTGTGTAGCCAATTCTGCCAATCTTTATTCGTTCTATCCGAGGGAAAACCTACTTGGCAGGACTTGCGTTTTCCCCGGTACCGTTTCCCTTACATTGACAGTCCTTTGAAATTACGCCAAAACGACCACACTTATAACAAAACAGACGCTGTTTAGGCAAAGAACAAACTCTAAACACGTGTCCTACTTCTCGACAGTTCCAACAGCGCTTTTTGTTAGGTTCGACAATATTGACCTCTGAAGATTGCACAACCGCATTTATTTCTTTTCTCACATTTGCGTATGTAGAGACCCTATATGCCAAATCAGGCTCTAATGTGGTTTTAAAATGTTTTGGTTCTTCAAAATTATCACAGTTTACTTTAGTTTGTTCTACAATTCGCAAAACATTATTGAGATCCGCTATGGACGTGAACACATCTCTACACACAGCTCTTTGGTAGTACGGTTGCAAGTTCTTTAAAACAATCATTACCTTTTCCTGCTCAGAAATCTTATTGGGTAACCTGTTAAACATGTTTTGCATGGTACAGATATAAATCGTAGGTGTCTCATTTTGACCTTGAGTTCTTGCTTTTATTTCTGACAATAGCTCCTCTTGATAATAAGGAGCTTGGAAAGTGCGCTTTAGTAGTAAAATGAGTTCATCCCAAGAAGTGGCGTATTCTTTATTTGCCCTATACCAAATCAATGCGTCCCCCTTAAAGAAGTCAATAGCATACCGCCATAAATCCTCCTTAGTTGCGTTACGGGCATCTTTAAGTTCATCCACTCTTTCAAGAAAAGCATTAACGCTTAAGCTTTTGTCGCCGGAAAATTGCACTCCCCATTGGCTAACGGGAACAAGTTTGCGTCTAGGTAAGCCTTCATCGATAGTAGAGCTACGCAATAAGTAAGGTGATTTTGCTGATTTATCAATTTTTGAAATTTCCAACTCTTCAATAGCAAAATTTACATTTTTATTGTCACCTAGACCGTGTTCGAAATTTGGATGATTTTTAATATTGACAACGTTCCCTGATTTGCTTTCTATTTTATTTATTATTTGATCAGCCAAATCCCCTAATGTTTCGTGCAAAGCGTCCTTAATGTCTGTCGTTAAATCTCCGGCATCTACGATATCGTCTTTTTGTTCTAATTGT
Organism: Pectinophora gossypiella; assembly: GCF_024362695.1. Lineage (NCBI taxonomy): Eukaryota > Metazoa > Arthropoda > Insecta > Lepidoptera > Gelechiidae > Pectinophora > Pectinophora gossypiella. Next base: position 8,370,548 of record NC_065422.1, read on the forward strand.
GCGAGAAGATTATCACTCCTAACTAATAGTAACTCCTTGCGTTCTATATCTTTTGGGTCTATAGAAGTGATTAAATCTAGGCGATTTCTCACATGGTAAAGGCGTGAAATCATACGCTTGAAAAGACTCTTGTCTGGTTTGTCAGTTATTTCTGATATGTAGGATGAAAGAATACCTAACTTCTGGAAACACAATTCCAGCTCAGCTGCAGGGTTTTCCTGACATTGTTTAGGAGAAGAAACTTTGTAAGGCACAGCGCCTGTTTGTTCACTGAGCATTAGTTCACTAAGAATTTTCTTTAATGTCGAGACAACGGTTTTAATGTGAATACCTCGAGACGCAAGTTCGAATTCCACTTCATCTTTGAGTAAATAGTTGGGATCCATACTGTAATACAAATCCAAAGTTAACACGAAAATAATCTATTTACCTACAATTTTAGTCTTACAATATATAGAAATATCTTTCTAGTGCCTATATAAAATATCCTACACATATAACTTAAACCACTAATCTTAAACAAATCAAAACTTCACTTAATCAGAGTTAGTGATACCGGCTCTCTAAATTTATAATTGTAACTAAACTTAATCTAAGAAGTCACTACCTCAACAGCCACAAGTTTTAACGTTGGGCGTCATTGTTATGGGTTGAGGTAATGATAAAACACTATCAATGATATGTAGGTTTAATAACAAATTTAAATAAAAGAATACTTGTGAGCCAAGCTAAATAAAAAAAAAAAAAGAAAAAAACTAAAACTAAACTTAATCTAATGCTTGGACGCCAGGAGAGTTTTTTTATTTGCCAACGTTGATGGAACTCTGCCAAAACCTCGCCACCGGCTAGCAGCTCAGGGCTATGGATGGTTATGATGAATAATGGTTATGATGAAATTATTCTCTAGGTCTCGCCCATCAAAAAGGGCGTATCGGTAGGCTACAACAATAAAATTGTACGGATTAGTCACCGAGGCAGAATACTAAAGTTTGTCTATTAACTATCCTCCCTTTCTATGACTTATGGACTCACCCCTTTTTGTAGCACCACACTGAATGTAAGTAATAATAAATATAAATAAAAATTGCCAGGATAAATTCCACAAATCCACAATGAATTCCACAATCTATGTCGGTATGTTTGAATGACCAGTAATTGCAGTGGACACAGGTTTGACCTCAAACACAAGAAATGGTCGAATGCCCTCATACGTCGCGTACAATTACTTAAAAATTAAAATGGTTAACTTTGGATTCCCACTCAAGAAATTTAAAAATACAAAAAGACTTTTGCCTCGCTGGGAATCGAACCTACGACTTCGTAAACTGGAAGCGGACGCTTTACCACTAGGCCCGACGGTCTGTTACAATACCGTCGAAATTCATAAACCCTATCTACCATACCGTATGACGGTGTGACACCGAAGTAGCATGACTTATATTTTTGTATGCTTACCCTCCACACCATTCTTAAACACTCCACAGACCGGTTGCACTAGTTGAACCGTAGTTAACAATCCTATTATAGTTTTGATAATGTAAAATGTTTAAGTAAATATAATAAGTACATTTTTGTGATACTATTTAACAAACTTAGATCTTAACATTATCCTACATAATAATATCAAAAACAAAATGGCGTCCATTCGGCGGAAAATTTCCTCTTACTTTAAGACAACGAGAAAGTAAATTATACGGGACTAACATTGCGGTTCATTCAAAAAAAAAATAGTAAAATATTAAATTACTACCTATTTATTAAAATAAGTGCTTATTATTAAAAATGTACATTACCAGAATAAAATGTGATGGCATCTGATTTATTACCTGTAAACAAAAGACAAATATTTTTAGCTATTACACCTTTAAGTATTGATGTGCTTTTCTTCCTTATATAAGTAAGTATACAAAAAACAAATATCGGAAAGAAATTTTTGATTATAATTATTTTTTTAACATGAATTTGAAAACCAAGGGATTTCGGTTGACTAAGTTATAACGGCGTCAACTTCATCAGTTGACAACATTAACAACATTTTACGTTCTGGCTGTTTATAATTCAGCATTCCTTCTTATTTCAAATTAAAAGTCCCTCAAGGGTTCCCTCATCGCTAATTCTCTTCTTTCGACACCACTGGTCTGTTAGACCGCTATATTTTTAGTAAAAAGAATAACAAACCAACTTTAGCTGCATGCTGAACTTTACAAGGAATAGATCTTTCTAGAAACAGTAAATAAACAACAATCTTCCCCCACTAAGAAAGTTTTCCCAGTGTATCAAATGCAGGCTTAGATATGTCCTGTGAATTATTTAGTCTATTACTCTAACGTCTAAAGTTTCTGCAACTACAGAACAACTTGCAATGCACCGGAGCGCTTCGTAAACTAAATACATCGACCCTAGACATTTGGGGCAAATGGTTCGTGAAAACTGATAAAAGACGTAAAAGGCGAATGAGATTCGAAGCTTGTTTCACATAAAATAGTGGGGAAATAGTTTTGTTTTTCACTGACATTTCTATGGACTTGGACCTAACCTAACCTACTTACTTACTTGTTTTATTAAGCTGAGTAGAATTCTTTTAAAATTTCATTAAATTTAATCTTTATAAGTTTCTATTTAGTATCCTTAAAGTCATTACGAGCATGAGTTTTATAAGCATGAGTGTAGTGTGTATTTATAACAAATATTTTTTTTTTACTTATAGTGGAAAATTTCTGTACTTCTTCTATCGTGTGGGTTGTGAGGTGGAGTACTAACCTCATCAACCCTGGTGTCAGGGTTACTATTGAGCCGTCAAATGCCCCTGACATGGCTCATGTAACGACTATGACTAATTTCTGTTACGACGCCGTAACGATTCTGTCTATCCGTTTAAGCTTAGAGAAGAAGTACCTACTTCTAAAATAGGCTGAATTTTAAATATTACCAAGTAAGTAAAATCGACAAGTCCAACTAAGAAACAATACCTTACAATTTGTTGCACAAATTAGGAATAAACCTAAAAGACGGATTTCAATGCAAACAATTTCTGAACAAAACTGCATTCAACCGTCGAACAGAGAAAAGAACGAATTTGTTTTATCTACACAATGTATTTTATACGAGGTGGAGCGAGGATCAGTGCACGGATGGACGGGATCAAATCCAAGCAAACGTGCTGAGCTTGCTGAGTCGAAACGGAACACCCTGTGTTGTTCTCAAATATTATGAAATCCAACAGTCTGTGAACATGCACTGGACTGCAAGTCTGAACGGAATATTCAATCGACAGGTGTTGGAACAAAAAAGCGGAAATTTCCTTTTTTAAATTGAAATGGCCGAGTTGCTGAAAAATGTAACGCGGCAGATGTAAAGGTTGCTGGATTTTATTTCGAATATGGCTTTTATTTTAGCGATGCAATATTGACAGAAGAGATTATATCGTCACTGGAAAGGCAAAATTACGTAAGCGCCAAAATAGGTATTTTGGGTTTTTTATATATTCGGAATCAGCGTTTCATTCTGCGTCGATCTGTCTGGGTAGCATTGCGATACGAGCACTTTTTTGGCGCTTACGTAAATTTAAAAATAGTTGACTTTTTTCGATTCCAGTTTCTTAAACGACAAGATTTTGGTGTTTTTTTTGTGACTGGTGTATAAGTAATATTGTGTTCCTATATAATAACTACATATTAACTTTAAGTAAATTTGGCATTCTATAGTTTGAAAAGTATCATTTTATTAGTAATTTTGGACTACTGAAAATAAAAAATAGACTATGTATAAGTCATTTTTATTTACAGCTTTTAAAATAAGTAAGGCGTATAAGAAAAAATTGTCTTAGCATGTTTATGCAGTGAATGGCGTATAAGTAATTTTGACTTACAGTATTTAGAATAAGTAAGGCGTGTACGTAAATTTGCCTTCGCATTTTTATGCTGTTATTAAGCAAGTTTGTGGGCTAGCAGTAAGTTTCCCAGGAAGTTATTTTTTAACAATAGGTCTAAAAGTAAAACTATTTTAGAATTGATTTTATAATTTATTAGCGACCCGCCTGGCTTCGCTCGGATGCAATGCTGAGGAAAAATGAAATTATTTACGACATCACATTAAATCCTCAAAAATAACAGTATTTCTATCTATTTATTGGATGTCTACACTATTTATTGGATGTTATTATACATACCTATAAACTTTCCTCTTGAATCACTCTACGTATCTACTAAAGAAAATTGCATCAAAATCCGTTGCGCAATTTTAAAGATTTAAGCGTACATAGGGATATAGGGACAGAAAAAGACTTTGTTATACTTTTTAAGTTCTGTCGTTTGCATATTTAGCGCCTATTTTGAATCGAGAACTCAAAATTCAAATTATTTAGAATTTCGAATATCAAAACAATTGAAAGCATTAGGATTAATGCAATTGTTTAGTCACAGCGTTCCGTTGCATCCCGCATTTTCTGACGATCATAAGGTAGCCCGCGTCAGATGGTGTAAGAAAACTCTTCAGAGGTTCAACCGAGAAGAGTCAAATCACGTGTACGACATCATCAGTGGTGACGAATCTTGGATTTATGCTATTATCCTGATTCCAAACAACAATCCACAGTTTGGGTCTTCCAAAACGAGTCAAAGCCGACTAAAGTTGTTCGCTCTCGAAGCACTTCAAAGAAGATGGTGGCTACCTTCGTGGAGAAAATCGGTCATGTTGCGACAATTGCACTTGAAGATCGTAGGACGGTTAATGCGGATTGGTATACCACAATTTGTTTACCACAAGTCATCGCCGAACTTCGAAAATCTAACCCAAAGCGACGCATGATGATGCGCAGGGGTGCAGGATGCTGCACCATGACAACGCAAGCTCACACACCGCTCGTCAAACGATTATTTGAAGCAGGAAAACGTAGAAATTCTTGACCATCCTCCATACAGTCCTGACCTAAGCTCCAATGATTTCTTTACATTTCCTAAAATTAAAAAAGAAACTTTTCGCGGTCAAAGGTTCCAGTGCGATGAAGAAGCGGCCAACGCTTTCAAGTCAGCCATTTTGAACACCTCTACTTTGGAGTGGAATAAATGTTAAATAATACCTGGTTCGAGCGAATGGAAAAGTGTATTAAACTTCGTGGTAAATACTCTGAAAAACAATAAGGGGAATTATTGAGGAATTAGAAATTATTGAGTAATTAAAAAGACTTGACCCTTCCAGAGACTTGACTAGACTTAGAGCCACGTATGCTTATCCTAATTCAATCAATTTTGAGCCCAAATATACTACTGCATGGTCGACTGTGCTGCCCTGCATATGTTATGTTATGTTAGTGGGCTCTGTTTTCCGCATTTAGACTCTAAGGTGGCCCATTATGCGTGTAATTGTTGACTACGTAACCTATCTAACCTAACCTAACCCAACCTATCTCCTTCCAGAAGCTCAGAAGCCTCCTGGGGATTTCACAGGCTTCGCGGAGCGACCCCATTCCTTTGAGGATTTTTACCCGTTGTGCTGACACTCCCGTGCATTCCAGAATTACATGGGGAACAGTTTCTTCTGCGTCCAGACAGCCTCTGCAAAGTGGGCTGTCCGTTATCCCTAAGTTAAATAGGTGCTTGTTGAGTGGGCAGTGACCCGTTATACTGCCCACTACTATTTGGAGGTCATTGCGGTTTAAGCGAAGCAGTCGGCGAGTGAATTGGATATCATAGACATGATATCCTTCGACTGTCTGCATGTGGGCAGCTGTGCCCATCTGTCGTTGTGTAGTTGCTGGGTATGGTCCCTTACCCACGAGCGTAACTGACTGAAAGGTATCGGCAGGATTGGTTCGGGTCCATATACCCTGGTGTCTGATCCTCTCCTTGCCAGTTCGTCGGCGGCATCATTACCCAGCGATCCACTGTGCTGCCCTGCATATTATGGACGGTGGATGCCAATGACAAAATTAAGGGCAACATCCTTCTTTCAGTCATTTTGTAATATCGTCCATCTTGGATTTTAAATTTTGACATAATCACAGTATTCTACTTGTGTAGCTATTTCATTTGATATCCATATTGAGGGGGGTTGGAAAAATATATAATCCCCCATTATGTACCGGCTGTCATCTTAGATTTATAATGTTATTGATTTTATTATATTGTATTGACATCGGAATTAAAGGTGCGTACCAAATTTCAGATCAATCTGACAACAGGAAGGTACTTAAATTGCAATATCTAATTTTGATACAAATATACCGTACGGGTTTAGCTAAATAAAACCGTTTAACCCTTTCACGGACAGAGACCATGGGTCATTGGTGGTTCATAATAGGTAGTATGACACCTTGGAATCGGAACGTCCATATACGTTCTGTCTTTGAAAGTGTTAAAAAGAAACTTTTACAAACAGATAACGGGTTGTACGCTATTATTTATATTTTATGAAATTTTATTTCTGGCACTTCAGTATTTTAATAGCTATTTTTATAAATCAATTGAAGTAATAAGTAATTTAAGGAGGTATTAAGAATAATTATTTGTCTCTTACGTCTTTTTACCCATGTAAGATATTACAAAAACTTACTTTAAAGAATCTTTGGTGAACTGACATAATCAATCGATCACTTTATAGGCAATTTTCACATAATGAAAGCAGATGGTAAAAGTCGTTACAGTAACTTTTAATCCGCTAACATTAGAGTATTATTATATTTAAAGAAATATTGTCGTTCTCGTATGCATTGTTGTAAGAGCTGTAAGTAATTTTGCTTCCAAATAATATTTTAACCAGATGGCGGTTAAGTAAATTTGCTTTACTGTAAACTGAAGTCATTTTTACGTAAGCGCCACTATATCCTAAAATAGCAATCCAACTGTTATGATATGTATTGCTGGACATAGAAAATTAAAAAACAATGTAACCTTACATTGACATCATCTAAATTGGATAATTGGGTAAAAAGTTATGATAAAAAAACGAAAAAATGAAACTTTAAACGGCTTTTTCTCGAAATGGCCTTTTGGCGCTTACGTAATTTTGCCTTTCCAGTGACGATATATGAAATAAATGAAAGAGTTGCCCCAATATAGAAGTCAAAGAATTGGTTCGTCGTGTACTAGGTTGAAAAGTAACATGGAAAATGCTGCACCGACAAGAGCGTGGCTCTTAAATTGATGATGATGACTAGGTTGAAAATAAATTATGAAATTCTAATTACTAAATAAAGACAGATCTAAAACTAACGAAAAATATAGGTATATTTTTTTTTCTATTTAAGTAACTTATTTGTGAATTAAAATCAAGAAAAACGTAATAATAAGTTCGACATTTTATTACGTTTTTCTATGACGTCACAGAGTGCTTTTTCATACAAATTCCATAGTAATTTCGTATTTTGACGTTTAGTAAAAAGTAACTGATTTGATTAATACGGAAGGCACGTTAACCCGTTGGTCCCGGTTACTATTTACTGATGTAAGTGAACCATGTCAGGGGCCTTTGGCGGCTCAATCATAACCCTGACACCAGGGCTGATGAGGCTGGTATTCCACCTCACAACCCACACGATAAGAAGAAGACTAGTTAAACTATGGGGTTTGGATTCCAAAAGCACATTCAGTCTTGATACTTTAAAATTAGAAAACGTTCTGAACTTGGATTTTCGTCATGGAATCTAATTAATGGTTTACATACTTCCCGACATAGGATAAGAACGTAAACATTATTGCATTATAATTGACTACAATAATACTTGTAATATTATTTCGGTATATTTAATAACATTAGCGAATTTGGGTCACCAATACAAGGTTAAATGTTATTCTCATAACAGAGTCTATAATAGTTATGATTCAATAATAACTATTGTTTTATAACTACTCAATAACAATAATTTTAATATGTGAATTGAAGTAGCTGTTAATAGTTTGTGCTAGTTTTGGCTGGTGATTCATATTGTAAGCAATAATTGAATACATCTATACTATCAATAGGTTCGTAGGCATTTTGCGAGATCGACTCATTAACGCAGAGTGATAAAGTGAAGCTCTTTTTATTGTTTAAGTATATGTTCTTTTCTCGTGTGGGTTGTGAGGTTATACTACCAACCTAATCAGGAGTCAGGATTACTATTGAGCCGCGAAAGGCCCCTGACATGACTCATATAACAACTACGTACTTACACCAGTAAGTAGTAACCGGGACCAACGGCTTAACGTGTCTTCCGAAGCACGGATCGTCTAACTTTTGAACAATCAGGTGATCAGCCTGTAACGTCCTAACCACACTAGGGACCACAAAGTATTTTTTATGATATGTCCCCACCGAGAATCGAACCCAGGATTTCCGGATCGTGAGCCCAACGCTCAACCACTGGACCACGGAGGCAGTCAACTCATCAACGCAGAGTGATGAAGTGTTATTCTATAAGTACTTGCTTTATCCACTCTTTAAGTTTATCAATCGTAATCAATATTCAGTGCACAATAATCGATTATATAGATCTTCTATCGTGTGGATTACCAAGCTCATCTACCGTGGTGTAAGGATTATTATTGAACCACCAATGGCAACTGACAAAATTATATTTAAAATTAAAAAACCCCGACCATAAAAAAGTACGCTAACAGCAGACCAGCTCAGGGGTTCCAGAAGACATTAGTGTTTCAAATGTCAGATCCCACATATGCTTGCAAGCAAACTGAGCGTGTAACATTCCTATCACACCTAACAAACGACCTGATAACCTTGAAGACCTGAACCGATTTCCACTAAATATAGCTAAGAACACTCTCGACTGATATACCTTTGAAATAAAAAAAATCGCATTAAAATCGGATCATCCGTTTGGGAGCTATATACTTAATTAAAATTATCTAGTAATCTTTTTGTTTAAAAAAACGTTCGAAATGATAAAATATTTTCCAAAAAGTAAATTGAAAATTTACAAATTTTTACAAAATTATTTTAAAATTTAGATAATTGAAAAATACTTTTTAAAACTTAAAAAAAATCTTTGTTAGATTTTCGTTAACTAGTGTTAGGTACATTATTATGAAAACCAATCGTTTATTTTATTTTTTATGTAAGTATTAAACTAGTCCATTATTGTAAATTTACATATATTTTTTTAAAAATATTATCACTTTGAACGTTTTTTTATCTAATGTCCAGTACGACATGAGAATGAACCCCCGTACTATAACTGTAAAGGGGGCAGATGAAACTAATTAAGTGCCATCGACCACCGGGGTGGTAAACGGCACCTAATTAGTGCCAACCACCACCCCGGTGGCAAGCCTAAAGGGGGCAGATGGGAATAAAGGCTACGATGCCACAGACAGACACATCAAACTTATAACACCCCGTCGTTTTTGCGTCGGGGATTAAAAATAGATAAAGCCATAACCAAACTAAAAGATTTTCAAGAAAACGATGTTAACGTTCAATTTATAAAAGGACAGGCGGTAAAGAACATTGGAGTGGGCAATGTGCAAACGTATTACCTACATACAGGAGACAAATGGTGTAAATAAGAGCGGTACCTAACTGAATGGGGAATTCAAACGCGGGCTTACGGCTTCGTATTGAACGAAAAACGGATTTAAGTACTTACTTGTAAAGAATAGTTCAGCATGTATTGTACGTATCATCCACTACCTTTTCCTAAGTTTTTTTTTCGGAAGGGGCAAGTTACAGAGACTGTAACCTAGAACCTGACAGAGGGCAGTAGTAACTGCCAGTACGGCTTCCGTGGTTTAGTGGTTGAGCGTTGGGTTACCGAATCCCGGTGGGGAGATATCACAAAAATCACTTTGTGATCCCTAGTTTGGTTAGGACATTACAGGCTAATCACATGATTGTCCAAAAAGTAATATGATCCGTGCTTCGGAAGGCACGTTAAGCCGTTGGTCCCGGATACTACTTACTGATGTAAGTGAGTAATCGTTACATGTGCCATGTCAGGGGCCTTTGGCGGCTCAATAATAAATCTTACACCAGGGTTGATGAGGTTGGTAACTCACCTCACAACCCACTCGATAGAAGAAGAAGAAGACTGTCAGTACTATTCAGAGGAGGAGGACAGGAGTCCTAGTACGACTTTGAAATATACTACTCTGGTGTCCTCCCACTCACGTCAGACAGAGTACTGCGGGACGGAAGGCAAGGGAAACCTCTGTCCTATTTTTCCCTAAAAAGTAGCATGTAGAATGCTACACCGACACGAGCGTGGCTCTTAACTTAACGATGATGACCGTTTTCTAGTGTTTTGATTAGGTCATTAAAACACATAATATCGGGTTCTTACCTTAAATCTGGAACATTCCGAACATTCCAAAAGTGCAAACAATCAGGAAAGAAATGTAGACAGATAATATGTTTGTAAGTACTTAGAAAATTATGCATCTACCTACTCCACTTCAATTTCATTAGTCATTCCGTGATCATGACATTTGCAACAGTGTTGAAATATCGGGGGTTAGAGCATCCCTGATTTTAACGTAGTAGTAAGAACCCGGTATTATGTGTTGAATTATGATAAACACGTAAATTTTAAACATTTGATTAGAAGATAAGTAGTGAATGCCGTTCAAGGCAACTCCAAAATAAACTCATTTCGAAAAATAAAAGTAGGTTAGAAAAAAAAGGTCTCAAGCCGGGACACATTCCATATTTTTCTCTAAAACGCACTGTTTTTGAGATATTATCGAAAAACCCTAACTTAACTCACTAAATACCCTGAACACATTTCTAAAGAAAAATACCTCTCACGCACTCTACACCCCTTGAGACATTTCTTGACCGAACTAATCAATTTCCAAAGATAAATATAATGAAGTCGATATTCACAAATTAGTTACAGTCCGAGTCATAAAATAAGATGATATGTCTCAGGATCACAAGCAGCAAGTATAAAAACAAGTTAACATTTTTTTTTTCATTCTCGATCCTAAAAGAAACGTACAATACTAAAAAGTTATTTCAAATTAATTTCGTATGATGCTCTACCAAAAGTCATTATGTAAATGAAAGTCAGTAAATAAAAAGAAAAGTCCAAATGAAAGGGAATTGAAACTGAATTCGTAGTAGCGTCAGCAAAAAGAGAACGAAAGGATTGTCTAAGTGTCGGACACAAATGCTAGGAACTCGGAAAAAATAAAGTTACTTGTTTCTCTAGTTCAAGAAAAAGCAAAAATTAAGGTATCTATTTTGAAAGAAAGATGCAAAAAGTGGACTTAACTCAAGGTAGACCCTATTTAGCAAATGAGAAGTGAGGAGCTATATCTAAAAAAGCAATATTGCTATTTGAAATGTGTTTGCATTGGGCAAATGTTAGATTGGAATATTGATTTTTTAGAAGAATTGCTTTGATTTGGAACTTTTTACCCTCCAGAGCGCATTTCAGTGCACCATTATAATTCTTTTCTTAAAAATCTTATAATAAATAAATATTGTTTTCCCTTTGATAAACGATTGTTTTTACATTTGGAGGAGGTATTAAAGTACAGGATCTTACTAGTAAGTATATTCGAGGGACACTTGATGCTACTGAGGAGATGATTGGATAATTCCATTTGATATTAACTCAGAATCATGAGTTGAATCGTAACCGTCCCTATTCGTTACGGTGTCACTAACACGCTATATGTAAGTATAATAATAACGAAAATATACCATAGTAGATGCAGTTTCGACATTTTGAAATTCGAAAACCAATGCAAACACGTCCTGAAAGCTGCAAAAGCGACAAAAAACAGAACATTCACAAGCTGTTTTTAAACGAATTGAAGCTAAAATTTAAACGTGTCTAACAAAGACGCTTTTGAGAGAAAAAGTCTCGAAACTGTAGTTTGGATCGCAGTTAACGATTCTACGAATGGACATCGGAGTTTGCTTGGAAACTTTTATATGACACATTTCCTGGAGTGCTCGTGTTTTTATTGTTCCCTCAGTTGAAAAGAGGTCGTAGCCGTGTTGAATGAAACGTCACAGTCAGGACTTTGGAAGACAAATTAAATGAGTGAACAGAAAGGGCAGATGGACTCACGCTCGTAGTTGCTACATCAGTAAGCAGATCCACAAGTCACCAATAACTTGCAGCCACACTAAACTTAAGAATAAGAATAAGAATAAAATAAACTTGATGATAAACTTGCGCACATGATGTCAGATGACCAGCCTATCACCGTTATTTCTTGGTCAATGTATACAATGTGCCTGGAGCTTAGCCAAGTTGCAAACGATCACGAAATTCGATAGTGTAATCGAATTAAAGTTGATAAGTAACTCCCGTGCAATTTATTCGACTACACTGACGTCTTTCGTTTGCATCTTGGCTTAGGAGATGATTTATTTTTCTGACTCGGCAAACTCTGTATGTTTACTATTATAAACACAACATTCAGAAAACCTTTTAATTTGAAAAACAAAATATTTGGCAATAAATTTATTTGAAGAGGAATTCTATTCGTGTTTATAAAAACGACGAAAAGGGATCCATGCGCAAATTGGCAATCAGAAGGTGTCTACGTCGGGTGTCAAACCGGGGTGGTTTATTTTCAGTTTTTTACGAGTTACTGCTACACACAGTTTTGGAGAATGGATATTAATAATCAGTTTCTTTATCTGAAATTAACTTAAAATGCAAAACTACATGTTGAGTAAGGTCGGTTTTGGTACGTGTATGATTTTCCAAAAGGGCACTTGTAAATGTCAATGTAAAGTATTGATCTGGACTTTCTGGAGGTATTTTTTACTCGTTTACAGAAAAACTTTGCTCCCGTAAAAGTGAACAGACTATCAAGGCTTCAAAATTACTGTGAAGCTATCCCGATCTATCAAAATAAAACTATACTTAAAAGTATGTTTCTCAGTTTTTATCATCTCTCAGTCATTATTATTGGATATGCCATAAAAGTTAAATAAGACACCGAAGAAAACAAAAATATCTTTAGATGTCTTTTGACTCTGCCAACCAGGTAAATGATGGGTCGCGAGTATTAATTAACATGATTACACTATGGTACAATGTTAAATTAACCTTTTTGACAAATTGAACTGCAAGTCCCACTAAATGTCAAATATGTTAGTGAGACAGGGTTCTAAAATGGGTACATAATATTGCTCTTAACAGTACTACCAAAAAATCATGTCCCCTGCGACCGTATTACACGTAAATATAAGATCGATGAGTCCTTCCCAGCAATTTACTGGGAGTTGGATCTCATTCCACAGCCAGTAGATACCTATTTTTCATAAAATTCTCTCAAAAGATTATGAATATTGCAATTCTCAGATACAAAAGCATTAGCCGGCAAATTGAAAGACTGTTAAATTTCACTTGATTTATGAGGCCGAGTTTCCTTATTCATCGGGCGTATAATTTAGAAATATAGCGCCTAGGAAGCTTCGAGCTTTTTTGCTAGATTTATATTGTTTCTTTATTGCTGGCAAGCGGTGTATAGTGGGGTAGTGGCAAATTGATGCTTTAATGGAAGAAGTATGATGTGATGGTAATATGAGTCGGAATTTTGCCTTGTGTCCTACAAGGAATATATTGTGTCCGTCAGAATCGCGGGTCACTCGTATTTTGTTGGCATATTTTTACTTGAAATAGTGCTTCATAATTGCTGCCTAGTACCTATCAATAGAAATTGTTTCCAACGTATTTTAGCAATAAAATAACATTTAAAGGTGATCGGCGGTTCTGACGGACACAATATAGTGTTTTAAACATATTTAAACATTACATACATCCAGAAGATTATGGATGTATAGAAAGTTTGCCACCCCATAGATACGATTTGTCTTACTAAGAAGTCACTTGTATTTTTTGTTGATTTAGTTCACACGTAATCATCATCAGCCGAAAACCGTCCACTGATGGACATAGGCCTCCCCCAAGGCTCGTCACAATGAGCGATCTTCTGCTGCCCGCATCCAACAGTTTACTCGCCACAACTATTCGACCTTCTGCTGCCCGCATCCAACGGGTTCCTCGCCACAATGACCGATCTTCTGCTGTCCGCACCCAACGGTTTCCTCGCCACAATGATCGATCCTCTGCTGCTCGCACCCAACGGGTTCCTCGCCACAATGATCAATCTTCTGTTGTCCGCATCCAACAGTTTCCTTGCCACAATGATCGATCTTCTGCTGCCCGCATCCAACGGGTTCCTCGCCAAAATGATCGATCTTCTGCTGCCCGCAAACAAAGGTTTCCTTGCCACAATGATCGATCTTCTGCTGCTCGCATCCAACGGGTTCCTCGCCAAAATGATCAATCTTCTGCTGCCCGCAAACAAAGGTTTCCTTGTCACAATGATCAATCTTCTGCTGCCCGCATCCAACGATTTCCTCGCCACTGATCGATCTTCTGCTGCCCGCATCCAATAGTTTCTCACGACGCGTTTTGTCAAATACCATTTCAAACCTTACACAAATACCGTTACAAATATTTACTTCACCGAAATTTGCACTTCTGACGAACTTACAGCATTAATTGTCTTTCGACGAGAAACAAATTGAAATGTCAACCACCTGACTATCGATAACCAAAAGTTGCAATCGTTTCACTTACACATGCTATTTATGTGTGTGTTGGTAGAGCGCCAACATTTTATCGGTCTGTTTTGAAGCAGCATTGTATGTTAAATTACAATACCTACCATTGTGCTATTGAAAATAATATTTTCGGTGTAATTTTTTTAATTTACCTACATTCATAGTCAGTACCTGCGACATTTTGATAGCCCTTTTTATGACGATTATAATTCTATCCGGTTCCGTAAATGGTTTTAGTTAATCTATCAACAAAGCATATCTTTTTTGGACCTAGAGGTATAACAGTAAATTCATCTTGTAGGTATCTTATATACGTATTTGTTACCGCTACAAAATGTATTTATTTAGGGATTAAAATGTCTTCTAGATAATTATTATTTTTAAAAGTCTATAAGTCTAAGTCTATACGACATTAGCCACCAGCTAGTACTCTTATTACTTTTAAGTTTTACATAAAAAAAATATCTATTTATTTTTTTAATATTTATAAGTTGTGTAACGTATTAAAATTAATAACGGTTTTATCTATTTAATAAACTTTCTTGTGTCTTGCATAAAACAAACAAGCTTTTTGAAAATACAAGTTCTTTCATTGAAACAATTTCGTCATTATTTAAAGTCCTATTAATAAATAATAAAATTTATTCTGTCCGCGCCTATTGAGTGATATCAAGCAACCTCCAAACTTCAATTTGGCGTATAATGAAGATGAATGGCTTTGGAACTTATCAGGCTAGACTTGGGGCATTAAATAAATCGCTCTTTGAACACTTTGGCCGCTTCGATATAAGTGGATTCGTTTGGCCGACCTTGTGGTTTGTCGCTTAGTTTGATAGTGGGACATTTATTTGTACATGGATCTCTGAGGGTGTTCAGTTAAGGTCAATATGCTTACTAGAGGAGTACCAAGAAAAGCTTGACAAATCTAACAAAACAATGAAATCAACGTTTGGGAATATCACACTACTTTTTAGGGCTGCATAATGAACATTTAATACTTTCATGTTCAGAACAGGGGAGATTAAAAAGGCCACATTTAAGTTAAAAGGTTAAAGTAAATAGCCTATAATAAGTCCCACTGCTGAGCACAGGCCTTTCTTCGATGAACCGGTAACCGGAGGGGCTATAGCCTCTCCAGCATACCACGCTGCTCCACTCTGCTCCAGTAATGTAAGTAAGTAAGTAAAATATTTATTTCCTCTACAAATAACATTATTTTTATACTAGTTTACAATCATTTTATAACATGAATATTAATAATATTTGTAGAGGCTGGAGCCTAAACTAGGGTACCCTGTGTTATAGGTCTCCAGGCTTCCACCTCCAGGAATACGGTCATTAATAATGTTATAAATAGAGCAATACAAAGAAAGTAAATAAAAAAAATACGTAAGAAATATACATACATACATACATAAACTCACGCCTATTTCCCACCGGGGTAAGCAGAGACTATAGAATTCCATTTGCTTCGATCCTGACACACTTCTCTTGCTTCCTCCACATTCATCAATCGCTTCATACACGTACGCCGGTTCAGAGTAGATCGTATTGAACCTTTTCTAAGCACATCTCCAATTTGATCATCGTAAGTCCTTCTCGGTCTTCCTCTGCCAGCCCTACCATCAACTTTCGCTTTATATACCGCTTTTGCAATTCTATTATCCTTCATCCGCTCCGTAAGAAATATGAGAAAAGTAATTTAAAAAGCTAGCCGTTAATAAGTAAAAAAAAAACAACAATATTGCTATTTGACATTTGTTGCTATTGCGCACTTACTTTTATATGCACAAAAGTCGAATTGCAGTATTGTTTTTAAGATATGGCCCCTAATAGTCGCATTAATTAAAAACGAAAATTAAAGTACAGTATTTGACAGCAACTCTATTGGGAATCCGTACTTATAAGTGTTTTGTGCTATAACGCCTACGTTCAATCTCTAATACAATTAATTATCGTACGTTGAAGTGACATTTCCTTATATCACAGTAATGTTGCAAGAATTTCCGAGAAGTATCTTCAAAGATGGCGGGCTAGGGATGCCAGTAGAAAATAAGATTATAAAAATAAATATTTTTGCTTATTGGTGTAACGGCTAATTACCATGATCTCAGCGACAAGAGAGGTTCTAGATTCGGATCTCGGTCGGTTCAATTTAGGACACTTTTTTATCTCGATTTTTCTTCAGCTACCCGCAATAAAACAGAGTGGAGTAGCTGCAAAATTGTTTTCATAAAGTAGCGTTTCTGTCTACATCAATAGGGATTACAGACGTGAGCTTGTAAATGCTTGTCAAGCCAGATTTAATTCTCCAAATGTAAGTGAAATAGTTCGAGATTTTTGCAGAAAATCCGGAACGACTGGCAACACAGCGACCAAGATTTATTGGGGACATTTGTTACGTCACGACCACTTACAGAATTAAGGACAGGATAAAATGTCAAACGGAAAGTTACACCTTAAGATCGACTGGAAATCACTGAAGTTTCTTGTACCTAAAGCTTTTGTTATACGAATAAGTGTACTACTCATGTCATCAGACCTCATACATCTTTTCGAGATGATTTATATAGTGTCTAGGGGACGCCTTTTTCATGACTATACGTATAAGCCAACGCAAGAGCGGCAAGGTCTACCACACGCTCTATGAAGATGTTTTCTCTACTAACTACCTCAACCTTTAAGCTTTTCTTTTACCCCCCCTTTTTCTTTTAACTACTTAAGTATATTGATTAAAAAAAGGTGAAGATTGAAACGCTCTAATACTCACTGCAAGTTTTGGGGAGGATTTCAGTAGAATCAGACTTAGGAGTGTAGATTTAATTGATATCATCCATCTGTTGTTGAGTGTTAAGATCGCTTTTTATTTCAAAGCTGGTTACTATTACTGTATTTTTTTCCATCCCGCCTTTTAATCCCAGTTTTCTTGAAATGTGATTTTTGTAGATAACAGCATTTTAGCTTATCCACGGCAGTATCTATAACTCTACGTACTTACATACCTTTTTAAGGATATATGCGTGTTATTTTGAAAATAATATTTTTATAACGATTTTGTTGTTTGAAACATTATTCATTGTTAAGAATTAACCTCTCTAAGAAATTATCAAACTTTACAAAGTCTAGAAGCTCTTCAAACGGAAATTTTCGACTAAGTACATAATTTGTTTATAATAAATAACCCAAACAAAATTCTCAGATCACTTTGCGAACTTTCCGAAGAGATAGTTTGCTTCGCTTATTTTAATTACTTTGTGGCCCAGCAGTTGATAAGTAGATGCTAGCCTCATCAAAACTTGCTAGGTTTCTATTATGCAGCCTCGGCTATTCAGAGTAAAATTTAGTTTTAATCCCCGAACAAAAGGCATTCAGTGGAACATGAGTTTTTGAAGTTATTTAACATGCCTCGGTCTTGTTTTAGTTGGCAAAAAGTTTTAATTCTTATGAATGGGCAGAGTTTACAGAGGGTATCAAGGTTTCAAAACTATGGTTATTAATAATGCTTGGATAAGATCTGCTTTATTAAAAACTTGTGCGGAACAAAGGTTCAACCTACATGTTTTATTATAACTCTTTGTCGGATTATAATAGTTTATAGTGAGATTTATTAAGTTTATTTTTCATATGCATTTTTACAGTGGTTTTTCATAGTTATTATCTACTGTACGAGTTATGCGTTCAGATTTATTCAGTGCATTTAAATACTTGATGAGGATGGAAATAAGTGGAATATAGAATTAATTAAAGTGATATTTTATTTTTCTTCACTCGTTTTATTTATTTTTCTCTTTTTGCAAAAAAATGCACCTTGACCCTCCGACCCCAATACAATCATACACAACATTATATTAAAAAAAACTTCCTTCCGTCCCATTCATTAACAAACAAATCCCCATTCAGTATCCTTCCACGTGCCTTCCATAGTATTCTCTCTTACTTTCTACCAATCTTACGTTCCGTTCTACTCACTTTCCTACATCATCATCATCAGACGTACGACGCCCACTGCTGGGCATAGGCCTCCCTCAAGGATCTCCACGACGATCGGTCCTGCGCTGCCCGCATCCAGCGACTTCCCGCGACCTTCACCAGATCGCTTCCTACATATAGACTATCAAATGAGGTTTTAGTTAAGCGATTTACCTATTGTTGAACAAAAAGCGGTTGCTAAACATAATCCTGAGACTAGAGGAGAAGACGAAATTAAGCGCAGCAAACATCCTGAAGCGCCTTTGACCCCTTATTACATTCTTCTCAGCAATCGATTGCGAACCCTGACGAACAGTGGCGGAAAATCGTGAAGAATCACTTTATTATCTTACAAAGCCTTATAATGAAAATCAAAAATCACATCCGAATGATAATATTTATTAACAAAACCTCGAAAATTCATACATAAGTATTATTTTCAATCCAGGTAAAATATTGTACTTATTCTAAATGTTTAGCCGGAATGAAATTGATTGAAGGAAATCGAGGTTTTGCTGAAGAAACTCGCATACATTATACATACATATTTTTTTTATTTCGCATAAATATTTCATCGGCCTTGCCAAGGAAATGTATGTACATTTCCTATTTTAGGCATTATGTCTGAGCCGCTAAAACTTCTAGACAGTTTGTTTTTCCTGTCCTTCAATCATTTAGATAAAAGTCCGACGCCTTTCCCTGCGGCTTTGTCACAATGTTGAGCATCATCAGGGTCTACGGAGAAATTGCGATAAGCTGAAAGCCGACAACAAACTGTTTGGTGTAAGTCTAAAGAAAAAAGGGAAAATTAATAGACAATTTGAGAGCGAAACTAAAGCAACGGATTATTATTCCGACGTTTTCTGAAGTGTGATGTAAGATATCGCTAAAATGGCTGCACGGAAGATATTTCTATTTATTTTAGTCAAGTTGGCTGGCGATCCTCGAATCGAAGAATTAAAAAAAAAATGTGTCAATAAAATGCTTCATACTCCCTCCGGTTGACGAAGGGAGGCCTATTCCCAGCAGTGGGACGTATATAGACTGTTTATATTGTAAGTAGACGTAGCTACTATACCACTGTAGGTAGTTACATACATACAAACATAAACTCACGCCTATTTCCCATATAAGCAAAGACTATAGAATTACATTTGCTTCTATCCTAACACACTTCTCTTGCTTCCTCAACATTCATCAATCGCATCATACACGCACGCCGGTTCAGAGTAGATCGTACTAAACCGTTTGTAGGTAGTTAACTTTTTTTTTTCAAACATCGTATTTATTATTGAGTATGATTCCTTAATGATTTTACAACATGACCGCGAATGCGTTTTTTTTTATTCGCTCCAAATCCAGCGAGCTTAGCACCGTAACCACGCGACTCTTTCTCGCCGCGACAGAGATCGTCTGTCTCTTTCTGTGCAGTACTGTGAGAGAGTGACGGGTGACGTATGTCGAGGCGAGAAAGAGTCGCGCGCTTATGGTGCTAAGCCCGCTGCATAGAATTTAAAATTACAATATCTCATATCTTACACCACATCTCCCCATTCACGATGGCGGACGAGTAATAAGCAATTCGGGGAACTGTCCACAGATAACACGAGTTGGTAACAAACAACACACAAACTTTGTACGTACTCGCTCGAGAACATGTCGCCCAGATACCGCGGATTAACGACTTTTAACTTTGACGAGTATTAAGCGAAGTTTCATAATTATATGCTTTTACCTAATACTCCCTACTATTCCGTGTACTTACAGCTTTGGTATACACGGGCCTTAGCTAAGTTGCAAACGATTGCGAAAAATGACAGTGTGGGTATTCGAATAAAAATGGAATTGACATAAAATGGTGACATGGGATTCCCTATTCGTCGCCTTATAGCGAAAACCAGGTAAGCGCCTTATTGAAAAATTGTAGAGGGGATTTGATCAGGTTCATCCTAGCCGAGTAATACAGGAGAAGTACGAAAAGAACTAATGCCCTGTATATCAAAACTTGCCCTGTACTTATTACAAGTAACTTGAGCTTCTGAACGTGTATACTTGTAAGTTTTGATAAACACGGCATAGGTCACTTTCAATAAGTAAAGTCTCACAGAAAAGCACGATAATTACTAACGCAAAGTTAGCAATGACCGCCGCACAGTCCCAGTCCCAACGTCACATGAAGCGCAAGCTTCACAGTCGGAAGAAGTACTTAGGGCTCCTAGGGAGGCACTATGATAGTCTCTTAAAGGTAGGCAAGCTATCCAGAAGCCTGGGTCTGAGTATAGAATCTTCTTATTAGAATCGAATACAATATCGATACCGCGTTCTAATAGATTACTAACGCCATCTATTGGCGTGCCGCATGTACGATTTTATATAGTTGTGTTACAATATCACATTCAGTAGGCTCTGCGCGGTAACCGCGCCGCGCGCGGCGCGACTTATATCGAGGCCTTCGACCAATAGCCGTTTGACGTCCATCTATGTAGATAGCATGCCTATCGTTTAATTGGTCGATGCACTCAATATATACGTAATTCGCGCCGCGCGCGTTGCGGTTGTCAAGCAGACCCGGCTGGTGTGGTTGTGGTCAATTAAGTACGCGACAATTAGGCAAGGCTTACTTTATTCGATTACACCGTGCATGGCTTTACAGAGGTAAATTGTGTCTCTATTATTTATTCTTAATACAGTAAGGACATTCGGTAGTACGACTTAAAGCTAAAAATCGATAATAAAAAAGCTACAGAGAAGGAAACATTTATTATTCAAGGAAAGTGTATTTATTAGCGACTCTAAAAGAAAGCTTCTGAATTAAAACAAACGTACAAAGCACGGTGAGGTGGTATTTTGTTAAGGTTTTTCCTGTAGTCAGACCCGTGGGAGCTGTACGTAACAAACATGAAAGGTAAATTATACTATTTCTTGGATCAAGTTTCTTAGTCTGATAAAAAGGCGATTATTACGTATTCTCTCTTACTTATTTACTCAAGACAATGCCCTGAGCCGAGGTCCGCGCCCACCTGAGCACCCTCAGGCCTGTTGTCTTAAATTTTGTACCGGGTGAAAGCCCTCAGCTCTTTCCACTTGTCCAGAACCTGATTGTCCGAAAGTAAGATAATCCGTGCTTCGGAAGGCTTGTTAAGCCGTTGGTCCCGGTTACTACTTACTGATGTTAGTATGTAGTCGTTACGTGAGACATGTCAGGAGCCTTTGGCGGCTCAGTAATAACGCTGACACCAGGGTTGATGAGGTTGGTATTCCACCTCACAACCCACACGATAAAAAAAAAAGACTTGTCCGGCAAATGCGGCATATATATCTACGATAACGAAGTCACGTCAAAAAAGAAGGTTTATAGTTTATGTCCAATAGATTACGGACTTGAATGTCTTGCAGTCGGTTTCATGCACTGTTAGATTTTCATTGATAATGTCGATGTTATTTGCTAAGTTAATCTTTTCTAATAACTCAATTTCTGATAAACTGGTCAAGCAAGAATATGTACCTATAAACATATCCGAAATAAAACTGTATATTTCCTCATTCATGCGGAAGTCGATTCTTTCACCGCCCAACCATTTATTTTTAGGGTAAAACTATCCCCTTATTGCGATCACTTAGTTTCTGGCTATGCTTTCTTCGTTTTTTCCCTCTTCCCTCTTACATTATCCAGATTATCCCTTTTCAAAAAGTCGTCCAATTGGTTATACCTCTACTAGTGTCGAACCGAGGCTTCGGCTTCAGCCAACTTCGGCCAAAAACAACATCTTTGACGCGACTAGGCTTCATCGGAAATTTCATCGGAAGCCAAAAGTTCTTAGCAAACATTTATAAAAACTGCAAGGTATTTTTTATCATTACAGTAATGATTAAAATTACCTTTCTATGTCCAATATTCAATATTCTTTATTTGCATACTATGTTGTTGTAGAATTTTAGAATAAAACACAAATTTGAATATATACTTTATTGCAACAATAAAAAGAAATAATTACAAAAGACTTAACTAGGTATATGGCAAATGGCGGCCTAATTACTTAATTACTTTACTCTACTTTAAGCGTTTTTACATTTTGTAATACCTACTTATCCAAAAACTTGTAAACTGAAAACTTACGTAACGCAAATTGTAAACCTAACTTGTATTACAACTTGCATTCAATTCAAGTTTATTGAAAATATTATCAAAATATCATAATGCTTAATAAAAATATGTTATATTTGATCATTAAATATTGACATTTACGGCTTCTAACTATAAAACTAAAGATCCAATAAAGGCTCACTTTAACCATTCCAAACTGAGCTTTTATCTCCGACCATTAAATCCGACGGATGATTTGACAGAGAAGTTTACGTTTTATGTCGCTTTCCCAGGTCAGCTGGACGAAGTTTCTAGAAGAAAAATTCTAGAACGATGCGCTATTCGTGCGATATGGGTAAATAACCTGTCACCGGCCTCGGTGGTCCAGTAGTTGAGCGTTGGGCTCACGATCCAGAGGTCCTGAGTTCGAATCCCGGCGGGGACATATCACAAAAAATCACTTTGTGATCCCTAGTTTGGTTAAGATAATACAGACTGATCACCTGATTGTCTGAAAGTAAAACGATCCGTGCTTCGGAAGACACGTTAAGCCGTTGGTCCCAGTTACTTACTGATGTATGTACCTAGTCGTTACATGAGTCGTGTCCTTTGTCGGCTCAATAGTAACCCTGACACCAGGGTTGATGGGGTTGGTAATCCACCTCACAACCCATATACGATAGAAGAACTGATGGTTGGTGACATCCTTCTTAGATCAAATTGTCTGCGGGTAGTTTTATTTATGACTTCTGGCTTTGTCTACTCCACTAAAGACCCGGGAGATCCCGAGCTCGAATTCCAATGGGGACATAATTATTACAAAATTGACTTTGTGATGCTTATTTTGGTTAAGACATTGCATGCTGAGCACCGTATTGTCCGAAAGTTAAATAATCCGTGTTGCGGAGCGCACATTACATGAGCCATGTCAGGGGCCTTGGCGGTTCAATAGTAACCCTGAGACCAAGATTCATGAGGTCGAGCACTAATCCCACAGAAGGAGAAGAAGACCTAATAGGTAAGTTAAGCAATCTTGTCGACCGAATGGGTAAATCTATAATCGATGGGCCATTCCTGGAGTAAATCGCAAGTCAGATATGGGATAACGGGGTTCAGAAACGAATCTGCAATAATGTGAATTATAGAGGAGGTTGGCTTCTTACCAAAATCTGAGACTGTACTTATTCATGCTCAACTTTCAATAACGTAGTATACTGATTTTAGACTTGTTACGGTATTAGGTTTTCGAGTTATTGCTTGTAGACGGCAAAGTTTCATAATTTATCTTCTTACGTAATATGAAGCTTCTATTCTGGACCTCGAACGAATAAAACATAGAGAACTTACAGCCGCTCTACCTTGCTACATACTCGTAAACTTACCTACGCCCGTTATTTCTACTAACAGAAACCCACCTAAGAAGACAATACAATACAATACAAATACACTTTATTGCACCAAAATAAAAATAAATAATTACAAAAAGTCTCTTAACTAAGTACATGGCAAATGGCGACAAAAACACAACACAACAACAACAGACAACTTGGCAACTTGCGGCCATTTTTATATTTTAGTTATTGATTTATTTTTTGCCATATGATGACAGTTAAACCGTTGAAGCCGTGGTAGCCCAATTGGTAGAACGCTTGCCTCTCACTTTGAGGTCTCAGCTTCGACTCCAGCACAGGTCTAAACCAATGATTATTAATTTTGTTTTCGAATACATGTTTAGATCATAAATGATTATCACGTGCTCAGCGGTGAAAGAAAACATCGTGAGGAAACCCCCATTCCCGAGAAATGCATTTTCGGAGATATGTGACCTAACCTGTATTGGGCTGGTTTTCAATTCGCGGGTTGGAAGGTCAGACAGGCAGTCGCTTTTACGAAAATCCTGTAAATATTAGCAACTGAATGCATGGTGAGTTTTTTATTCGTTTCTAATCCAGCTATTAGCTAGGTAGGTTACTAATACTACCTAATACTAATTTCCTTCAGAAAGAGCTAGCGAAAACAAGCCATTGTTGTCAGTTTACGAAAACATCGTAATGAAATTAATTTATGAGAGTTTTGCAAAGATCAAGGTCTATGTCTTGTGTTACATAATCCCGTCCTTTGGAGAAACGTGGAAAGGTGCCCCCACACCGGTGTTTGCAACTGTTAGAAACAATTTTGTTTGAAGCAAAAGGTTATAAAATGTTTTGTTAAAGAAAGTTCACAAACACTGTTCTCTTGTTTTTATTCTATTCGTCTAAAGTCGCAGAAAGCTCGGTAAGGTGTGGATACTTAGTTCGTCTTGCTATGGATGCACCTCTGACTATCCAATTGGGACATAGTCTGTACCTTATCTTATGTTATGTTGTGTCTATTGTCGGACTGAATCAAGGAGTCTGACAGACTTTAATTTTGATTTTTGTAAGATTGTTTTTTTTTCTTGCTGAAAGAAGGAAAAACGTGGAAGGTCTTAAGTCTCTGCCGCGAGCTTATTGGCCGCCCAGTTTAGAGCGACATAATCTAAAAGGAAAATATATCTGAAATTCTCGTCTGTACCTTAAGATCTTGTACATTACGTCATTAGCCAAGTAAGTGCCTGTCAAACACAGTCTTTTCCTTTCTTTAGACGGTTCTGTATTTTTCCGTGTCACCTGTAAACAGTTTTGTATACTTTTTGTTAAAGGGATCTTTACGATAGACTGATAAATTTTAATATTACATAAAGTTATAATGAATAGCTCATCCCACTCCTGTCAGTTCCATACCTCGATAGACACACGCCCACAATTCTAAACCCACATACACACACAACCCATATCAAACTCGTTAGGTACCTGTATGACTGTGTGGTTTTTATTTAATTTTTAATAATAATAGGTTCGCGAAATTGTCTCACTTAGAATGTTTATAAAAAAGTACAATCTATTCGAAAGAATAACCAAAGCACATATTCACAGAGAGAAAGTATCTAAAATATTTGACCATGATCCGAAGTCGTTAATTTAATAAAAAAAAATCGAGTGTGTTATTAACCAAGTGTGTTTTGTGGTATACTCGCCGTAAAGAGACTCGCCGTAGTGGAAATCACCTTTTGGGGAGTTGCTGTCAACGCAATAATTCCTAAAAAAACATAGTAATTTGGAGCGCATATTCACTAAAATCAACCACTTGATTTAAATAACTAACATTTTAGCCTGTCAACTACAAAATATTGCGGATATTGTAATTCGCCACATTTCACGTGCGGTCACCCAATATAACTACCTACATTTATGTGTCGAACATAAATTAGAACGAACATGAATACATATATTATATCACGCTATAGGGATACAAATCCCTATCGGGGTGAGCAGAGCTACAAACCGTCGATAAAGCAATCTGCAACTAATCCTAATATTCGTATCAAGATAAATTTATTAAAAGTAAGTAATCTATTCGTTTTAATAAAACGAGTTCTAATATGACAAAATCATATATGATAGAGGTGGTGTGGGCAAATATTATCCCTCTGACCTTATCCTGACCTTTCCGGTCCTAATCTCTTAGTTATCAGCGAGATAGGTCATTGTTAGTGATTAATTACGTCTTAAACCTCCAATCTGATAAAGATGGGTACAAAGGATACATCAGATTTGAGGGGTTCAAGGGAATGTTACTCGAACTTTTGACGTATCCATGATGACGAAAAATATTGAAATGCGACGCAAATGTAACATTAATAAACAAATGACTACTTCTGGAAAAAGAATTCCATGTTTTTAAAATAAAATAAATTTGAAATTAGAATTCTTAGACAAACAAAAATTATTTTTAATTTGAAATGGCCAGTACTGCAGAACGACAATTTCATAGGTAAAGACCTTATATTTGGAGCATTATTATTAAGGCGATTCAGACACGACAAGGATGCAGCGGTGCACCGCGGGGCTAGGCGATGTCACTTACCATCAGGTGAGATTGTGGTTAAAAGCGTGCTTATATTATTGAAAATAAAACTTTTACGATCCGGAGACTTAAAATGAATGTAAGCCCAGAATTTTCCCAAAGTGGGAATGTTGAAGTGGGAAGTACGGACATTAGGCCGGCTTTTTCAAATGTTGTTTTCCTGGTAATAAAGTTCTTTTTACACTACTTTTGCGCATTTTTACTGGGAACTGGACAATACTGATCCAGCTAATTACGCATTCCTTGACATATTACATATATTCGGAATTCACCACCGTTTTCTTCATCACCGTTTGAGAAATTGGTCGGTGTACTGCGGGACGGAAGCTGATTGGGGCATCCACTGTTCTTCACGCCCTATCTATGGAGTAATGGCGATTACTGCCCCGACAAGAGCGCAGCTCTTCAATAAAGAGAGATATTTTCAGAAAAGCCATAGTGTACTCCGACTCAATTTCCAAAGGTGCAGACGTCTTTATCCAGAAGAAATGAAACGAAATGACAGTGTAGCGAACTTCTCACGTCCCTCACCCTATTTGTTATACCTTGAGAGGGTTGAGCCTACTCCCACCCTGGAGCAGAAGTACGTAACTTAAGAATATTGCATTTTAAGGTTAAGTATCTCAGCAGGAAAAAGTTCAGGAACCTTTTCAGGATGATTTTGTTAATAGGATTTAAGTATCTGGCAACGTTATCTTCTATTGAGAAGCTGTAAGGGTTTATTTATAGATTTTCCTTTTGTAATGTCTAATAATAAAGTCAACACTTCATTTTTTATCATCAAGCTTCGAATTCAAGTTGAGAAACAACCTAACCCAGGTAATTTTATAAAAAAAACTGTATTCTAAATTAACTTGAATGGGTATAGAAACACTGAACATCTGATTTAGTGGTCAAGGTGACCATAAAATAACTAAAGTCATAATGTGTGACCTACCCATAATTTAAATACTTTTGAGTTACTACATTTTATCGAGGGCCGTTCAGGAAGTAAACCAAACAAACGAATATTCTTGGCATATCATTTTTCAACTCACCGCAGACAATTTGTTTAGAAAAGGGAACTTAATACTGAGACTGAGTGGTACGGTATATTTTAGGCTTAAGCTAGAATATTTTATGTAAGGTCTGATAGGCAGAAGGAATTTAAATTTTGTTTCACGCGAAAGCTTAAAATGAGGCCGCTTTTCTTGAAATTCGTGTCTCTAAAGGTAATTATTACTTAAGGGATGATCTGTTACAACACATGAAAACAACAATTTAACAAATTCAAATATCTTTACTCTACTGAGTAAAGATAACACAGTCACAATTTGAATCGTCATTTTTTACATAACGAAAGTATCTGCCGCCTAAAACGACTGCAGCTTCACACAACCTGTATAGCCGGGGAAAAGAAGCTGCAAGAAAGCCTCGGCACAGGGTACTAGACGTTCTTTTTTTAAAAAAAAAATACACTTATACAATTTAGTAGATTGGCTGCCTACTATCAATTCTCAAACAGCTAATCCTATGCATTCATATCTTCTAAATAATCACAAATCTTATAATCACCTTTATACAAAGTTTATGTTTAATTACTGTCTTAAAACTGTTTCAAGGGTAAATTCTGAACACTTTCAGCTAAGTAAACCTAGCTCAGACGCTGGTGAGGTGCGGAGAGTTGCCGTTCTATTCCTAATATTATTCCTTATCATTCTTTATTTTTATTAAAATTGAAACTTATACCGAATTGGATTAAACACATATTTAAACATAAATAATTACTAACTAATGCTTATTTGCCCATAATAAATCTACTAATTGCACCAAACTATTGGTCCGTAACAAATTGATCCAGTAAATTCGATAGGATTACTTTGATTGCTATTAATTAATATTAGCTTTTAAATTAATTATTATTTGCAATGTAATTCATTTTAGTATTCAGCGTTCAATGTTTTTTATCGTGACATATTTTAGGATTGCCGTAGATGTTATTTACTACTTGGCCGGAAAAATGGGAAGCGCTGAGGGCTCTCACCTGGTACAAAATTTAAGACAGCAGGCGTTAGGGTGCCTAGTTGGGTGCGAACCTCGGCTTAGGGCGTCGTTTGAGGGGATTATATCTGAAAGAATTAATCGGCCCTATGGACTGGCACTGGAAAAAGAAAAAGTAGTCGGCCGATAGCAATAAGTGCCGAATGCGGAAAATCGTACACCACGCCGGCGGGGTCAGCATCGGGGTCCTGAAGTGTTAGTTGTCGTTGATATGTATTCGTATTTGTGTAATACGATCTTAAGTATTCAGTACGATTTTGCAATGTTTTGTTTTTGAAGAAAACAACAATATGAAAGTTCTAAATTTAAATGTGGCATGCATAGCATGGAACTAGAAACGAAAAACGTTTTAAGACGACAGTGTATAGATAGGTGAATTTTCGTAAGTGGGTGACAATAAAAAATAGACACTAATTCAGGCCTTTAGCGGCTCAATAGTACTCTGTTACCAGGGTTGATGGGGTTGGTAATCCACCTCACAACCCACACGACAGAAGAAGAATTCGAGCACGTACGATATAGTGAGTTAATATTAGCAAGTAGGTACGCTCCGCCTAAAACAGGCATTATTTTTTTAAAATTTTACCTTTTATCCAATGACAAAGCGCTGTTTCGCTGGTATTGTTGCCAATGTCTTTGAGTTCCTTATGTGATAATACTACTGCTCTCAGGTCGGGAGGAGCTCGTTATAATCAAACAATTCAGCAATTCTCTTGAATAATGTTATATTTTCATAAACAATGTTAACTCTCCAACTCTTCATAGCAGATTACCGCAACCGAACAAAATTCCCGCCACCGCCTTTTAAAAAGGCGAGAACACGTTCCCGTTCGAAAAAGAAGAAATCAAAAATCAAAACAAAAGAAATAATAAGCCAGTTACAAATTAAAAATAATAAAGTCGTGACACAGTTTCACGACTTCATTCCGTCTGTTATTAAGTTATATAATCAAATAATAAAATAAACATTACGAACCCTAACACTTTTTTACAAACAGCACTCTTATTAAACACTTTCAAAAGTGCACCCCGTAATATTGATACATTGTATTTAACTCCCTAAACAATTCGGTGAACTCTACCGCGCTGTGTATCAATCATATTCCGATATTGTTATTAGATTATTCAGGAAGCGAACAGTTACAACATTGTTTGTCTTCTGGCTTTGTGGTTTCAGGCATTGAAGGATGAAGTTGTGTCGGAAGGTTTGAAGTGAACGTTTGCAAATGCAGATATTATGTCTTAGGGTGGTATTAATAAACTAATCTCAGCTGAGACTACCCTCAAGATCATGCTAAGAACCTGTTTTTATATAAGAACTGTCACATTGACATGATATTGAGAGCAGTCTCAAAGCTAAGATTAGTTTACTAATACCACCCTTAGTAACTGTTGGAAGTTTTTCTTTTTTAACGTGACATAATTATATTGTATGGTATAATATACAATATAAGGGCAAATATATGATAAGTATTATTATGGTATACGAAAGAAAGAAAGAAAAAAGTACTTATTTATTCAGTTAGATGTGACACAAATCAAATCACAATGAACCATGTTGGATGAAACAATGCACTCGGAATGACAACTTAAGATTTAGAAGTTGAGCTTCACAATAATAATTTTAAGAATTTATATTTACGATTTTAATTTTATGTGTACAATGGTGCTAATTCCTGTAGACGCCATCTATTTTCTTTTTTAAGTAATGCCTATAATTTTCTTATCCACGTCATTGAACATACGTCATGAACACACGTCAATTTTAAGCAGAAATTTTTAAACAACACTCAAAATTTTAAATTGGCCAATAACCAGATAGAATTAAAATAACAGTACACGTTAAGCGGGTTGTATATCGGCCAGATTTATTTGATGTTGCAGGTTCGAATCCAGCACAGGCTTAAACCAATTGTCGAATTTGTTTTCGAATTCATGTTTGGAATAAATAATTATCACGTGCTCAGTGATGAAGGAAAACATCGCGAGGAAACCCACATTCCCGAGAAATGCATTTTCAGAGGTAAGTGACGTGACCTGTATTGGGCTGGTTTTCTTCGCGGGTTGGAAGGTCAGACAGGCAGTCGCTTCTGTAAAAAACCGGACCGGACCTATCAAATTTTCAGGTTGAGTAAGCGGGTCCTGTGTAAAACGGGATGATGCTTGATTTCTTAATGTTTTATTCTTTTATAAACAGATACTCAACCGCTTATAATTATAGCTAATATTATTAGTAAAACCGTTATGTAATATAAACAGACCTACTTATATTACTTGACCTTTCAACTATCTACTCGTAATCTACATACCTCATGTATTATACAGGGTAATACCACTAGAACATCTCCACAATCTCAACTTTGATTGACAGCCGACAACTTGAATACGTATTCATGACTGCATTTACACCGCATTGTAATCTGTTGTGTGTTTTGACCAGTGGTATGCCGTTCCCAAAAATGTTCCCTTCTTCTATCGTGTGGGTTGAGAGGTGGATTACCAACCCCATCAACCCTGGTGTCAGGGTTACTATTGAGCCGCCATAGGCCCCTGACATGACTCATGTAACGACTACGTAGTTGCATCAGTAAGTAGTAACCGGGACCAACGGCTTAACGTGCCTTTAACGTGCCTTCCGAAGCACGGATCATCTTACTTTTGGACAATCAGGTGATCAGCCTGTAATGTCTTAACCAAACTAGATCACAAAGTGATTTTTGTGATATGTCCCCACCGGGATTCGAACGCAGGACCTCCGGATCGTGAGCCCAACGCTCAACCACTGGACCACGGAGGCCGTCATCAATAAACGTGGTCAAACGTCGTACTTATACTTTTTAAACTATTAAATTTATTTCGCTAAAATCTATTTTGAAGCATATTATAGTGACAGATTATGTGTAATAAATTGTAAAACCGTATCATTATATTTATTATAATAAATTCTTACCTACAAATGTTACGCTTCGGTGTGAGTGCCGGCAAGGCTCGGCCACTCATATCCCCGAGAGGTTGCAGTGTCAGTTTCAAATTAGATTTGACACCCACGCGTCCTCAATGAGTTATTGTGAACACACAAAAACGTACTATGAATCACAAATGGAGTTCCGTACGATACTGCCATAACTTAGTCCTTTAATACCCATTTCGTTAGGTAGTAAGGCCAGGCGCGCACTACGAGTGTTTCGCCGCGCGGCAAAAAAAAGCAGCGGCATAATATCGCACTGTAATACTGTACCAAACAGTTTTAAATTGTATTGCGCGCACTTGACGGCAGAGCCACCGCAGCGGCGCAGTATTACAGTGCGACATTATGTCGGTGCTCGTTTCTGCCGCGCGGCGAAAAACTCGTAGTGCGCGCCTGGCCTAACATAGCATAAAATAAGCACACGAAGCCCAATGAGGGTCTTTCCAGGCTACGTTCCTCAAACACAATATAGATGGCGCTGTACATATTTTTCTTCTTTTAACCTTCTAATTTCTTGGATAACAGACATAATATGCATCTCCTATCTCTGTTTTTGGGTATAAACGATGAACCTTTGTATTACATCCACGCACAATTACGTCTTCCACCCATTTATTATTCTGATCGAAATACAGAGAAGCAATACAGGTAGTAACGTAATTCTATAAATAATATATCAGCCAAATATCAAGCAGCAATTATTTTTTATATATTCTGCCATTACGTTGTATTTTGGTGTAATTATGTACCCGAGTAATGAGAAAATAGGTAATTATTACGTTAAAGCTGTACACAACGCCATCTATATTGTTTTTGGTGAACCTAGCCTGGAGAGTCCCACATTGGAGTAGTCAGAGGTACATTCATTCTCTACGGCGTGTCTTGACGTCACGCGATTTTTTTTTTGTATAGTCCAGTCACGATAAAACCTGTTTGGAACTCAGCTTTTCATTAGTTCGGAAATGTTTTTTTTTCCTTTGACATGAATAGTTTACAGATAATGTCACCAGACAGCCTAAAGGCTTTAAACTTTATGTCAACCATTTACTATATTCCTAGATATATATTCTGTTAATTTGAATCGCTCCCAAAAATACGCAAAACAGATAAAATTATATATTTTGTTAATTTTATAGGCAACCCACAGAATGTTTAAAAATGATCTACGTAGTTACAAAAGTACTTAAGTATTAACGGTATCGATACTAAGCAGATTAAAAGTTATTACCCGACTGCTGCGAAGCGAACGGAGGGTTATGTTTAGGTATTTGAACAATCCGTATTTCAACGATAATAAAGATCTTTCACTCTCAGTGGGTAATTTTCTTATTTTATCTGTTGTACCAATGTAACAACATAACAACGACACTAACATAAGCTAACGACTATATCCCAATTGGGGTAGTCAGAGGTACATCCATCGCAAGATGAACTAAGTACCCACACTTCACCGAGCTTTCTGTAAGACCAACGTGATAGGTGGTTAGCCGTACCGCCGTTTTTAATAGTCGAGCAGTCGAGTTTTCACTGGTCCGCTTACCTAACCTGAAGATTTGACAGGTCCGTTTTTTTACAGAAGCGACTGCCTGTCTGCCCTTCCAACTCGCGAAGGGAAAACCAGCCCAATACAGGTTAGGCCATATACCTCCGAAAATTCATTTCTCGGCAATGTGGGTTTCCTCACGATGTTTTCCTTCACCGCTGAGCACGGGATAATAATTTAAGATCCAAACATGAATTCGAAAACATATTCGACGTTCATTGTCAAAACTACACTTAAGATAAATTAATAACTTATTGGTGCAAATCCAGTACATAGGTACTGGATGGAATGGAAAAATCATTTAAGATACGTTAATAACCGCAAGTTCGGTACCGGGGTTCGAACGGACGCTCCTCGTTTGAGAAGCGAGTCGGTGAACCACAGGACCTCAGTGGCAGTAGACCACAGTGTAGTAATAATATATATACGTAATTCGAGGTACCGCCAAGTCCAGTCGAAAATAAGTAGGTACGTATTAATTACGAAGGCTTCGATTTAGGCTCCGTAAGTAATGTGCTGAAAGAAAACCTCCTAATGAATTCCGTTCTAATTTATTGTAGGCCTTTTCAATTATGTACGCAATATTACTGTCATTTGTTACTGTATTAAATGGTTACCTATTTTACTTGGATAAAAGTAAGCTTAGCATGTACTTGAGAAGCTACTAATTCGTTTCAATTTGTCGATAAAATAGATGTAGAAAATATTGTAGTAAATTATCAGTAATTTTCCTGCCTAATATTTGTGCCCAGAGGGTTATTTCGAAGCATTTTTGTTTTCTAAGTAGTCACTAATCTTGTCCTTTTCTTCAAAAGTTTCTGTCATAAATCTATCCAAATGTTAATCTTATTTTAATAACGAATACATTGCTCCGCTCAAATTTTGTCATTTAATGTACTCGACTGGCATACAAAGCAAGTTTATATTTTGTTCCGTGTTTTTATTTCACATATCTACACAAATTTTGTTGTAAATATTTTGTGATGTGCTTATGTTTTTATTCATTATGTTTATGTCCTTTGTATGTGTCGTTGTGCAATAAAGTATTATTGATTGATTGATGTCAATGATGTTGGTCCCGGCTGCATTAGCAGTCGTTAATAACCATCAATCCGCACTGGGCCCGCGTGATGGTTTAAGGCCCGATCTCCCTATCCATAGGGAAGGCCCGTGCCCCAGCAGTGGGGCGTTAATGGGCTGATGATGATGATGATCTCAATGTTAGAATAATTCAGATGAACATAAAAATATGTGTCAATTCATTTGTTTTTTGAAAATTGGTGCCTACAGGTTATCCAAAGCATTGTATAATATGTTATATATATAAATCTACTAGCTCAATCGACACACCTATGTAGGAAATAAAATAATTCAATCGTCGTCCCGAATCGTGCCCTGGCTCTACAAGGCCGTCCTTTGTCGATCAAATCACCGGGGATCCCTACAATCCCTGATTATGCTTCTATTTCGGCTGCGAATATTTTGACAGCGTCAGATATTGGCAATTCTCGCAAATGTTTCGGATTTGCTGTGAATAATAAATCTTGGAATACTTATGCTTTAAATGACACGACGTGTACACGTGTTTCTATTAAGAAAAGGGTTATCTAATCTTCTTTTTCTTCTGCTGTATTTTTCCCTAGGAAAGTAGCATGGAGAACGTTACACCGGCAAGAGCGTGGCTCTTAAATTAGTGATGTATCTTCTTCTCTCCTATGAGTTGTGACGTCAATGACCGACCTGATTACCCTGGTGTCAAGGTTACTATTGAGTCCCCAAAGGCCCCTATGGCTTACATAAACAGCCTATATACGTCCCACTGCTGAAAACAGGCCTCCCCTCAATCAACCGGAGGGGGTATGGAGCATACTCCACCACGTTGCTCCAATGCGGGTTGTAAACATGCGTTAAAACACAGATCTTCCAACTTTTGGACAATCAGGTGATCAATCTAAACAAACAAATGTAAACGTTCTAAAGAAACCACAAAGTGAATTTTGTGATATTTCCCAAGTGATAATTAAAACACATAATAACGGGTTCTTACCGCGTTTAAATGGGAATATGAGACTCCCGATATTTCATCCCGTGATCATGGCAATTGCAACAGTGTCGAAATATCGGGAGTCTCATATCCCCATTTAAACGCGGTAAGAACCCGTTATTATGTGTTTTAATTATGATAATAACCGCGTAAACTTAAAACAATGTATTTCCCAAGTGATTCAAACTCGGAACCTCCAGATAAACCTGAAGACGAACGTTCTTACCGCTACACCGTAGACGTTGGTTGTCTTCGAGTGAAGTATACATTTTATTTAAAATCCTCATAAACACGATGATGTAGATACAAACACAGCGCACAAATA
Organism: Pectinophora gossypiella; assembly: GCF_024362695.1. Lineage (NCBI taxonomy): Eukaryota > Metazoa > Arthropoda > Insecta > Lepidoptera > Gelechiidae > Pectinophora > Pectinophora gossypiella. The sequence continues at coordinate 8,405,995 of NC_065422.1, forward strand.
GCGAAGGTAACCCCTTTCCTCATAAATCTCAAATAAAACATCCATCAGGACTAACATGCGCAAATTGATATAATTATCGATCGAGTCAACTTATTTTGTTCGTATTTAGACAAAACGACTTGACTGATTTGGGTATTAATGTTCCGTGCTTCGGAAGGCACGTTAAGGTGGTCCCGGTTACTACTTACTGATGTAAGTGCGTAGTCGATACATAAACCATGTCAGGGGCCTTTGGCGAGTCAATAATAATCCTGGTGGTTGATGGGGGCGGTAATCCACCCCACAACCCACAGGATAGAAAAAAAACATGCACTCTTTTACTCTCAGACCAACGGAAATCCAACACCATTTTTGTCAGCATGCCCATCACGATTTTATCAGGAAAATATTTGAAAATTCTAAACGGCAGGCTTACGGGTATACCTGAATTATAGGCGGAATATATTTAAAAGTGGAAGCGTATCGAAATGTACGCAGTTTACTGCTAAAAAATAAATAAAGTACGCATCTACGGTCACGAGCAATTAATATGTATACAATTTGGTACCATGTCACAATAACTTTTTTGACCAATTGAACTGTAAGTCCAAATGTCAAATATGTTAGTGCGACAAAGTCCTAAAGTGGGTACATTATATTGCTCATGACTTGTACATCGCACCACTGGATATTAAGAAATGAAAAAAGTTCTGTTGGACAGCTATATTCTCATCGTATTATATGGAAATACACACACATGTCTCGTATGTTTTATAATCATCATCATCATCAATTTAAGAGCCACGCTCTTGTCGGTGCAGCATTTCTGTAAAATACTCTCCATGCTACTTTGAAAGTAGCATTGTTCGAGCCACTTGTGCTGTCCTTTATATTTCTGCTAATACGCCTAGCTACCCAAGGGAAACACCAAAAAGACTTTATAAATTAAAAACAAATAATTAAAAACTTTTTGCTTGAGTGTGTGAACCCCGACGGTGTTAGTGACGTTTCTGTTCTTCTTCTTGTTTTCTGCCTGCTTATATATATTACGTTTTTATTCTTGCAAACATCATTGTGAATAATAATAAATAGACTGCTGTGATTGCGTGTGCTGTCAACAAAAACCAGGCCTGGTTAAAAGAGTGAAGAAGCTGATCAAGTAAGTGTTTCCCTTATTCTTTGAGCTGGGCTATTTTCAGGGTATGGAGACAGCGCAAGTGGTTAGGATTCTTCCTTTCCACCTTTTTTCTTTTTTTGCATGAATGTGTATCAAACACATAAGATGGTCCTTCGAGCCGGATTCATATCCGTGAACCAGTAATTTCTTACCGCAAAATAGCATTCTTTGATTCCGCAATTTGTTGCTCTTTCATAAGTAACAAATGGTAATAGCTTACAGACCGATGGGGCTGTAGTTATTTACTTCTATACTGCTTTATTACTTACTGCATTTCTATACTCAATTTCTCTCTATTCGCTGCTTATTATTACCGCATATTAACCGCATCTGCATTTGAATGTACCATTCTTTTTGAATAAAACTGCTCGCTAATAATATTCAGTAGTGATTTTTTAATAAAATAAAACGCAACGCATTACTTTGTCACATTTTTATCCACAATTTTGTTACGAGTGTTCAAGTTATTCTACTAACTAGATATACTCATCCTAATTACGTATTGAGCGCAGAACCAATTCTATATCGCATCGCATTAATATAAAAATTGTTTCTTATTATTTTATAATTTTAATTTTATTGTTGATACATTTTTTATATTTCATTTACAATGTCTAAAAAGGCACCTGTTGACGAGGATGTCGAGGGCCCCATGCCACCTAATATTCTTATAAATGAAGCTCGAGTGCAAGCTTTCTTTCAAAGACTACAAAGCATTTATGACGTTTCACGGAATATTTCTACAAAAGAGTTGCAAAATCGCTTCATAAGTTCAGCTGCAAATATAGAACAATTACGCGCTGAGTATTTAACCGCGTTAGATAATTTAAATATCGCTAAAATACAATATGATTCCACTTATAAGCCTGATTACTCATCTTTTCTCGCTTTTGAAGATATTTATTCTTCTATTAAAAACAGTTTGAAACAACTGCAAGTCTCAGTAGACCAATTGAGATCAACATCAATGGAAAAACCGCGTCTTAAACTGCCGCCGATTAATTTGCCTACGTTTGACGGGGATATTAAAAATTGGCCAACATTTTTTGAATGTTTCAACAACGCAGTTCATAACAACACAAGTCTAACTGACTCAGACAAAGTCTTTTATTTGACAGGAGTTTTGTCTAAATCTGCGTTAACTACTATTGCTGACATTCCTCCCACTGCTGATAATTATAGCACAATTTATTCTGCTTTGGTTGATAAATATCAAGATATTCGTACGCTAGGAACTACCTATTTACAACAGATAGTTAATTTGAAACCGCTGACTTTGGCGTCAGCTGATGGGCTTAATAACTTTTTAGATAAGTTTGCCGCATCAGTTTGTGCATTTGATCGATTAAAAATCAAAGATAAAGTTGATTTTATCTTTTTATTTTTGGCTTTTCAAAAACTTGACAAGGAAACTGCTTGCCTTTATGAAAATTCTGTACGATCAGAGAAACTGCCGACTTATGATAGTTTGATTCGGTTCATTAAAGAGCAAATTAAAATAATTGATCGTACTAGTAACAAACCATGTCAGATTTATGGCAATAAAAACAATAATAATCGCTTCCAATCGCCAGCTTTTCCAAAAATTATTAACAACCCAAAAGTTACGAAATCTTTTGTAACTTCGTATAATGCAAACGTAGTATGCCCTTTGTGTTCAAAATCGGGTCATGAACAATTTTATAAATGTCCTGAATTTATGAAATTAAGTCCCAGAGATCGTTATGGTGTTGTTAAAAAACATAATAGTTGTTGCAATTGTCTTAGTTTCAGTCATAGAACATTATCATGCAATTCAAATAAGAATTGTAATATTTGCCATTCGAAAACGCATCATTCATTATTGCATTTTCCGCAACAAAATGATTTGACTACTTGCACCCCCGCGTCCGCACAGACACCCGGTCCGTCGAGTGCTGTGTGTGTAGCCGCAGCGTGTGACGTTAAGCCGTTGCCTGCGCAGCCTCTGCCGCAACCTACAGTCACGTCGCCTTTTCCTGCTCCACCTCACGTTGTCACTGCGCCTGCTACTGCACAATCACCATCGAACGAGTTTTCGCAGTTGTCGCTTTGCTCGCAAACATCGCTGCTTAATCAAAGCGCTAAAACGGTGTTGCTTGCTACCGCTCGCGTTGTAATAAAAAATACTGATGGTAGCGAATATATTGCACGCGCATTGATCGATAATGGGTCAATGAATGACTTTATTACAGTTGAGCTATGCAACCGCTTATCTTTAAAAATGCATACGCTCCCCGGCCAAATTACCGTGAATGGGTTTGGTGGGTCTTCAAAACAAGTTAAAGGGGTTACTAATGTTGTAATTCACTCGCGTTTTGATCATAAAGTATCGTTTCCGCTACAACCGCTGGTTGTTGATAAAATCACTGACCGCATACCGACATTGCCTATTGATAGGTCGATGTTACACTATTTATCCCGCACTCCGCTCGCCGATGACACATTTTCTGATCCTGGAGAGGTTGAAATGTTAATTGGTGCTAAGTTATTTCCGCGCTTACTGCTTTCGGGACATATTCAGGGCCCACAAGGGACACCTGATGCAGTTCAAACCCCGCTTGGTTTCATTTTGATGGGTGAAGCTCCGATTCATAATCGGTCTCCCTGCAATCTTGCACAGGTTACACATAATACTACGTTATGTGCTTTTACTGGACAATCGCTAGATACCATGATGAAGAAATTTTGGGAAATAGAAGAAGTTTCTACCCCGCACTCTGCTACGTTTAGTAAAGATGAACAGGCCTGTGAAGAGATTTATAAGTCTACCACTACTCGCGACTCGACAGGTACATACGTCGTAGCACTGCCATTTAAAACAGACCCTTCTGTTTTAGGTGACTCAATTAAGAGTTCTAAAAAAAGGCTTCATGCTTTAGAAAGACGTTTTAAAAATTCACAAGACTTTCGCACCGCGTATGACAAGATTTTTGTCGAATATTGTGAAAAAGATTACATCACGCCTGTGACTGATGATACTGATACCGATGGGTATGTGATTCCACACCATGGTGTTGTACGGGAGGATAGACTCACCACAAAGACTCGCATGGTGCTGGACGCTAGTGCGCCCACAGACACTGGTCTGTCCCTCAATGATGTCTTATATTCGGGACCAAATATACAGTCTGATTTATTTCTGCTTTTATTAAATTTCAGACTTTACCCTATAGCGCTCTGTGCTGACGTTGAGCAAATGTACCTCAGAATAAAGGTCCATCCGCACTACCAAAAATATCAAAGAGTGCTTTATAGATTTGATATTTCGGATCCTATTCAACTCTTTGAATTCAAACGCGTTTGTTTCGGATTAACGTCAAGTCCTTACCTTGCCTTGCGTACTTTGCGTAAGCTTGCAGAGGATGAAAAGGATAAGTACCCGCTTGCATCTAACGTCATCGAACAAGGTTTTTATTATATGGATGACATATGTGTCTCTGTAAAAGATGATGCTGTCGCTATTGATACTGCAACGCAACTTATAGAAATGTTTGCTGCTGGAGGTTTTAAACTTCATAAATGGTCAAGTAACTCGTCTGAGGTGCTTACATCGCTCCCCGAAGATCATTTACATCCACAAGCTGTTACGTTCGATACAAATGCCTCGCAAAAGGTATTAGGCGTGACTTGGGATCCGTACCATGACACTTTTAATTTTGTGACACACTCTTCTGATGGTCGTTGTACAAAACGGAATATGCTTTCGGCGATCGCTCGCTTATGGGATATCATGGGATTCGCAGCCCCCTTGATTTTATACGCTAAACTGCTTATTAAGGAGCTCTGGTTGCTGAAAATTGATTGGGATGATGAGCCTCCAGCGCATATAGCAGAACAATGGAAAAAGTTTTATAATGAACTCCCACTTTTATCTAACGTGACTATACCTCGTCATGTTGGTGTGACTGAGTCCTGCAACGTATGCTTAATTGGATTCTCGGACGCTTCTGAGAAGGGTTATGGAGCTGTTTTATACATTCGCACACAGTCGCCATCTGGTGTTTGTGTAAGATTATTATGTGCGAAATCTAAGGTTGCACCAGTGCAGACCATAAGTCTTGCTCGTTTAGAGTTAATGGGAATTCTTCTGATGGCAAAACTGATTCGCAGTGTTATCGCAACATATTCTAACCGCTTTCAATTTGATAATGTTTTTGCTTTTACCGATTCTACGGTAGCCCTTGCATGGGTTCATTCCAGTCCACACAGACTGAAGACATTCGTGGCGAATCGAGTCACAAAGATACAAGAGTGTCTTAACCCGCAAAATGTTTTTCACATCGCTGGTAACACAAACCCTAGCGACTGCTTGTCCAGAGGACTTACACCTGCACAGCTAGTTGATCATCCAACGTGGATGAACGCGCCTTATTGGGTACGCAATGATATTTTGGAGTGGCCTATTAAAGCTTACGTGGCTAGTCAAAATGATAATGATCTGCCCGAAGTTAAAATCCTAACATTATCTAATGTTACGGTACCCTCTGATGATAAAGAGGAATCGCCTCTACGCTTATTAAGCAAACGAGTCTCCCAATGGTCGAAATTGCTCCGTACAATCGTCTACGTTTTGAGATTCACGAAACGTTTAAAAACTCGCGACCATATTACGACTGATGATCTAAACGCATCGGAAAAGATCATAGTTCGTGCTGTTCAAAAAGAACATTTTCCAGATTTATTAAAGGCGTTGCTACTTAAAAGGCAATGTCCAGCTGCATTTCGAAAACTAAGGCCTTTCTTAGTCGACGGAATTATACGAGTAGGAGGACGACTGGAAAATGCAAACTTGACTTTCGATCATAAACATCCTATGCTTATGCCTAACAAAGATAGGATTACTGATTTACTTATTGATTTTGTTCATCGCACTGCTTGCCATGCTGGACCGCAACACATGTTGTGTTTGCTCAGGCAAAGGTTTTGGATACTTTCCGCACGCCGCACTGTTCGTGCTAGAGTGCACTCATGTGTTCCATGTTTTAGGGCACGCCCTAAACTTGCTTCTTCGCCTGTTATGGCTAATTTACCTTTATGTCGTTTGCAAATGTCCAAACCTTTTGCTCATACGGGCGTCGATTATGGTGGACCGTTCTTTATTACCCTAAATAGGAAACGCGGTGTCAAAAGCCAAAAGGCATATTTATGCGCATTTATTTGTCTTACTACGAGAGCAGTTCATATTGAAGTGGCTACAGATTTGAGCACTGAATCATTTTTAAATGCTTTTAAGAGATTTTTATCTCGAAGAGGTCCAGTAGAAAAACTTTATTCGGACAATGGCACAAATTTTATAGGTGCTAAGGCATATTTGAACGAACTTTACAACTTTTTACAGTCTGACGCTTTTGATACTGAATTTAAAGCCACTTTGGCTAACAACCGCATTGCTTGGGAAATGATCCCTCCCAACGCTCCTCATTTTGGAGGAGGATGGGAAATTACGATTAAAGGGTTTAAATCGCATTTATTTCGCGTAATTGGTTCTCAGATTTTAACGTACGAAGAATTATTGACAGTTCTTTGTCAAATTGAGGCTTTGCTGAATTCCAGACCGCTAGGAATATTAAGTGAAGACCCCAGTGAACCTTTACCTTTAACTCCTGCTCACTTTTTGAATACCGCTCCACTGGCTCATTTACCTTCCGTTAATGATCCTGCAGTGAGTCAGAATTTGTTATCGCGATGGATGTTACTAGACAGACTTGTGCACTCGTACTGGCGAAGATGGAGTAATGAGTATTTGCATACACTTCAGCTTCGTGACAAATGGAACACTGACACGTGTCCAGTAAAGGAAGGAACGGTAGTTGTTATGATGAAAGACAACTCACCGCCCTTGCATTGGCCGTTAGGTATTATAATACGCACTTTTTACGGAGACGATAATCAAGTTAGAGTTGCATTAGTCAAAACTAAAACTGGTACATTCAAACGACCTGTGGTTCGTTTATGCCCCCTCCCTCATTTAAATTAGAAACGCACCGCTTTTCATTTCTTTTATTGCTTTTTTGTTATACTTAGAGTTAATTTTTATTTTGTTATATTTCTGCTTTATTGAAAGGAAACCTTTCAAGGTGGGGGATGATGTTCGAGCCACTTGTGCTGTCCTTTATATTTCTGCTAATACGCCTAGCTACCCAAGGGAAACACCAAAAAGACTTTATAAATTAAAAACAAATAATTAAAAACTTTTTGCTTGAGTGTGTGAACCCCGACGGTGTTAGTGACGTTTCTGTTCTTCTTCTTGTTTTCTGCCTGCTTATATATATTACGTTTTTATTCTTGCAAACATCATTGTGAATAATAATAAATAGACTGCTGTGATTGCGTGTGCTGTCAACAAAAACCAGGCCTGGTTAAAAGAGTGAAGAAGCTGATCAAGTAAGTGTTTCCCTTATTCTTTGAGCTGGGCTATTTTCAGGGTATGGAGACAGCGCAAGTGGTTAGGATTCTTCCTTTCCACCTTTTTTCTTTTTTTGCATGAATGTGTATCAAACAAGCATGTTTTATAATACTGGTATGAAATTAATATGTTTAGGTACCTACTTACCTACGCAGTTTTTATCTTTGGAGGTTTTATTTATTTATTGAAGATATCCAACAGCTTATTAAATAACAAAGAATAATAACAGTATTGTAGAACTTGAAGAGAACAATTTCTTTTTTTTTTCTTTTTTTTTTGTTGGTAAACCTATACATATTTTATCGTTACATATGTAGCAAATTTTGATATACCTATATTTATAGGTATATGACTTGTTGACATAAATATAAATCTACTATAACGAACATAGATCTACATACTCTTCAATGATATTTTTTTATTATTTACATTATCTCGTTTCCATATCTCGGACTTATGGAGTCCCGGACTTTTGGAAGGCGTGCGTGGGGCCGAAACCAACACGTACCTAGTATTATTTTATTTATTTATTTTAATTATGATTTTGAATTTGGTTCTTTTATGTTGTAATTTTTAATCTTAGTTTTTTCTGTGTAGATTCTGTCGTGTATAAATGTTGTTGTAATGTCTGTCTGTGTCTGTGGCATCCGATCATAATAAATATTTCTCTGTTTCTACAACTAAAATAAATAAACAGATTTTATATACTCCAGTGACTCATGCTTCCATTTATACTAGATGCCTACTGCATTTACCGATGCCTAAGTTGTAGTGTGCCTAGTTCTTGAACACTTTGTAATAAATTTAATCCAAAAGTCTAGCAAAACAACCGATGATACGCGCGGACAATAGAAAAAGCCGCTGGCACTAAGCTCGTTCAATTCTATAAGTGAGTTAGTGGTATCTCTGCCAAAGCACTGCATCGGAGAATGGAATTAAAACTGCCTCCACTAACTGTATTTCGTTCACTTTTTGACAGCAAATGGCTTAAACAGATTAAGCTCAGAGTTTTTACTCTGATAGTTTCATTGCGAAAAACAGTCATAAAGATTTTTCGGCTATTATAAGTAAATGTATCAATAAACACTGACTTCTGCCAACTTAATTCCCGAACTAAGTCCACTATATCACGAAGAAGGAAGCTGTGATTTTTCACCTCCAACGTTAAGTGGGTCCTACTATACGGGTATGAGACACGGTTTGGCCGGAAAGACTTCAAGTGTTTGTTAATAAATGTTTACTGCAAATTTTAAAGATCTTCTGGCGTAAAACTATTACAAACAGACGACTGTGGAGATTGACTGGGCAAAATACTGTGGAGGCAGATATCCGCACGCGGAAATGACGGTAGAGTGGTCACGTCCTTAGAAGACCTGTGGAACACCCGTCCCGATGAGCTCTGACCTGGTGTGCGCGTGAAAAACGGAAAAGAGGGCGGCCCAAAGAGACCTGGTGACGCTCGGTTGACCGGGAATTAAAAATCTCTCGCCATGGAGCAAGCTACAGAGACTGCGAAAGATCGCGAGAAGTATAAATCCCAATAGGGGATAAAAGGATTAGAAAAAAATTTGGTACCATGTCACATTAACTTTTTTGACAAATTGAACTGTAAGTCTCACTAAATGTCAAATATGTTAGTGCGACAGAGTCCTAAAGTGGGTACATTATATTGCTCATGACTGTATACCAACCAACCGGATCAACCGGACTTGCACCAATGATTTATTAATTTATAGCGCAGTTTTCACTAACACAGTAGGGTCAGCCGTTGTAAACGGCGACACGGCTCACTACCTATCACGTTGGTCTAACAGAAAGCTCGGTGATGTGTGGGTACTTAGTTCATCTTGCGATGGATGTACCCCTGACTACCTCATTGTACGACCTTCTATATGGGTATGAGAGTTTGTATCTCTAGGACTAAGTATAAAGACATAAAAGAGAAAATACGTTTAGCTGCGTACCATCAAAGTCATTTCGTTAAAATTGGACTTTAATTATTTTCATGACAAAATTAATGAAATGAGAGTAAGGTGAATGCGAAAATATCGAATAGGCTACTCAAATGAGATACTTTTTACGAAACGTCAAAACGAAAATTTTCTTTGGAGTTTGTATGGAAATACTGTCCTGTGACGTCATCAATAAAAGCAGTCAAGGTCAAACGTGTCCTACTCATTAAAATTTGAAAAGAAGTCGAAAAGTTAGATTGATTTTTGATCATCTTAGACGAGCTTCTATTACACACATACCTCCTCCCGCTAGACGACTCTAATTTACATAATTTGATTTCATAAATATATATTAGCCTACTAACATTAGGATTAAGTACTATGTTACTAACATCTATGGACAATAGTCTGAAAATAAAGATTTTGAATTTGAATTTGAATTACTAGATTAGCATTTTAAATTTATCTTTGACCCATTCAAATAACATTTTACTTACGATAATTTTCTGAGAATTATTTGTAATCTGGAGTCTTACCTGGAAAACAAAAGATAAACGATAAATTTTACGACTATACTTAATTTGATGTGATGCTTAGTGTATTAATACTAAGTTAGTGTAATAGTATTAAGTTAGTGTATTAACACTAAGTTGGTGTATTAATACTAAGTGTCTTAATATTAATTTGTGCTAATTACATGACATAATATATTGGTAACAAGGAAAGTAAAGGAGCCTGTGAAATATATAATTTAGATGTAAATTGACTTTGGTAATGCTAGTTGAAGTTGACTACGGGTCTGCCCAACCCAATTATGATTGAGGGCGTGTGTATTTGAGGCCGGTATGTCATCGACTAATTAGTTCTTGGCTGGTTATTAGAGCCGTGGTAGACCAGTCGGAAGAACGCTTGACTCACACTGTGAAGTCGCAAGTTCGAATATCAGCAAGGGCCTACACCTTTGATTTAAATTTGTTTTCAAATTTATGTTTTGATCTGCTCAGCGTTTATTTTTTAATTTTTTTAAGTGTAATAAAGAGTTTTTGTATTGTATTGTATATTTGAAGGTCAAACAAACCCAGTGTTTTAAATTTTATAAAAAATAAGTATGCAGTTTTAAATTTTATAAAAAATAAATTTTCAAAGAGCCGCATTATGAAAGAATTACACAATACTATCGTATAGAAAATAATGAGATTATCCACTCACTCATTCACTCAGTCTGACGTCATTCATTCATTAATTCCGCGCGAAAGTTCATTACCTGACTCACTTCACAGCTCTTCAAAGTGCTTTCAAATTAATGCAGATTGAATTTCGTATTTTGAATAAATACTTAATTCGATATTCATGTTTAGTTATAGGAGTTTAATTTAATTATTTTATGATAGTGTTTTTGTTTCTGTCAGTACTATTCAGAGGCGGAGTACAGGAGTTTTAGTACGGCTTTAAAAAAGACAACTCTGGGCGTCATTCTACTCGCGTCAGACAGAGTACTGCGGGGCAGAAGGCAAGAAAGAAACCACTGCTCTATTTTTCCCTATAAAGTAGCATGGAGAATGCTACACCGACAAGAGCGTGGCTCTTAAATTAGTGATGATGAGTGTTTTCATGTGAGACATAAGATAGAATAGAATAGAAATTTAATCAACAAAATAGGTTATAATGTAATCTTGATATTAATATAACAATACGTCACAAATACAAACTTAAAAACTAGTCGTTAAATAACCCGCCCCTCACTGTTCCCGGAGCAAAGGTGCCCACAACACTAGCCGCATTGAGTGAATATTATTTTTATATTAATATAGCCCTTCAAGTTCAAATCCTATCATGGAATCTAAATCACTGAATTCGAATTTATAAGTTTGAATTCATGTTCAATAGTTGATATCACGGGGTTTCCAGGGTTTGTGCCCGATTAATGGCAATAGAATCGCCCCCTATTATATGAGACTTAAGCATAAATGGCGAGGAATGGGTTTATATAACATACACCTCTGCCTACCCCTTCAGGAATACAGGCGTGACGCTATGATGGTACGTAATGTCTTCTTCTATCGTGTGGGTTGTAAGGTGGATTACCGACCGACCTCTTCAACCAAAAGGTTTATTAGTGAGTCGCCAAAGGCCCCTGTCGTGGCCCATATAACGACTACGTACTTACTTCAGTATGTAGTAACCGGGACCAACGGCTTAACGTGCCTTCCGAAGCACGGATCATGTTGCTTTAGGATAATCAGGTGATCAGCCTGCAATGTCCTAACCAAACTAGGGATCACAAAGGATTTTTTGTGGTATGTCCACCCACACGCGCTATAAATCAACCCTACCTTTTCTCTAATTGATAAATAGTTTAGTTTCGTTTTGTCTTTTCATATTAAAAGAGTATTATTATACCTACTTCTTACATTTTTTTACGTCACAAACACAGAAAGAGACGATAAAAGTCACCTAGGACAAATACAAGGATTTTATTTCAGCATTCTTATTGTCTCGTTCTAGAAAATAAAGGAAACTCGAACCTTTTAGACTTCATACATTTCTTCTAATTATTATCAAGACTAATTGATCAATAAATTGTCACGGACCACTTTTAACCGAGTATTATCTAAGACAATGTGTAATGTTATTATTATAAACGAGTTTTTATTCATTTAGCCACCCGGAGGTGGTGATAATTGCTCTAGTATTATACATCTGGGTTGATTATGTGACATTGATATAAAAAATATTAAAGGAGATATCATTGTTACTTAAACTCTGCAATCTTGAGGTTTGAGGTAATAAAATTGATACAAGGAAGCATTCAACACCAAATCAAACGAAATTACTTGGATTGAAATTAGCGTGTTTGTGTGTGGAATCAAGAGAAGTGTGCCAGGATCGAAGTAAATAGAATTCCATAGTCTCTGCTAACCTTGATGGGAAATAGGCGTAAGTTAAATTAGCATGTCTATTTCAAGGTTTTGTGATTTAAAGAAAGCCGTTTATATTGTTTTCTCTATAAAGCGACGATATGTGGAACATAATAGCATAAAATTAAAAATAAAGGTGATATAAGTACTCGTGCAGCACCGGTGGCATGCTGCACGCATATCGCGCGCTTGGCGATATAATGGACTAACTTATAGGCTACGCGATAAATGAAGCGATTCTATTGGTTCATTTACCGCTACCGGGGCAGATGGTTCATTTTGAAGTAGACATAGGTCCTTTATCGACTTTTACAACATGCTTAAAATTATAAGCTTGATCGTTGTTTGCTGTCTTGCTTGACGCCCTAAAAAGTGGCAGCGTAGGAAAAGCATTATAACAAGAAGGAAGATGTAGAGTAAAACGTAATGGATATAAAATTAACTCCAATTAAAAATCCTCCGTCCATTATCCCTTCACGTTTCTTTACCCATCACTGCGACACTACGTAACTTATCACGTAACAGAAACGTAACTTCGTAATTGTAGCGTAGATCTAATTATAAGCGATCGCGGTAACGATGGTTGCCGCGTCTTCTCATGTTAGCAGACGCTTGAAGACTTGAAGTTGAGCAATGTGGAGAAATATTGGGTAATACTGAAAAAAATAAACCGTTTGATCTGTCTTTATTTAGTAAAATCAGGATTTCATATATTTTTTTTTTCATTTTTTTACCATTTGATATAATTTATTAATTAAAGTGTTTAAATTCCATTCTTGAATTTAGTTTTTTATTTTTATTTATGACTACAATTTTTTTTATAAGTTGGACAGAAAGGGTTACAAATGAGGAAGTGCTAGTAAGAGTAAGGGAAAAAAGACAAATACTGAGAATTATTGAGGATAGAAGAGGCAAGATGATTGGACACCTAATAAGACACGACGAATTTAAAAAACATCATAGAAGGAAAGAGAGGAAGGGGAAGACCAAGAAGAGCTTACATGGAACAGATTAAAGAAAAGGTTAACGTCGTGTCTTATAGGGAAGTCAAGGAATTGGCCTTTGATAGACTGGAATGGAAAATGCTACACCGACTAGAGCGTGGCTCTTAAATTGATGATGATGACTTTTTTTTGAATATTATTACAAAATCAAAACCAGTACTTGTACTTGGATAGGTATACCTTTTATAAATTGGGATGTTTTTTAATTACTTTTCTACATTGGATTAAACCACATAGTACGTTTAGCTGCTTATCTTCCGGGGTACGTAGAAACAGACGGTAGGATTGTGTTCTCTCTGGGGCGCTCTGCCTACCCCGTTAGGGATTACTGACGTGCGTTTTACGTATGGGAGTCAAATAAATAATACAAAATACTTTCTAAACACTTAATGGTCTTTTTAAAGTGGGGTAAAACCAAATCTATTATCTCATAAACACCTAATGTAATTTTGGCGACATTCTAGTTTCACTTACTTTCACTTTTTTCGCAACTGTGGCTTTATTCCCACGCAAATGTGACCTTTCGACGAAGCTGATAGAATTGTCAATCGTATAACAAGATCAGCATAATGTAGATTTAGACATTCATGTGTGTTTTTTCTGTTTCATTCGATCCATCGTTAGAACGTGACCGGGGTTTGTAAAAAAAACGAAAGCCAACCCGGATTTGCTATAGTTCTTTTTACTAACTAGATCAGGAATAAAGTCACAGAATGAGCTTATTAGTGTTGCCGCTTGATAGCGCCCTATCGATAGTTTTCGATCGAACTATCGATAGTTTGCCAAAAAACGATAGTATCGATAATTAATTGATAGTATCGACTCTATCGATAGTATCGATTGCTATTTTTAAGCGATACTTGAAAAAATATTGATACTATCGATAGTGTCGATAGTTGAGAAATGAAAAACTACCGATACTATCGCTCTTCGATATTGCGCAAGCTATCGATACTATCGATAGTATCGATGCTATCGATAGTTTTTCATCTTGTAACTATCGATAGTATCGATACTATCGTTGCTTATCGATTGGGTAGATGATTTTGGCTGTTTACTATTGATAGTAAAACTATCGATTTTTCGGCAACACTAGCGCTTATCATACATACATACATAAACTCACCCCTATTTCCCATGGGGGTAACCAGAAACTATGGCATTCCATTTGCTTCGATCCTGACACACGTCTCTTGCTTCCTCCACATTCAATCGTTTCATACACGCCCGCCGGTTTAGAGTAGATCGTAATGAAACTTTTCTAAAGACATGTTAGAATTGGTCACTGTACGGTAAGCTGCAAAAGTCCAATCAGTTTCTTGCATAGTAAAAAATTAACTGGTTGCACTTAAGACCTCCTGGTTACATATCGTTTCTGTAATAGACCGAAAATACCTACAAAAACATAAATGTTATAATTATGACAACTAATGGTTCATAATTTCACCACTGTTAACAAATAATTCGCTGGGCTCAGAGACTGAACTTTTGCTCTTTGATTGTACGTTCTTCTAGGTCTTCCTCTGCCAGGCCTACCACCAAACTTGACGTTATAAACTGCTTTCGTAATCCTATTATCCTTCATCCACTCTATGTGCCCAAACCAACAAATATCGTTTAATACAAATCAAAATAATCGTACAAGCCAAGTAATGGATTATCTTTAACATTATTGACTAGGTATAGGAAATATGGGCTGGTAATGGGCTTATCCTTCTTGGAATATTTTTTCTGGCTCATTGTAGTAAGGTAACAATTGTTAATAAATAATCCATCAATTACTCTCTGTGCATTAAACTGGCAGCTAAGGTTTTCAGCTGGTTTTTGTTTATATTAAAAACATAAAGTTCGCCGAAACAAATGAGCAATATTTACAAGAAACTAGTCCCAACCACAAACACAAACAACTAATCTACAATATTTTTGCACTCACATAAAAGTAGGTAAGCTACAAAACAACTTTGCCATCGCTTAGAAATTCAAAATTTACCCACTTGAGATAAAACCTTCTCTTTTACTTGAGTTTAGAACTCGCGAACTCAAAAGTTGCAAGTTCGATGTGTGGTTAAGTAAATAAAAGTTTGAATACGTTTAACATGGGGTACCTGACTTGGATAACTTGCCCGCAAGCGTTGAACTTCGAACGGAATAAACATCCTTTAAAATGGGTTTATGAAATCCTGAATAAATCATCAATTAAACTTTGAAAGCGTACTTAATTTTGAAAAGTACCTACGTAAATATTGCTCGACTTATGAAGAGTTGGATTTCTTTTGCAGGTGTGTATTTTGATAATTTTGTAAGAAATATGAATATTTTTAAATAACGTTTGATAAAAAGGTAAAAATGTATTAAACCTTATACCATTACACCTTTTTGAGCCTTCAGAGCTTACGAAAATATTTTATCTACTCTACACGAGCAAATTTAGTCAAGAAAAGAAATTTCTCCAAGACGTCTTTAAAGAATGAAATGAATTCGATTATTCAAATGCAACAAAAATAAACATTATTTATTTACACCATAAACAAAACGGTAAAGAAATAGACTACTAGAAATAGGTAATCAAACAAAAAACTGAAAACTAAAAAATAAAAAAATAAATTAAATAAAACTAAAACGATTAAACAAAACTAGAAATAAAACAAATTATATACTTAAATATTTTTTAAAAGCCCAAATGTACCCATAATGCTGGCGCCTTGATATAATTTTTATCACATTGAATAATTTTACTTTCAATTAAAATTATATGAATAAAATACCTAAATAGGTGTCCAACTGAAACCATACCGACAGCCTACCCAGGGCCTTAACCAAGATGCAAACGTTTACACAATCGACAGTGACAGTGATAAAAATGTATGTGATTGACATTTAAGGTGATTTTATTTTTATTAATTAAAAAATATATATATTTTTAGCTTAACGCATGAAGTAAACACTTATTTTCAGGATTCAAAAGTATGACATTATTTCATTCTGTCATGACATTATTTCATTCTGTCACTGACCTTAACACAAATACAATACATTTTAAACAAACCATAACTGATAAAGTATTTTTTTGATGTTAACGACAATGTAAATAGATAACATGCATTTGTCCATATTTACAATTTGCTTATCTGCCAATCGCGTTTGTACTGTTACCAACGTGTTTAGTTTCGCACATACTAATTACCATATCGATCAGTGTAATCAAAATGGCACACTAACGTAAACGAAAACGTTATGGTATGTTTACAAGCATCGATATTTTAGTAATTATACCATAATTTACGGAAACAGAAACATATTCTAATTAGAAGCCAAACAAAATAGGTCTGAATATCATGTTGCGCGCTCAAATAGGCTGTAGTTATAATAGTTTTCAATCTAAATAATACTTTGAAATATTTATGCTGAATTAATATACATATCCTTTTGTAGGGTAATGATTTCAGTTAATTATAGAGAAAAAATTTTTAAATATGAAATAGTTAAGAAATTCTCTATAATTAGGTATTGTTTGTCTCTATAGCTCGAGTATTATGTAAGTACGTCAGTAGATCTATCACCAACTTAAATTGCTCTATTACATTATTAACACGAAAATATATGCCTCGTAACTTTAGTAAGTCGTGGGTAACATGATAATAAGTATTTGCATGATTAAGAAAGTGTAGTAATATCAACTTCATTCATATAACCATAAAGTAACTTCATAGTTCCCCAGGGTAATATACCTGGACCGGTCCTTTTCGTTTTATACACAGGTACTACATAGATTTTAACTCACCGTAAATTATTGTCTTGGGGCTCGTTACATTAACTTTTGTAATAAGATGGTTATAAGGCAAGATTTCAAATAGAAATTAATCTGAAAAACGTTTTTTGTTAACGAAATAATTTCATGAAATAGATTACCCAATTTGAAAAATTTCTTGTAGTTATAAAACTCAATTTCGTTCTTCTATCATATCTGTTTCCCATAAGATATAAAGAAAACAACTTAGTATTATATGGAAACTAGATATTCTTATGAATAAATTCAATAATCGATACAAACGATAGACAGTAAGATCATTACTCAATGTTTATATCATTTCTCTTAAAGAAAATTTTAAATATCGTTCTTCGTTTCAACCTAACAACTCTTCAGTTACAAATACACAAACTGTCTTGTTCAACAAAATATTTTATAATAAAACATGTCACACAATACATCGATCCACAATTATACTTCCTGTAAAATAAAACAATCGTTTTCCTGTACTGTTATTGAAATAACTTACTTTGGTTTTGTATGAGTCACAATGTCGACATGTTGAGTGGATTCATGTTTTACATCGTCTAATCTACTTGTATGTACACATGCAAACATACATAAACTCATCATTCTTCCTATTCGAGTGGGTAGAGGTAGGTAATCATGAGACAACAAGTGACTACTTTCGGTTTTCATGACATAATGTATCTAAATAAAGAGAATATTTATTAAGGTTCATAAAGAACCGTGGAGCTCGTTCTGTCTTCTTATATGTACCATAGAATAAGGAATAATACTACGTATAGAACGGCAACTCTCCGCTCCCCACCAGTGTCTGAGCCAGGTTTACCTCACCCCCCTTGAACATAGTTTAGACTTGAATCGTATGGTGTCAGACGTCACACACAAAGATGCGGGTGTGCGATAATGTCAATTTGTAGTGTCTGTGTAAAACGAGATTGTTTGTATGAAGTGTCCGGGGTATGCCCTAACAGAGTATATGTGAGCTACTTATACAAAATTATAATATACAGACTTTACGACATAAAATATACAAGTACTAACAAAATAGGTACTAATCTTGTGAATTGTAATAGATACATATTGCAATCAGCAATCAACACTATATACTAAATCAAACTATAAACATTATATCAACTTTGACCGCGGACGGGCTCGTACCGGTTTAAGTCGGTGTTCTGGGTGAATGACCAGTGTACAACGTAGATGCATATCGCAAACATATATCAACTAGCTTCGTCATCCATTCAAATAACACGTAGACGGTAATGCTGTTGATATATCTACTCAGCCGAAACCACTACAACTGACTGTTTAAATGATTTGTGACTTTTGATTAATGCCTGACCTGATAACAGGGTGTTAGTAACATCGGGGTTATTTTCAATTCTTTACTTTTGCGATGGATAATATCACTAGGTCTCCACTCAGAATCATGGTCTGAATCATCCACTTCAGTATTCGGTACGATGTCATATGCATATAAAAGGTCTAAAATTCCAAAATATATCTTTAGTAGGTAACATAGGTACACGTCCTTTTCTTACATAACGAACGTCTCATCCACTTAAAACTACTGCAACTTCTGACAACCTGCATAACCGGGGAAAATATTGTTATATCGTTTAGTAATTTGGCTGCGTAATATCAGTTCCCAGACACGTTAAATATTAATATTAACATAATACAACAAATACTGTATTTCATACAAGGGCAATACGAAATTACAAACAAAAAATAAATAGAATGAGCCGCTAAATTTTAATGTACTCATTCCAATCAATCATCAGTACTTAGTACTAGTACCTACTTAAAGAAGTGGAAAGAGAGTATAAAATCTCATAATATATTATAATACCTACTTACAATGATCTTTTTATTTATTTTAGAATTCATGTTTGAATCATAAATGATTATCACTTGCTCAGCGGTGAAGGAAAACATTGTGAGGAAACCCACATTCCCGAGAAATGCATTTTCAGAGGCATGTGACCTAACCTGTATTGGGCTGGTTTTCCCTTCGCGGGTTGGAAGGTCAGCAGGCAGTCGCTTCTGTATAAAACCGGGCCTGTCAAATCTTCAGGTAAGCGGACCCTGTGAAAACGGGATAATTCTAAGGAGATGATCTCATCTCGTACTCGCACTGTAACAGACACCAGGGTTAATGGGGTTGGTAATCCACCTCACAACCCACACGATAGAAGAGAGACTGTAACAGATGCCTAACCTAACTTACTATACCATTCGTAATACTTAATTTAAGGTTCCATCACATGCTTGAGTAGAATTGCAAAAGAGTCTCGCCGCCAAAAAACGTTCAAGAACCGCTGTTCAAAGCAATACCTAGGACTTAAGTTAATGTCCTTTGTCCATTAGATACCTGCTAAAAGGGGCTATAAGAGACAAACGCTTCCACTGCGCTTAATGTGGAATTAAATACAGTAGGGAGTTTTGTATTTACTTGCCTGGTTTTTGTACTTACTACATACCTCCTCAACATAATTATCACCTCAACAGGGTGTTAGTGACATCGTAACGAAAACTTTGAGGGATGATTCAGGCCATGATTCTGAGTTGATATCAAGTGGATTTTTCCGTCGCAAAAGTATGGAACGGAAAATAATTTAAAAAAATATAAAAAAAAAAATTCCAACAGGAAATTCCACTTAATATCAACTCAGAATCATGGTCTGAATCATCCCCCTCAGTATTCGTTACGGTGTCACTAACACCCATACCTACTTGTATGCCTACCTGTAGTACTGGTAAGGGGTGTAAGTGACATCGTAACGAATAATGAGGGGGGTGGTTTAGCTGAGTATTCTGAGTTAATATCAAGTGGAATTTTCGATCGCAAAAGTATAGAATTCAAAATAATAAAAAAAATAAAAAAATAAAAGATGAATTTTGCGACGGAAAATTCCACTTGATATTAACTCAGAAACATGGTTTGAGTCATCCCCCTCAGTATTCGTTACGATGTCACTAATACCCTGTATATGAAGGTAGCAAGGTGAAGGAATCTAGGTTAGTAGTTAGACCAGTATTCGGTCATTTAAAGCCGCCTAATGCTTTCCGATTTGAGTTTAGAGCTATTAGCATATGCCTGCCAATAAATATAGGCCAAAATCGATTCCGGAATAAAAGACATATCTAAACGCTAGAGCGATTAGAATCATCTCCCTAGCATTTATCCCATCTAATACCAAGAAGGAACGGCCTTCGTGTTTCAGTCGTTGAGCGTTGGGCTCACGATCTGGGAGCTCCGGATTCGAATCCCGGTGGTGACATCACAAAAATCACTTTGTGATCCCAAGTTTGGTTAGGACATTGCATGCTGATCACCTGATTCTCCAAATGTAAAATGTAAAAACCCTGATGTCAGGGTTATTATTGAGCCGCTAAAGGCCCCTGACATGACTCATGTAACGACTACATACTTACATCAATAAGTAGTTACCGGGACCAACGATTTAACGTACCTTCCGAAGCACGGATCATCTTACTTTCGGATAATCAGGTGATCAGCCTGTAATGTCCTAACCAAACTAGGGATCACAAAGTGATTTTTGTGATATGTCCCCACCGGGATTCGAACCCGGGGCCTCCGGATCGTGAGCCCAACGCTCATCCACTGGACCACGGAGGCTGTTTGCAGGAGTAGTAGTAAAAGAGAGCGGGGTTGAAATGCGCGTTAGGGCCTTTCCATCCTCTTTTTTTTATTCCGTGCTGCAAATCACCGAACCCTCGCAAACTGAGCCCAGGTCTTAATGCGTGAGGTACCACGGGAAGTTAGAGCTCGTAATTATGGAAGTATCAGTAAATCACCGTGCAATCCATTCGATTACTAGCTCTTGAAGGTCGCTGACAAATGATCCTATTGACCTGGATTTTTTGCTTCATTTGAGTTCGTGTAACGCGGTACTTAGTATGTCTAATAACATCTGCATTGAGTTACTCGTATATTGTATTTACTTACTTTGTTGCAGAGGTAAGTATATATAGTGCATCATAGAACTTTGTTCCGACGTCGGAAATTACTGATCTCTCGCAAACTAAACATCATCTCCGTAGCGTTATCTCATTTTACCAGGTCTAGTTTTTTTACGGAATCGACTGCCTATCTGACCTTCCAACCCGCGAAGGGCAAACCGGCCCAATACACACATCACATACCCCCGAAACGCACTTCTCTGGTTCCTCATTATGTTTTCCTTCCCCGCAGACCATTATTATTCACAGGTTTACCTCACCCCCACAAACTTTCATGGAAGGACGTAATATACGATCCCGACGACCCGATTACTCTAGCCATAGAAGTAGCCAATCAGCTCGCGACACCAAACACTTAAGGACCCCGATACCGAAAACGCCGGCGTAGTCGACGATTTCCCTCAATCAGCGACCCACTAGGGTCGATTAATTCTTTAAAATATTTTTCCTCTCAGACGACGCCCTGAGCCGACGTTCGCGCCCAACTGGGCACCCTGTCTTAAACATGTACCGGGTTAAAGCCTTCAGCGCTCCCCATTTGTACGGCCAAGTAGCTAATGCCATCTGCGGCAAATCTACAATAAGTCACGTCAAAAAAAAAAAAAACTTCCATTCAACACCAAGGTACTCAATAATATTAGTGTAAAACCAATAATAAAGTTTCACTTCAGACATGAAGAATACATAAATTATGGTTATTTAAACCTACGTATTATTTTTGTACTGTGAAGGTAATATACTAATAACTGACTCAGTAACAGTCCTTGCACAGATCCATAAAAATTTGAATTAAAACATGACATAACAATCAGCCACAGTACAGCACAGCCTTGCAGCCTTCCGCTGTATGCAACGCGAGGAACCTCTCACCACGATTGTAGTAACCTTTGCAATTGCAACATTACCTCTAACAGCTGAATTGAGATGCCGACCTAAATACCTATTGTTTCTAGCTACCTCAAGAGCTAAGACATTAATGAATGTTAGATACGAACTTCGGATAAGAATACAGATTGAATGGTCACTTTTGTCTTTGTTTGGTTTGTATTATGTATCGTATTTTAACTAAGTCCTCTTCTATCGTGTGGGTTATGCAGGATGTTAGTGACGTCGTAACGAAAACGTTGAGGGATGATTCAGCTCATTATTCTGAGTTAATATCAAGTGGAATTTTCCATCGCTAATCTAGAATTTAAAATAATTTAATAAAGCACAAAAAGAAATCATGTCATGAATTCTGTGTCTGTGACGGAAAATTCGACTTGATATTAAATCAGAATCATGGTTTGGACCATCCCCCTCGGTATTCGTTATGATGTCACTAACACCCTTTATAGTAGTTTACCAACCTCATCAACCCTGGTGTCAGCCCTATTATTGAGTCGCCCCTGTCATGACTCATGTATCGATTACGTACTTATATCAGTAAGTAGTAACCGGAACCAACGGCTTAACGTGGCTTGCGAACACGGTTCATCTTACTTTCGGACAATCGGGTGATCAGCCTGCAGTGTTCTAACCAAACCCAGCTCACAAAGGGATTTTTGTTATGTTTCCCCACCGGGATTAGAGTCTGGGACCTCGAGATCGTGAGCCTAACGCTCATCCACTGGTGTACTTACTGATAGTAAGTAGTAAGTAAGTAGTCGTTACTTGAATCACGTCAACGGTCTTTGGCGGGTCAATAATAACCCTGACACCAAGGTTGTTGAGGTCGGTCATCAACCTCACAACCACAACCCTTACAAGAGAAGGAAGAAGGGCTCTAGTAAGTACGCACACTACATACATCCGTCACTTACATTGCGCTTTTAAGTTAATCGAATATGACGTTCGCTTTATGAGGAGTATAATACTTAAAAGAGTGCCTCTTGACCTGTTCAAGGAAGCGAAGGCATTACAATGTTTATCCAGATAACGCCGGTGTTATTCCATTTTATCCTCTTATCGGTGTTTGCGCTTATGACCACTTCGAGCTCGGGTGTAATAGTGTGCCCCACATTTGAAAACAGCTGAAGATCATTGGAAAGTGGAAAGGAAATAGCTTTTGTACATTTTAAAACAAAGGTCGGACAATTTTGACTTCGACGGAGTTCATTTGTTTTTCTTCAGAGTTCAGAGCGATGGGCACGAGTTGTTACTCACTGGGTACCTCAATACTGGTACAGAAGGCGAGGTCGCTCACTGCTGAGGACCGTGATTATATGTAATCTTTCTCCACTGGGATCAGGCCTGTGCCATATGTACAGCTCTTTGGTCTTGACCACCTGCTTGACCTGGTCCACCCACCAAATCCAAGTCGAGGTAGACCCCGTAAAAGATGATCATGACCTTAATGCTTGTCGGAGAGGTAAATCCAAATTCAAATTCAAAAATATCTTTATTCAGTAGGTAACATAGTTACACTTTGAATCGTCAATTTTTACATAACGAACGTCTCATCCGCCTAAAACTACTGCAGCTTCTCACAACCTCTATAGCCGGGGAAAAGAAGCTGCAAGCAAAACCTCGGCACAGGGCCCTAGATGTCCTTAAAAAATAAATAAACATAAAATATTGTTATACAAGGTAGGCGGGAGACAGCGCAGAGTCCAGAAGAATGAAAGGAATTAAGGAGTATTTGCGTTTTTTTCATCTATATTGTCGGCATAATGACGCGACACATGGTTCAGGACGAGGACCCGGTGGCGTAATATTATATTGACCTGGAAATCGTCTGGGGTCATCACAAATCAAGCACTCGTAGTCAATGACGAAGCACTATGTAAACACACAACGCAGCGTGACATGATCATCATAATTATTATTGGTCAATCAAATTAGCCTACATCGCACTTGTGAAATATTCTTACGAGAATGTTTAATTATAGAAGACATGTGTTGTGTCTGCGATGATTTTGATTTATCAGAGATAATCTGTCTTTTAGTTTCTAAGCTACCAGTATTTTAAACGGGGATAGTCTATGGCCGATTTCGCACTAGTCAGATGCCGTTAATTCGCAGAATAAAGACGTGTCCCAAATTTGAATTTTGTTATTCCATTATTCCATTGATAATTATTTTATCCGTACTTCTTAAAAAATTACCACAAATTCTATACAAGCAGATTATTTATTGTTTAAATTTATTATTACTAGATACATTCTTTTTATGAACCTTATAAACCTGAATAAATACTTATGTTAGTACATCGACTGTATATAGGATTATTTTGTATTCACTCACAAAATTTCCAAAGATGGTTGATTTTGAATATTTTTTGTCATTGTTAAATTACGATTCAATGATACATTTTGTGTGGAAGACCATTAAAACATTCAAGATTATTGATTTCTTAATTATTACTCAACTGTGAGTCAAATTAGATACCAGAGCATTTCAGCTGCTAATCACTTCACTTATACAAGCATTAATTGTATTAATTAACTCTTAATCTGTTACTCTACATCTAGACACTTTTATATTCTTATCTGAATCGCATTCATAAAAGCATGTTTTTCGCACAAGTTAGAAAGCGAAAGGTGAATTTTGCGATGTAAGTATATTATATACCTTTTGACCCCAACAAAGTTAGTTACGAAAGACACTGAGGTAGTGAAAATAACATAAAGTTGGATAATTGACTTATGTTTTATAGTTATTTTATTTTATAGCTTCTGTGCTGGATTATACTCATAGGCCAGGCGCGCACTACGAGTTTTTCGCCACGCGGCAGAAAAAAGCAGCGGCATAATGTCGATGGATATTATCAAGCATTTTGCGTTCTATTTTTTTACTTATTAGGGCTATGCATCGAATGTAGCCGCGGTAGCCCAGTTTAAAAACCGCTTGTCTCTTCCTGTAAGGTCGCAGGTTGGAATCCATCACGGGCATAAACCTATAATTTCGAAATCGTTTTTTGAATTCATGTTTGGACGATAAATGATTATCACGTGCTCAGCGGCGAAGGAAAACATCGTGAGGAAACCCACATACCCGAGAAATGCATTTCGGAGGTACCGATGTGACCTAACCTGTATTGAGCTGTTTTCTTGCCTTCGCGGGTTGGAAGGACAGACAGGCAATCGTTCCTGTAAACAACCGGAGCTGTCAAATCTTCTGGTTACGTAAGCGGAGCCTGTGAAAATGGGAAAACGCTAGGGAGATGATGAGGGGTGGGCTTTGGATAATGAAATACATTATCCGGAACACAATAATCGTTTTATAAATCTACCCAGTTGGGAAATAGTGAAATCATTAATTAATATGCCTATTACTGTCGCACCGATATTTAATGTTACACTAGAGAACATTCTATGACGTTATTGTTATTTATTCGATTGAAAATCGCACGAATTACGGTTGAATATAGTCAAAATTAATAAGTTTAGGTATCCACGAGGGATGCATTCATAAAGTATTCATAATATTATTATAAAATCCAAAAACTTTAGTTCCAATGGTTCAGTGGTTAGAGCGTTGGGCGCACGATCTGGAGGTACGAGATCGATTTCGGATAAGGACATTGTCGAAATTACTTGTTAGATGTCCTTTGTTAGGTAAGGCCATTGCAGGCTTGAATCACCTTATTATTATGTATAATCATCTTATATACCGTTCTCTTTTTAACAATTGGTCCCGGTAAGTACGTAGTCTACTACTTACCGATGTAAGTACGTAGTCGTTACATGAGTCATGTCAGGGGCCTTTGGCGGCTCAGTAGTAACCCTGACATCAGGGCTGATGAGGTTGGTAATCCACTTGACAACCCACACGATAGAAGAGAGATATAATCATTTAATAATAAATACGATGATTCCGTGCTACGGAGGGCACGTTAAGCCGTTGGTTCCCATTCCACTCCTTAAGGTTTTCCTAGAGATGGTCATCTATCCTTTCGAGAACACAAGATAATGATGGTGTTATGTAGCACTATATTATGTACTTATCGAGTCTAAACCGTTAAATTGCTCATCAAACCCAAAACGTAACAGTTTACGTTAGACAAACCTTGAGTTACGTACATTTCGTACCTATCTCCTTATCTTAACCGACACAGTTTGCCCAACTAGCGGGACTTAGTAATTCCATTTACCTTTGTTGGGGGCTTGACACAAGGGATTTACCCTCAGGTGAGTAGTCCCTGTTGCGATGTTTTAATTCATTACTGCTGAAGGTAGATTTATAGTGAGATGCTTTACTATACAGAGAGACAGAGAGAGGTTGGAAGCGTTTGAGATGTGGTGTTGGCGAAGGATGGAAGGTATAAGCTGGACTGAAATGGTGTCAAATGAAAAAGTGCTGGAAAGAGTTGAAGAAAAGAGAACCATATTGAAGACTATAGAGAACCGGAGAGGAAATATGATTGGCCACCTGATACGACACGATTCATTTATAACAAACATTATCTAGAAGGAAAAATTGAAGGGAAGAGAGGAAGGGGTAGACCTAGGATAACATTTAAGAAACAAATAAAAGAGAAGGTGCAGGTCGTGTCGTATCGGGAGGTGAAGGTTTTGGCGGGAAGAAGAGAGGAATGGCGGTTACTCCACCGACAAGAGCGCAGCTCTTAAATAGAGAGAGAGCTTTACTATAATAAACAGACTTCTATACCTGCCTCATACGTTCCTGATGACCTGGGGGGTTAAAAAGGCCACATCCAAGCGAATCATCTAAAAAAGCAATATTGCTATTTGACATTAGCGCATATAAAAATGTCAAATAGCAATATTGCTTTTTTAGATGAACTATTTCGATGTGGCCTTTTTAACTCCACTGGTTACTACTCTACACATATATGCGATCAATCAGCGACAACAAACGCTCCAGGACCCCGCCGGCGTGGTCGACGATTTCCCTCATGCCGATGCTCTAAGCCGTCGTTTGCGCCCACTGAGCACACCAGGAGTGTTGTTTTGAACCTTATGATGACAAGGGATCAGCCTATCGAATATAGCAATTGTCTACCTTGTTATAGAGTACAGAATCCCTCCGTCGGATATTTTTTTAACATAACCAGGAAGATGAGGCTTTTTGATGTGGCCGGACAAATGGGTCCCTTACCTGACACAAAATTTAAGACACCAGCAGAGCTAACATCGTGTTAAAATTATCGATTTAAACATAAACCTATATACGTCCCACTCAATCAACCGGAGAGGGTATGGAGCATACTCCACCACGCTGCTCCAATGCAGGTTGGTGGAGGTGTTTTTACGGCTAATAGCCGGGACCAAGAAATAAAAAAAAGCTTTAATAAATTTTCTCGAAGTCGTCGACTTATTTAGGGTTACATATTAGCACTAACAGACAAAACGACTTAATAATATCGTCAGAATCGATAAAACAACCGTGACAAAATTTGTCCCGTTTCGCATGTTAGCCTTACTGGTCTGAGCGTGCCCAGGTGAGCGCGAATCTCAACTCAGAGCGTCGTTGCCTGATGGGATGTTTGAGATTACGGCGGTATATAAAGCGAAAGTTGATGGTAGCGTTGACAGAGGAAAACCTAGAAAGACTTACGTTGACCAAATTGAAGATGACCTTAGAAAAGGTTTAGTACGATCTACTCTGAACCGGCGTGTGTGTATGGAGCGATTGATGAATGTGGAGCAAGAGAAGTGTGTCAGGATCGAAGCAAATGGAATTCTATAGTCTCTGCCTACCCCGATGGGAAATAGGCGTGAGTTTATGTATGTATGTAAGAAAAAACAATTTTATTTCACCTCGACTTTACGAGCTATAAGCTCAATTAAAAGTTACTTCATACAATAATAAGTATTACGAAAACCTACGTGAGTTACGTAAACCATTCTCAATGGTTGCCAAGGTATCTCAATGATAAATAAATTAGGTATGTACTTGTTTATGTAGGTAGAGCTGTCAGGCAACTGCCACACTAGGGCTCTATCTCATTAGGATACCTTTTTTGACTGTCTTATTGTAATTTGCCGCAGATGTTATATTATGTAAGTATCAATATGAGTTTGAGGCAATGGCCCTGATTCCTGCAGACACTTCCTAACTTTATTTTATATTATGCCTGTCATTTTTTAGCTATGGTAGCCCAGTTGGCAGAACACTTGCCACTCACTTTCAGGTCGCAGGTTCGAATCCAGCACAGGCCTAAACCAATGATTGTCGAATTTGTTTTCGAATTCATAAATGATTATCACGTGCTCAGAGGTGAAGGAAAACATCGCGAGAAAACCTTCATTCCCGAGAAATGCAATTTTTGGAGGTATGTGACCTAACCTGGATTGGGCTGGTTTTCCTTTCGCGGGTTGGAAGGTTAGACAGGCAGTCGCTTCAGTAAAAAAACGGACCTGTCAAAATCTTCAGGTTAGGTAAGCGGACCATGTGAATAACGGGATAATGCCATGGAGATGATGTTGACCTGTCTTTTTTTTATCCACCGAAAAAAAGGGACGGATGATTGACAGTGTTGTTAATTTTAAAATGAATGGGTGAATGTACAAAAAACGCGGGGGAATCAAATTGGCATGTCGCTGTTTGTATCCCGTTTGACGTGTGCTGTCAATTTAATTCGGTCAGATTATTGGCCAGTGTTTAAATTTGTGCATAAAATTGACGTGTGTACCGTAAAATGCTCGTAGATTACCTATCCCTTTCCTTTTCTGCGGATAAGAAAAAGACACGTATACTTAAAATAAAATTAGATGGTGTTTAGTGGAATTAGCGGCACTGTCTATTTAAATGATAAAATCATAAAACATAAGCTGCCCATATACATCCCAATGCTGGGCACAGGCCTCCTCTCAATCAACCGGAGAGGGTATGGAGCATGCTCGACGCTACTCCACTGCGGGTTGGTGGAGGTGTGTTTACGGGTAATACCCGGAACCAACGGCTTAACGTTTCAGACAATCAGGTGATTCAAGCCTTAAAAGTCCTTATTACCAAACAAAGGACATTCTCACAAAGTCATTTCGATAATGTCCCCATCGGGAATAGAACCCGGACCTCCAGATGGTGAGCCTCACGCTCTAACCGCTAGACCACGGAGGCTGTTTAAATGATAATAATATGAAAGGTTAACATATCCATCTATCTATTTGAATGCCAAATATTGCTGCAAGAACTTTATCTTCTGATCACTTGTAGCTCAGCCTATACCGTTGGAGATTATAGGCGTGTAATTTATGTATGTATCATTGGAATCTCATTATACAGTCATAAGCAATACCATGTATCTACTTTAGAACCCTGTCGCATTAATATATCTGACATTTAGTGACAGCTACAGTTCAATTCTCGTTCAATTTGTCGAAAATGTTAATATGACATGGTCTCTTAGCTGTAAGTTAACTTTAAGTATCTTAAACATAATAACATTAAGCGAACTCCACTCCCACAGACAAACCGAGGAATTGGTTTTGTGGGGTTTTTATTGTACCCATATTTTCTGTATTTCTCATGAAAAATAAACATTTTACTTACTTACTAAAGTGTATAAGTGTAATAAAGTGTGTTTGCGACTATACTTATATGATGTAAGAAACCTTACAAGAATCATATGACATCGGTAAATACCTTACTGACTTCACTTACAAGTTTGTATTAGTAGTTAGGTATTTCTGATATGTATGTAAATAACTAGCGATATGGCCTACGGCTGGTAAGACCCTATTAGAACACGCGATACATCAAGTGGACGGGACTAAGATTTCTTTTTTTAAGTGACTTATTGCAGATTTTCCGCAAATGACCTATGACTATGACCTACTTGGCCGGGCGAATGGAGAGCGCTGAGGGCTCACCCCGACCAAGATTTTGCCATACATTTAATGTAAGGCTACAGGTCAATGCGACGCATAATGCGTAATCGCGTAATGTAATAGAAGAGTCGGCGTCGGTTTAATGGCGATACATGGATCGAAAGAATTTCGCATGGACAGAAGGAGGTGGTGTAATGGTTAACAAGCTCGTCCCGACATGACTATAGCTGCGGGTTCAAGCTCCATCCGTGTCAGAAAATGTTTTCGATAAAAAAAATCTCTTTGTAGGTATATACAGCTTAAGGTGTATCTATTTATAAAGAACTTCTAAATTATTAACATTTTAATTAATCAAAATAGAGTCTTAAATATGTTCTACACTGAAATGAAAAACATCTCGGCTATCGCCCTGTTACCCCATACCAACAATGCATCGTTTGATACGACTCTTGTACAGAAAGTACATGATGTTAGGCAATGAATGTATCGTATACCCTAGTTCAGAGTAAGCGGCGCGTGGCAACGACTACATTTGCGAGAAAACATTACGTCACTCAAACGTTCACCCGAGTCTGCGAACACAGCTGTTTATCGTACGGAAGCCCATAGCGCACTTATCTCTACTTTTTTCCTGCCGAACTGCGCTTTCGAATGTACAAACTCGACAAAACCAAACAACAACAACATTCGGGCACTGGCCGTAAATAAACACAAAGAATAAACAAAACTTTTTGGTGCCTTCACTTTACTAACGATAAATAATATAAAGAACTTAAAAAAATGGAATGCGAATTGACATTTGAATTATGGGAGAATCCACTCACCTCAGAAAAGCCGGGCGATCGATTTCCACGTGACAGTTAACCACACCTCCGTCGGACAAAAACCAACAAAAATACCAAAACAAACACACAAAAAACGATGTTGTCTAACAAAATTTCTTTGTCCGAACCGTCACTGAACGTTACTTACACAAGCACTACAAGTTACTGCGTATCCACACAATTTTACACCCGGCGTTTTCCCGGCGAAAATAAAGGAACAGAAAAGAAAAAATAAAGATAAAACAAAGAGGAAGAACGCTTTGAAGTTGTCTCAGAGCTATCCGAGCGATTGATTATTGTTTTTGATGAGTAAACACAGACATAAGGGTGATATTTGGGTATATTCGCAACGTATTTTATCAGTTTCCGACTGCTTGCCAGTGGAACGGATAAAACGTACGCCTCGATGGCGCGGCCAATACTGAGCGGAGTGAACGAAAAAAACAAAACAGCCGACTCGGTAGCGTTGAACGGCCGGCAAGCGCTTCAAGCGGAAAACGC
The DNA here is from genome assembly GCF_024362695.1 of Pectinophora gossypiella. NCBI lineage: Eukaryota > Metazoa > Arthropoda > Insecta > Lepidoptera > Gelechiidae > Pectinophora > Pectinophora gossypiella. Next base: position 8,437,259 of record NC_065422.1, read on the forward strand.
AACTGGAAAATTAGTTTCGTCTCTTTCTCGCTCAGTGCCTCTGAATAATCTTCAGAGCGTTTTCCCTTTTCCTCCCAGCGTAGCGGCTGCCAGCGGATTTTAGCAGAACTATGAACTGAGTCACAGCTCTACCAACTAAGGTTGTAGATAAGTGTTGATAAACATACAACTTGCTTAATCCTTATAGAGGTAAATACGTAATGGTTCGGGATAACTCTCTGTAATAGACACTCCTTGTTCCTGTATTGACCTCGATTAAAACATGACTTGAGATTGAGTGTGAGTGAGAGACGAGAGGAGTTTTAAAAAAAAGGAGCTGTTAAAAAGCTCATTAACGCGTTGATGTCTTTTTAAGGCAGAATGCATATTACGCTCAGAATTTTAAATTTTAATGCTTATTTTTTTATCACGTAACAATATTTTATACGGATTATTAATTTAAAAACACAATAAAAATGTAGGAAACAAGGTAATCTGTTTTTTTAGAGTTTGTAATGTATTTACTTTACTGTTCCGAGTTCGACGGCGGCTATTTGTATGAAGATTGATATCAGAAAGTTTTTTTTTAAAAAAACAGTATAACAAATTTTTAAGTAAGTACATACATACATACATACATAAACTCACGCCCGTAATCCCTAATGGGGTGGGCAGAGCCACAAGTAATCAAAGACAACTTGCAGCCACTGTTGATACGATGTCGTAAGCTGGATATGATGAACCTTAAGTAAGTACTACAAAATAATTACCTAACACTAAGTACTGCCCTTAGATAGCAGTGAATATGGTTATCAACCAAAAGGTATACTAAATCAAATGTTTTTGTCGCGACATATACAATAAGTAGAACGTACCTAACATACATGAATAAGGAAAAGAAAGGAAAGGAAATAAACTCACGCCTGTAATCCCTAATGGGGTGAGCAGAAACACAAGTAATCAAAAGAAAACTACAACTACTTATTGAAACGAAAAGAGTTTACATGGAATAGATTAAAAAGCATACTCCACCACGCTGCTCCAATGAGGGTTTGTGGAGGTGTTTTTACGGCTAATAGCCGGGACCAATGGCTTAACGTGCCCTCCGAAGCACGGAATCATCTTACCCCCTCCGGTTGATTGAGGGGAGGCCTGTGCCTAGCAGTGGGACGTATATAGGCAGTTTATGTTAGATTAAAGAGAAGGCGAACGTCGTGTCTTATAAGGAAGTGAAGGAATTGGTCTTTAATAGACAAGAATGGAGAACGCTACACCGACAAGTGCGTGGCTCTTAAATTATGTGTGAAAACATGTTAAAAGAGTCTTTAACATCAATGCAAATGACCTTCTTTGCAAATCTGTGTATAAACGTAGTGTGTGTAAATGCGAGACAAATTAAAATCTCGTTAGATTTCGCATTTAAGAGAACATTTACGAGTTAGTATCCTTATTAAGTAAACGCGTGGATACGACCTTACACGCTCGATTTATCCTTTCAAATATCCTTAGGTGGCTGTAAAAGTATTAAAATTGCTGTAATTGAAGAACAACGGTTAATGTTTGTGGTTGTAAGGAACCTTGGTCCGTTCACCGGCCTTACCTCACTCACGAATCTAGGTATTCTCAGTACATTCAAAGTAATTATCTCAGTTCAAAGAACGATACCAAACGTGTATAATCTCTTTTCTGGGGCGTAAAGGTTCTAGAATGGCGACCACGTGTCGGACGACGCTCAGTGGGTAGGCCCGCTACAAGGTGGACCGACGGTCTGGTGAAGGTCGCGGGAAGCCGCTGGATGCGGGCAGCGCAGGACCGATCGTCGTGGAGATCCTTGGTCGATTAATTCTTTCATATATTATCCTTTTCGACTATCTTCGAATATACGATGATATCCTAATCTAATACTAGTACCATACCCATCAAGTATTTGATTTATATCGTGTACCGAAATTTTAATTCAGAACTAGGTACATGATTATTGTTTTTTTTTTTCAAAAACAAAACACTGTAAAATCATTCTAAAGAGTTAAGATATTACATAAATAATAATACATGTCAACGACAACTAACACTACAGGACCCCGATACTGACCCCGCCGGTGTGGTCGACGATTTCCCTCTTTCCGCGCTTATCACTATCGGCTAACAAGGGTCGATTAATTCTCTCCTCAGTCAACGCCCTGAGCCGAGGTTCGCGCTGCGCTCAGGGCTCAGCGCTCCCCATTTGTCCGGCCAAAAAAAATTTGTTAATCGCCCCTAATACATGGGACTTAAAATGAAAGCTGACGAGGAGTGGTTGCACTACACCTCTGCCTACACTATCAGGGATATAGGCGTGAAGCTTTGTTCAAATAATTTTACAAGCTTCCCGGCATGACTAACAGCTTCTTAAGCGATTATGTTTACATCTTCTTCTTATCGTGCCGATGGCAAACTAAAAACTATCGTTGTTTTAAATTTACGCGGTTATTATCATAATTAAAACACACTAAAACATAATAATACATACATAAACTCACACCTATTTCCCACCGGGAGGGGTAAGCAGAGACTTGGGAATTCCATTTCGTACGTCTCGTATCGTTTATCGTACAGTCATGAGCAATATAATGGACCCACTTTAGGACTCTGTCGCACTAACGTATTTGACATTTAGTGTGACTTACAGTTCAATTTGTCAAAAAAGTTAATGTGACATGGTACCAAAGTGTATACATATTAATGCTCGTGACCGTAGTAAACCTTACCCCCAACACTACCAACCCAATTTCATATTTCTGCCTAAAATTCAAACGAAGGATTTTCCAGGCTAAGTTCCTGAAAAACAATATAGATAGCGCTGTACAGGTTTTCCTTCGTTTAACCTTCAATTTTCATGGATAACAGCCATGCATCTTTTATCTTTGTTTTTGGGTATAACAGCCTCCGTGGTCTAGTGGTTAGAGCGTTAGGCTCACGATCTGGAGGTCCGGGTTCGATTCCCGATGGGGACATTGTCGAAATCACTTTGTGAGACTGTCCTTTGTTTGGTAAGGACTTTTCAGGCTTGGATCACCTGATTGTCCGAAAAAATAAGATGATTCCGTGCTTCGGAGGGCACGTTAAGCCGTTGGTCCCGGCTATTAGCCGTAAAAAACCTCCACCAACCCGCAGTGGAGCAGCGTGGTGGAGTATGCTCCATACCCCCTCCGGTTGATTGAGGGGAGGCCTGTGCCCAGCAGTGGGACGTATATAGGCAGTTTATGTTATGTTATGTTATGTTTGGGTATAAATGATGACCCTTTTTATTACACCCAGGCACAATTACATCTTCCACTCATTATTATACTGATCAAAATAAAGAAAAACAATATAGGCAGCAACATAATTCTATACATAATGTGATCCAAATATCAAGCAAAAACTATTTTTATATATGCTTGTGTCATAACATTGTATTTTGGAATAATTATGTACCCAAGTAATGAAAACAAAGGTACATATCACTTTGAAGCTGTACAACTTTTTTTTTTGACGTGACTTATTGTAGATTTGCCGCAGATGGCATTAACTACTTGGCCGGACAAATGGGGAGCGCTGAACGCTCTCACCCGGTACAACGTTTAAGACAACAGGCCTAAGGGTGCCCAGTTGGGCGCGAACCTCGGCTCAGGGCGTCGTCTGAGAGGAAAAATATTTGAAAGAATTAATCAACCCTAGTGGGTCGAAGCTGTACAACGCAAAAACAATATAGATTGTTTTTAGTGAAGGTAGCCTGTAAAGTCCCTCACTGTGTTCTATAAATTATTATCCTGTCATTAACACGTTCATGCAAGCATCCCACTAAGTCCGTCAGATGAGGCGTTGCGCATGGTCTTTCCATACAAAATTAAACGACGTTCATACACGTCCCGAGAAATATAAAATAATTATCATACATACATCTTCACACTAACGTTGTATAACGTCAACGTATACATACGTTTTGTCACACAAAATAAAGATTGCACCCTGAATTACAAAAAGAACGTAATTATACGTCAACGTATATATACGTTCCGGCATATTTCATAAACATTTTGCTTGTCTATTAAAGACCTAACGTCATAACACGTCAACGTTTATAGGCGTTGTGCCACTAAACATGTATTTTATCTATTGAATAAGTAGCCACGTCTTATCACGGTACCGTGAATATACGTTGTGCTTTCTAGTTTAGTTAATACACTCGCCAGAAATACTAGAACGTGTATAAACGTTAACGTTTATAACCGTTGTGTCACAAAAAGTTTTATAAATTTTGTGCTTATGTAACAACGTTTTATCACGGTAACGTTGGTGTACGCTGTGTTTCAGAGCATAGTTTTCATATTAGCTAGTAATACCGAAACGCACGTGTACGTTAACGTATGTTTACGTTCTGCTGTAAGAAATTGCTAATACACGTTTTTAATACAAAGGGACGCTTATGTACGTTGACGGTTATTCATGTAGTGCTACAAAACATTGCATCAAGTTTATTTTTTTAATGAACAAGGACGTACATAATATACGTTTCGTTATTTTTCAGTACTTAAGCATTGTTATGTAGTTTTTAGGTATTATTCAGTCAATAAAACACTAAAGGTTATGTTTGTTTTTATTATTTTTTCTTAATCAGTCTCACAATTTAGGATATAGCTTCATACTAGAATAATTAACCTATTTATAGGTATCTAATAATATTATAATTGTACGTTTTTAATTAACAATATCCTGAAAAGCTAATATTTAAATTCGTACTAATCAGTCTTGATATAACAATAATATTTCTTGATTAGCAATTGCACTTAAATCTAAAAGCATCTTTGATTTTATCTTGGCCCATGAGATCACACATATATTTTTTGTACTTAGAATTAAATTTAACAATTGACCACTGATTAAACCCTGGTATCTAAGACACAAGTGACAAGACAGCTACAAATTATACCTGGCTATGCCATTCTTCGAAACAAACAGCACATAATGCTGGCTTATCGTCACAGCCTTTGCATCTTAGACCAGTTTCTTTTCTAATTTTCTTTTTTGTGCATAATTTGCATTTTAAGTAATTTACGTTTATATACGTTTTATGAAAATCATCTATGACCGTCGTACCTGGGCCGACATTAAATTGAGCACCCGCAGAAAGGGCATCAAATTCAAACAACGCTTTTGTAGTTTCCCAGTCATTTGGAGCTTCAATGTCGTTACCAGACTGTCTAACATTACCCTATTCCGGGATTCCGGTCGGATTATTTCTTTGGGCATCTTCAGATCTTGATGGCATTAGTGACGCACGGGGCGAGTTATTTCTTTCAGCTTCAACCGGATTCGGTGGCGGCGGCGACGCAGGTGAGTCATTTATTTCAGCTTCAACCAGATCCGGTGGCGACGGCGACGCAGGTGAGTCATTTCTTTCAGCTTCAACCGGATCCGGTGGCGGCGGCGACGCAGGTGAGTTATTTCTTTCAACTTCAACCGGATCCGGTGGCGGCGGCGAACCAGGTGAGTCATTTCTTTCAGCTTCAACCGGATCCGGTGGCGGCGGCGACGCAGGTGAGTCATTTCTTTCAGCTTCAACCGGATCCGGTGGCGGCGGCGACCCAGGTGAGTCATTTCTTTCAGCTTCAACCGGATCCGGTGGCGGCGGCGAACCAGGTGAGTCATTTCTTTCAGCTTCAACCGGATCCGGTGGCGGCGGCGAACCAGGTGAGTCATTTCTTTCAGCTTCAACCGGATCCGGTGGCGGCGGCGACGCAGGTGAGTCATTTCTTTCAGCTTCAAGCGAATCCGGTGGCGGAGTCGAAGCAGGTGAGTCATTTCTTTCAGCTTCAACCGGATCCGGTGGCGGCGGCAACGCAGGTGAGTCATTTCTTTCAGCTTCAACCGAATCCGGTGGCGGAGGCGAAGCAGGTGAGTCATTTCTTTCAGCTTCAACCAGATCCGGTGGCGGCGGCGACGCAGGTGAGTCATTTCTGTCAGCTTCAACCGGATCCGGTGGCGGCGGCGACGCAGGTGAGTCATTTCTTTCAGCTTCAACCGGATCCGGTGGTGGCGGCGATGCCAGAGGTGACTGATTTCTCGTACAAATTGACATATTTTCTATTTCTGTCGGGTCAGGAAGCAAAGATGAGATTTCTAAAACATTTATATCACCCAAGTTGTTCCTTAAAGTTTCTGAATGCAAAGAAATTGTGTCTGCACTGTCATCAGCATGTTCAACTTTCGCCTGTTTTGTTTTAGGTTTGTTTGTGCCATTGTTTGAAGTGGTTGAATGGGAACGTTTAAGAGCTAAACGGTGGCGGCGATGAGAGTCAAAAATACTGCTATTACTTGAAGCTTCCGAAAACGAATCGGTTTCGTTATCATCGTCATTATCTGTACCAGCTTCAGACTCAGACCTGCTCCCCAACGATGGTTTAGTGCGTCTGCAACAAAATTCCAAATCACTAACAACACTGCTGTCTGAATCGTCAGAGGCAGGATCATATTCTTCATCGGAGCCATACTCTCCATCGTCGCTAAATGGGTCTGGTGTACTTTGCCGTGGCGAGACATTATCTTCAAACATTTTCATTGAAGCCTTGTTCGTCCGTTGTGGTCGTTTCTCCTCCTGCAGACAGTAAAATTATTTAAAACTATAGCTTCTGCCCCGCGACTACGTTCGCTCACATCGGAATCCCGCGAGAACCTTATTGTTTCCCGGGATAAAAAGTATCCTATGTTTTTTTCGGGATATGGTCTATCTATGTGCAAAATTTCATGGAATTCCATGAAATTTTGCACCAGCGGTTTAGGCGTAAAAACGTAGCAAACAAATTTTCAGATTTATAATATTAGTAGGATTTATCAGCTCACAAGAACCCAATAACTGACACCTAAATTGTTTATCACAAAATTGTATATTTAGATAGTTACCTGCCTAGTTCTTATAAATAAAAAATAACTTACCGTGTCCATTTCAATAGATTTCTCCGTATTTTTTCTATTGCAGGTCTCATTTTTGTCTTTTCCTTTGGGTCGTCTTTTTTTAGATTTCCTCTTACTTTCCATCTAAAACAATAAAATTAATGAAAATTAAATGATAGTAGATCAAAATTATTACCGAAATATAACTTACAATACACAAAAACATCGAGAAAATTAATGTTTACTTACGTCGGTGATTTCGCGCGTAATTGGTTTGCGTCGTGTTCCCGCTGCGAGCGCAACAGCCTCACTGACAGTATGGCGGCGCGTACAAAGGTCACCGTGTGATGACGTTGTGCGTTTGTGGTGTGGGTACTTGTAACTGTGTGAGTGACTGGGAATCATCATGAAATAAAACACATTTCCAGTGGCGCTAGAAGTCCGAGATTTAGATATGGTGTGGCGCTAGTACGTAGTTTTATGATTTTTATACGGATATCCAACGTTCTTGTACGTTCTACGCTTTACTCATGTTTTTATTTCGGCGTGATAAAACGATGTGCTACATCACTTAGATTGATTTTCGACGTATACCTACGTTGTTAGCATGAATGTGTCCCTTTCGTTTTCGGCGGATAGAAGACATCTACTGTTTTTATTGTACTATGGTCTCGGACTAATCTTTAGGTCTTTGTAAAAAACTTAGACCACTTAGAATGTCTAAGCTTGAGGCTTTGAGGCATTCATTTTAATGAAGGCCAGCTCAACTGGGTTTTGTTAGAATGCCTAACGTAATTTTAGCGTATTTTCCCGGTAAAAATAGAACGTATTTATTTTCTTTATTGAGACTGCTTAAATTGGATACTTACACATTGGACTTAATTACCATAGCGGAATAGACCACACCCCGGTTGGTCGGTCGTACCTACCCTTTCGGTATACAAGCGTGATGCTTATGTTATGTTGTAATATGTGCTTCAATTTTTTATCTTGCTTTGTTTCGTTCTTGAATTTGCGTTTCAAACGCGAATCAAAGGCGAATTGTAACCGCTACAATAATAATATTATTATATTCTAAAATTTAGGCGTCATCTACGGCGTCAGATATTTGTATTTTATATTTGAAAGGTAGACACACTATGAAATAAGCTTAATCATTCACAAAAGAGCAAATTAAAAACCTACGATAACGCCTGTCAATTTTGTAACAGCAGTTACGTAAGACAGCATTTTGTCTCTAAACAAAGATACAGGCGCTGCATAAAATTATACCTGTAAATGTTACTAACTTCTCAGCTTATGTAACGCTGTATAGGCTTTAGTTCGATTATGAGTAGTTAAGCGACGGATTAATTACGCATCCCATTCAGGACGGAACTTTGATCATACTGGGTGGAAACACAGGGGCGTATTACGAGTAGGTTCTTACACACCCGCGAGTTATTATATTACTTTTTAATTATTGTAAATACAGATACAGTCATAATTATCGTCATATACCTTTAGAAGTTAAGGATACTTAACTAGAAATGTTACCAATTAAAATACAAGGACAAGTACTTACCGGATTTCGTCTGCATTTGTTTTCTTCTAATCCCGGGATACTCTAAGATGCACTTTTCAATGGGTTTTGAACGAGATTATTAGTATTAACAGTCTTTATAAGGTTTGCAAAGTTCTTGCAAGGACACGCGCGCGACGGCGAAGTGCCAACAAAACATTTTCTTTTCTTAATGACGGTAGAAAGAATTTTTGACGGGAACTAATGAACTTTTTGAATTTTAGTCTGTAGGTATTCTAATATATTTTATATTTTCTTATCATTATTACTGGTCCCTGTAGATTCCATCTAAAAAATTACATTAAAATAGAAAAGAAAAGGGACGAATAATCAACAGGCATAAACATAGAACATACGGTCAGTATTGGCCAGAAATCTTAAACGACTTTCAAAATTTTAACACAGCATCACGCCTGTATCCCCGAAGGGGTAGGCAGAGGTATACACAACCGGGCACAAATCCTGGAAACCACGTGGTATCAACTATGATCCAAACGTGAATTTAAACTCATAAAGTCGAATTCAGAAGTTTAGACCCAATCGGGATTCGACACCGTGACATTAATTCTCAGAACAGGGCTATTACGGATTTAAGTTTATTACCTTTTTAGACCTCAAGTGCGTTCTATTTTTTATTCGCTCCCAATGCAGCCCAATATGGTTAGTTATTATTAAGTCCACCCCTGCAGTATAGCTGATACTAGTTGTTGGTATGGCAATATTGCATGTGTTTATGAACAGGCGCGAGATGAGAAACTGCGGTCAACTGCTAAATTGGCGGGATCACGGCGTGTGACGTCACTGTAGCCTCCAACGAGCACGTGACATGCCTTTATTACACTAGAGACACGATTCCGAAAGCCAACTATGGTGTAATAGGAGGACGCGACTAATAAAATTTCATTAAAATATCGGCTTTAAATCGTGGTTTTGCGATAAAATTTATATTGACACAAATTAACAGACACCGTGGTCCAGTGGTTGAGCGTTGGGCTCACGATCCGGAGGCCCCGGGTTCGAATCCCGGTGGGGACATATCACAAAAAATACTTTGTGATCCCTAGTTTTTTAGGACAGTACAGGCTGATCACCTGATTGTCCGAAAAAAGTAAGATGATCCGTGCTTGGGAAGGCACGTTAAGCCGGTTACTACTTACTGGTGTAAGTATATAGTCGTTATATGAGTCATTTTAGGGGACTTTGGCGGCTCAATAATAACCCTTCCAGGGTTGATGAGGCTGGTATTCTACCTCACAATCCACACGATAAGACGAAGAACAGACTATGCTCGATATCAGCAAGCTTCCCGCCATCAGACTGCTCGGTAGTTGACCAGCTGCTGTTTTAGTTTAGGACCTGGACCCTGTTTAATAAAACTTACAATTGTAAATTACAACGACTATTTGATGTACCTTGCGGAGTGTGTGATCACGAATATTTTGCAGTTTCATATTAGCTACGTAATGAACATCAAATTGTCGTTGTAATTTACAATTGTAAGTTTTATTGAACAGGCCCCTGAAGGGTCCCAATTTCGCTATACTGTTCTGTTAGTACGTGGCATTAGTAGGTATGTGAAATGGACCCCTTGTTAGTTTATAAAGTCTTAAATGCGTTTTTCGTCACAGTCATCTTTTTTTAAAGTGCCACACACATTGTAGGTGTGCCTCAGACAGATAGCAATAACATTAGTGGCGTGTCCAATATATAAAAAAAAAAACTTCTGACTCCAAATTCAGTCCAAAATTAAACTGACAGAAGTACTTATTGAATTATTTCTTTTCTAACACTATGGACCATTATAGGTATGAGCAGTAAGTGAAAGGGTGAGAGAGAGATCACATTTGTACTGTCACCATACACGGCTTGGACACGTAGAGCAGATGAAGGATAATAGGATTACGTAAGCGGTGTATAAAGCGAAGGTTGATGCCAGGGCTGGCAGAGGAAGATCTACGTAGAAGAACGTGCATTAACCAAATTGGACATGCCCTTAGAAAGGGTTTAATACGATCTACTCTGGACCGGCGTGCGCGTATGAAACGATTGATGAATGTGAAAGAAGCAAGAGAAGTGTGTCAGGATAGAAGCAAATTGAATTTAATTGGGAAATAGACCTGAGTTTACGTACAGTCATGAGCAATATCATGTACCCACTTTAGAACCCTGTCGCACTATCATAACATAACATAACATGAACTGCCTATATACGTCCCAGTGCTGGGCACAGGCCTCCCCTCAATCAACCGGAGGGGGTATGGAGCATACTCCACCACGCTGCTCCACTGCGGGTTGGTGGAGGTATTTTTACGGCTAATAGCCGGGACCAACGGCTTAACGTGCCCTCCGAAGCACGGAATCATCTTACTTTTTCGGACAATCAGGTGATTCAAGCCTGAAAAGTCCTTACCAAAGGACAGTCTCACAAAGTGATTTCGACAATGTCCCCATCAGGAATCGAACCCGGACTATCATATTTGACATTTAATGAGACTTACGGTTTAATTTCTCAAAAACGATAGGTAATATGACATGGTTTCAAAGTGTATACATATTAGTATTCGTGACCGTATGTATCATACACGGTTCATCATAAAAGTATTCATCCTACGACTTCATATGAAAAGTGGTTATAAATTTGTCTTTCCTTTTCTTATAGCTATGTTCACTCGAAAGTTTACGTTAATATAGAAACGCAGTTGTTCAAACAAGCTCCTTTGAGCATGATAAGTACAATTTAGGAGTGCTGGTGTGTTGTCTCCTCAACAATGCATCATTGGACCCTTGCCAACATACAAACTGTTGCGGTTTGCTCACCGCACTCTAGCGGGTGGGTTACTGTACTAAATTTTATTAAGGTTTTGTTATGCAAGCTACAATGGCCCCGATTCCTGCAAACACCGCCTAATTTTATTTTAAGTTATATCCGTCATTTTCATATCCGCCGAAAAGGAAAGGGACGGGTAATCGACAAGCATAAAATTTATGGAACACACGTCAATTTTAAGCACAAATCTAAACCAACCGTCTAAAAATTTTACACCCGTCAATAACCCGACATAGTTAAGTAGACAGCACGACAAACGGATTGCATACCAGGGACGTACCTTTTGATTCGCCCGGGTTATTCATTCATTTACTCATTCTTCCTAAAATTAAGAGCTGTGAATCATCCGTCCCTTTCCTTTTCGACGGATATGAAAATGACGGATATAACTTAAAATAAAATTAGGCGGTGTCTGCAGGAATCGGGGCCATTTACAGGATAAACCTTATTCTAAGGTCGGTTTCATTTAGAAATCAGAATTTTATAATTTATCTCCAACGTAGTAGTACACGACTCAATTATCATGTCCACCAAAAATCTGCAAAATCAATACAGTCCTAAAGCTATTTAATAATATAGCGTGTAATACATTCGCTATTCACGTAAATTATTTGTGTTTTAACCTAGTTTGGTAATGATGCGTTTGATAATGCCTTTGTTTTAGAACTTTATTCACAAAGCACAAATTCCAGGCAAATGTTTGTTTGTATCTGTTAGTGATAACTTTAAATACAACCTGTAACTATTAGTTGTAATATAAAGCTACAATAAATTACCTTAAAAACACATGTTTTATTTTAATAAAAAAAAGAATATAGCGCCCTAATGCCGTTATAATTTGTTATTTAAACTTAAAACAAGCTTAATGTAAAAAGATAAAATTTAAACCGAAAAAAAACTAACTGCCTTTCGAATCACGAATCATCTTATTTTCAGGCAATCGGGTGATCAGTAATGTCTTAACCAAACTAAGGCTCATAAAGTAATTTTTGTAATTTGTCCCCACCGAGATTCAAACCCGGAACCTCCGGATCGTGAACTCATCGCTTAACCACTGGTAATAAACCACATAGTATCATATGATGTAAATAAAAATTTGTGAAATAAAGAATATTTTTTTTATTTTTATTTTATCATATTATCTTCTACTTGTGGCTCTGTCCCAGACCATTAAGAATTACGGGCATGAGATTCTTTGTATACTTATGTAAGTAAGTCATATTTTCATTTACATTCTGATTATATTATATATCTAACAAGATTTCTAAAAAGATTTTTATACTATCATCACACCCTGGACACTTTATATAAAACACCTCGTTTTACACAGACACTATACATTCTATACATTGACGTTATAGTACACGCGCACCTGTGAGTGACGTCTGAACGGCAACTCTTCGCCCCCCACCAGCGTCTGAGCTAGGTTTACCTCACCCCTCCTCGAACACAGTTTACACCTGATAACAAGAATGAACAAGATAACGTCAATGTTTATGTCTGTGTAAATTTTTTTTTTTTTTTTTTTTTTTTTTTTTTTTTTTTTTTTTCAAAAATTAAGTACAGACAGTGATTAAACTAACTAGCATCGTTAAACCATGGTTTGTGTCGATGCTAGGTATCTACGATGTCCGTCTTACATTATACATAGATAAGTAGGTAACAAAAAACTTGTGGGTAAGCAAAAGGTAAACAAACATTTTGTGCAGTTCGTGTCTCGGCTACGCATCGCAGAGCGCAAGCAAGTGATATGATAACTACAGTTATAATTTTACCTATAAAACTTATGCCTACTGGCCGATGTGCATAGCAACACGGCAGTGGTGATGGTTGCGCTCACTGCTAAGCCGGACCCTCCCGCCTTCACCTCCGCCGCGTACTCAGAACCGATATACAGGGAGGCACAGATAATGTTAACTAGATATGTACCTACTTATTTTAAATTATGTGGATATTTTAATTTTATTATTAATTATTTATTATTATTTAACCTGAAAAACTATATTTTTATTTATTCTAGTAATATTGTTTACATTTTGTAGCAATTATGTAATTTATTTATTTATCTTTTTGTATTTTGTTGGTATAATATGTATTATTTATATAAGTTATTGTTTTGATACTCTAGTTGTTTTAACAGTTCATTTTTTAATGTATTAGATAAGTTGTTTTTGTTTATTTTTAATTTAGCATGATTAGGTAGTTTATTTATTAGGTCTGGTAAGATATATTCGGATGTTCTTCTGCCATAATAATTGTTATAACGGGGCTTAGTTAGTATTTTATTTGTGACTTGTCTTGTTATCTTAGTATGTGTTGTTGGATGCTGTATTTCTGTTCTAAAGTACTGTTCGGTAAGCATATTCAATTTAAATTTGTCATGAACTGGTAAAATTTTATTGTACATAAAGATCTCATTATAGCTTTTTAATTGATTTTTGATGTTATGTGGTGTAATTAATTTTAGGATTCTTACCTGTAGCCTATATATTTGGTCAAGGTAAGATTTAAAAGTCCGTCCGTAGCTGCTGAGGCCATATGATATGATGCTTTCAGCCAAAGCTTTGTACATAGTCAGCATTAGTGTGTAGGGTATTCTATTTTTGATTATGTAGAATTTTGCCAGTATTGCCCGTAACTTACTACATACCTTATTAATGTGATTACTCCAATTAAATCTATTATCGATTACAAGGCCAAGATATGTCTGTTCAGGTACTTGTTGTAATGTTCTACATTGACATAATGTTTTATTACAGGAACTGAGGTGTAGGCAATCATGGCTGTGAACTTTGATTTCCACTTTGCCTACGGTTTTATTGTAGCTTGAGTGTATGTGCATTAATTTAGTCTTCTCAGCATTAAGAACCAGACCGGCGTCATGAGACCATTGACAAACCCTATCAAAGTCTTCTTGTAATTTATGCATTGCAACATTGAGATTTGAATCAGCTGATACCATACATGTATCGTCTGCATATTGGTAAAACGAGGTTGTTTTTATGAAGTGTACGGGGTGTGACGCCCATACGATTGAAAACTAAAGCAAGACCGAGGGGGGTGAGGTAAACCTATCGCAGCTGCTGGTGGAGAGCGGAAAGTTGCCGTTCTATACGTATTATTCCTTATTCTATGCTACCACGTTTTCGTTTAGTTCAACATGTTTTGTAGATTTAGATGTACTTATTGTAGATTTGTCGCAGATGGCATTAACTACTTGGCCGGACATTGTAGGCTCTCACCCGGTACAACGTTTAAGACAACAGGCCTGAGGGTGCCCAGTTGGGCGCGAACCTCAGCTCAGGGCGTCGTCTGCGAGGAAAACTATTTGAAAGAATTAATCGACCCTTGTAGGTCGATAGCGATAAGCGCTGATTGAGGGAAATCGTCGACTACGCCGGCGGGGTCGCTATCGGGGTCCTGAAGTGTTTGGTGTCGCGAGCTGATTGGCTGCCTCTATGGCTAGAGTAATCGGGTCGTCGGAATCGTATATTACGTCCTTCGGACGCCGATACTTTTCAGTACCGTCCCTAAGCGGGATGTATTCGGAAGCCGCAACTACCAGGGGATTTGGGTGGTGTGGAGCAGAATCGAAAGAACGTTTTGAAACTAATTTGAGCCATTGGACAATGGTTGGCAGACCTAGGTTAATGTGCAGATTTTCCTTGCGAAGGAACCACGGAGCTCCCGTGGCTTTCCGCATGAAACGATTTTGTATTATAGTTCAACATGATGGCGCTAGCGGGCGATGAGAAAACCGCAACAGTTGTAAATTGGCGCAGGTCCAATATGGGTGCATTGTTGAGCAGCCAAACACCAGTAATCATAAATTCATACATCATACGTACACTCACGCCAAAATAAGTAATGCCCTAATACTGCAGAAAGAAACGTTAATCAAAAATCTTAAATCGTGGATCTGGGATCCGGAGGTCCCGGGTTCGATTCCCGGGGGAACATATCAGAAAAATCACTTTCTGATCCCTAGTTTGATTAGGACATTACTGGCTGATCACCAGATTGTCCGAAAGTAAAATGAATTCGTGCTTCGGAAGGCATGTTAATCCGTTAGTCCTGGTTACTACTTACTGATGTAAGTAAGTAGTCGTTATATGAGCCATATCAGGGGCCTTTGGCGGCTCGACAACAGGCCTGAGTTGGTCGCCAACCTCGGCTTAGGGCGTCGTCTGAGAGGAAAAATATTTGAAAGAATTAATTGACCCTAGTGGGTCGATAGCGATAAGCGCTGATTGAGGGAAATCGTCGACCACGCCGGCGGGGTCGGTATCGAGGTCTTGAAGTGTTTGGTGTCGCGAGCTGATTGGTCGCCTCTATGGCTAGAATAATCGGGTCGTCGGGAACACGGCTCACCGCCTACCACATTGGTCTAACAAACAGATCGATTACGGTGTATAGTTCATCTTGGGATTATAATTTGGATGTAGTCTTGAGCTTATGTATAAATATGTTATTATAATCATCATCATCAGCCCATTAACGTCCCCACTGCTGGGGCACGGGCCTTCCCTATGGATGGATAGAGAGATCGGGCCTTAAACCATCACGCGGGCCCAGTGCGGATTGATGGTTATTAACGACTGCTAATGCAGCCGGGACCAACGGCTTAACGTGCCTTCCGAAGCACGGAGGAGCTGGAGATGTTTTTTTTTTTTTTGTGGTCACCCATTCTATGACCGGCCTTTGCGAAAGTTGCCCAACTTCAACAATCGCAGACCGAGCGCGTTTACCGCTGCGCCACCGAGCTCTTCCTATCTGCTCCTATGTTATTATAAAGTTAGTGATTATTTAGAAGATACGAATGCATGGGATTAACTGTCTGAGAACTAATAAATATTAGGCAGCTAAATTACTTAATTGTATAAAAATATTTTACGTCTATTTTTAAAAGAACGTCTAGGGCCCTGTGCCGAGGTATTTCTTGCAGCTTCTTTACCCCGGCTATACAGGTTTTGAGAAGCTGCAGTAGTTTTAGGCGGATGAGACGTTCGCTATTTAAAAATTGTCGATTCAAAGTGAAAATATGTTACCTACTGAATAAAGGTATTTTTGAATATATAATGTGTACGTATAAGTAACATGGTAACAAAATGTATTGCACGGTCTGGGATGTTGCGGTCGGTGACGTCAAGAGAATGCAAGCTGATTCGGATTTGTGGTCGCATTGTTTTCGTATGCCACAGCTTCAAATGAACCTGCTTTACCCGTGTATTATGAAATAATAAATATATCCGCCTATATACGTAATGGCGAATGGGGTCGGCAGAGCCGCTGAAGAAAAGTCCTCCAATGTTATTTCCGTCGATGTTTAATAGTGAACACACACACAAACTCACGTCCGTAACGTCACGTGTCAGGGTTATTGATGAGCCGCCAACGGCCCCTGTCATGGCTCATGTAACGATTACTCACTTACATCGGTAAGTAGTAACCGGGGCCAATGGCTTTACGTGCCTTCCGAATCACGGGATTCCAAATGGGGTGGACAGAGCAAGAAAATAATCAAGGCCAAAGTTAAGCAATTTTGTTATCAGTCAGCTATTCCATCGAATAGCAATCTACATAAAAGGTCCATCGACCTTTTATGTAGCTTTCATTTCGGGATCCTCAGCGCTTCGGAGGGTACACAAAATCGCCGAGTTACGACTTATAGATAGTCATAAAGTTGGAACCTTCAGGTAACTTCAAAAGTCTCGCGATCAGGTTGGCTATCAGCCTAAATACCTCCACCAACCCGCAGTGGAGCAGCGTGGCAGAGTATGCTCTATCCTTTGGTTGATTGAAAGGACTGTGCCCAGCAATGGGAAGTATATGTTGTATTACATATGTACTATACTCACGCCCATAATCTCTAATAAGGTGTGCAGAGCCACCAGTAATTAAAGGCAACTTTCAGCCACTGTCCTAAGGTAAATATGATGAACCTTATGGTGATAAGGGATTAGCCTATCAACAACAGAAAAATGTTTATCATATTAGAAATTGCACAACCATTCTTACATGAAATAAGAAAAAAAAATCACAGGGTCCACTTTCCTAACCTGAAGATTTGACAGGTCCGGTTTTTTACAGAAGCGACTGCCTGTCTGACCTTCAAAACCGCGAAGGGAAAACCAGCCCATTACAGGTTAAGTCACAAACCTTCGAAAATGCATTTCTTGGAATGTGGATCAATGTTCCTCCCAATTGTAATGTGCCTCCCAATGTTTTCCTTCACCGCTGAGCACGTGATCCAAACATGAATTCGACAATCATTGGTTTAGGCCTTTGCTGGATTCGAACCTGCGACTTCAAAGTGAGAGGCAAGCGTTCTACCAACTGGGCTAACAATAAATAATAATGTTTAAAAGAAATTAATATTTAAAAAGAAATATTTCTTTCTTTTTTCTAATCGGATGTCGGTGTGCTGAGTTTACTAGACTACAAATCAAGACCCCTATCAACAGGTTTAACCAGGAAAATTAGAGTCAATTTCCTGCGTCGTCATGTTTTCATAACAACAGCAATAATAGCCATTTCCTACACTCTAGATCGCTCGTCGTGTGCGCAATAAAAACATATTTATGGCTAAAAAACCTGCGTTGTAATCGCTAACTGCCGCAGCTTGAATTTAAAAATTTTTCGCTGCAATTTTCAGGACGTAAATGGTACTTAGTAAGAGGCATGTTGTTAGGTTATTCCGTTAAATTACTGGTTTATGGTTGAGGTTTAGTGTTCTTTTGTGGAACCTTAACGGGGCTTAGAGAATTGGCGCCTCTCGAGATATTCGCTTCTATTAGGTACCTACTTACTCTTTGGTTTCAGAGGCAAATCGCGACGCGTAGTCCAGTGGTAGAGCGTTTGGCTCAAGATCTCGAGGTACCAGGTTCGAATCCCGTTGACGACACTTCACAAAAATCATTTTGTGTTGAGGAAATTGCAGGCTGATCATTCGGTAATCCGAAAGTAAGATGATTCGTGCTTAAGCATGTAGGTAGTGGTTATACGAGTCATGTCGTCGGCTCATGATACCAGAATCTTGAGAATCTTGTCCAGGTACAAAGCAATTGACAGCTTTATCGCTAAAATCCGTATCTTCGGGCAAATAGAAATAAACTAGATAACAAATGACGGCAACCAGTTGAACTAAATTGCTATATGTATAAAAAATCTAGTGCGGTGTATAAAAACTTCAGTCCAAAAGGTACTTCCTTTCTACTTAACGTCGCTGCCAATTTAAAATCTATTATGTACAATCGGGTCAATTATACAGAAATTAGAAAAAAAACTTCCGCCTGAAAATTTTGCGTATAACTGTGTGTTAAAAATATTAAAATATAATTGATATTTACATACATAAGAGTTTGTACTGAATGTTTTAGGAACAAAATACTATTCGATCTTGACAAAAAATAAATTTGGAGGGCGACACATAAGAGCTTGTTATGTTAGTGGGCTCTGTTTTCCGCATTTAGACTCTAAGATGGCCCATTATGCGTGTAATCGTTGACTACGTAAAGCAACCTAAGTCCTTCCAGAAGCTCAGAAGCCTCCTGGGGTTTTCACAGGCTTCGCGGAGCGACCCCATTCCTTTGAGGATTTTTACCCGTTGTGCTGACACTCCCGTGCATTCCAGGATTACATGGGGGGCAAGTTCTTCTGCGTCCAGACAGCTTCTGCAAAGAGACATAAGAGCTTTTAAATTGGCAACGTTATTAACTAAAAACGAAATTTCCAAAAAAAAAAAACGTTTTCCCGTCAATGTTGCCACCCAATTAGCGTCATTCGCTGCGCAGACATAGTTTTTCAAGCAACAAGGGCGTGAGTCAGCGAATTTTTGGTTTTCCCGAAGTCATTAAGCCTTAAAGGATGTACCTACAAGAAAATGGACTTAATAGAAGTGAGTGACGTCATATGTTTGCGTCCCAATATTAGTTATAAACAGTATACCTATACTTCCACACGAATCTTCTATCGTGTGGGTAGTAAGGTGGATTACCAACCCCATCAACCCTGGTGTCAGGGTTACTATTGAGCCGCCAAAGACCCCTGACATGGCTCAGTAACGGTTAAATCAGTATGTATAGTAACCGGGACCAACTGTTTAACATGCCTTCCGAAGCACGGAATCATATTACTTTTACAGACGATCACGCCTGATTAAAAAAAGTCAAAGAGGTCCTTACCAAACAAAAGACACTATCACAAAGTTATTTCGACAATGTCCCCTTCGGGAATCGAACCCGGACCTCCAGATCGTGAGCCCAATTTTCAAACCACTAAACCACGGAGGCTGTTTTTTTTATATATTATTTTTATTTATTCAAAGCAACAATACTGTGTCTCATTAACCTATCATACTATCAAACCTAACCATATTTAAAAATTACATAATACTTTAACCTCTCATCTGCCGGAACGCGGATCTCGACCAGACACAATGTAAAATCTATTGTGTCTGGTATCTCGGCAGATGAGAGGTTAATTACTAGATGCATATTATACTAATGTACCTTTTCTTGTTTTTTTTTTTCTAAACAGTAATGGTTTTCTAAGGCCATAAACCAGAAAAAAACCTCCAATTTCCTAACATAATCAATTTAATGGCCACATAACTCGGCGAAGTAAGCTTGCTTAAAGCGGAAACGGAACAAAGCCTACCGGAAATGGCTGCCGCAGGATCAGTTCCAGCCGGAAGTCGGTACCACGCAGATCAATTTCCGGTATACGTACAAACGAATTTATTCTGTTGAAGATATGTTACTGGCTATACGAGCCATATTGTGTGGCTTTTGCTATTCAAACCTACTGTTATTGCAGATGATAAATGCGAAGTAATTTTTCTACAGCAATTTATGTACATGTATGTACATTGGGCTGGATTTCCCTTCGCGGGTTGGAAGGTCAGACAGGCAGTCGCTTCTGTAAAAAACCGGACCTGTCAAATCTTCAAGTTAGGTAAGTAGACCCTGTGAAAAACGGGATAATGCTACGGATATGATGATGAGTATTTAATGTGGTGGTGTGAGTGATTGTTAAAAAAAATATAAGTGTGAAAACTAAAACCCAACTACGGAAAAATCACGCTTTAAAAAGTGTGAAACTAGAATATATTCTCCACTACCCTTTAACATTCCTTCATATAGTGATGTTTAGCTGGTCGCATGCTGTGGTAACCAAACTTTTAGGAGAGATTGGGATTCGACAGGGCTACATACATACAGAGTGGTAAAACACATAACCCGCCTTTTTGGATGGGTTTGCTCTTGGCCCCAGACTTGCCCGAAGGCATTGACGAGGCCTAGGATGGAGCTCGCACAGAAGGTGCCTGTTCACTCTGGCCTTGAAAGCACCCGAAGTACAGAAATACAGAAGACGGCAAATAATTACCAATGACAAATAATTATTAATTATTAATAATGACCATATAGTTTTGGAGCCGATTGTCGTAATTTCTGTGCATTATATTTGCATACTTTTGTAACTTGTATTTTATTATAAGTCTATGGTTTTAAATTGTCATCTAAATTAAGTAAATAAATAAAAATAAATAAAATAAATAAAATAAAATTCCACTCCCTAGCAGTGCGCATAATTGCGCTAAGCAGTTGGATAAAAATTAAGTTCTGATCAATAAAATGTATTTGATTTGAATAACCAAAAGCTATTATGACTTTGAAATCAGAAGAGAAAGCATCCAGTAAGAAAATCGGCGGGTAATATTATTCAGGATATTACTTTACAAGGCCAGGGATATTATAATTCAGCGCTAAAATTGTTTTCTTGTTCGAGACAATAATTCGTTTCCCCTAATTTATAATGATGTTTCTAATTCTGTAACTTTTGGTAGACGAGGCTTTTGTTTCGTCTTCCTTCCAATCCTTGATTAATATCCGAGGTATGCGTAGACTTAGAAAGATCATAGTGGAGAAACAATATCTAAATAAAGTTTCATCTAATTATCTATTAAGTATATACATAATATACACAACATAAACAGCCTATATACGTCCCACTGCTGGACACAGGCCTCTCCTTAATCAACCGGAAGAGGCATGGAATATAGCTACTCCACCACGCTGCTCCACTGCGGGTTGGTGGAGGTGTTTTTACGGCGAATAACCTACTCCAAGAGCTTACGTGCCCTCCGAAGCATGAAATCATCTTACTTATTCAAGTGATTCAAGCATGAAAAGTCTTTACCAAACAAAGGATAGTCAGTGATTTCGACAATCTCCCCATCGGGAATCAAACCCGGACCTCTAAATTGTCTATTGATATCAATTGCACTGGTATTTAATTAACATTTGCATGCCGATAATAACGGCCGAACATGTTGATCTCAAATGTAAATAACGTCTGTATAAATTGCAATAACTACCATATTCTGGTTAATAACTTATCTGGTTAATGTTAATAAATGGAAATCTTACATCGAAATTAAAATACAGAATACCAGGCGTGGTACAACAAAATCAGGTAGGTATGCTCAGTCCTATGACAAGCCGCCATTGCCAGCCCTTTGATGACGTAATTATTACCACTGTGTTACTATTAAATTGGTATCGCCAACATTCCAAGGACTTAATCATTATTGAAAACTAAGTGTTTATATCTTTTACTAAAAGTTCAAAATTTCCTTGCAATGTTAATTAAAAACAATAGTCGCAAAGCAGGGTGGAATGACGTCAGCTGGGCTAACCTTGAATTGTTAGCTGTCACACTTGAGCCGAGTTCTAACCACGTTAAACTCAGGGATATGAGACTCCCGATATGTCAATAATGTTACAAGTGCCATGATCACGAGGTGACTGATAAAATTGGAGTCTAATAGATACATCCATAATTTTCTTGCGATGGATGTACGTCTGCCAATTGGGATTTAGTCGTGAGCTTATAATAAACTGTAGCTCCAAAGAGATACACTTTCGTCCACAATTTAGGGCTTTCTGGTGGAATGCTAATGAAAATGTACTCGGTTTGATTAACCGAAGGCGACAGTGGGATGTATAATTGGATTGTAGGTATTTATAAATATTTATGAATCCCGGATGGGAGAGTGCTAATCGAATCTCGTCGTTGTTGTTATTCTAACTTGGTTGTTATTACTTAGAACAGACGAGGATTTTAAAAAGCTACAGTAAAAATAAATATTCATTTTTGGTTTTACGAAATTACTTAAAACACAAACTAAATAAAAAGGGATTAACACCACTAAAAATAAACACCGGGTGTTAGTGACACCGTAACGAATACTCAGGGGGATGATTCAGGCCATGATTCTGAGTTAATATCAAGTGGAATTTTTCGTCGCAAATCACCGGATAATCAAGACGCTTCTTGTGACACCTCATTTGTTAAAAAGTTAGGTTGGGACAGACGTGCATACACACATACATTATAGCGGTTAAATACAGCCCTTTTTAAACATTTTTTTTTTCAATCGGAGGTCCGGGTTTGAGTCCCGATGGGGACATTGTCGAAATCACTTTGTGAGACTGTCCTTTGTTTGGTAAGGACGTTGCAGGAAAGAATCACATGATTGTCCGAAAAGTAAGATGCTTCGGAAGGAACGATAAGCCGTTGGTCCCGGGCTTCTAGCCCAAACAAATCCACCAACCCGCAGTGGAGCAGCGTGGTGGAGTATGGTCCATAAAAGGGGTTGATTAAGAGGAGGCCTGTGCCCAGCAGTGGGACGTGTATAGGCTGTTTATGTTATATTCTTTATTTTTACCCCTGATGCGTCATAATTTTATGACCGTAGGCCTACCTACACAAACGACTGACGCTTTCCCACCCCTGACAAAACATTTTGTCAATTATGATTCATACGGTACGAATTTAGAAAGTGATTCAGGGTCGAAAGCTAAGTCATGTTTGGTTAGTCATTACGGGTATTTCCATATTTGAATGACTGTAAATGGAAAATGTGTTTGTAACGGCTTTTCGTACTTATTTTTACGTATTTCAGCCTTACTAACTCCGTAAACATTTACGAGTATCCTAACCTGTAATTATTGAGGGGTTATTTTGACTTCTGCTAATCTCATTTTTTCATCATCATCATCATCAGCCGTACGACGCCCACTGCTGGGCATAGGCCTCCCCCGAGGATCTCCACGACGATCGGTCCTGCGCTGCACGCATCCAGCGGCTTCCCGCGACCTTCACCAGATCGTCGGTCCACCTTGTAGCGGGCCTACCCACTGAGCGTCGTCCGACACGTGGTCGCCACTCCAGAACCCTTCCGCTCCAGCGGCCATCGGTTCTCCTCGCTATGTGTCCTGCCCATTGCCACTTCAGCTTTGCAATTCTCCCAGCTATGTCGGTGACTTTTTAGTTCTCCTGCGGATCTCCTCATTTCTGATTCGATCGAGCAGGGAAATACCGAGCATAGCTTTCTCCATTGCCCGTTGAGCGACACCGAGCCTCCTCACGAGACCCATAGTAAGCGGCCACGTCTCACTCTCATTCATTATCTCATTTTTTATTCTAAGGTAATCGTCGAGCTATTGACGATTGTTTTTCTCAACTATATGGCACCAAAAAATCGATAAGAATTTTCTAAGCTGTTCCTAATGCTCCATTATCTACTTTTTTATGTGACTTAGTGTAGGTTTGACCCATAAACGCATTAACTACTCGACCGGACAAATGGGGACTCTTACAATCTCTGCGTAAAATAATTATAGTAGGTATAATATAATCGCCGTGGTAGCCCAATTGGTAGAACGCTTGACTCTCACTTTGAGGTCGCAGGTTCGAATCCAGCACAGACCTAAGCCAATGATTTTCGAATTTGTTTTCGAATTCATGTTTTGATCATGAATGATTATCACGTGCTCTGCGGTGAAGGAAAGATCCTGAGGAAACCCACATTTCCGAGAAATGCATTTCGGAGTAACCTAATCTGTATTGGGCTGGTTTTCCCTTCGCGGGTGGGAAAGTCAGACATGCAGTCGCTTCTATAAAAAACCGGACCTGTCAAATCTTCAAGTTAACAGTATTATATGAACTGTGGTTTAACATAAAAAGTCTAAATTTACGCGGTTATTATCATAATTAAAGCACATAATAAAAAGATTTTAATCGTATTTTCAATATGAAAACATGACCTTTACACGATGTTACTGCTACTGAATATATATTCCACAACATAAATGCGGAAAATAGAAAAGTCGACATGAAACTTAGATCTTAGAAGACAACTGTCTTCACAATGTTTGCCGGAATTTCATTCTCAAGTCTACAGTATTTTATCGTTGACTAGCGTATTTGGTACGTTATAATCCGTGTTATCGGGTTAACAGACACAGGCTCCCGGCGGCGGTTCGGAGCGGACTTCGTGTTGTTCTAAGAACAGAAAGCTCGGTGACGTGTGGGTACTAAGTTCATCATAAATAATCATAAATTTGTCAGAGAATAAATTTAAAGCTCACGTGAAGCTTACTTTATGTAAAAAAGCTTATTATAAGAATAATGATTACCTAAATGATAAAAATATCTGGTATCGAATTTGTTCCTCTAGTTATTAAATAACTTCTAATGTACCCACCCTTATTGATTTAAAAGATGTGTTGCTGTTGCAATTTCTTGACATTTCTTCTTCTCAGCCATAACACCTTGCGAAATGACGTGAATTCAAAAATGTTACATTGACCTTCAACAAGTTTATCCATGATAATTACGTTGAATAAATGATTCTGATTTCATCGCATGATGAATGTACCTCTGACTAGCCCAATTAGGAATATAGTCGTCAATTTATGTTATTCGTCTCACTTCGGGACGCTTCTCTCTGTCGCACTAGGCTATAGGTATACTATTTTTCTGTCCAGCCCTCATGACAGCGTGGCAACCGCGCGAATGCTATCTACTTTGATAGATGTCTTACGACTATTGTCAAAGCCTCGAATAATCCTCTCTCTCTCTATTTAAGAGCTGCGCTCTTGTCGGTGGAGTAGCCGCCTCGAATAATAAGGCGCGAAAAAAAGCTCGATATAATTCGCGCCGCGCCGCGATTTCCATGTTGTGGGAGCTGTAGTCATTCTAAACAAGCTATTTTAACAGACTTGCACAATTTTCTGTAGCGTACAATATAATTATTGTATAGGTATGAGTTTTCAGAGAAAATAGTGTAATAAATGGTGTCACCTCGGAAATGTTGCAGAAATCCAATATGGTGATTTTAAGGCCAGTTTTGAAGCGTACCAAAACTCATCGTCGAGTGAACTGAGAAACTATTTTCTTGAAGTGTACATTACAATATCTCACGATGTTGCTTCAGTAAATTGATCCTTATTTTCTTTGACGTCCAACTTGCAACTATCTCACTTTATCTTGTACTATGATACCGCCAACTGCAGTCTTTAAACTTATACGCATTTATAAGATAAAATATAAATTTATTGAGTCTACTGTTTTACATTTTTGAACAGCGTTCTTGAGGTATCTGATAGCTCACTCTGTATTGGGATGGTTTTCCCTTCGCCGATTGGAAAGTCAGACAGGCAGTCGCTTCTGTAAAACCCGGACGTAGGGAGGAGATGATGGTAACTTTATTATTATTTTTTAACGTGCCTGGTTGTGAACTCTCTTGGGATGCCCATGGAACTGGGGAGCGCTGGAAGCTCTCACCAAGGAAATTGAGGTCTAAGAAGTCATGAAGGAACTAGCGTAAAGTAAATCTGATGTTGTAATGTATCTTCCAAAAACTGTGATCTGACTATGGGGGTACTTAATAGATAAAGGCTAATAGGCAAAGGATCTACCGCCAAAATCCTGTGAGAAAACAGAATAAGTTTGTATGGATTAATCTATTTTCATCTCCTCATAAATAACAGACAAGCAGTCGCTTGAACTGTAAAAAACCGGACCTGTCAAATCTTCAGGTTAGGTAAACGGACCCTGTGAAAAATGGTATAACGCTAAGGGAATGATGATCACCTCGTAAATAAGACAATGTGGAGCCTCGACCTTTACATTTTGTTCAGATAAGCAAATTTTTCAGTCAATTGACAGATTCAATGTAAGGTGAGCTACGTGACTTCTTCATTATATCTTTTCTCATAGAATACAGCTTCAAAAACAGCGAATACGGAATAATGGGTTAGTGTTTTTTGGGAAGAATGCTTGTCTCTCATTTTGAGGTCGCAGGTTTGAATCCAGCACAAGCCTAAACCAATTATTGTCGAATTTGTGTGTGGAGCATAAATTTATCATATTATCACGTGCTCAAGCGGTGAAGGGAAACGTCGTGAGGAAATGCACATTCGCGAGAAATTCATTTTAGGAGGTATGTGGTCTAACCTGTATTGGGCTGGATTTTCCTTCGCGGGTTGGAAGGTCAGATAGGCAGTCGCTTCTGTAAAAAAACCGGAACTGTCCACATATTTGGTTTGGTGAGCGAATTTGGGAATATTTAAACTGAATTCTATTATTGAGTGTAATTAGTCAAATACCTACTATGATGGATCATACTGAAAATTGCTTACTTCAATAAACCGTTTAAAAACATCGTACGTAACTTTGTTTCTTATTTGCGATCGTAGCGTCAAACTCAATCATCTTTACCCATTACCCCGCGACGTAACCTCAATAGCAGACCATTAGGATACATTTTAACACCTAACCTGCTCTGTCACCGCACTACCCTCCAATTTCCTGGCCCAGACGTGTCGCCTGGGCCCCATCTAGTGGCAACAGGGGCGCAAGACTCGCGTGGCGCAACGCAAATGATAAACTTTCTTCTTTATTTTTAATTTATTTATTGGGGAAAGCTAACAGCACGGAATCTTAAATAAATACGTACAAACATAAGCTAGAATGAGGCCAATTACAAGCTTCCACATATAGAATCTTCCGACGAATACCCGCATTTACTGAAATGATATCCTATATTTTGGTTGCCTGGAAGAAATTGCTGTCTCATCAATAAGGCCGTCCATTGTACCAATTGTTTATGTAATGTGTTTCTTTTGTGAGCCATAAAGAATTATTGTATTGAAATATCCACATGGGGTACCGGATCGACGAGAGAAGTGCTTTTCTTTGAAAAGTGTCCATATTTTCACAGTGTAAATTATAATGAACTTTACAATCTGACCTCATTAGAACATTTTATTATAAGTAACTGAACTGACATCATGGAGGGGAATTTTGTAGTACTAGCCCTGTATGGATGTCACACTTCGACACTGACACACAAAGACAGAGAGAGACTCGAGGTCTTTGCAATTTAAAAAAAATGGAAAGAATAAGTTGGACTGAAGGAATTACTAATAAGGAAGTGCTAGTAAGAGTAAGGGAAAAGAGGCAAATATTGAGAGGCAAATACTAAGGACAGAAGAGGTTAGATGATTGGACACTTAATAAGACACGACGAATTTAATAAAAACATCATAGAAGGGAAGCTACAAGGAAAGAGAGGAAGGGAAAGACCAAGAAGAATTTACGTGGAACAGATTAAACAGAAGGCGAACGTCGTGTCTTATAAGGATGTGAAAGAATTGGCCTTTGATAGACAAGATTGGAAAATGCTACATCGACAAGAGCGTGGCTCTTAAATTAGTGATGATGAACTGACCTAAAACTGGTCTAACAGAAAGCTCAGTGAGACGTGGATACTTAGTTCATATTGCGATGGATGTACCTCTGACTACCCCAAATTGGGTCATGTACGTGCAAGATAATTTATAAAATTCTGATTACTAAATAAAGATAGATCTAAAATAACAAACATACATAAACTCACGCCCGTAATCCCTAATGGGGTGGGCAGAGCCACAAGTAATCAAAGACAACTTGCAGCCACTGTTGATACGATGTCGTAAGCTGGATATGATGAACCTTATGGTGATAAGGGATCAGCCTATCGCCCATAACATTAGTCCATCATGTTAGATGACACAATCCCTCTGTCGGTTTTTACGACATGCCCGGGAAGACAAGCAGCTGAACGTTTTCTATGTTTTTTATTTGCTCCCAGAACAGCATAGAAGCATATCTAAAATAAAACTAACGAAAAACATTTTCAATTTAACTTATTTATGAATCATTATTAATAACAAAGAACGTAATAATACGTCCGAAATTTTATCACGTTTTTCTATGACCTCACAGTGTGTTTTTTCATACAAATTCCTTAGTAATTTCATGTTTTGACGTTTGGTAAGGCTGCCCCCACATTGGGCGTTGGCCGAGCGTACGCGTTTCCTGAGCGTGCTGCCGGCGTCGGCGCGGCGCGGACTTCGCGTCAGCGCACCGTCTGCGGGGCGCGGGCTTCGCGTTGTCCAGCGCCGCACAAGCGCTGCGTGAACGCCGCGCAGACGCCGCGCTTACGTCGCGTTCCACGGGCGTTCGGCCGCCCGTGCCCCCCGCACACATTCCCCCCCGCGCCCGCTAGCATCTCAGTCAGTCAGTCAGTCAGGCTTAAGACGCGACGTCGGCGCGGCGCGTGCGCAGCGCTTGCATGGCGTTCGATGGCGCGACGCCCGCGCCCCACAGACGGCGCGCTGACGCGACGCCCGCGCCGCGCCGACGCCGGCAGCACGCTCAGGAAACGCGTACGCTCGGCCAACGCCCAATGTGGGGCCAGCCTTAAGAGTAACTGACTTGACTAGTTGGAAACTAGCCTATTAAATTTAATATCAGAAGTTATCTAAGTCTTTATTGCACAATTAAAAACAAAACAAACACACCTTATAAATAAAACACCTCCTCCAATGCGTCACATCGAGGCAAGGTGCCCAACAGGCTGGCAGCATTACCCCTCTGAATCGCCAGACTAATTCTCTGACAGAAATAACTACCAGCCCTAGCATCCCCCGAAGCCCCGATAAGACGCATTGAGAGATCCTTAACAAAGAAGACTTAAGAAGTTATTAATTCTGTAATTAATTCTGCTTACTGAACTAGCCTATTGGGATATAGCCGAGAGCTAATGTTATGTTATGTGTTCGACCTTTGAGAGCGCAACATCGGAATCTCACCCTAACTGTGACCTGACTGGGGCGCTGCCGATACAGTATTTCCTTCCACGTTCGCTCGTGAAGCATAAATATTTGTGGCGTCATCGGCGTCGATCTTTTCAATATGCTCTGTCGGTCGGAAACTTGCGACGGTGCATTTTCCCCCGTATCTACGGATAGATGGACTTAGACCCCTATTTGTGAAACTATTCGAGGCTGGATTGCATGCCGGATACTGAATTTCAATATCCGTTTTTATTATAATATAGAAATAAACATAACTTAAACATACATACGTACATATACTTTAAGAGTTTGGGTGTGCTTTATAAAATCGTATTTTAAAAGAAAATAAACGGATTTTGTTGCAGCTAGTTTTGACAGTAAGTCCTGAAATAAGTATGATGAACGGTTTGGTGACAAAAGGGTGAGACTGGTCTTCATCTAAAGAGATTAACGTTTTGCAAACAATAAGTATTTTGGGTAATGATTTAACGCGGATATGATAATTCAATGGGCACAGGCTACCAGCCTTAGCACATGGATATTCCCAAATTATGAAGAAGTTTATTTCGTTTTTTTTTTTTTCATTTATATGGTGTACAGTCATGAGCATTTCTTTTATCGTATGTCTCGTATGGTTTATCGTACAGTCATGAGCAATATAATGTACCCACTTTAGGACTCTGTCGCACTAACATATTTGACATTTAGTGAGACTTACAATTCAATTTGTCAAAAAAGTTAATGTGACATGGTACCAAAGTGTATACATATTAATGCTCGTGACTGTACATGTAGAAATAAAATATACAAGGGTAATGTGAATCCAGAAAATATACTCTTTCTCTCGCCATTAACCTAAAGTTTGTCTACTGGCCGGCAGGTTATAATCCCAAGAAACAATTTGTATTGCGGCATCTAAAATGCAATTAAATACTACAATAATTATAAGACAAAGACGCTTTTAAAGCAAGAGAAACAACTTGAAATTCATAATAAGTCAACTCGGAATTCAGGTTTGTCTTGAGTGTAGTAATCTACGAGAAAATACATTTTCAAACATCAAACAATAAATTTAAGTTTGAAATTGTAGTAACCCATTTCTATGGTATAACCTGCAATAACAATTTAGTTACTTATAATTATAATTAAGTAATTATAACTAAAACAGAATTATAATTACAACTTAAGTACCACGCTCTAGTCGGTAGGTACCTATAGCATTTTCTATCCGTCAGTACTCGAGGCGAATTCATTGACTTTTTACGAGACCTCGTTGGCCATCTTTTTAATTTGTTCCATGTAAGGACTTCTTGGTCGTACCCTTTCTCTCTTCCTATTCAAAAAAAACAATAGGGTGTAAGAACTATCAGTGTCGCCTTATAGTGAAAATCACTTTGTGATCCCTACTTTGATAAGACATTACAGGCTGATCACCTGATTGTCCGAAAGTAAGGTGATCCGTGCTTCGGAAGGCACGTTAAGCCGTTGGTCCCGGTTACTACTTACTGATGTAAGTAAGTAGTCGTCACATGCGCCATGTCAGGGGCCTTTGGCGGCTCAATAGTAACCCTGACACCAGGGTTGATAAGGTTGGTATTCCACCTCACAACCCACACGATAAGAAGATAGTGAAAACCACGGAAGCGCCTTTTTAATAAATCGCATGACTTTTGTTAACAAATCCTTGAAATAGGCAAGCTAGTTTCAATGCGGGTATTTGTGGTCCCAATTTTTACCCGGAATGTAATTGAATGTTATTTTTCACTTCAAAGGAATGTAATTAGATATGCAACAGAATATGATTTTTCACCTCAAAGAGACGATAGGGTTCTAAAGACGGCGATACGGCTCACCACCTATCACGTTGGTTTAACAAGCTCGGTGAGTAGACGACAGGTCGACATGGCAATTCTCTAGTGACGTTATTGGTTTTTTTGCTTGAACACGCGACGAAGATGCAACCGTAGCCATTTTTAAAACACAATAGTAATAAATTATGTGAGCGAGATTATAATCGATAAACGCGGTCGATACGGACTCGTGCGACACTAAGACTAAGACGCCGCGGGGACTGTGCGGGTGTGCGGGGCGACCCCGCCCCCGCGGCTCACCTCATGCCCCGATTGCCATGTCGACCTGTCGTCAACAGTAGTTCATCTTGCGGTGGATGTACATCTGATTACCCCAATTGAGATATAGTCATGAGTTTAATTTATGTTAACTACCTATCGAAATAAAAAAATATCTCGTTCGCGCAAATCGTAGAGGACACGAAATACTTCCTCCCACACCTTATCATTTTTACTACCGTTATGTGAGGGCATCGAGACGATCAAATCTTTGAAGAATGTAGGTGTGAAGGTAACTCGGCTACTGGAGGCTTTTGATAACGGACTTATCACAGTCGGATTGTCGAGAATAATGAGTTCCTCAAGGTGCTTTTGGAAAAGAAGACGAAATATGATTTATATACGGTTGCGAATTGTGCGATAGATTGAAATTGAATTAGAATAAAATAAAGGATGAAATATTTTGGGCTGATGTAATTTTAAACCTAAATCATATATTATATTTTGTATAACGATTTTATATGTAAACGATTGCACTGTATATATTGTTGTCGGAAAACAACATAATAATAAGAAGCCTAAGGAATTCCGAAAATGCATTTCTCGGGAATGTGGATTTCCTCACGATGTTTTCATTCACTGCTGAGCACGTGATAATCATTTATGATCCAAACATGAATCCGAAAACGAATTCGACATTCATTGCTCTAGGCCTATGCTGTATTTGAACCTGCAACCTCAAAGTGAAAGGCAATCGTTCTACCAACTGGGCTACCACGGCTCTCGCAATGTCAACAGATGTCTTTGTTTTTTAGATAGATTGCTTCAATACGGCCTTTTTAGCCTTCTTTAGAGTGCTTTAATTATCATTCATACATACAGTCATAAGCAATATAATGTACCCACTTTAGAACTCTGTCGCACTAACATATTTGACATTTAGTGAGACTTACAGTTCAATTTGTCAAAAAAGTTAATGTGACATGGTACCAAAGTGTATACATATTAATGCTCGTGACCATACATGGAAAATTACAACAATATCGATACACACCATTGTTTCTACGGTTGCATATTTGAACAATTTGCACATTTGCCCACGAAATTTCAAACTGTTGTTGGCTTTATAATTTATGTAGCAGTAACAACACGCTGCGCCAGAATTTGAGACGAGCACGCCTCTGGCACGTGATAAAGTTAGCAATTCCATTGACCTGCAGCTAACTTCTGCACGGTGAAACAATAACCTTTATATTTACAACGCTGCCGTGGTGGGTAACGTTACATTAAAAGTAAATGGCCTTGTTGGTTCAGTAAGTTCATTATGTAAGTTAGTATACAAAAACAATGAACAGGTTATAGCCCCTAAAATCACACAACAGCAAAATATTTCTACAGGCATGTTTCTGTGTGTTTTGCTCGGTATGGGTAAATAAAATAGAATAAAAGAACTTCTAATTAATAAATGTTACTACAGCACTATTGAATACCTTAATGATACTGATGTTACTATTTGAAAAGATTCCTTCTCTCTTTTAAACTTCTATTTTGTTGTGCCCGAAAGGGTCTATAATTTGAAACTCATTATGTAACTTACAAACTTGTAGTATAATTAAAGAATATTGAATATTGGGTCATTATCACCAGCCCATTAACGTCCCCACTGCTGGGGCACGGGCCTTCCCTATGGATGGATAGGCCTTAAACCATCACGCGGGCCCAGTGCGGATTGGTGGTTATTAACGATTGCTAATGCAGCCGGGACTAACGGCTTAACGTGCCTTCCGAAGCACGGAGGAGCTCGGGATGAAAACTTTTTTTTGTGGTCACCCATCCTATTCACGGTCAGTGGTCACGAGCGCGTTTACCGCTGCGCCACCGAGCTCCTCAATGTGGGTAATGAGAAAATAAGTAATAAATCTGTACAGCGCTATCTATTTTTTTTTAGGAAAGTAGCCTCGAAATTCCCTCATTATAATTATTATTGTATTTTATTTATTCAATGTAGAAAAAAATAGTGTCTTCTCCTTGTCCTCCAGTTAGTGCGCGATATGCGCCATTGTAATGCTCAGTATGGTCACGTGTAATGTAAATGATGCATGAATATTTATGTACGACACAAAACATAGTCTTCTTTTTCTATCGTGTGGGTACCTCACAGGTGGTGTCAGGGTTATTATTGAGCCGCTATAGGCCCCTGACATTACTCATGTAACGACTATGTACTTAGGTACATCAGTAAGTAATAACCGGGACCAACGGCTTAACGTGCCTTCCCAAACACGGATCATCTCACTTTTTGGACAATCAGGTGATCAGCCTATAATGTCCTAAACAAACTAGGGATCACAAAGTGATTGTTGTGATTTGTCCCCACCAGAATTCGAACCCGGGACCTCCGGATCGTGAGCCCAAAACTCAACCACTGGACCAAGGAGGCCGTTTTATTTGTGCGCCATTGTAATGCTCAGTATGGTGAAGTGTAATGTAAATGATCCATGAATATTTATGTACGACACAAAACAGTGGAATGTAGAGGAAAAATTTCGCGCATACATCTTCCCATTACAGGAACTACTTGGTGCAATCCTCTTAGAATTTAAAGGAAGACGGACTTTACATAAAATAATAGCGCTCTATTCATTGTCATGTAAAATAGTTGAAATTGCCGTTTTAAACTTATAATTTATTCGAGGAAACTACTTTAGCAAGCGCAGTGTTTCGCTTGTCAAGGGAAGGAAATAGACGGCAAGTTTTTGGCGCACTTTTGTTCAGACTACAACGAGAGATAGAAGATCCTGCATCCGCTCTTTGTGTCCAAATCAACTAAACGTTCCCTAATATAATCTGTTTTATAATAATTGTAATACCCCTGGCTGCCCTTTTGGGGACACAAGCGTGATGGTATGTATGACCATGAGGACCTGAATTGATTCAGGATTTTCCTACCACATAGATGGAGTCCCGGTGAAACTGGTACTTGACAAATAATATTAAATAGATATACATTACATTAATGAGATTTCAGTTTAGGCAATTTTATGGCTTATTGGCAAGAATCGTGTCCTGTTTTGTTCGATTATATCAACAAACAACATTTTTAGGGACGCTTATCACTCGATTCATTTGATCTATTTTCAAAGGGAAGAATAACAAAAGAGGGATAGTAATACTACATCCAGTAGTGGGTGACCACTGTCTGATGATAAATCGTGATATAAATATCTTCAGTGAAGTATAAATAAAAAAAAGAGTGTCTAAACTACATCACGCTACTCCGTGACATCCAGAACGGCAACTCTCCGGTCCCCACCATCGGCTGAGCTAGGTTTACCTCACTCCATGCTTATTTAAGCCCCTGTGGTACAGTCATGAGCAATATAATGTACCCACTTTAGGACTCTGTCGCACTAACATATTAGACATTTAGTGAGACTTACAGTTCAATTTGTCAAAAAAGTTAATGTGACATGGTACCAAAGTGTATACATATTAAGGGGGCCTGTTGTATTTCCTAATGTTTATAGTCCTAAAGTCGATTTTCCGAACATCATTTTCCTAATATTTAATTGTACTAATGTTCGATCATCCTAAATATTGATTATCCTACCGTAATACTTGTCCTAATATTCTTTAGTTCTAATATTAATGTCCCTAAAGTTTGAAATTCCGAATTTTTCATTCCCTATATGATCTATTTGACATATTTTGGTTAGTTGTGACCATCGAGGCCCGAAGGGCCGAGAGGCGGCGGTGAAGATTTGTTTCGTAACGACAGCAGTCACGGGTGCGAGCGAAGCGAGCACGGAAATTCGCGGCACCCCGACACTGTAGATATAGGTTACGAAGGCTGTATGGCAGGGGGCGAGCAAAGCGAGCCCCCTGCCATATAGCCGAGTGGGTTAGGTTACTTGTGACCATCGAGGCCCGAAGGGCCGAGAGGCGGCGGTGAAGGTTCTCTATTGTATTCCCTAAAATTTCTTATCCTACTTTTTATTTTCCTTCACATTTTATTTAGGACTATACATTTTATGAATATAAACGATTGTAACTATGGACATTAGGGCTTACCATCATTAGGATGAAAAAAAATAGGGCAATGAACACTAGGAGTTAACAAAATTGGACTAGGATCATTAGGACATTCGATACTTAGGACTAAAATGTGAAGGAAAATAAAAAGTAGGATAAGAAATTTTAGGGAATACAATAGAGAACCACATATTAATACTCGTGACCGTATACCGACTTGCTTCTGAAACGGGGAGCACCGGTTAGATCGCCGGTACCGGACTTGCACCAATGAGTTATGAGGTCCCACCGTCATAGAAGGCGATACGGTTCACCTCCTACCACGTTGGTCTAACAGAGAGCACAGTCACAGAGAGGTGTGGGCCCTTAGTTCATCTTGAGATGGATGTATCTCTGACTACCCCAATTGGGATATAGTCATGTTCATTTTACCATCTCATTGGCCAAATTATAGAGAGTATTCTAGATAACAAGTCAATTATATTCCCATAAATCAAAATAAACAGTGATCAAATAGCGCAATAAAAAACAGTTTTAGATCGAATCATAATTATTTGGACTTAAACTCGCGTCACACACAAGTGGGACGTGTTTTTTTTTTAAATTTTACACAAGTTTACTGGGTACATATGTTACAGTACGATAGTTGTAGCCCTAATTTACTTATATGTCCCTTAATTATAGACCAGAATATGATAAATTTTTGCTGTTGCAGTTTCTTGTCATTTCTCCTCAGCCATAACACCTTGCGAAATGACGTAAATTAAAAATGTTAAATATTGACCTTGAACAAGTTTATCCATGATAATTACGTTGAACAATGATTCTGATTCTAATTTATAACACGGCTCCAGTTTAGTGATATGATTATCTGACTAAACTAATCTGGTTAAATAGTTATATATCCACTAAAGAACATCCAAAGGAAATAACATTTTATTTTTTATTTATTCAAGGAAATCCAACGGTTATTGAATACAGAATGTAAACAAAGAATGTAACAGTTGAAAATTATCTACAGGGAGGTTAAAAAGGCCACATCGAAGCAATTCATCTAAAAAAGCAATATTGCTATTTGACATTTGTGTGAATTGCGCACTTATTTTTATATGCGCGAATTTAACTACCTAATATTACATCTCCAACTGTCTTACTGCGACGTATGCACATAGAAATCCGTAACAATTTTATTATAATATAAAAGAGAAACTGACTGACTGACATATCAACGCACAGCCTAAACGGCTAAACGTAGGCACTTGGAATTTGGAAGGGACGTAGCTTAGGTACCGTAGAGGTGCACTAAGAAAGGAATTCCCGGAATTCCCATGGGAACGGGAATTAGCGAGAAAATCCTTTTGTATGAAAAATCTAAGCCGCTTAAGTTAGACGCTTGAAATTTGGCATGCAGATACCTTAGTTAAATTAAAGCTTAGTTGCAACAGGATATTGCAAAATTCCCACGGAAACGGAAGAAACATTTGTATGAAAAAATCGAAACCGCTTAAGATAGATGTTTTCAATCTAGCATGCATGCATACCTTAGTAAATATAAAGTTTAGTTATGGCTGTATTTTGTTTAATAAAAATGTATGTAGAAATCTAAACTGCATAAGTTAGATACTTGAAATTCGATATGCACTCCCACACACACAAATATCTCCCTTTTGTAACACGCCACGCGGACGAAGTCGCGGGCAAAAGCTAGTATTATACAAAATCCTACTCCCGGTTCGTAACGCTCGCGGTAATATACCATGTCTGTGTGTAATGGGCTTTCACGTCAAATTAAAATGATCAAATCTATATTCCAATGTGACTTTGTCAATTACAATATTGCACAGAATGTTTGCGACAATACGTTTATTTTGTAGAATTATAATTATCATTTTTTTTATAATTTCCGTGGATTGCTTAGGTCCAATGTTCGTAAGTATTTGTTTTACTTTTACCAGAAAATAGTGCTCTAAACCGCCAAGCATGCATGATACCCCTGATAAGAGTGGAAGAAGGAAAAATGGTGTGTCAGGATCGTAGTTAAGTGGAATTTCGAGGTCTTTTCCTACCCCAAGGGGATCAAATCAAATCAAATATACTTTATTGCACAGACCTAAGACATAGACTTATAATAATATAAGACATTTGTTAATTTTAGGTAGGTTAGGATCTGCGCACATTCCATTAAAGAGCTTTGCTTACTTAATGAATAAAACCTCTTCCCCAAACTGCGAAGTTTGTGGGAAGATGGAAGATATGTACCATATCTTATATGAATGTACCCGGAATGCTTCACACAGGCTGTTTTTATTCAAACAACTAAAAGTTAGGAGTCAGAGTAGTTATAAAGGTATCTTGGAGGCTTTTTTATCAGAGCTGGTAGCAGCAGGGAATCATATTTGATTTATGCTTTCGTTCACAACAGCATCACATCTTAGGCTGTTGCGGGTGGGGGCATGAACTAAATATTATGTTTTTTATCATTTTTAGTAAATCTTGATCAATGGGGCTGGAAAAGCAAACTTTGTTAAAAGTCCTTAAATAAAATAACAAAAAAAAATAACACAATATAAAAATACAGAAAAGTACTTTCAACAGGCAGCCTTTTTGCTCATGCAGCCATTTCTTTGTAAGTGTTTTTTTTTTATATCAACAGGGTCCATACGATTTGAACGTCACAAATGTTGGATTATGCAGAGGCCCGAAACGGAAAAATTGCGGCAATGATTTATTTATGATTAAAGTAGCTGTATTGAACAAAAGTTCGCTCAGCACAGAGATTCGTATCAAACAAGACTTAGCGAAAGTTAAGGTGAGCATAAACTAACTAACACACTTAAACTTAGATCATTGACCAAATAGGAGACGTTCTTAGAAAAGGTTTAGTACGATCTACACAAACAGCCTCCGTGGTCTAGTGGTTAGACCGTTAGGCTCACGATATGGAGGTCCGGGTTCGATTCCCGACGGGGACATTGTCGAAATCCCTTTGTGAGACTGTCCTTTGTTTGGACTTTTCAGGCTTGAATCACCTGATTGTCCGAAAAAGTAAGATGATTCCGTGCTTCGGAGGGTACGTTATGCCGTTGATCCCGGCTATTAGCCGTAAAAACACCTCCACCAACCCGCAGTGGAGCAGCGTGGTGGAGTATGCTCCATACCCCCTCCGGTTGATTGAGGGGAGGCCTGTGCCCAGCAATGGGACGTGTATAGGCTGTTTGTTTATGTTTTTCATGTTACGATATTATATTCCCGCCATGACCTGGCACAAGTCTATGACTCCAGATAGTATATGTCTCCAGCTTTTTGGCGGGAACGTGAAAGATATGGTTACTTAATTTCGTCATTGAATAATCTAAATGATACACGAAATGGTGTTCAGTGGTTAATGAATGCATTAAGTTAATCGGAAATCATTCGCGATATTGTTATTACTTGTATTGGAATATTCAATAAAGAAAGTGTACCTAACCTATCTAGTTTTCCTTCGCGCCACGAAGCCACTTCATAACTCGGAAAGTTTATGTGGACTTTTTAATTCATTCGTTTGCGGTTCGGAGTAGGAATCTGATCATAATAAGCCGGTTTCGTTATTCATCGCCATCACCTTTCATAATTTAATTAATCATCATCAAGAAAAAATAGTATTTTATGCAACAGTTGTATAAGAAGGGTCAAAAAATGCGAGTGGCGTGAGTTGCGATGTGAGCCTTGGCGAACATCGCAATAAGAGACGCCACGAGCATTTTTTTACCTAGTTATACAACGTTGCATACAATACTTTTTCTACGACGACGTAATTTTAAATGAAACAAAAATTATACAAAGAAAAATTTTATTTATAAAAATTATTTTCCAACGCGCGGGAAAATGGCGGCAAATGTATACTTTTTTTTATAGTATATCTATGGCACCAAACAAAGTAAAGGTGCCAGTTTCCAGGTCAAAAAAAAAAACAACAACAATGCTTTTTTGGCGACATTATAGTACAGTTACACTTTGTAAACAATGCTTTTATAGGCCATAGAGCGTACACTTTTTCAAAGAGTTTAATTATGTATGTACTTATATTAGACTTTTTGGTTATTTAAATGCCAGATTAAAGTAGAGGAGTAGAAAAAATACATAAGACTTGGCTGTATGGGCATAGTCTCTGTCCGCAATTATAGTATCATCATCATCATCAGCCCATTAACGTCCCCACTGCTTGGGCACGGGCCTTCCCTATGGATGGATAGGGAGATCGGGCCTTAAACCACCACGCGGGCCCAGTGCGGATTGATGGTTATTAACGACTATAGTAAATTGAATTATAGTATACTACACTTCTCATCAAAAAAATCGAAACACTTCCGTTTTCATTGTTTCTGTCCGAATTTAACACAAAAAAGAATTCATACGATGAAAAAAAATACATAAATGTATAGCTGGCAGTTTGGCCATTACAGTAATAAGCGAAAATTCTAAATTCAAAATTAGAATTTCATTTGTTTATCTTATAAACGAAATGAATCACTGTTTTGAGACAAATGTGTGTTTAGGGTTGGAGTACATTTAGCGTTTAAAAACTAAAAATTGGCGCCTATCCTTAAACTTTTTGTTTTTTATTTCAATACTGTGACTTTGGGACGTCTGAAAAAAGGTTTTTTTCTAAAACGTATGGATACTTCGCCCACAGAAGCCGCCCAAGTTGTGGCATTGCTGGATTCTGGCCTTAGTCAGCGTGTTGTGGCTGCAAGACTGCATCTAAGCCTGTCATCTGTTCATAGAGTCTATAAACGTTATCGGGAGACTGGTTTGTTCACGCGCCGTTCAGGATCTGGCAGGAATCGGGTCACTTCTGAGCGAGATGATCGATTTATTGTAACAACTTCTTTAAGAAATCGACGCCTTAACGCTTTTCAACTGCAGCAGCGGCTTCGTGTTGTACGAAGGGTGGCTGTAAGTGACTCTACAATTAGAAGAAGGTTGAAGGATCGTGGACTGGTACCGCATAAGCCAGCAAATGGGCCGAAATTAACTGCAGACCATCGAAGAGCGCGCCTTAACTTTGCACGTGAGCACCTAAATTGGTCATACCTACAGTGGAGCAAAGTTCTCTTTTCTGATGAGTGTAAAATTATGCTGTATGGTAACGACGGAAGGAACAAGGTCTACAGAAGAGACGGAGAACGCTATGCACAATGCTGCATTGAAGAAAAGGTCAGCTATGGTGGCGGTTCGTGGACGGTTTGGGGAGGAATCAGCGCCGACGGTAAGACAGAGCTTGCTTTCGTGTCTGGGCCACGTCTGCCTGCACTAAACTGTCATCGGTACGTCGAAGAGTGTCTCGAGCCTCATGTGATGCCCTATGCACATTTTATTGGCAACGGCTTCATATTCATGCACGACAATGCTAGGGCTCACACCGCGGGCGTCGTACGAGATTATCTTAACGAAGTCGATATCTCTATTATGGAATGGCCAGCAAGAAGCCCGGACATGAATCCCATTGAACATCTGTGGGATGAATTAAAGAGACGAATTCGAGCAAGAGATCCTGCCCCAGAAACACTTAGCCAGCTGCAAGATGCAATCCAAGAGGAATGGGACAATATACCACAGCATGTAATCGTGACTCTCATCCGATCGATGAAGAACCGTATGGAAGCAGTAATTAGAGCTCGGGGAGGGAATACAAGTTATTAAATAAACGTTTTTTAGCTTTTTTTTTCATTTACGTGTGTTGTTTTATCCATTTCCTTTATACTCCATACGGAATAAAAATGACTCATTTAAAAAAATACGAAACCTATGAAAAATTCATTTAAATTTAGAACATTAACATTAAGATTTGATAAGCTCATATTACTCACTATTAAACGACATTTAAAATTTATTCCTAAATGTACACATTTTTCTGATAATCCTGACAAAACGTAAACTTGCAAGGTGTTTCGATTTTTTTGATGAGAAGTGTATTATAATATTATTTTACATCAACGGTACTACTTATTACTTCAATGAAGTTCAGTGTTATAAAACACGGTAGTTTCCATTCCAACCAGTCAAATCAATTACTTTTTACTAAACGTCGAAACACGGAATTATTGTGGAATTTGTTTAAAAAAGCAACCTGTGACGTCACAGAAAACGTGACAAAATGTCGCACTTCTTAAATATTTCTTTATTAAAATTCATAGATAAATTAAATAGGCTCGGAGGATTGCAACGCTGAAGTGACAGTGGGCAGGACACATAGCGAGGAGAACCGATGGCCGATGGGGCGGAAAGGTTCTGGAATGGGGAACCACGTGTCGGACGACGCTCAGTGGGTAGGCCCGCTACAAGGTGGACCGACGATCTGGTGAAGGTCGCGGGAAGCCGCTGAATGCGAGCAGCGCAGGACCGATCGTCGTGGAGATCCTCGGGGGAGGCCTATGCCCAGCAGTGGGCGTCGTACGGCTGATGATGATGATGAAGTTAAATAGAAAACAGA
Organism: Pectinophora gossypiella; assembly: GCF_024362695.1. Taxonomy (NCBI): domain Eukaryota; kingdom Metazoa; phylum Arthropoda; class Insecta; order Lepidoptera; family Gelechiidae; genus Pectinophora; species Pectinophora gossypiella. The sequence continues at coordinate 8,479,086 of NC_065422.1, forward strand.
AAACGTTTTTGTCACCTTTAGATCTGTCTTTATTAATCAGAATTTCATAATTTATCTTTGACCTAGGAACCTACCCAATTATGCTTGCAGTATTAAGTAGGTTAAGTAGACAATAATTAAGTAAGTAATTAATAATTTATTCATTTTCAGTTACGAATATTTGGCTCGATGGAAGGAAGAGAAATTTCAAAAATTCAAGTTGATAGTTTATGTCAGAATAATGTGCTTGAAAACATATTTAAACAATTATTGCGCATTACTTCAGGTTGTATTATTGCTAAGGTAAATAGTCAGATGCCTTTTAAACTCCAAATCCTAGTTTAAATGTTGTTACACACCGGACACTTCATACAAAACACCTCGTTTTACACAGACGCTTCACATTCAAGTTATTCTACACGCGCATCTGTGTGTGTGTGAGGCGGAGGTTCGTGTTGCTCTATGGTGAAGTCTGACACCCTAAACTATGTCCGAGGGGGTGTGAGGTAAACCTAGCTCAGTCGCTGATGGGGAGGGGAGAGATGCCATTCTATACGTAGTATTATTCCTTATTCTATGCTATTGTGTTAATTTCTCCATTTGTGGAAGTCGGTTCATGTAATTCTTACTTTAATTAACATTTTATATGTTTTTTTTTTTCAGGGTACTTATCACTCTATTATGGACTTGAGGCGATCACATGCGAGTGATAATTTCATATACGGCAACATAACATTCAAGATAAGTTTTTACAACGATGTCTGCAACTACATTTGTGTCAAAATGTGTATCATCTATTCTCCGAAGACTTAACATACTCATAATTTTAAAATAATAAAAAGATTTTCTTGCTTTATTTTATGTTTTTTAGGCGAAGGCCTACCTTTTGTTAATCGAAGACGCGAAAGATCACGAGGAGCGGAAATCTGTTATTCGAACCCTACATCCCAATAGGGGATAAAATGAATTAGAAAAAGAAGAAGGCCTACTGTCTTATGTAGCGACACTCACTGATCGCGTTCCCAAAGTGAGAATGTTCCCGCTGTAAAAACTACTTAATAGTAAGGTTTTTTAATTGTTCTTTCTTGTACTCTGATTCTATCTGCCTAAGGGCTAGGTTGCGACCTCCGTCGTCCAGTGGTTGAGCGTTGGGCTCACGATCCGGAGGTCCCGGGTTCCATTCTCGGTGGGGACATGTCACAAAAATTACTTTGTGGTCCCTAGATTGGTTAGGACATTACAGGCTGATCACCTACTGATTGTCCGAAAGTAAGATGATCCGTGCTTTGGAAGGCACGTTAAGCCGTTGGTCCCGGTTACTGTTACATCAGTAAGTAGTTAACTGATGTAAGTAAGTAGTCGATACATGAGCCATGTCAGGGGCCTTTGGCGGCTCAATAGTAACCCTAACACCAGGGTTGATGAGGTTGGTACTCCGTCTCACAACCCACACGATAGAAGAAGAAGGGCTAGGTAATTCAGAATTTATGATTTAGATTTACATGTCAGCAAAATAACTATTTTATTCGCCCGGGTTATTCAATTAATCAGTCATTTTGTTTTTGTCATTTTAAAATTAATAGCTGTCAATCATCCGTCCCTTTTCTTTTCGGCGGATAAGAAAATGACGGGTAAAACTTAAAAGTAGATGTTGTCTACAGGAATCAGGCCATATACATCAATACGATGAAGTCGTTATCCACCTCCCTAGTATTATCCCGATTTCACAGGGGCCGGATTTATATATAGAACCCGCAAATGGAACACCAGCCTAACACCGGTTATGTCACATAACTCTGAAACGAATTTCTCGGGTATCTAGGTTCCTCACGATGTTTTCCTTCACCGCTGAGCACGTGATAATTATTATGATCACCCAGGGTCACTCGGGAATGTGATACGGTGGGTAGTTTTAAAAGGAACTTGAAGGATTATTATTTGAGTCTTGCTTGAGTTGCATTAGCCGTATTTGTATGCATTTACTTATTTATTTAGGTATATATATTGTATTTAGTGTGTATATTTATAAACCTATATAGAAAGTATATAATATGTTTATAATATATTTATGAAATATAATTATATTATATAATATATAATTTATTTAAATGTGGTTTGTAGGTTTAGGTTAATATTTTGTTTTATATTAGTATAAGTAATTAAGTAATTTCTAAATTTTTTGTACGCGTATGTATGTCTATCTATATAATATTATACGTTGAAAGTCTCTCTTGTCACGTAGGTCAGCTGGAAGAAATCTCTTTGTTTAGAGATAAGCTTGCCTGTACTATCTGTTTTCTTTGTATGTTTCTTGTGTCTGTTTTATTGTGTACAAACAAATAAATAAATAAATAAATATGATCCAAACATGAATTCGAAAAACGGTTTCGAAAATCATAGGTTTGGGCTCGTGCTGGATTCGAACCTGCGACCTTATAGTGAGTGTGGCGACGAAGTGTCCGCGTTAAATGCATTTGGCTAGAGAGCACCTGGTAGGAGTCCACACTCATAAATGCTGACTGAAATGTAGAACAAGCTATTTTATTATAATAAGTTGTAAAATATTACTCGTGTTATTCGGATCGAATCGGAACTAGAATCGATTATATTTTGTCTTTATTTTTTGTTATTGTAATTATGTATTTTATTATTTATCGTGCACTGTAGAACGTATTTTTTTGTCTTGTTAATGATTTGTGGCTCTGCCCACCCCGACAGGAATCCTGGCGTGATGGCTTGTACTGTATCTGACGATATGTATTTACCTTAATAATGGGTAAATATTTTAAAAGTATACAGCAGTTTTAAAATTTATTTTCTTTACATATTTAATGTAAGTATTCATTTTAACATATTCCCGCCAAATTCGGATTTCGAATCCGGTATACACAGGAAACATGACCGGGCTTGGAGCACTTCCGGTTCAATGAGCGAATCAAGAATTACTTCCGCCGTGTGACATCCTCTGCATGTATTCTTCCTTTTTTAAATTTTATTTGAAAATAAATATTCTTGAGTTTTATTATTTTAAAAAGTCGTTGGTCCTTACTCCCGTTTTTTATTTACTTAGGTCAATTCGTAGTCGTCATCACAAAAACAACGTGAAGTTCTATTGCAGTCGTGTCAACTGCATTCAAACTGCATCGGAACTGCAATTTGGCAGTCAGATTGCAGTTGAAATGCGGTCCGTCTGTCTAGAGCCTAAGATCCAAACGCGAACTCGAAAACGTATTCAAAAATGATTGGTTTAGGCATCCCGACGACATCCGTGGTCCAGAGGTTTGAGCGTTGAACTCACGATCCGGAGGTCCCAGGTTCAAATCCCGGTGGGGACACATCACAAAAATCACTTTGTGATCCCTGATTACCACTGATCACCTGATTGTACGAAAGTACGATGATCCGTGCTTCGGAAGGCACGTTAAGCCGTTGGTCCCGGTTATTACTTAATGATGTAAGTTAGTAGTCGTTACATGAGCCATGTCAGGGGGCATTGGCGGCTAAATAGTAACCCTGACACCAGGGTTGATGGGGTTAGTAATCCACCTAACAACCCACACGACAGAAAAAGACTGACAATCGATTTTCCCAACGGACTACAAATAGCTTGGGCGGTTACTGATATAGCAGACACTATATTTAGGCCCATTGAACGGCTGAGTCTAAATGAAGCGCACTTTCACCTTTCATTGCCTGAAATAGAAGTCTAAGTTTCAAGGCCGGTACAACCTTCACTGCTTCCATGAATGAAAGATTATCTTTAGTAGGACACCGATGCATTGGCGCCGTTTCGTTTAAAGATTCCCGATACCGACCCCACCGGCATGGTCGACGATTTCCCTCAATCGGCGCTTATAGCTATGGACCCGCTAGGGTCGATTAATTCTTTCAAATATTTTTCCTCTCAGACGACGACGCCTTGAGCCGAGGTTCGCGCCTAACTGGGCACCCTCAGGCCTTTGTCTTAAACGTTGTACCGGGGAACGTTGAAGGCAATTTGTACCTCTCATTTCAGCATACATTCATAATTGTATTATTTTGTTTTAATATGTGAAAACAATAAGTATATCGAATAAATATTTTTTCTTACTTTCTTTCTTTCATTTTCTTGTCCGCCAGAAATGAAAGGGACGGATTATTTCCAGCTGTTCATTTTAAAACAAATGAGTGTATGAAACATTTTTACATTTGTAGTCTATCCTGGCGTAATTATAGTTTACTGAAACTGGTTAATTACTGGAGTATATTATAATAGATAACTGAATTCTGTCTAACAAAACACAGGTGTTTGAATCCTGATAAAAACTATTTTCCTTCTGCCAAAAAATGTGTGTCCTTTTGGATGGCTAAGTAAAAAAATATTATAAAGGATATCAAACGATTGCGCCCGGAATAAAATTTTTTAACGTTGATTTTTTTCGTAAGCACTTATACATTATGTCACCACAATTTATGACGAAAAATTTTGCGAGCTAAGTTCGCGCTTGCAATAAAAGGGATTACCATACATTACGCGACGCTTATTCATGTATGCTAAGAGGAAATCTGTTGTGAACGGTGTTCGCCTCGAGGGGCGAAGACTTCGATATTGAATATTCCAACCCGTTACCCTGGTAATGTAGAAATATAACATTTTGTCCCGATTTACACGAAATCCCTCTTCATACGTCCTGTATCGGAATCCGGAGTAATTCTGTCAGTTCATATTACTTGCTCTGTAATAAACCGACATAGGTTTCTTTCTGACGGCCTCCGTGGTCCAGTGGTTGTGGCTCCAGTGGTCCAGTGGGCTCACGATCCGGAGGTCCCGGGTTGGAATCCCATATCACAAAAATCACTTTGTAATCCCTAGTTTGGTTAGGACATTACAGGCTGATCACCTAATTGTCCAAAAAATAAGACGATCCGTGCTTCCGAAGGCTTACTGATGTAAGTAAGTAGTTGTTACATAAGCCATGTCAGGGGCCTTTGGCGAGTCAATAGTAACCCTGACACCAGGGTTGATGAGGTTGGTAATCCACCTCACAACCAACACGATAGAAGATAGGTTTCTACGTAGTTACTTCAATAGCGATAACAGACAAGCTCATGCCCGTTATCCCCATCAGGTTCCTATACTTAAGTGTGGATTTTGAGATCAATGACCGAACTCATCCATCTTGGTGTCACGGTTACTATTGAGCCGCTAAAGTCCCCTAACATGGGTTACGATCGACTACATACTAATAGCAACAAATAGTAACCGGGACCGACTGTTCAAGTAGATTTTTTCGACTCATGAGCGAAAACTGTCTGCCGTCGTCTATTTTTCCAACTCGTTATAATCTGGGAGTCTTTATTTATTTATTTTATTTATTTATTTATTTATTATGGACAACTAACAAGCTACACTCTGCACATGCAAAGTTACAGACAATAAAAAAAAGATTAAGAGCTAGCTCAATTACAAGTAGTCACAGCATGCACAATCAAGTGAACAAGAAAAACAAGATATAAACTATATTAAAAAATAAAAAATAGACATAATTTAACAAAAAGCAGCCAGTTCAATATTTTATATGCATTTAAGGTCTTCAAGGCTAGAGTGAAGATATTTTGCTAAGTAAACGTGATCCATCTTAAACCACATCGTCACTTACCATCGGGTGAGATTGTGGTCAAAGCAGCCTATTTTATTTAAAAAAAAAACACGTGGTTGACGATTTTTTTCATATGCGCTAATAGTGATAATTGCTTTCCCACTAGAATAGATGAATAACTCTTTCCAACGTAACCCTCTCAGACGACGCCTTGAGCCGAGCGACCAACTGGGCAAGTGGGCACCGTCTGGCCTATTGTTTTAAAATTTGTACCGGGTGAGAACCCACAGCACTCCACATTTGTCTGACCAAAAAGTTAACGCCTTTTTAACAAATTTACTATATGTCACGTTACGTCATTAAATTCATCTTTCTTGGGGTTATGTATACGTTTTTACAATAAAATACCAGATAATATTTTCAGAAAATAAATTTAAAGCTCATGTGAACCTTACTTTATGTAAAAAAGCTTATAATAAGATTAATGACTAAATGATAAAAATGTCTGGTATTGAATGTGTTACTCTAGTTATTAAATAACTTGTAATGTATACCCTCATTGGTTTTTAAAATATGTGTTGCTGTTGCAGTTTCTTGTCATTTCTTCTTCTCAGGCATAACACCTTGCGATGTTACATTGACCTTCAACAAGTACCGGGTGAGAGCCTTCAGCGTTCCCCATTTGTCCGGCCAAGTAGTTAATGCCATCTGCGGCAAATCTACAATAAGTCACGTCAAAAAAAGAAAAAAAAACCTTCAACAAGTTTATCCATGATTATTACGTTGAATAATGATTCTGATTTCGTCAAAAAAATATGAGCGGAAACAAAAATTTGAATTTGAATTTGAAAAGTGGTTCTAGAACGGTTGTCAGGAAGACAACCTGCCAGGATGTAAAGTTGGTGGACAAGATGTCAACCAGAGAGGTCGACATCGCTGCAGTGTCAACTACTTTTTCCAATAAATGATAACCAAAGCCGGGCATTGGGTAATAAAACGGTAACAGTCCAGTTTACAGCTGCCCACAAAATCCTGAAATCATTAAACCTATCGTATATTTTTATCTTGCCGTTAGTACCGTTGCTTTAACATTGTAAGGTGTCGGTGTACCACATCAAAATCGAGTTTTCTTTTGATATCCCACAGTGTATTACGGTGGACGTAAAATTTTTTATTTGTCGTAAAATTTTTGAGTGGCAAGTTCGTTTGACGCCATATTGGAAGTGAAATGGTTTCGAAACATTTGTTGAAGTATGATTGATTTTCAAAGGAAATTGTTGGTGTGTTGCGGTTGATACAGAGAGTGCACTGACATAAAGTGTACATGCATGTTAACCCTAACCATAGAATAAAGAATAATACTACGTATAGAACGGTACATTTTGAAAACCAAAAACATATCATTAACACTTGACAGTCCAGGCGCACTAGCAAATCTAGCCTCAACAGTCCAGGCATTTCGAACTTGCGCGGCGTTCGGTGGGCGATATCGTGGCGTGTTATAAATAGGCTTGTAACTCAAAAACTACTGTGGCTATAATAAAGAAAATTCAGAAACAGCAAGCCAGATGTGCAATGATTCTAATTAGATAAAAATAAAAAAGATCACATTATAAAATCTATCTCAAATCCAATTAGAATTGACAGAATCCGCTCATTTTTTCAGTTATCCCAGCCATGCCTGTTAATAGCATGTAAAGTATCATGTTCTAGGGACTGTAATAATTTTTATTTGAAAGCGCAT